>NC_000067.6:84719162-85347103 GCF_000001635.26 Mus musculus | reverse complement strand
GAATTCTACTGTTGCCTCTTAACATTGCAGCCAGCATGGCATCCCTTTGAGTTTTGAATACAGAGGAGGGACCTGGGAGCCTTGGTTTTATTTGATTTTCAGGAGGAGCTATAGAGGTGATGGATTTTTCTCTCTGGGGTTACTTGGACTCTAGGATTCTGAGCCTTATGGGTCCTTGACTATGATTGGCACATCTTCAGCCTCATTCTCATGGCAGCTACTCTGCAGCGAGGGGGGCTGTTGGCCATGGTGGACACATCCTGGGATGGCAAAGAGAAAGAAAATAGCCTAGAGCCTTGAATGTTCGAGGCTAAGTAGAATTATTCATTTAGAAACCAGACCCTGCTTCCTTGCATGGCTTCACAAAGGCTCCTTGGGGACTAAAGCCAGCAAGGGGACCTTGCTTTAATTCAAACAATAGTTTGATGATCCTCTTTTTCTCCTAGTAGATGCACAAGTCCATAAAAATAGATGTGGGGAGTAGCTACTTTAAGAGAAACACTTTAGGTAGAATGAATTAAACCAGTATTTTCAATCAATGAGTTCAAGAGTGAATACACTCTGTTAACAGTTCCTGGGAACCCCCTGAAGGTGCACGAGGCCACAACTTCTACAGATTTGGGTCAACGTAAGATTGAGAAACACGTGTGACTGGTCAGGATGGAAAATCCCTAGTGAGAGATTAGGGAGAGGCTTTATGTGACTACAGTGTCTCTTTTGATCTTGTTTGCTTTATCCTCTAATTTGTTTAGATGGGAACTAAACAAGCTCAACACTTGAGCTGTTCCTACCTAAGAGCCTCTAAATAATTAAGCAAATTTTATAGGCAAGATGACGCAAGGCTGGAATCTCAGCACATGGAATGCAGAAGCAGAAGGATCAGGAGTTCAAGTTCAGCCTTGGCTATATAGGGAGTCCAAGGCTAGCCTGGGCTAAAGTGAGATATATCTCAGAAGTAAGATTAATGCTGGTGATGATAAAACAAATTTAAGCAACTGTCATTTGACTGTTTGAATGAATAATCAGATCTTATACTCACTCAAATCTTCTCTTTCAGCAGAGAACACAGAACTTGCATCGTTCCCCAGCTGACCCTAGTGTAAGTACTGACTCCTAGCTACAATCCCTGAAAGGCCCCGTCTCATTGGTGCTTTGCCTGTGACTTGGTTGCCTCTCCCTTAAAGAGACTCAACTCTCAATTTAGGTATGCTGTATGGGTGAAGTGCCATCATTACCAGACCTGTCCCACAACCAAATCAGGAGGAGCCACACTGGGTGTTTGGGTCAGAAATATCCTACTACATGGCCAGCATGGGTTCTCATATCCTCATTTACCCTAGAGGTGGGAGATAGAGTTTTAGATCACTGGGGTCCCTGGTACAAAACCTGACATGGCAGTGGGCCTGGCTGGCTTTGGATGAAGGGTAAGAGCAAATATAGGAGGAGACAGCATTTGCAAAGGGCAGTGTATGGAATGAAAACATCCTAGCATGTATCCAGTTTTCAGGTAGAACTCAGAATGCCAGGCCTCCTGTGTAAGTTTTAGGTCTGGGCCTCTCCTTGTCCTGCAGAAAGTTGCCTACAGACTGAATGGGTTTTCACAGAAACCCTGGGACCAGTCTGAAGAGAGCCATGGGGGTTCACTGCTGATCGGAAGCAAAACCATCACACTGAGCAAATCACTGTTTTTTCTGTGTCCGCTTGGCTGGTGTTTGGGCATAGGCAAACCATCCTAACACCTAAGGTCCTGTCCATTCTCTGTTTGCCAGTATCCTTGGACTTTGTGGATCTTGCTAGAACAAAGAAACATTTTAAATAAGCTTAAAAGTTAGTGTTCAGAAGACTAAAAGAGCTGGGTGCATTTGGGAAGTGAGAGGTTTGAAGCAGGATAGGTTTGTCATGTATGGAGCATGTTATAAATGGTAGAGACAAAGAAAAGATCAGGGTACAGTAGGAACATGGCCCAGAGTTTAGCAGGATGAGTTTGAGCTGCATCCAGGGAGCCCTAGAAGAGACATGGCTGGGCATTAAAACACAAGGAGCTGAGGAGAGATGAGACACCATGAAGCTGAGGACACAGGTGGAAACTGCAGCAGGAGAGTGACTCTGATCATCTGGACAGACTGTAGATAAGGATGGAAAACTGGGGAATTCCATCCTTTGCATGTGGAGGAAGAGAAGGACCAGGGAAGGAAAGTGGTCCAGCAGTCAGGTGATAGCGCAAACCACCAAGACTGATGCAGAAGGACCAACTTCTCCTGAGGGCAGAGATGGCCCTGGTCACAGAATGGTTGGCCCTGTCACCTTGGCTACTTCCCTTCTCCCACTCACTCACCCAGTGGTGGCCCAGACCTCAAGCCACGCTTGTATTTGTCCCTTAGACAATCACAGGAAAGTAGAAAATTTCCAACAGCCCATGGACTATGTAGAGGTGTTTCTTCCCCTCTTTTACACCATATCTTCTTCCTTCTCTTCCTCTATTCTTTCCCTGATATTTTTGAGATAGGGTCTCATGTAGACCAAAATAACCACAAACTCACTATGTAGCCAAGGGTCCTGACCTTCCCGTCTTGACTTTCCTACTATGTGCCACCATACCTGAATTGTGATTTTTCTGTGTTCCTATAGAACCACCTCTCATTTCTCAAACTGTCACCATTCTCCTTGAAGTTGGGACCAGGAATGCATGTGTTCCTCTCCACATGTTATTCTGATTCTTCCTGGTTCCTGTGTTAACAGTAGTCATAGGAAACCCCAGCAACATACCAAGGGAGGTTGTGAGGAACTCATTTGAATACCTTTCTGAATGGCAGAAACAAAACCCACTAAAACTCTCCCATGAGGACAGAGTGGGGCAGGAAACTAATAGACCATCCTAGGCTCTCTCAACTATTTATGGTTTTTGTCTGTGTGTGTGTGTGTGTGTGTGTGTGTGTGTGTGTGTGTGTGTGTCTGTGTGTGTGTGTTTCATTGTTGTTGTTGTTACAAGGCTTCAAGCTGTCTTCAAAACCATGACTGTACTGCCTTAATCTCCTCAGTGGAGTTCCTTAATCCGTGTACCCACCCCATTTCTGACTTTTCCAGATGTTTAGGCAGTATATAACATTGAGCCTTAATTTTGGTGTTATGCCAGGCTTCCCACATGCAGCAGCGGTTTGGTCATAGTCCACTTCTGCTGCCCCTTGAACACACATGTATTTGTACATTGGTTTTGATAAATAGATCTTACTCTATAGTAACAAAGAACAAATAATGTCAAAGATTAGCTTTTCTAGATGGAAATTAACTTTGACTCCAGGCAGTCTGTGTTAGTCTTGGTAAGATGTTCAAACCTCTGTTGACTTGAGGGATTCTTTTCCCTTTCATAGGACAAAGTATCTTTTATGCCTGCAGAGAGCAATGCATTAACAAGTGCATGTTCATGCTCCTCTTACTTTCTCTGCTCTCATACCCAGGAAGCCACAGTGGCTGGGTCTAACTATAATGCCCCCAACCTAGAATACACAGCTGAAGAAGTTCTTTTCTCAGATGATTCTTCTGTTGGGGTTTTATTGCTGTGAAGAGACACCATGACTAAAGCAACTCTTATAAAGGAAAACATTTAATTGGGGCTGGCTTACAGTTTCAGCAGATTAGTCCTTTATCATCATAGTGGGAAGCATGGCAGCATCCAGGCAGATATGGTGCTGGAGAAGAAGAAGCTGAGAGTTCTACATCTTGATGTGCAGGCAGCAGAAGGAGCTTATGTGTCATAGTGGGTGTAGCTTGAGCATGTATAACCTCAAAACCCATCTTTACAGTAAAACCCCACCTCCAACAAGGCCACACACACTCCAACAAGGTCACATCTCCTAATAGTGCTACTTCCTATGAGCCAAGCATTCAAACACATTATTAGCCTATGGAGAGCCATATCTACTCAAACCCCTACAATTCTAGATTATATCAAGTTCAAGAATAAACTTACCATACCAATCTCCAACCCTGAGTGACTGACATGACTACAGTCCTTGGATTTTAGTGATAGTGGCTCATGTCTCACATGCCCATCTCTTTGGTCTTGTGGGATTTTCTACAGGGTTCCAAAAGCTACAGATTATTTTTTGTTTTTTGTTTTCTTCCTTGAACCCACTTGCCTGGTCATCTGTAGTCATATCCTGCCATTTCAGAGGCCCTACCACAGGCTCTGGGCCCTCTAGACAGAAATCTCTCCAGATTCTTCAGTTCATGGTATGCTCACTGCTTAATTTACAGGATGTGGCATTCTCTTAGTTTATTCAATTCAATTCAATCCCTACTACATTATCCCTTAGATGAGTCAATGTCATTATTGTTATAGAGGCAAGTGGACTAAATATTTTATTTCAGGAACTTCTTTTATCTACATGCTAGGAATATTAGTCAGATTATGTAAAAATCTTGTTTTATGGCTAGTTGTCTTAGTTAGGGTTTTATTGCTGGGAAGATATAACATGACCAGGGCAACTCTTATAAAAAAATTTGTTTTCATTGGGTCTGGCTTACGGTTCAGAGGTCTAGTCCATTATCATCATGGCAGGAAGCATGGCAGCATGCTGGCTGACATGGTGCTGGAGCAGTAGCTGAGAGTTTTACAACTGGATTAGAAGGCAGCAGAAAGTTGACTGTGAACCTCTAGGTCTGGTTTGAACTACCTAGACCTCAAAGTCTGCCCCCTAGTGATGGAATTCCTCCAACAAAGTCATGCTGGTTTCAACAAGGCCACAACTCCTAATAGCACCACTCCCTATGGGGGCCATTTTTATTCAAACCAGCACCCTAAGATTGGGGGTCAGGATCTTTGGTTTCACAGGGAAGATGGGGTCTGGTTCATGCCTCCCTTCTCCCAGACTTCACTGAAGACCAGGAAGCCTTGTTTTGCAAATTGTGTTCCATGTTTTTCCTAAATCTACCAGGCAGAAGCATCAATTTCCTTATAGATTCGTGCAAAGGCCACCTTGTGGAGGATTGCCAATGGTGAAGATGTTCTATTTTCTAGATTCAGAACTCAGATGAATGTGAGGTGTGCCGGGATGGAGGAACACTCTTCTGCTGTGATACTTGTTTCACAGCCTTCCATGAGGACTGTCATATCCCAACAGTGGAAGCTGAGATGTGAGTGGGATGGGATCCCTTCTCTGTCTCCTAGTACCCCCGCCTTGTCATATGCATCATCCTTATGGAGTGGTAGTGTGGGTCTTGAGGTGGGAAACACAAGGGCTCTTAACAGATACCAAACAGGAAGACCCAGAGAGCTGTCTCAAGATGCTCTCAGCAAAAGGTTAATGTTCTCTCTGTTAGGGAGCCATCTCTCCTGATATAAAGGCTGGGTCCTTTGCCTACACACCACTACTGCCTTTTCTCAAAGTTGTATACTAAAGCCTCTTGTCCAAAAGATTGGGGGTAGAATACACTACTTTTGCTTTCTATGTACTTATGAAAGAAAAATAAGCATGACTGACTACTTCCCACATTTCACCACCTTGCAATGGACTCTTAGAAGTTCAAGATTCCCAGAATTTTTTTGAAGACCATTTTACTGTGCCTAGTCTCCTTGTGCTCCCAGCAATCTCTGTCAGGAAATGGGGACCTACCACTCATTACAAAGCCCACTTTCCAAGGGCTGCCTCCTGCCATGACATTGACAGGGGGCTGACAACCTAAGATTCTAAGTGGGGTCCTTCAGTGTCTGAGAACCCTTGCCCCAGATAGACTGTCAGCCATTCACGAAAGCATAATAGCAGGCATAGGAACAGTGGCTGTTTTCACTGGTCATGTCCTCTGCTCACTTCCTGTCCAACCTTTCAGAACACCATGGAGTTGCATCTTCTGTAGAATGCAGTCCTTAGGAAGTCAACCGAGTCTTCCAGAATCTGAGATACTGCAGAGGGAGATGGCTCCCCAGGAACAGTTGGTGAGTCACTGTGAACCAATCTTTTCTCCTTTTTCCTGGATAAGGACAGACAGGCTTGGAGCCAGAAGAATAGCATTCACAGAGAGCCTGCTCTCCCAAGCCGCACTCCATCATAGAGCTGTCGCAGCATAACTCCTTGGTATAAAAACTCAGTCAAACAAGTTTATAACCAAGAGGCACTCATTTTGGGCAGATTTGCAGATGGGTTTGAGCGGCGCCTTCCCCCTGGGTACATGTATAGACTCTGCCTTTCTAAGTCACTTTGACTGAGTCCCTTTTTCTTGCAGAAGTGTGAGTATGTTCTCTTGAGAGTCTATTGCTGTTCTGAGAGCTCCTTTTTTTTCCAAGATGCCATATTATTATTATGTAAGTAACGGTGGTGAACCCCTGATCCCTGGCTTCCTGATGTCTCATGACTGAGAGGGCCATTGTGGGATTTGTGATCTTAATCCCTGAGGGGCACAGGCTCTGTTGTTTCTGTAGACTTTCTGGGACCCGATGGAAGGTAAATGCTGAACCGTGGCATTCACTCTTCTGTGGCTATTTCCCTCACCAGTTTAGAGAGATGACTGTGGGTGTGCAAGAGCCTATGTGGTTGGACATAATCAAGAAAAGGCTGAGTGACAGGCTTACTGCCAAGTAGAAGACTTTGTGCAAGACATGAGGCTCATCTTCCAGAATCACAAAATCACGTTCAAGGTCAGCATCCCTTTGTGCCTGCATCTCATCTTCAGGGTTACTCTGCACCCATTTTCTGCATGCTGGAAAGTTTAGTGTCATACATCTTCCTGTAATAAGGATCAATAAATAAGAGATCTGGAAGCGCCAGACACAGTGATACAAGCATGGGATGGTAGCATTCAAAAGGCCGATGGAGCCCTTCCGCTCCACTCGAGCCCCGGGCTACCTTGCCAGCAGAGTCTTGCCCAACACCCGCAAGGGCCCACACAGGTCTCCCCAAGGGATCCTAAGACCTCTGGTGAGTGGAACACAGCACCTGCCCCAATCCAATCGCGCGGAACCTGAGACTGCGGTATATAGGGAAGCAGGCTACCCGGGCCTGATCTGGGGCACTAGCCCCTTCCGCTCCACTCGAGCCCCGGGCTACCTTGCCAGCAGAGTCTCGCCCAACACCTGCAAGGGCCCACACAGGACTCCCCACGGGATCCTAAGACCTCTGGTGAGTGGAACACAGCGCCTGCCCCAATCCAATCACGCTGAACCTGAGACTGCGGTACATAGGGAAGCAGGCTACCCGGGCTTGATCTGGGGCACAAACCTTTTCTGCTCCACTCGAGCCCCGGGCTACCTTGCCAGCAGAGTCGCCTGACACCCGCAAGGGCCCACACAGGATTCCACATGGGATCCTAAGACCTCTAGTGAGTGGAACACAACTTCTGCCAGGAGTCTGGTTCGAACACCAGATATCTGGGTAGCTGCCCTGCAAGAAGAGAGCTTGCCTGCAGAGAATACTCTGCCCACTGAAACTAAGGAGAGTGCTACCCTCCCAGGTCTGCTTATAGAGGCTAACAGAGTCACCTGAAGAACAAGCTCTTAACAGTGACAACTAAAACAGCTAGCTTCAGAGATTACCAGATGGCGAAAGGCAAACGTAAGAATCCTACTAACAGAAATCAAGACCACTCACCATCATCAGAACGCAGCACTCCCACCCCACCTAGTCCTGGGCACCCCAACACAACCGAAAATCTAGACACAGATTTAAAAACATTTCTCATGATGATGATAGAGGACATCAAGAAGGACTTTCATAAGTCACTTAAAGAAATACAGGAGAGCACTGCTAAAGAGTTGCAGGCCCTTAAAGAAAAGCAGGAAAACACAGCCAAACAGGTGATGGAAATGAACAAAACCATACTAGAACTAAAAGGGGAAGTAGACACAATAAAGAAAACCCAAAGCGAGGCAACGCTGGAGATAGAAATCCTAGGAAAGAGATCTGGAACCATAGATGCGAGCATCAGCAACAGAATACAAGAAATGGAAGAGAGAATCTCAGGTGCAGAAGATTCCATAGAGAACATCGACACAACAGTCAAAGAAAATACAAAATGCAAAAGGATCCTAACTCAAAACATCCAGGTAATCCAGGACACAATGAGAAAACCAAACCTACGGATAATAGGAATTGATGAGAATGAAGATTTTCAACTTAAAGGGCCAGCTAATATCTTCAACAAAATAATAGAAGAAAACTTCCCAAACATAAAGAAAGAGATGCCCATGATCATACAAGAAGCCTACAGAACTCCAAATAGACTGGACCAGAAAAAAATTCCTCCGACACATAATAATCAGAACAACAAATGCACTAAATAAAGATAGAATATTAAAAGCAGTAAGGGAGAAAGGTCAAGTAACATATAAAGGAAGGCCTATCAGAATTACACCAGACTTTTCACCAGAGACTATGAAAGCCAGAAGAGCCTGGACAGATGTTATACAGACACTAAGAGAACACAAATGCCAGCCTAGGCTACTATACCTGGCCAAACTCTCAATTACCATAGATGGAGAAACCAAAGTATTCCACGACAAAAACAAATTCACACAATATCTTTCCACGAATCCAGCCCTTCAAAGGATAATAACAGAAAAGAAGCAATACAAGGACAGAAATCACGCCCTAGAACAACCAAGAAAGTAATCATTCAACAAACCAACAAGAAGACAGCCACAAGAACAGAATGCCAACTCTAACAACAAAAATAAAAGGAAGCAACAATTACTTTTCCTTAATATCTCTTAATATCAATGGACTCAATTCCCCAATAAAAAGACATAGACTAACAGACTGGCTACACAAACAGGACCCAACATTCTGCTGCTTACGGGAAACCCATCTCAGGGAAAAAGACAGACACTACTTCAGAGTGAAAGGCTGGAAAACAATTTTCCAAGCAAATGGACTGAAGAAACAAGCTGGAGTAGCCATTTTAATATCGGATAAAATCGACTTCCAACCCAAAGTTATCAAAAAGGACAAGGAGGGACACTTCATACTCATCAAAGGTAAAATCCTCCAAGAGGAACTCTCAATTCTGAATATCTACGCACCAAATGCAAGGGCAGCCACATTCATTAGAGACACGTTAGTAAAGCTCAAAGAATACATTGCACCTCACACAATAATAGTGGGAGACGTCAACACAACACTTTCTTCAATGGACAGATCGTGGAAACAGAAACTAAACAGGGACACAGTGAAACTAACAGAAGTTATGAAACAAATGGACCTGACAGATATCTACAGAACATTTTATCCTAAAACAAAAGGATATACCTTCTTCTCAGCACCTCACGGGACCTTCTCCAAAATTGACCATATAATTGGTCACAAAACAGGCCTCAACAGATACAAAAATATTGAAATTGTCCCATGTATCCTATCAGACCACCATGGCCTAAGACTGATCTTCAATAACAACATAAATAATGGAAAGCCAACATTCACGTGGAAACTGAATAACACTCTTCTCAATGATACCTTGGTCAAGGAAGAAATAAAGAAAGAAATTAAAGACTTTTTAGAGTTTAATGAAAATGAAGCCACAACATTCCCAAACGTATGGGACACAATGAAAGCATTTCTAAGAGGGAAACTCATAGCTCTGAGTGCCTCCCAGATGAAACGGGAGAAAGCACATACTAGCAGCTTGACAACACATCTAAAAGCCCTAGAAAAAAAGGAAGCAAATTCACCCAAGAGGAGTAGACGGCAGGAAATAATCAAACTCAGGGGTGAAATCAACCAAGTGGAAACAAGAAGAACTATTCAAAGAATCAACCAATCAAGGAGCTGGTTCTTTGAGAAAATCAACAAGATAGATAAACCCTTAGCTAGACTCACTAAAGGGCACAGGGACAAAATCCTAATTAACAAAATCAGAAATGAAAAGGGAGACATAACAACAGATCCTGAAGAAATCCAAAACACCATCAGATCCTTCTACAAAAGGCTATACTCAACAAAACTGGAAAACCTGGATGATATGGACAAATTTCTGGACAGATACCAGGTACCAAAGTTGAATCAGGATCAAGTTGACCATCTAAACAGTCCCATATCACCTAAAGAAATAGAAGCAGTTATTAATAGTCTCCCAACCAAAAAAAGCCCAGGACCAGATGGGTTTAGTGCAGAGTTCTATCAGACCTTCAAAGAAGATCTAATTCCAGTTCTGCACAAACTATTTCACAAAATAGAAGTAGAAGGTACTCTACCCAACTCATTTTATGAAGCCACTATTACTCTGATACCTAAACCACAGAAAGACCCAACAAAGATAGAGAACTTCAGACCAATTTCTCTTATGAATATCGATGCAAAAATCCTCAATAAAATTCTCGCTAACCAAATCCAAGAACACATTAAAGCAATCATCCATCCTGAGCAAGTAGGTTTTATTCCAGGGATGCAGGGATGGTTTAATATACGAAAATCCATCAATGTAATCCATTATATAAACAAACTCAAAGACAAAAACCACATGATCATCTCGTTAGATGCAGAAAAAGCATTTGACAAGATCCAACACCCATTCATGATAAAAGTTTTGGAAAGATCAGGAATTCAAGGCCCATACCTAAACATGATAAAAGCAATATACAGCAAACCAGGAGCCAACATCAAAGTAAATGGAGAGAAGCTGGAAGCAATCCCACTAAAATCAGGGAGTAGACAAGGCTGCCCACTTTCTCCCTACCTTTTCAACATAGTACTTGAAGTATTAGCCAGAGCAATTCGACAACAAAAGGAGATCAAAGGGATACAAATTGGAAAAGAGGAAGTCAAAATATCACTTTTTGCAGATGATATGATAGTATATATAAGTGACCCTAAAAATTCTACCAGAGAACCCCTTAACCTGATAAACAGCTTCGGTGAAGTAGCTGGATATAAAATAAACTCAAACAAGTCAATGGCCTTTCTCTATACAAAGAATAAACAGGCTGAGAAAGAAATTAGGGAAACAACACCCTTCTCAATAGTCACAAATAATATAAAATATCTCGGCGTGACTCTAACTAAGGAAGTGAAAGATCTGTATGATAAAAACTTCAAATCTCTGAAGAAAGAAATTAAAGAAGATCTCAGAAGATGGAAAGATCTCCCATGTTCATGGATTGGCAGGATCAACATTGTAAAAATGGCTATCTTGCCAAAAGCAATCTACAGATTCAATGCAATCCCCATCAAAATTCCAACTCAATTCTTCAATGAATTAGAGGGAGCAATTTGCAAATTTGTCTAGAATAACAAAAAACCTAGGATAGCAAAAAGTCTTCTCAAGGATAAAAGAACTTCTGGCGGAATCACCATGCCAGACCTAAAACTGTACTACAGAGCAATTGTGATAAAAACTGCATGGTGCTGGTATAGAGACAGACAAGTAGACAATGGAATAGAATTGAAGACCCAGAAATGAACCCACACACCTATGGTCACTTGATCTTTGACAAGGGAGCTAAAACCATCCAGTGGAAGAAAGACAGCATTTTCAACAATTGGTGCTGGCACAACTGGTTGTTATCGTGTAGAAGAATGCAAATTGATCCATACTTATCTCCTTGTACTAAGGTCAAATCTAAGTGGATCAAGGAACTTCACATAAAACCAGAGACACTGAAACTTATAGAGGAGAAAGTGGGGAAAAGCCTTGAAGATATGGGCACAGGGAAAAAATTCCTGAACAGAACAGCAATGGCATGTGCTGTAAGATCGAGAATTGACAAATGGGACCTAATGAAACTCCAAAGTTTCTGCAAGGCAAAAGACACCGTCAATAAGACAAAAAGACCACCAACAGATTGGGAAAGGATCTTTACCTATCCTAAATCAGATAGGGGACTAATATCCAACATATATAAAGAACTCAAGAAGGTGGACTTCAGAAAATCAAATAACCACATTAAAAATGGGGCTCAGAACTTAACAAAGAATTCTCACCTGAGGAATACCGAATGGCAGAGAAGCACCTGAAAAAATGTTCAACATCCTTAATCATCAGGGAAATGCAAATCAAAACAACCCTGAGATTCCACCTCACACCAGTCAGAATGGCTAAGTTCAAAAATTCAGGTGACAGCAGATGCTGGCGTGGATGTGGAGAAAGAGGAACACTCCTCCATTGTTGGTGGGATTGCAGGCTTGTACAACCACTCTGGAAATCAGTCTGGCGGTTCCTCAGAAAATTGGACATAGTACTACCGGAGGATCCCGCAATACCTCTCCTGGGCATATATCCAGAAGATGTCCCAACCGGTAAGAAGAACACATGCTCCACTATGTTCATAGCAGCCTTGTTTATAATAGCCAGAAGCTGGAAAGAACCCAGATGCCCCTCAACAGAGGAATGGATACAGAAAATGTGGTACATCTACACAATGGAGTACTACTCAGCTATTAAAAAGAATGAATTTATGAAATTCCTAGCCAAATGGATGGACCTGGAGGGCATCATCCTGAGTGAGGTAACACATTCACAAAGGAACTCACACAATATGTACTCACTGATAAGTGGATATTAGCCCCAAACCTAGGATTCCCAAGATATAAGGTACAATTTGCTAAACACATGAAACTCAAGAAGAATGAAGACTGAAGTGTGGACACTATGCCCCTCTTTAGATTTGGGAACCAAACACCCATGGAAGGAGTTACAGAGACAAAGTTTGGAGCTGAGATGAAAGGATGGACCATGTAGAGACTGCCATATCCAGGGATCCACCCCATAATCAGCATCCAAACGCTGACACCATTGCATACACTAGCAAGATTTTATTGAAAGGACCCAGATGTAGCTGTCTCTTGTGAGACTATGTCGGGGCCTAGCAAACACAAAAGTGGATGCTCACAGTCAGCTAATGGATGGATCATAGGGCTCCCAATGGAGGAGCTAGAGAAAGTAGCCAAGGAGCTAAAGGGATCTGCAACCCTATAGATGGAACAACATTATGAACTAACCAGTACCCCGGAGCTCTTGACTCTAGCTACATATATATCAAAAGATGGCCTAGTCGGCCATCACTGGAAAGAGAGGCCCATTGGACTTGCAAACTTTATATGCCCCAGTACAGGGGAACACCAGGGCCAAAAAGGGGGAGTGGGTGGGCAGGGGAGTGGGGGTGGGTGGATATGGGGGACTTTTGGTATAGCATTGGAAATGTAAATGAGCTAAATACCTAATAAAAAATGGAAAAAAAAAAAGGCTGATGGAGGAAGAATGTCTTGTGTTCAAAGCCTTCCTGGTATGAGACTTTATCTCAAAAAAGAAAAAGAGATTTGGAAGTGGATTTTCTTTTTGGTTTAAGATCTAGAATGTGTTTCACTAACAGGAAGGTTCCCAGCACAAGAGACCTAACTTCTTTCCTGGTCTACAAAGCTATTGGGCCACAAAGAGGAAAATTAAGGCAACACCCCCAACACACACACACACACACACACACACACACACACACACACACACAGGAGAATAATTTTTAAAATATATGTATGTCAAAGGTGGGCATGGTGGCACAGGATTTTAAACCCAGCATATGGGAGGCAGATGTAGGCAGATCTCTGAGTCTGAGGCTAGCCCAGTCTATATATAGAGGAAGTTCAAGGATATCCAGGACTACACAGAGAAATCCTATCTGGAACCGCCCCCCCCCCATGTGTGTGTGTGTGTGTGTGTGTGTGTGTGTGTGTGTGTGTGTGTGTGTTTGGGGGAAGACACAGTGTGTGTGCATTTGAGTGTAGAAGTCTGTGGAGTCCAGAGGCATCAGTACAGTTAATTGAATTGGGTCTTTAGCAAGAGTACTATATGCTCTTAATCACCACTCCATCTCTCTAGATCCTAGCTTAAATCTTTGTGTGAGTATATGAATATATGTGATGTGTATGTACTCATGAGTGTGTGCATGTTTATGTGAGAATTCAGATGTGTGTGTCATAATATTCACGAAAGTCAAAGTAGAGGGCAACCATGTGTGTTTTTTTCCATCTCAGCTTCTTTGAGACAAGGCAACTGTCGACCAGAGTGGAGTGCATGTAGCTTTCCACAGGCTTGAGGGGATCTGAACTCAAGTCCTCTCACTTGTGTGGCAAACACTGACCCACTGAGGCAACTCCCCAGCCCGAGATTGCTTCTTACTCCCCGTAGTCAAGATTCTCAGAAATACCAAACTCTAAGGTCCTTTACATGTGAATGAACCATGCACCTAATGGAGTCCCTCAGAGAATAGAAGTACCAAGAGGGAGGATGTGTTTCTGTCACTGATAATGAGTACCATCATTCTTGTCTACATTATGTTTTTTTTTTTTTTTTTTTTTTTTTTTTTTTTTTTTTTAGGACCCTAAGTTTGGCGAAATGGGACTTAGACTGGAGTCCAAATTTGAGAAGGGTTTCAAGGAAGTGTTTGCTATTCAGGAAACAAATGAAAAGAGTTGACTGAAATCAGAGACATGGCTGGTGTCACCTGGCCATGTCTGGCTCACCTGCAGCAGCAATGAGTGTTCTTTATAGACTCTATCATTCCCGGATGATTACTCTTGGTCATATGGAAACAGGTGCAGCTAGGAGTTACACCTCTTGGCCTGGGGGTCCATCCCCTTTTCTCCCCATGAAATCAAGAGTATGGTGCATTGCTGCTCTCTGGTCTTCAAGGGTCTAGGCTGGAGCCTGTCTCCAGCTGGCTTTGCTCCACCACCACTCCAACCCCTCCCCCCACATATATGTTGCTTTTCTTGTCTCTTACTCTCCTGAGAGCAATCCACAATAAACCATAAGCTTCCAAGACTTCAAACCATGTGGTGGCTCATTCCTGTAGCTTCAGTCCTTGAGAGGCTGAGGCAGGAGGATAGCTGCAAATGCAATGCGAGCCTGGGCTACATAGTGACTCTCAGCTACCCTGGCTTATAAAGGTTTCTGGAAAAAACAAACCACTCATCAAATAAGACAGAAAAAGGCTCTCAACTCAGGGCCTGTGTCTAGGAAGACTCACTATAAGATAATGTCCCAGAGGCAAAGCCTTCGGGTGGGGTTCTCAAGGTATGTCACTGTCTAACCAAAGGTTCTCAGGTGTTAAACCAGCACTGGGGCCAAATTTTAACCTGTAGAAAGGCATTACAGACTATGTGAGCTACACATAAAGTGGCATATTTGACACAAAGTGGCATATTTGATAGTGGATGGAGAAAAGGTCACTGTAAGAAAGATGGGGTCTGGTGACACTTGCTGCATTGCACTAATAGATGGATATGAGTTCCTTAGATCGAGCAATCCCAAGTAATCATGAGGAAAGAGTCACTCATATCTGCAGCCATAAGTCAGACTGCAGCAAAAGCATGTATGTGCTGGGCCCTTGTGTTCACAAAGACAGAACTCCCAAGAAGACTGCATTCTAGGTTCAGGGAGTGTCTTGTGCCAATGTCAGGGTCCTGAGACTCAGAGTGAGGACTTTGAACCTGTTTCCCTGAACCTATTTGTCTATGAGAGGATCCCTTTACTCTTCCTTGCAATGAAGAGCCATCTATGTCCCCCATCTAGCTTGAATAAAGACTACACAGGGGATTCCCAGCATAGCTCAGTAGACAAACCAAGGTTAGGGCTGGAAGCCATGTGAAAGGGGCCTCACATTAAAGGAGTGACAAGCCCAGCCTACAGGAGAGGCATGGAGATTGTGTTTGGGTTTAGATACTGGATAAAGAAAGCTGGAAAACTAAACTGGCTGACAGAGTTATCAATAGTTTAAATTTTTAAAAAACTGATTCTTGGTGAATGTCCCATCATGCACTACAATTCCCACTCATCTTCCAGTCCTGTCCTATCCCCCTCTACCCTGGCAACCTCCCCCGCCCCCAAAGAAAAGAAAACAATGACAACAAAAACAATCTTGCCATGAAAGCTGCAGTGTGTCACACAGTTTACACACTATCCAAACAGCTCTTCTTGCAAATGTTCATTGCAATGAACATTTGGTCATTGGTTTGATTCGAAGCCTCTGGCTCTGCTCTACCATCAATACTGGATCCTCCCCAGGATGCATCTCAGATATCCTGTTGTTGCCTTGTGTCATGGAGATCCTGCAGCTTTGGAAGAGCAGCACTGATCCATTCACCTGCTCCAGCAGTTCATAGCTGGGGTAGATGATGGGGTTGGTCAGGTCAAAGCCCTGTATCTGGGCCTGGTGGTAGCTGAGTTGGTTAGCCTGGCACCCATGAGTTATCAACACTTAAGTGTTCTTCTGTGCTGTAGAAGCTAATCAGTCTGGTGATGGCAAGGGTCATCGGTCTAGGCTGTCCCTGGGCAGCTCCTGTATGCTCCTCCTATTTTCAGCACACATTGATGAAGTGCTGCTTCATTATTGGAACCATGACCACAGACTCAGGGTTACAAATCTAACTGAAGTAGTGAGATGACTCTACTCTCTAGTACTGGAGAATAGCCCATGAGATAGATGACCGTGTTCCTTAGGGTCACTCAGAGACATGAACTTAATGAGGTGATCAGGAACACTGCTGGGATTATGAGCATCCTTGATCAGCTCAGCACTGGCTGCTCTCTGAAGGATGGAACAATGGTGAGACCATCTCTCAATTCCTATTTCTATAGTAACAATAGAAAGATTCGGTTCCAGATAACCAGAATCACTCAACTGTCGCAGCCAGACTAAGTGCTTTCTGTAGAGAGACAGGTAGAGACCTAATGCTACTGAAGGCAGGACAACAGGGCAACCTATAAAGTTACTGCTTTATACCTATCAAAAGAGTGGTGGGCAAAGAGGGCACATGGTGGAAGTCAGCTATCCTATTAAAAGCCAGAGGTAGAGGGAGGGCTGTAACCAGAGTCCCTTAGAAAGTAAAGACTACTTAACAAGTGTCTAAAACAAAACCCAGATCTGATGCTATCCCTCCACCTCCTTCAGCAAAGAAAAGGGATTTTCAGGCTTCTTAGAACATCGCCTACATCATTCCTGTCAATAAGGCTGCAACTAACTCCAGCAGAATGTGTAGAACAGCCGTGTGTTTGCCACAGGTGTGTCTTTGCTTGAACTGGCTCATTCCTGTGAGCAGGAAAGCACAGGAGTGTGTGGTTTTGAGCTGTGTCTCTCTTTTAAAAGGCATTCTTCATGGCTGTGCTGATCAGTAAGGACCATGCCACCTTCTGAGTGGGTAGAAAGCTCAGGGGGCTTTGTCTGGATCCTCTCGTGCCTCCAGAGTCAAGCTGGCTACGGGAGTGACCAGAACTCCTTTGCTGCTATTTGGTGAGAAATAAAGAAGCTTGTCTTAACTGTTGGTGAAGAAGCTCCTGCCTACAAACTGTTACTCAGGCAGTGACTTTGGAAGCAAAAACCCCAAACAACCTGAGGTTTCTACAAAAGGAAGAACTCAGACAGGATTTGGGAGAGATGTCAAAAGTTGGGAGGCAGCTAGCCCAGAATTAACTTCCTGCTTCCCTTTGTTTGAACTTGGGAGCAAACACCGCCCTGATTAGGGCAGGAAAAAAACAAAACAAAACCTTTGGCAGGAGGCTTTGTGGTGAGTATAGTTATGAAAAAACAAAAAAACAAAACACAAAACAACCAGGGTCTGGAGAGTGAAGAGCAGATCTCCAAAAAATGAAAGTCCAGGGCTTGTCTAATGCTCTCTGAACTGAAAGCTGAGCGTTGCCTTTCATAAACAGATTGCTTGCAATCTGAGCCATTACAATCATGTGTCCCCTTTGCTGCAACAAAAGCCTAAATTCTGGCCTAAGCAGGAGTTGGTCGGTAGCTGCCACTCCAATCACTCTTGTACAAGAATGGGCCCTCAGAACCCAAGAACCCTTTTACTTTGCCAAGTGCCTTCCAAACCATGTGTCCCATGATGTTTCTGTAAGTATCTTCAGTCTTTCATCTGACATGCAACCTCTTCCAGGATGGCCTGAAAACTGAAGTTTCCCCTCCTGAAACCTTTATTCTACCTTGTTTTGAAGCCGTGTTGTGTGGTTTTCCAAAGCATGACAGCCAAAGTTATGCTTTGAATTTTAATTACTGTGTCAAAGAGATCTGTGAAACAAGAATGCCTCTGTGAAACAAGACACATGTTTTCACTTCCCTACACAGATTTGTTTGCCCCAACTACATAGGATGTGCTTGGTCACATGTAGGCAGGAGGTACGTATGTGGGAAACATGTCAACATGTATGCTTGCCTGATTGGATGCAGGCAGGAATTATATCAGGAAGCATAATTCCCCCTGATTGGACACAAAGGGTAATATGGTGGCCTTATGGGGCTACTCATTTAAGCTTCTGTGAAATTTGCCATTCTTTTGTGCATCCAGGAATAGACCTGGCCAGAGTTCATCCTGACAGTATCAAAGCTTGCTTCCAATTTGATTCAAAGTTATGATAGCCATCTTATTCTCACCCAGGTAGAGTAACACAAGGCCAGAATGTTCTAGATTTCTGTATGAACAATTCTGCCAATATTATAGCTGGAAAATGGGGTGTGGGGTTTTCAGGGAAGTGGGGACCCTTTAATAGCATTCTTCCAGAGCTGCTTTGGGGTAAGTAGGTGTAGCAACGTTCTGTTCCCTGTGCACCTCACCTCCCAAGAGTTACACTTGACTGTAGAGCTGGGCCTTCAGGTCTCATGAGTGCCAGTCAGACACTGGACAGTATAGTGATAGTTCAGCTCTCCCTGTGTGCACTCCTCTGGGTCTCCAAGAAGGAACTGAACCAGCAACATATAGACATTGGATTCCCATGCACACATTAGCTTTGAGGTGCTTCTGCAAAGTCTTGTTACTTAGAGTCCTGTAAAATCATCCCAAAGTTTCTTATTCTAGATCGAAGTAGAAATGGAGACATGGCTAAAATGTGGGGCACTAAAAGACCCCAAAGGCTAACCTCAGGCATGGCCTCACACTACTCTTGTGAGTCATACCCACCCCAGCTTCATACCAGCCTATCCCTGTGCATGTGAACTAAAGGATGAGAAAGAGGCAAGCAGACTCTCTGCTGGGAGACCTGTCAGGGTACAGGCTCACCTCAGGTCACCAAGTCCCTCAGAGAAAGTGCTCCCAGAAGGAGGAACAGAGAGAACTTGATATATCCTAATGATCCATGAGGGGCCTCCTAGAAAGACTCACTGGAGGTGACAGCTCATCACTACTTATCATATCTGCACCTCAGAAGGTAGGACCACATCTTTGTCCTCATGCCCTGGTGGCCACTGCTGCAGCTTCCTCCTGCCTTTGACTTCTAGGCTGGGATGACAAGTCTTCAGAGACCCAAGTCTTGCTCTGACCCAATGTCTATGGAGTTGGGGGATGTCCTCAATCCTGGGTCTGAGAAATCTTGTCCTGGCCACATTCCTGGGTCTCCTGCTGGCCTGAGAGATACCTTGCAAGTGTTTGATCCTCCTTCCCTGCTGTCTCCTTACCCAATTCACTTCAGCCAGGGACATGACAACCAACCCTGGGGGGATCCCTGCTCCCCTCCTAGACACAGGAGCAAGAGAGAACAGTTTGAGTTTCTGTGGAGGGCTTTGAATTGTTTTGTTTTGTTTGTTTGTCCCATCTTTCCATAAAGAAGGCACTGTCAGGAACTGGCTCAGCTTGTCCTGGTGTACCCTTCTGCAATCCTCTAGGTCCCCTTTCTCCTCCCTGCTACAACATTCCAAAAATGATGGATGGGACAGGATCTCACAGCAGCACCCTTGAGATTAGAGAATTACTTTCGTTTTTCTTTTCCCCATCAGGGCGGAGCCCTCTCTGGTTTCTTAGTGCTTGGGCTCACTTCCTGCTCTCAGCTGTGGCCCACAGCAAACACACAGAAGCCTGTGCAGACACCAAGGGATCAGAGCTCACTGTCCCAGGCCCCAGGCAGCTGTGGAAGATGGAAGGGAGCAAGGGCAGCCCCAGGTGGGTCTTTTTCCCTCTGTAACCTTTCCCTCTGACAACACTGTTGATTTTATGTCTTGAATTAGTGACCCAAGCTTCAGTCAGTCCAAACCGCCTGACATGAAGTAGCTTTGGCCTATAATGAGAGGGGATAGATTTGGGGGTGATGAGGCGAAGAGTCAGACAGAGAGAGAGAGAGAGACAGAGAGAGAGAGAGAGAGAGAGAGAGAGAGAGAGAGAGAGACAGAGACAGAGAGAGAGACAGAGAGAGAGGCAGAGTGAGAGACAGAGACAGAGACAGACAGACAGACAGACAGACAGACACAGAGAGAGAAAGAGAGAGAACATCAGCATACCTGAACACTTGAGTTTGATATCCGCTGCCGAGAGAGACAAGCTTGCCAGATTGTACACAAGTCATAACTGTCTTTATGACCACTGCTCATCTGTCAGAGGGAGACTTTGGCCACAGCTGACAGGGACTCCTGTGGCATGGTTCTGTTATTATCTTGTGACCCAAGCGGTCTCAGTCCCTCTGCCTCTCTCTGCATTAGAGCAGGACTCCTGCAGGAAAGTCACCTCAGGGAAGAAGTCCAAATAGCAGACGATGCTGGGTAAACAGTTGGCACCCGCTGCCCTGTTTCTCCTACCTGTCTGGCAGGACTTGTCACCAAGAAAGCTGTGCCCAGGCTCACTCATAGTTTAAGCTCTTACTGTCAGACCTCGATCCAAGGAAGACAAAAGACAAGAAAGGGCCTTGATTGCAAAGGTCAGGGCAAGCCACATATTTCTATTTCCCTTTAGTTTTCTGTTCTAGGTGGATGTTAGCTCTGGCAGGAAACAGTAGAATTCTGTTTGCTCCAGTAACTCAGATGCGCTACTATGCATAAATAATGTTGGGCAGTGTTTTTGTTAGTACAAAGGAAGTAATACATTTTTTTTTCAGTACTGCAGATGAACCTCGGGCTTTGAATATGCCTGATTATATATCTCTATTTATTTTTTAGAACTTTGACTCAAGGTTTTGCTAAGTTACTCACACCAGTGTGGAACTCAGTGTATAGGTTAGGCTGACCTTGAACTTGTGAGCCTCTGAGTGACTGAGGTTACAGGCCTAGACCACCAGGACCATTTCATAATAAAATGTGGTTTATAAGCTTTCAAACTTGTGGAAATATAGAAAGGATAAGACCCCTCAGCTGCCCCCATATACTTAGCCCACTCCTTGGGCTCAATCTTCCTTATATTATTTATTTTTTATTTTAAGGCACGGTCTCTTGGTCTTTTTTATTATGTTGTCCAGGCTGACCTGAAACTTGCTATGTAAACCTGCCTGGACTTGGACTTACAATAGAGATCCATCTGCCTCTGCCTCCCAAGTACAGGGATTAAAGGTGTACAATACCATACCTGGGTCTTTCTTATTGTCTACAAAATATTTATTGGGCGCGCGCGCGTGCGTGCGTGCGTGTGTGTGTGTGTGTGTGTGTAAGAGAGAGAGAGAAAAGTGTGTGTACACTATTAGGGAATGTGCCTTTGGAGGACAGAAGAGGATGTCAGGTCCCCTGTAGTTGGAGTTATAGATGGCTATGAGCTGACAGACTGGGAGCTGAACTCCAGTCCTTTTGAAGAACAATCATTGCTCTTAACTGCTGACCTATCTCTCCAGCCCCTTTATCTTTCCCAATGCATTTCATGTATAATTTGTTTTCATTAATGCGTATTTTCATTTTGTAATGGTGTGCGGTGTTTTCAGCCTTAGCCTGTTTTAAAGAGTAGAAGCCTTGGCGAGGTCCTCCATGTAATGAGGGTACACTTACTTTACTCTTTTTCACAGCTCCCTGCCGTTCAGAGCACTTGTATATGAACCAAGAAATGTATCATTCAATGTAATGCTTATTTATGTGTGCACACGTGCGGCAGCTTTGCGTGTGTCATGGAGTCAGGGGGCAAAATAGAGGAGGTGGTACCTCCCTTCTTCCGTGTGGCTTCTGGGATCTGAGCCAAGTCATCAGGCTGGGTTGCTGGCTCCTTTTCCACTGTGCCAGCTTGCCAGTCCTTTCCACGAATTTTAAACCAGTTTAAACCAGTCTCCTTTTGATGAACTTTCGCTCACTACCATTGTTGACTGTCACCCACAAGCTGTGGGAACGTTGGCCATATAATGCATTATGCTTATTGACTAGTATTTTGTCTTGAATCAAAGATATAATCAGGGGACTACCGAGACAAAGGGCGTTACTTGCTTTATAGACGCTGCCAAAGGGCTGCTGAGGAGGCAAAGTCTATGCATTTCCATGCCAGTAGCTACTGAGGTGAGGCGTCTTCCTCTCTCAGCCCAAGTACACAAAGGCAATAGAGATGTGTGCTGTTTTGCAGTCTCTCTATTAAGCAGGAAATGGGTTGCGTTTCTTATGCACTGGCCCTTCAGCTCCCTCTCCAGCACTGGTCTGTTTTCGATATCTTTAGTCAGGTGTTCATTTATTTTTTAACAGATTTAATTCATTTATTTTTCTTGTATAAAAACCCCTATGTGGTTTTTATATGCACTTCTTCTATGCACTGGCTAAATGTCTTGAGAAACCGTAGCTATATTCTCCCTTGTCTTTTGGCACTGTGTATAGTGGGTTTCCTCTTATACAAAGTTAAATTTGAATTGTAGTATTGATCTTGTAAGAAAGACACATCCATAAATAAAGTGATAATGGAAGCCACTGAGAAAATCAAGCACCCTTGGGGTGTTGGGGCTTTTGTGTTTCTGCTTGCCGTGGCTGCCTTTGAACCTAGAGCTTTGTGCTTGCCGAGCAAGTTCTCTACCTCTGAACTATATCTCCAGCCCTCCCTTTACTTTTTAATTTGAGACACAATCTCATTCAGTTGCCCAGGATAGCCTTGAAACTGTAATTTTCCTGTTTCAGCTTCCTGAGTCCTTCGGCTTAAAGGCCTGCCCTACCTGGCCTGGCATGAGTTTTTGTTTGTTTTGTTTGGATCACAGTTCTGTGTTCTTCAGGTAACATGTGGGAATCTATCTTTATTCAGGGAAAGTTTGTTTCTTTTCGTCTGTCTCTTTTTTTAGACAAAAGGATTCTACCCTGGAGCCACATTAGCCCCCCAGTTCTCACTGCTCCTGTGCTATCTTTGTTAGGATTTTAATCTTTTTATGTGTAAGGCTGTCTCCTGGTCTTCCCCCATGACAATGACTTAATGTTTAGTAGCTTGGTTTCTTTCCTTTACAGCTTAAAAAAAATCTCTGTGTGTGAATGTAGTGTGTGTTTGTGTGAGCGAGTGTGTGCGAATGCAGTATTGTGTATGTGTGTGTGTGTGTGTGTGTGTGTGTGTGTGTGTGTGAATACTGTGCTTACATGAGCATGTGTGTGTAAATGCAGTGTGTGAGTGTGATGGTTTGTATATTCTTGGACCAGGGAGTAGCACCCTTTGGAGGTGTGGCCTTGTTGAAGTAGGTGTGTCACTGTGGGTGTGGGCATAAGATCCTCACCTTAGTTGCCTGGAAGTCAGTCTTCCACTAGCAGCCTTTGGATGAAGACATAGAACTCTCAGCTCTGCCTGCACCATGCCTTCCTGGATATTGCCATGCTCCCACCTTGATGATAATGGACTGAACCTCTGAACCTGTAAGCCAGCCCCAAGTAAATGTTGTTTTTTTAATAAGACTTGCCTTGGTTATGGTGTCTGTTCACAGCAGTAAAATCCTAACTAAGACAGTGAGTATGTGGGTGTATGTATATGTATATAAATGCACTGTATGTGTATGTGTGTGAATGTTGTTTATATGTGCGTGTGTGGATGCAGTCTATGTGTATGTGTATGGGTGTTGGGTATATGTGAGTATGTGTGTGTGTGAATGCAGTGTGTGTGTGTAAAGGGCTGCAATATATGTGCCACCACTAGATGGTGCTAAACCTCTTTGTGCGCAGCTGCGAGAGCACAGCCAGCCAAAGTCACCAGTCCATCTCCGGGGCTTTTGCCCAACCTCTGGGGGCTTTAACCTATCCCCAGGGTGCATGAGGATCATGGGTGTTGCTACCAGTCCTAGTTTAGACACGTCACCAAAAGTATTTAAGCCACACACTTTCTGAGCTTTCTTTGTCTACCTCAATATGATATAGAAGTAAAAGTTAACCGTGGAAGAATCTGGTGTGTCCTGTGTTTATTTCCCGCGGGACGGGGATAAGCTCGGGATATGTGTGTCTGTGTGTATCTGTGTATTAACCCAATATATATATATATATATATATATATATATATATATATATATATATATATATATATATATACACATATATATACATATATATATTATGTGTGTGTATCTGTGTATTAACGCAATATATACATATACATACACACACTATATATGTGTGTGTATATATATATCTATATATCACATGTGTGGAGATCAGAGGACAATGTGGGGAATCGTGCTCCCCTTGCACCTTGTTTGAGTTTGAGGCAGGGTCTCCTGTTTGCCTGTGTCCACTAGGTTAGTTGGAAGTTGAGGTTCCCAGGGAGTCCCCTGCCTCCACCACCTATGGAGCTGCAGGTGTGCTGGAACTTCAGGCATCTGCTGTAGCATCCAGCGTTTATGTGAATTCTGGGAAGCTGAGCTCAAGTCTGTACACTTGGGGATCAAGTCACTGAGCCACCTAGCTAGTCCTGATTTCTAACTGAATCTTAAATATTATTTCATTGTTTAAATGTGTATGAGGGCTTTGCCTGCATGCATGTCTGTGCAGCATATCATGTCTGGTGTCCCAGGAAGTCAGAAGAGTGTATTAGATTCCCAGGAGTTCCAGACAGGTGTGACCTACCATGTGGGTGCTGGGAACTGAATCTGGGTCCTCTGGAAAGGCAGCCAGTGTTCTTAACCACTGAGCAATCTCTCCGTCTCCTAATTTCTAATTTTTAAAGAAATACATTGTGGTGAAGGATAATATAAATTTTACAACGGGTCCTAGCTCATCTCCATGGTTTTGTAAGCTCCTCTGTAACCTACATCTCTGCAACCTTGTTAACTCCCTGCCCATCTTCACCATGTGTCTACATTGGTTCTTCTGCTCTGCTAAGTGCTTTGAGAAGACTTTCCTTATAGCTTCTGGATCATTCTTCTAGACGGGGTCTTCCATTCCACTGTCCTTTGTTTATTATATGGTTGCTGTGGTTATACCCCATCACTATGGTTGGACATTGGGCTGCTCACACCACACTTAGATTACCACAAGGTGTAACCTGGGTGTTGTTTTTGTTTTCTATCTGAGGTCAGTTTCTAAGGACATCATTGATCAATCAATCACCAAGGGATCCTATATTCCTTTGGTTTCTGGGCACTCTCTTCTCTGCCATTGGCTATGGTGGCCCCTCTGCCATAAAGCCTGAGGTGTCATCACAGTGGGTCCTGATCAGTGAATGCACTGTGTGAATGGGTTTGGATGAGAATGGCTCCCATAGGGCCACAGATTTGAATATTTAGTCACCAGGGAGTGGTACTACTTGTAAGGATTAGGAGGTATAGTCATGTTGGAGAAAGTGTGTCACTGGGAGTTGGCTTAGAGGTTTCAAAAAGCCCATTCTAATCCCAGAGTCTCTCTCTTCCTGCTTCCAGCTGGTCCAGATCTAGAACTCTCAGCTACTTCTCCATCACCATATCTTTCTACATCTGGCCATGCTCTCTGACCTGATGACAATTCAAATTGACAAGTCAAATTAAACCTCTGAAACTGTAAGCAAGCCACAATTAAATACGTTCTTTTTTAAGAGTTGCTACGGTCATGGTATGTCATCACAGCAAGAGAACACTAACCGAGACACACTGTATTTGTGAGACCTCATTTGCTGTTCCCAAGCTACAGCAGCACAGAACACTTCAAAACAGGCAGAGCTCACATAACATAGAGGAAAGCACAGACCTAAGCTTGGAGCATTTCCAGCATGGGTCTGTCCCTTCCTCTTGTTCATTGTGAAGATGGTATGTGGTCTCTGAGTGTGGTAGGACTGGACTCCTGTTGACTGTCACCCTGTGTGGTTGCTGGTTTCTGTCCCAAATATCTGTAAAAGTGGTTAGACTCAAGTTTCTGGCCCTGAAAATGGCTCATCTTTTATTTCTTTTAAAAGTATAAAGTGTGTTTTAAAATGAGATTTATTAATTTTGGTTTTCTGTATTAGTGTTTTGCCTGCATTTGTGCATCACTTATGTGCAGTGTACACCATATATGCTTGTTGCCCATAGATGTCAGAAGAGGGCATCAGATGCCCAGCAACAGAAGTTATGTGTGGTTATGAACCACCATGT
Organism: Mus musculus; assembly: GCF_000001635.26. Classification (NCBI taxonomy): domain Eukaryota; kingdom Metazoa; phylum Chordata; class Mammalia; order Rodentia; family Muridae; genus Mus; species Mus musculus. The sequence continues at coordinate 85,320,970 of NC_000067.6, read as the reverse complement.
GAGTAATGGGAGTCCAACCCATGCCCTCTGCATGGAGCCATCTCAACAGCCCCTGACTCAAATGTCTTGACCCTTAAGTCTTATGTTACCCCGTCTCCAGTCCCTTTGTCATCTATTGTATTTTTATTTCCTCTTCTTGTTTTATTTGTGGGGTAGAGGAATTGGTAAGAAAGGGTTTCTCTGTGTATCCCTGGCTATACTGGAACCTGCTCTATAGACCAGGCTACTCTTGAACCCAGAGATCTGTCTGCCTATGCCAAGGAAGTCTATTACTCTCCGGGCTAGAGAGATAGTTTAGCGGTTAAGTGGATGCTGGTTGAATTTCAGGCACCAACATGGTAGTTTGCAGAGACCTATAACTGAAGTTCCAGGAAAATCTGACATCCATGGACACCAAGCACACATGTAGTACACTAATATACATGCAGTTATTATATTCATATACATAAATGAAAAACAATGTCTTTTTTAGAAGAAAAGAAACCAGATGTTCTGCAATACAAGGAAGGAAGGAAGGAAGGAAGGAAGGAAGGAAGGAAGGAAGGAAGGAAGGAAGGAAGGAAGAAGGATGGAGGAAAGGAGAAACAAAAACATAGAAATAGAGGGAACAGAAGAGTAATTTGTAAAGAAAAGTTAATGGGATTTTTCAAATGGATAAATGACATCAGCTCCTAAACTTAGGAAAGTCTAAATGGGATGAATTAAAACAAAACCTTTTGTGAGGTTGATTTCTATCATGAAAGCATCCTGAGTTTGCCAAAAGCTTTTTCTGCGTCCTTTGGGGGTGATATGTCCTGTATTCTATTCATGAGATGTACTCCAGTTATCCATTTGCAAATGTTGAAATTTTTGCTTTGCTTCACCTAAGTGGGGGTGTAAAGCCTGATTTTGTGTGTCAACTTAACACAAGCTAGAGTTATCACAGAGAAAGGAACCTCCCTTGAGGAAATACCTCCATGAGATCCAGCTGTAAGGCATTTTCTCAATTAGTGATCAAGGGGGAAGGGCCCATTGTGAGTGGTGCCATCCCTGGGCTGGTAGTACTGGGTTCTATAAGAAAGCAAGCTGAGAAAGCCAGGGGAAACAAGCCAGTAAGCAGCATCCCTCCATGTGTGAGTTCCTCCAGTGTGAGTTCCTGTCTTGACTTCCTTTGGTGATTAAGGCCTATGTGGAAGTAGAAGCTGAATATACCCTTTCCTCCCCAACTTGCTACATGGTCATGATGTTTTGTGCAAGAATACAAACCCTGACTAAGACATGGAGTGACAGGAAGTACCTGACACTTGTGGAATGTCTTCTGGCTTGGTTTTCTGTTCATGAATTATATAAAGGAGGCTCAGTAGCCAGACAAGTTGATAGTTTATGCTCCTTAGACACAAGTGCCAAAAGCTATCCTTCACCGGAAGGAAAGGCTGTCAGTTGTGTTACCCATTATATCTCTGACACCAGCTGGCTTCTTCTGAGCCTGGAATTGGTGATTACTTGGGATCCTTGGTCTACTAAGTCTAGAAGCTATGCTATGAAGTTAGCCAGGTTGCCTGTTTGGCTATTTGCTAGCTGAGGCCATAGGTAGGCTCTGAGCCAGATGGGGTTACTTGCTGCTTAGTTAGGTAGAGCCAAATAACACTCTGCTATGAGATAGAGACAACACACTGTCTTGGGGAGTAGACAGGCAGACAGGCAGTGTGTCCAGACTGACCTGCTGGCTAGGCAGGAATGGTAAGTATGTTCCTTGGACAGATGGGCTGCCTTGGCAGAGCAGAACAGCTGACTGGGCTCTCCCACCAAGAGTGCCACTGATAGTGGAGACACAGCTGCAAAACTACCCCCCCATCTTATCATTCTGCTCTGTTTGTTGTTTTCCAGTGGTCTATTGAGCCATTCAGTGTTCATTGAGCAAGACAGATGGAGACATCCACTGGGACAGAGTTCTGGGGAGCTCTATGTTTGTTTCTATACTGGTTCCCAGTATAGAGAGACCTTAGGTCCAGGGTCACAATCTTGGTAAGGCTAAGGAGGAGACTGAGGAGGGACAATGCAGCCAAAGCCAATGCTTCTCTTGCCCTTCACACATGGCTTTGGTGGCCTGTGGGTAAGGTTAGTTTCATCTTCCAGTTGTTGTATTTGATTGTGGGTGGGTGGTAGTTGCTGGTTGGTCATTCTGTATTGGGGACTTAGTCATAGACATCCTGACATCAACAAGATTTGTTGTTGTTGTTGTTGTTTTGTTCTACTTAATGCTGTCTGTCACTTCCTGGCATTCCTAGTCAGACTGTGGAAACATCACTCAGGTAGTCTCTTAGCGTGGTTTCTGTGGCAGTGATACAACACTCTGACTAAATACAATTTGGGAAGGAAAGGGTTTAACTGGCTTATAGTTCCACATCATAGTCCATCATGGAAGTCAGGGCAGGAACTCAAGCAGAATCCTGGAGGCAGGAATTGAAGCAGACACCGTGGCATAGCTTACTGGTTTGGTCAACTTGCTTTCTTACATATCCCAGAACAACCTGTCCTGAGGTGGTGGTGCCTACAGTTAGCTGTGCCCACTCACATCAATCATCAATCAAGAAAATGCCACACAGACATGCCTAACAGGCAACCGTTATGGAGGTATTCTTTTTCAATTGAAGTTCCTCTTTTCAAAGAACTTTAGCTTGTGTCAAGTTGACAAAAACCAAACAAACGCAATTTAATAATCCAAACTAAACAGGACATACTGTGTGTTAGTCATATTTCCTCTTTTGCTTGTACACCAGAGAAAACAGTGCAGCCTTTCTCACTCTGTGCAGCATTTTGAGTGTCCACTTTCATTTTATGTATTTGAATATAAATGCAATGACTTTCTACAGAGCTGTACACCCAGCACCACAGTATTAGTTTAGGATGTAGACCTCCCCCATCCCTAAAAGAATCCCTTGCAGCTATGTGCAGTCCATTCTTGTTCCCCTAAGTCAAGCAACCACTAATACATCTTTCTGCATAGATTTCATTTATTGGCGTTTCTTGCAAATGGAATTATACATTATTTAGCCTTCTGTGTTTGTTTTCTTTCATTAAGGAATAAATGTTTTTGAAATTCATCCACATTGTAGAATGTATTAGCATTTTGTCCCTTTTTATTCCATAATATTTCATTGCATAAATTGTCTACTATTATTTTTCTACTCACCAATTAAAGGCCATTTCAATGGCTTCTATTTTTCAGCTATCAACAATACCTCCAGAAATATTTCTATATATTTCGGTGGGAATATTACTTTTCACTAATTCTATATGAGGACAACAAGTAGTAGAATTTTAAAATCATAATTATCTTTGTGTTTAACTTTATTTTTTGTATGTCTGTGGTCTGCAGTATATATGCATGTATATACAAACATTCACGTGTGTGAGAGCTCATGTCTGTGCAGATGCACATATATGTGTGTACACATGTGTGAGGAAGTCAGAGGTCCATGCAGAGCTTCCTCTTCCATCGGTCTCCATCTTGTACATTGAGGCAGGGTCTCCCTCGATTGAACCCATAGCTTCCAGTTCAGCTGTTGATGCATTGGGGTTAATTCAAGACATTTATCTTATGTATGTTTGTTCTTTGAAGTCTTTCTTTCATATATAAAACCTTATAGTTTCCACAATCATCTATTGTACTGACAACCATTTTCCCATGGTATTTTCTCCTCTAGGATGTCCACTGAACAGGAGAACACAGAGATGCATCTCATTGAATGTATGTTAAAGCACTTCAAGACACAGAAAGTGGCCATTTCTAATGCGATAAGAAGTACATTTCCTTTTCTTGAGAGCCTCCGAGACCGTGAATTCATCACTGGTAAAATGTATGAAGTAAGTAAATTTACTTCATCATAACCTGGTAAACAAGCTCCAAATTAAGTTACACTTTGATATCCCAATTCAAACTTCAAATCAGATGACGGACACCGTTTTAAGGTTGGACTTAATTTTTAAAAAAGATTTCGTTTCTTACATGCATGTGTGTGTTTATGTGTTCCTGTGTGTGTGTGTGTGTGTGTGTGCATGTGTGCATGTGTGCATGTTTACATAGGAGCTGATACCCACAGAGCCCTGAAAAGGGCTCCGGATTCCCTGGAACTGGAGTTACAGGTAGTTGTGAGCCACCTGATGTGGGTGCTAGGAATGGAATCCAGGTCCTCTGCAAGAGCTACACATGCTCTAAAACACTTAGCCATCTCTCCAGCCCCAGGACTAAATTTTGACCAAGAAAGCTCATGGATTTTCATAGCATTTTGTAGAGGTATCAGTTACAATAATAAATTCATCAACTATGAATTAAAATTAAAATCTGGGTTTCCTATAACTGATACTTATCATGAAGATATTTCTGGAAGTGTTCTCTCTAGGGATTAAGGGAGATGAGAAGCCAAGGCCTCAGGAGATGGTACTGCTTCTATCTGAGGGAATGGCGTTCCATGTCAACTTCTGCCATCAGTGAATATTGCTGAAGATGAGCTAGGTCAGAATAGGGGTTCTCCATGGATGAGCAATGTCTCATGCATTTCATACCATGTAATATATGCAATTAAAACTAAATCAATCTAAACTAAAGAAATAAACTAAAAATCAAAGGTGATTTTAATGAACTGTCCAATTATTTTATCAAACTGACTTCATGAGATTTCAGTTAGTACATTTTAGTTTAGTAAATGTTTATTTTAAAAACCTAGCTTTGAGAACAATAAGACGTACAGAGTGTTTAATTCAGACAAAAATTTTAAAAACACTGTTTTTATTTTACAGGTGTAAGTGTTTTGTCTGCATGTATATCTGTGTACCACTTGTGCCCCTGGTGCCTTTGGCAATCAAAAGAGAATGCACCAGATCCTCTGGACTATAGTTATACAAATGGTTATGAACCACCATATGGGTACTGGGAATCGAACTCAGGACCTCTGGAAGAGCAGCCACTGCTCTTAATCACTAAGTCATCTCTCTAGCCCCTCTAGTGTTTCTTTTGCCTTATGAATATGCCACTCTCCAGTAGGGTTCGAAATTAGAGGGAATGGACCTCTTATTTCCTTCATGACAAATCAGGGTTAACCAGGAGGCCAGAACGAGTCCTGTTAATAAAATAGACTGCCAGCCGGGCATGGTGGTGCACGCCTTTAATCCCAGCACTCAGGAGGCAGAGGCAGGCAGATTTCTGAGTTCGAGGCCAGCCTGGTCTACAAAGTGAGTTCCAGGACAGCCAGGGCTATACAGAGAAACCTTGTCTCGAAAACCAAAAAACAAACAAACAACAACAACAACAACAACAAAATAGATTGCCAAGTCTATTTCAAAAGTAGTCTTGCTATGAGATATATATCAGTTTACCTTCCTTTAAAAAAAAGTGGGCTGGTGAGATGGCTCAGCGGGTAAGAGCACTGACTGTTCTTCCAAAGGTCCTGAGTTCAAATCCCAGCAACCACACTGTGGCTCACAACCACCCATAATGAGATCTGACACCCTCTTCTGGAGCGTCTGAAGACAGCTACAGTATACCTATTTATAATAATAAATAAACCTTTGGGCCAGATCGAGCAGGGACTGAGCAGGGTTGACTGGAGTGAGTGGGGCCAACCGTAGCGAGCAGAAGTCCTAAATTCAATTCCCAACAACCACATGAAGACTCACAGCCACCTGTACAGCTACAGTGTGCTCACATACATAAAATAAATACATAAGTCTTTTAAAAAGAACATATTTATTTTTATTCTTTTGTGTTCACCTATTCTGCCTGCATCTCTGTGTGCATAGCACTTGTGTGTCTGGTGCCCATGGAGGCCAGAAAGGAACACTGAATCATCACATGGAACTGGAGTTACAGATGTTCGTGAGCTCTTGCGTTGGTGCTGGGAACTGAACTTGGGTCCTCTGCCAGAGTAGCAAGCACTCTCACCCCACCGAGCCATCTCTTCAGCCCCTCTACACATCTAAAAACAATTAAATATATTGTTTATCTACTTATGAGCTGTGTGTGTATCTTTGTATTGTGTGGGCATATTTGTATGAGTCAGGTGCTGTGCATATGGAGAAGTAAGAGACCAAATGTGGCTAGTTGGTTTCTTCTTCAGATTCAGATGATGATCTGAGTCCCAGGGATGGAACTCAGACTACCAGGATTAATGGCAAGTGCCTCCACCCACTGAGAGATAGCCCCATAGTTGACCTTTAGCCCATATTTCCCTTTCAAAGTTGGCCCTTCTTACATGTAATATAAATGAGTATGGTATCCCAAAGTCACCAGTGATTACTTTCAAAAGACAATATTTACTTGTTTCATGAAGTAGTCATGCAAATATAAAGCTTCCCCTTAGAAGATATGTTTGGAGGGGATTGAGGTACCCTAACTATAATTATTTTTCTAGGGCTCTTCTGTGACATGGAAGCCTGCACTGAAATTTTCTCTATTCAATATTTTTATTTAAGGATTTGCTAGATTCCTGTAGATCGCTGGTCCCTGTGGACAAAGTGATCTACAGAGCCCTGGAGGAACTGGAGAAGAAATTTGACATGACGGTACTGTGCGAATTGTTCAATGAGGTCAACATGGAGAAGTACCCCAATTTGAATCTCATTCGTAGAAGCTTTGAATGTGGTATTGGGTTTTATATCGCTCCTTGAGAGCACAGTCCTTTTTGTTGTCAACAAATGTATATTAAGCTTTTATCATGTGCCATATATCATGCAGAGCAATTGAGGATATAACAGTTAACAAGACTACTGTGTCATGAATCATATGAAAACTTATGACTAATGGCTGACACCCTCCCGAGCTCTGCCGCTGGGCATTTAGGCTCTCAGGACAATAGGAGGCATACCATCATCAGGCTATGTAGAAGAGGGTAGGATTAGAAGTGCTGATTGTCAGTAGGGTAGCACTGTTGTGTCTCTCAGTGGGCATTCTTACATGGTGAGAGTGCTCTTGTCTCCCCAGCTAGGGAGGTGAGGGATGTCTTCTGACTCCCCCTCCCCCCTTTTTTGAGACAGGGTTTCTCTATGCGACTTTGGCTATCCTGGAACTCATTGTATAGACCAGGCTAGCCTCCAGCTCCAGATCTGCCTGCCTCTGCCTTCTGAGTGCTGGGACTAAAGGCGTAAGCCACATGCTCAGGTGATCCACTTAAAACTCAAAACACACTTCTCATTATTCCAGTTTTTCATCTTGAACTTCATGTCATTTATGATTATAATAATAATTATTATTGACAGAATCTTACTCTGTAACCCAACTTAGCTTGTTACTATATAGCTGAGCCTAGCCTTAAATTCGTGCCACTCCTGTCTCAGCTTCCTGTGACTGCCTGGCTGACCAACAGCCTTTCTGAAGGTTGATTCATTGCCACCAAGACAAAGTGAGCAGCAAGCTCCTGATGTTTGATCTGCAGCTGTGCAGGAGCCTAGCATTTCTTGCTTCCAATTTTTTAAAAAAATGATCTTGGACTTCTTTATTTAAAGTCTAAAAATAGATCAACTCTCTTCGTCACATACATAGTGAAGGCAAAGTTATCAGGGTTATATATACGTGTATATATACATCTCTCTCTCTTTCTCTCTCTTTCTATCCATCTATCTATCTATCATCTATCTATCTATCTATCTATCTATCTATCTATCTATCTATCTATCTATCTATCTATCTATCTATCTATGCTTACCAGGGCTTTTCACAGTCTTTCAGTAGTTGGTTTGAAAGCAATCAGTAGATCAATAATTATAAACCTGGTAACAGTTGTGAAGTCAGTGTAGAAGACTAAACCCACACAATTGTTTGGCTTAGTTCCTAGGTTTTTTTTTTTTCTTCCCCCTCATAGTTGACACTTTGGTTTAAGTCAAATGTGCTAGCTCCTTTATCTCCTGCCATGGCTGGCTCAGAAAAAGGCTGTGCTCATTCTAGCCAATGAGGCTGGACGGGTTTAGTTTCCAAGAGCTCTGGAGCTCAGTCCCTGCTTCCCAACCCCTCTCTCTTCCCTCCCTCCCTCCCTCCCTCCCTCCCTCCCTCCCTCCCTCCCTCCCTCCCTCCCTCCCTCCCTCCCTCTCTCCCTCCCTCCCTTCCTCTTTATCTTCTTTTCTTTATAAGATTGCATTATTTGCTGATGTGTGTGTGTGTGTGTGTGTGTGTGTGTGCATGTATGCCAAACTCATGTTCACACATGTGTCACTGTATCCATGTGGAGGTCAGAGGATAATTTCCAACACTTGGTTCTCTCCTATCATGTGGCACTCAGGTCTTCAGGCTTGGCAGCCAGTGCCTTTACCTGCCGATCAGCCTATCTTCTCTCTCCTTTCTCCTCCCTCCCTCCCTCCCTGCTTTCTTTCTTTTTAAAGATGTTTTCATACTATTTTGATCATATTCTTTCCCATTTCCCAACTCCTTCCCGGCCTCCCTACTTACCCAACTTATTGTTCTTTTTCTATCTTAACCCCTCAACATACCTACCCCACAAAACCCCCATGGAATCTGATTTGTATCAGCCAATTACACTGTTAGTTCCAAAGCTCTTCTCCCAGCCCCACACGGCAGTGTTGGTGGGAAATAGAAAGACTTCAGCCAGGTAAACAGAAGGATTTTGATTGGTACATAATCCTAAAGGCTGGTTTCTGTTTATCAGAAAAGCAAGTTTCCTAAAGTGGGTTTCTGTTTGCCAGGAAGCATCCCTAATCCTCCTTCCCTCAAAGCTCAGCTACCTTAGGTCAGGGCACCGAGTTCTCAGTCAGTCTGGACAGCCTGCATCCACTCAGATCCCCACCCTCCTGACAGCCATGTAAAATCTGCTTGCTTTTCTCTCATTTGCTCTTCTTTCTGCCTACTCCCACCCACCACCTCCCCTGAGGAGACCTTGGCAGTTTGATCCCCACCCCCACACAAGCATTATAGTTTGGTAGTCTCTTTGTGCCATAGCTTATACTGTTAATCCCACAGAATGAGACTAAAATGACTACCACCATTTTTTAGCCAAATTCGATGCAAGCGTTATTAAATATTGACTAGGAAGAAGGATAGTGGCCAGGTCCATACTCAGGATTCCCACAGAATGGCCAAGAATTACATTAGTTAGGTGCTTATAAAGGCACAGCCCACAAGGGTCCATACTTTCTGCCTTCATCCAGTAGGGGGCAGGCATATGTTCCGACATATTTCCTGCCTATGTGTGATCAAGCACAGCCTGTGCAGTTTGTGCAACCAACCTTGTTTACAGAAGTGAAAACATGCGGCTTGTTACCTCACACGAACAATGGCTCCCAGCATTCCAGGGAGTTATCTGTCCCCAGGCAAGTGGGGCTAACAGGTTAGAGGCATTTCTGTTTTATAGATCTTTTAACCACAGTAATGTAAACTTAAAACATAACGTTTGCCCGCCCAGTATGTGTGAAGGTTCACATGTGTGTATACAGGCTTGCATGTGTGTGTGTGCATGCCAAATGTTAGCTGTGCTTGTTAAACATCTGGAGACAGCTCACAGAGGGCCTCTGAGTGAGCAGAATGGGCTTTTAATTGCTGAGCCATCTCTTCAGCCCCAGAAGTTGTTTTTGTCTCTCTTCGTTTCAGTTTCTTCTGAGACAGAGTCTTCTTATTGGCTTACACTTGCTTCGAGCGGATGATTCTGCTGCTTCAGCTTCTTGAGATGCTCAGATATGTGCCACTGTGCCTAGCTGGAGAAAATACCCCCTTCCCCTTGTTTTAGATTTATTTATTTTTATTTCATGTGTATGAGTGTTTTGTCTGCATATATGTATGTGCTTCTTGAATGTGCAGTACTGGAGAAGACAGGGCTGAATGCCCTGGAACTAGAATAACAGACGTGCTGTCATGTAGGCATTGGAAATCAAACCTGAATCCTCTAGAACAGCAGCCAGTGTTCTTATCAATGGAGACATCTCTCCAGCCCCCTTAAGAATGTTTCTTAAGGTCTTAATTCCATCTTCTCTCTCTCTCTCAACCTCTCTCTCTCTCTCTCTCTCTCTCTCTGTCTCTCTCTCTCTCTCTCTCTCTCTCTCTCTCTCTCTCTCTCCCTCCCTCCTTCCTTCCCTCTCTTCTTCTCTTCCTCTCTCCCTTACTGCCTAAAGCTAGTTCCTCAGTGGTGGCAAGATGCTGACCAATAGTGTTGAGGACAGTCTTTTCCAGACCTAGAGGGATGGCTGTCCTCATCCAGCAAGTCCTCTGATATGACCACCTTGGTCATGTGCTTGCTTGTTTTACTGAATTTGGGATCAAACCCAGTCATTATGAAAGCTAATTCTTAGAGTCAGGTCCCTCCCCTCTCCAGCCTCTCCTTCCTTCTTCCTTTTTCCTTGTGTATGTGTGTGTGTGTGTTGAGACAGGATTTTCTTTGTGTAATCCTGACTGTCCTGGAACTCTCTCTCTCTCTGTAGACCACCAGGCTGGTTTTGCCTCCCGAGTACTGGGATTAAAGGCCTGTGCCACCGCCACCGGCTCTTCCTCTTTCTTATTTGAGTCAGAATCACACCGTACAGCTTAGATCAGGCTGACCTTGAATTTATGATCCTCTTGTATGAGCACCAGTGCTTACTTACCAGGCCAATGTTGCCTGATATGGCCAGTGAGAAATGAATCTTGACTAGGCACAGGTTGGGGGAGTCACAGCAAGACCGAGGCTGTGACAAGTTTATTACAAGTAATCAGACTCTTTATACTGTTATCAGAAACAAAATATAATGGCAGCTGAGAGGCAGAATACAAAGGTAGTTGCTAAGAAACAATAACATTTTCAAACTATACAGGGCACAAGAGATTAGTGTCTGAGACCAATTGCCCTGCCAATTGGTCTATATGCTTCATTGACTTCTTAGTTTGGGTTGTGTTGCTATGAAGAGACACCATGACTATGGCAAGTCATTGGGGGCTGGCTCACAGTTTCAGAGGCTCAGTCCATTTTCATCATGTCAGGAAACAGCAATGTGCAGGCAGACATGGTGCTGGAGATAGAGCTGAGAGTTCTATATCTTAATCTGCAGGAGAGTCTTTGTGCCACACTGGGCATAGCTAGAGTATGGGAGACCTCAAAGACCACCCCCCCAACAGTGACATACTTCCTCCAACGAGGCCACACATACTCCAACCAGGCCACACCTCCTAGTAATGTCACTTCCTATGGGCCAAGCATTCAAACCTATTAGTCATACCACTTGATCAAACCAGCACAATAGAGAAACCGAGGTGGCCTGAATACATCACTGTTTGAGGAAATGCCCCTGTTTCAGGAACTGAAAGCCACACAGTGCCCCAGGAGGTACAGACTTCAACCTGAACAACTTATGACGCTTGTACCTCAAGTGGACTAGACCAGGCCAGTTCCATGATTCCTTACATTATTGCTCAGACTCCTAGGATTATCGATTACATGACTGTAGCTGGTTAATCATGTGTGTTTTAACATCATTTATAGATTGGCTTAGGTCTAGTGCATTCTGGTCCCCCAAACAAACAACATTTCTTTACTGTATCCTTTACTGGGGATGGGGATGGGAAAATTATAGCAAGATTCCTGATGGGGTAGGATGCAAAGGATGCTGAGACTCTTATTTGCTTATCTGAGAGAGAGAGAGAGAGAGAGAGAGAGAAAGAGAGAGAGAAAGAGAGAGAGAGAGAGAGAGAGAGAGAGAGCAAGTACCACAGGATGTTATCTCACTTGTCCTCAGTGCTCATTGACAAATGGGGACTCTAAGGGGAAATCCTTTTTTTTTTTTTCTTTTGTTTTTTTTTTTTTTTTTTTTTTTGAGACAGGGTTTCTCTGTGTAGCCCTGGCTGTCCTGGAACTCACTTTGTAGACCAGGCTGGCCTCAAACTCAGAAATCCACCTGCCTCTGCCCCCCAAGTGCTGGGATTAAAGGCGTGCGCCACCACCGCCCGGCCAGAAATTCTTTTCTTTAAAAAATACTTATCATCTGTATTTTACATTTTCTTTTTGGACAACAGCCTGTTACTTGAACAACTTCAAAGAGAAAGGCTATGGCTCTGAGCGAAAGCTGGTAACAAATGCTTGTGGGTTTCAAGTAGAGGTGGTGGCAAACGGGAAGTACTGGCCAAGCTTTACAGAAGCTCAGAACTGCCTCTCTTGTGCCCCTGTTACATCATCTCTGTTATATTTCCCCTGTACTAGTGTGGGGAAGTCATTTCTGCTTTCTCCAGAGATACCTGTCTTAGTCCTCTTTATAGACCACAGTGTGTGTCGGGAGCCTGGAAAGGAGACTGAGACCATGCGCATCATCAGAGGGACACGAATGCAGAAGTGAAGGAGCGGCTTGGTCCTCCACTTCTTTGGGCAGAAGGTGCTGAGTGTTCTTTGCTTTCTCAGATGCCTCTGTGTGACACTGGCTGCAGACCCGTGGAAGTAGCTCCTGAGTTTGATGGCTCAGGGAACTTGGTTCCAGCTGTGAGGCACTGGCCATCAGGGGCTCTTCCTAGGACTTGCTACCATTTCCAATACCTCTTCCTAGAAAACACACTCACTCACTGGTGGTTGGATCAGAAAGGATCTCTGTTGGCAAGGTAAGGTGTCTCCTGTCTGACCTGTCCTGGATGTCTTAGTCTGATTTCTGAGTCTCAGCTCTAAGATGTTCAGAGCTGACCAGACCCTTTTGCAGTCATCTCGCTGAGATGAACTGACATTTTACTGTCATTTTGAAAGTCATACTTACCAAAAGGATTGGAATACTCTGAGCTGAACAGTTAAGGCACACTGGTGTCAGGGGGAAATCCATGTTGGGGAGGAAATAAGGCAAAAGACAAAGGATCATTTTATGTTTCCTGTTAACGTATCCACCACCCCCAAGTGGAAATCCCACCAGAGCAAAGACCTTGCCAGCCTCGTTAGATACTGTATTTGTAGCATCCAAAATAGTCAAAAGTGCCGGGCACTGGTAGTATACATTTTTAATCCCAGCACTTGGCAGAGGCAGAGACATGCAGGTCTCTGAGTTCGAGGCCAGCCTGGTCTACCACGTGAGGTCCAGGACAGCCAGGGCTACACAGAGAAACCCTGTCTTGAAAACTGAACCAAGCTAAATCAAAATAAAAAAAAAATAGTCAAAAGTATTCATATACTTGATAAACAGAAGGCTAGCTAGCTGGATAAATAAATCCTTATCGTTTCCTAGGGTCACATTCTTGGGATTTCTTTAAAATTTTTAAGAAAGTAATTCTTATATTTATCTATCTGTCTGTGCTATAGTGTTTGCGAATCAGTCCTTTCCTTTTACCGAGTGGGCCTGGCTGTCAGGCATGGCAGCCAGTGCCTCCACCTACTGAGCCATCCTACATCCCTTTTTTTGTTGTTTCATTTTATTTATTTGAGACAGGGGTTCAGGTAGCCCACGTTGGCCTTGAACTTATCGTGCAGCTGAGGATGACCTTGAACCCCCAATCATCAGCCTGCTGAGATTACAGACTTGTCCTACCCTGTCTGTTTTTATATGCTGCCAGTTATTGACCCCACAATTTTGCACACGGTAGGCAAGCACTGTACTACCCAAGCTCGTGCTGCCTTCCCAGCAGGAATTCTCTTCTGACTCTCTTAGAAGATTAGGTCCCTCTGCTGAGGTTTCGAAGCACTTGAGTTGAGAGGCACCCACTACATTGATGCTTTCCCTCTTCTCTCCAACCCCTTCCCTGGAAGACTGTATAGTTGTGGAAATTGCAATTAATTAATTAATTAATTAATTTTCTATTTGCTTTGAGATAGAACCTCACTATGTAGCCCATGCTGGCCTGGAACTCTCAAGGTGAAAATCAAGCTAGCCTAGAACTCACCTGCATCTGGCCACTCTTCCCTTCCCCTACCTCCCAGGGCTGAAGCTACAGGTGTGCGCTGTCATGCATGGCTTGAGTTACAGGTGTGCACTGTCATACATGGCTGAGGTTGCAGGTGTGCTGTCATGCATGGCTTGAGTTACAGGTGTGCACTGTCATGCATGGCTGAGGTGGGGACTAGCTGTCTGCTCAGAGGTCAGAGAATTGGGGAATCCTCTCAGCTCAATGTCCAGGGCCTATGAGAAGAAGAAGGCAGTGGCTGCTGTCTGTGAAGGAAGGACCTGTGTCATCTATGCATCTCTCTCTTTATCCATTCCTTAGGTGATGGGCACCTAAGGTTGAGGGTGCTGGTTGCTCTGTCCCAGGACAGGTGCTCTGAGTCACATCCCTAGGATGCTCCTTAGAGAAAATCCATACTCCTCTCCATCCAATGTCTTAACTTAGCTGCTTCAAGTCATGGTGCAATAAACACAGGGGCTCAGGCATCTCTGCCATATGCTGCTGACATAGGGGCCATTTGCAGCTATATTTGCTTGTTTTCTTTTCTTTTTCTTTTTTTTTTTTTTTTTTTTTTTTTTGAGGCAGAATTTTATGTAACCCAGGTTGGGTTCCAACTTACTGTATAGCTGAGGACAACCTTGAACATAAGAACTTCCTGCCTCTTATCTCCTAGGTGCTGGGGTTACAATTACATGTCAAATGGGTTTTATATAGCACAGGGATGGAGCCCAGGATTTTGTGCCTACCCGGCAGACTCAGCTCTACTAACTGAACTACACACTCAGTCTTTCAGTTCTTCTTCTTTTTTAAAAAAGATTTATTTATTTATTTTATGTATATGAGTACACTGTAGCTGTTCATATGGTTGTGGACCTTCATGTGGTTGTTGGGAATTGAATTTAGGTCCTCTGCTCACTCTAGTTGGCCCCACTTGCTCCGGTTCAGCCCAAAGATTTATTTATTACTATATGTAAGTACACTGTAGCTGTCTTCAGAAGAGGGCACCAGATCTCATTACAGGTGGTTGTGAGCCACCATGTGCTTGCTGGGGTTTGAACTCAGGACCTTCAGAAGAGCAGTCAGTGCTCTTACCCACTGAGCCATCTCACCAGCCCCCCTTTCAGTTCTTTATTATAGTCTGGACAGACAGACATCTGTGGCCAGATGTTCAGTGGGTTTTTTTGCAGAAGAGTGACTGGTTCTGATTTAGTCAGGGAATTTGTAGCTATAAGAATTCGTTCATCTTTTAGCTCCAAAGGCTTATTTCAAAACTGAAGCTTTGGGCTGGAAGACAGCAGGTGTTCCTTATTTTAAAATTTCAGAAAAAGGACAAAGCCCTAAGACCTGCTCTAAGGTTAAAAGATGAAGCTGATTATTTATTTGGGCCTGGTTGCCAGAGCTCTTGATATGCAAATGTACCTCGGAGAAGGTATGCAAATCAAGGCGGGGTCCCCCATCTCTCCCCCCCCCCCCTCATAGGAAGAGCAATAAAGCCTTCCTTCCTTTCTGCTGCAGATTTCGAACTCCAATCGCCTGAAGTGTGCTAAGTAGTTGCTCGGGCAGTGGGGTCCACACAGCTGTTCCCATGTTCCCATGTTGCTTGGAACCGCATTGTTTTCCCTGGTTTGCCCACCCTACTACCCTGCGTCACTCGCGACATCTTGAGAGGCTCCATTCAAGCCCCCCTTCAAGTCCAGAAGTGTTCTCTGACTGCAGCCAATCAGGGCAGCTTGCTTTGATTTCCCACGCTGCACCTGATTATCTTTCTGATTGAGTAAATAAATAAAGCTACACACGGTGTCTTTGGTACCTCATTATTTGATTAAACTGAAATCTGCATCAGCCATTGAACAATAAGTTTCTGTTGGCCCAGTGACTGTTTTACCATCTGTCCCCTGCACTGTGCAGGATTAGGCATTGTTTGTGTCTGTGCTCAGTAAAGGCCGGTTGGGAACAATGACAAAACAGTTCGTCCTGTTGATTCATGCGCTAAACGTATCAGACAAGTGAAGAAACCTGCCACCACTTGGTCTCACCAACAATTTCCCAGAAGCTATTTTGGATTAGGGGTGGGGAGATGGGCAGCTCAGTCCTGACAGCAGCTGCAACTGCCTTCATTTGGGCAGGGCGTGGAAGAACCGCTCTTTAGAATTTCATTCTATGGAGTGTACAGTGACTGGGCTTGGAGTCTTGGAACACACTTGACTAGAGCCCTGATCATGACTGACTGCTTGGCTCATAGGGAATGGAGCAGGTGTGTGCCCATTATGGGATACCCCAGGCAGGGACAGAGAGGTCTGCTGAGTAGAGATGGAGGAAATTTGGGGGACTGTCTGGGATTCTAGGTAAAATGAAGGGTGGCAAGTAGGATCAAATACAGAGAATGGGGTATCCCCAGCTATGGTGAGCCCCGGTGCTTGTGCCATGCTGGGATCAAACCTAGGACTTTGTATGTACTAGGTGAGCACTCTGTTAACCGAGGTCCACCTGCAGCCCCAGGCCTCTATCTCACAGGAGGACTGATTATTGGCTTTCTGAAGTCAACTTCAAATATAAAAGCACTTAGTTTACCAGCTGAGATCTGCAGTTATACTGGCTACCAGTCACAGTTAGACACCTTCTGAGAAAAACTGACGGTAAAAAAAGATTGCACTGTGGACTCTGAGCCCCATTTTTTAATGGGGTTATTTGATTTTCTGGAGTCCACCTTCTTGAGTTCTTTATATATATTGGATATTAGTCCCCTATCCGATTTGGGATAGGTAAAGATCCTTTCCCAATTTGTTGGTGGCCTTTTTGTCTTATTGACAGTGTCTTTTGCTTTGCAGAAGCTTTGCAATTTTATGAGGTCCCATTTATCGATTCTTGATCTTACAGCACAAGCCATTGCTGTTCTATTCAGGAATTTTTCCCCTGTACCCATATCTTCGAGGCTTTTCCCTACTTTCTCCTCTATAAGTTTCAGTGTCTCTGGTTTTATGTGGAGTTCCTGAATCCACTTAGATTTGACCTTAGTATAAGGAGATAGAAATGGATCAATTCGCATTCTTCTACATGATAACCGCCAGTTGTGCCAGCACCATTTGTTGAAAATGCTGTCTTTTTTCCACTGGATGGTTTTAGCTCCCTTGTCAAAGATCAAGTGACCATAGGTGTGTGGATTCATCTCTGGGTCTTCAATTCTGTTCCATTGGTCTACTTGTCTGTCACTATACCAGTACCATGCAGTTTTGATCACAATTGCTCTGTAGTACAGTTTTAGGTCCGGCATGGTGATTCCACCAGATGTTCTTTTATCCTTGAGAAGAGTTTTTGCTATCCTCGGTTTTTTGTTATTCCAGATGAATCTGCCGATTGCCCTTTCTAATTCGTTGAAGAATTGAGTTGGAATTTTGATGGGGATTGCATTGAATCTGTAGATTGCTTTTGGCAAGATGGCCATTTTTACAATGTTGATCCTGCCAATCCATGAGCATGGGAGATCTTTCCATCTTCTGAGATCCTCTTTAATTTCTTTCTTTAGAGACTTGAAGTTCTTATCATACAGATCTTTCACTTCCTTAGTTAGAGTCACACCAAGGTATTTTATATTATTTGTGACTATTGAGAAGGGTATTGTTTCCCTAATTTCTTTCTCAGCCTGTTTATCCTTTGTGTACAGAAAGGCCATTGACTTGTTTGAGTTAATTTTATATCCAGCTACTTTATTGAAGCTGTTTATCAGGCTTAGGAGTTCTCTGGTGGAATTTTTAGGGTCACTTATGTATACTATCATATCATCTGCAAAAAGTGATATTTTGACTTTTTCCTTTCCAATTTGTATCCCCTTGATCTCCTTTTGTTGTCTAATTGCTCTGGCTAGGACTTCAAGTACAATGTTGAATAGGTAGGGCGAGAGTGGACAGCCTTGTCTAGTCCCTGATTTTAGTGGGATTGCTTCCAGCTTCTCACCATTTACTTTGATGTTGGCTATTGGTTTGCTGTAGATTGCTTTTATCATGTTTAGGTATGGGCCTTGAATTCCTGATCTTTCCAAGACTTTTATCATGAATGGATGTTGGATTTTGTCAAATGCTTTCTCAGCATCTAACGAGACGATCATGTGGTTTTTGTCTTTGAGTTTGTTTATATACTGGATTACATTGATGGATTTCCGTATATTGAACCATCCCTGCATCCCTGGGATGAAACCTACTTGGTCAGGATGGATGATTGTTTTGATGTGTTCTTGGATTCGGTTAGCAAGAACTTTATTGAGGATTTTTGCATCGATATTCATAAGGGAAATTGGTCTGAAGTTCTCTATCTTTGTTGGGTCTTTTTGTGGTTTAGGTATCAGAGTAATTGTGGCTTCATAGAATGAGTTGGGTAGAGTACCTTCCGTTTCTATTTTGTGGAATAGTTTGTGAAGAACTGGAATTGGGTCTTCTTTGAAGGTCTGATAGAACTCTGCACTAAACCTGTCTGGTCCTGGGCTTTTATTGGCTGGGAGACTATTAATGACTGCTTCTATTTCTTTAGGGGTTATAGGACTGTTGAGATCATTAACCCGATCTTGATTTAGCTTTGGTACCCGGTACCTGTCTAGAAACTTGTCCATTTCATCCAGGTTTTCCAGTTTTGTTGAGTATAGCCTTTTGTAGAAGGATCTGATGGTGTTTTGGATTTCTTCAGGATCTGTTGTTATGTCTCCCTTTTCATTTCTGATTTTGTTAATTAGGATGCTTTCCCTGTGCCCTCTAGTGAGTCTGGCTAAGGGTTTATCTATCTTGTTGATTTTCTCAAAGAACCAGCTCCTTGATTGGTTGATTCTTTGAATAGTTCTTCTTGTTTCCACTTGGTTGATTTCACCCCTGAGTTTGATTATTTCCTGCCTTCTACTCCTCTTGGGTGAATTTGCTTCCTTTTCTTCTAGACCTTTTAGGTGTGTTGTCAAGCTGCTAATGTGTGCTCTCTCTAGTTTCTTTTTGGAGGCACTCAGAGCTATGAGTTTTCCTCTTAGGAATGCTTTCATTGTGTCCCATACGTTTGGGAATGTTGTGGCTTCATTTTCATTAAACTCCAAAAAGTCCTTAATTTCTTTCTTTATTCCTTCCTTGACCAAGGTATCATTAAGAAGAGTGTTGTTCAGTTTCCATGTGAATGTTGGCTTTCTATTATTTATTTTGTTATTGAAGATCAGCCTTAGTCCATGGTGATCTGATAGGATGCATGGGACAATTTCAATATTTTTGTGTATGTTGAGGCTTGTTTTGTGACCAATTATGTGGTCAATTTTAGAGAAGGTACCATGAGGTGCTGAGAAGAAGGTATATCCTTTTGTTTTAGGATAAAATGTTCTGTAGATATCTGTTAAGTCCATTTGTTTCATCACTTCTGTTAGTTTCACTGTGTCCCTGTTTAGTTTCTGTTTCCATGATCTGTCCATTGGTGAAAGTGGTGTGTTGAAGTCTCTCACTATTATTGTGTGAGGTGCAATGTGGGCTTTGAGATTTACTAAAGTTTCTTTAATGAATTTGGCTGCCCTTGTATTTGGAGCATAGATATTCAGAATTGAGAGTTCCTCTTGGAGAATTTTACCTTTGATGAGTATGAAGTGCCCCTCCTTGTCTTTTTTGATGACTTTGGGTTGGAAGTCAATCTTATCAGATATTAGGATGGCTACTCCAGCTTGTTTCTTCATACCATTTGCTTGGAAAATTGTTTTCCAGCCTTTCATTCTGAGGTAGTGTCTTTTTCTCTGAGATGAGTTTCCTGTAAGCAGCAAAATGTTGGGTCTTGTTTGTATAGCCAGTTTGTTAGTCTATGTCTTTTTATTGGGGAGTTGAGACCATTGATATTAAGAGATATTAAGGAAAAGTAATTGTTGCTTCCTGTTATTTTTGTTGTTAAAGTTGGCATTCTGTTCTTGTTGCTGTCTTCTTTTAGTTTTGTTGAGGGATTATCTTCTTGTTTTTTCTAGGGTGTGGTTCCCGTCCTTGTATTGGTTTTTTTCTGTTATTATCCTTTGAAGGGCTGGATTCGTGGAGAGATAATGGGTGAATTTAGTTTTGTCATGGAATACTTTGGTTTCTCCATCTATGGTAATTGAGAGTTTGGCTGGGTATAGTAGCCTGGGCTGGAATTTGTGTTCTCTTAGTGTCTGTATAACATCTGTCCAGGCTCTTCTGGCTTTCATAGTCTCTGGTGAAAAATCTGGTGTAATTCTGATAGGCTTGCCTTTATATGTTACTTGACCTTTTTCACTTACTGCTTTTAGTATTCTATCTTTATTTAGTGCATTTGATGTTCTGATTATTATGTGTCGGGAGGAATTTCTTTTCTGGTCCAGTCTATTTGGAGTTCTGTAGGCTTCTTGTATGTTCATGGGCATCTCTTTCTTTAGATTTGGGAAGTTTTCTTCAATAATTTTGTTGAAGATGTTTGCTGGTCCTTTGAGTTGAAAATCTTCATTCTCATCCACTCCTATTATCCGTAGGTTTGGTCTTCTCATTGTGTCCTGGATTTCCTGGATGTTTTGAGTTAGGATCTTTTTGCATTTTCCATTTTCTTTGATTGTTGTGCCGATGTTCTCTATGGAATCTTCTGCACCTGAGATTCTCTCTTCCATCTCTTGTATTCTGTTGCTGATGCTGGCATCTATGGTTCCAGATTTCTTTCCTAGGGTTTCTATCTTCAGCGTTGCCTCACTTTGGGTTTTATTTATTGTTTCTACTTCCCTTTTTAGGACTAGTATGGTTTTGTTCATTTCCATCACCTGTTTGGATTTGTTTTCCTGTTTATCTATAAGGGCTTCTACCTGTTTGGTTTGTTTTCCTGTTTTTCTTTAAGGACTTGTAACTCTTTAGCAGTGTTCTCCTGTATTTCTTTAAGTGAGTTATTAAATTCCTTCTTTATGTCCTCTACCATCATCATGAGATATGCTTTTAAATCCAGGTCTACCTTTTCAGGTGTGTTAGGGTGCCCTGGACTGGGCGAAGTGGGCGTTCTGGGTTCTGATGATGGTGAGTGGTCCTGGTTTCTGTTAGTAGGATTCTTACGTTTAACTTTCGCCATCTGGCAATTTCTGGAGTTAGTTGTTATAGTTGTCTTTGTTTAGGGATTGTTCCTCTGGTGATTTTGTTACCCTCTAGCAGCAGACATGGGAGACTAGCTCTCTCCTCTGAGTTTCAGTGGTCAGCACAGTCTCTGCAGGCAAGCTCTCCTCTTTCAGAGAAGGTGCACAGTTATCTGGTGTTTGGACCTCCTCCTGGCCGAAGATGAAGGCCCAAAACAGGATCTTTCCCAGAAGCTGTGTTGCTTTGGCCAGGAAGGTGGCCGGTTGTCTGGAGGTGAAGATGGCACCACCTCAGAAGCTCTGTGGCTCTCGCCTGTTCCAGAAACTGCTGGCCTCTGTATTCCACACCCTCACCCGTGCAGCCTGCCCTCCTCGGAGTCCCGGAGCCAAGGTGGCTCCTGCTGGAGCCTGAGGAAGAAACCTCTCGGGCTGGGCGGACCCCTGTGCTCTCACCAGGAAGGTGGCCGGTTGTCTCTCTCTCAGAGTTCTTATCTCTTCCCAGAAGTTCTTCCTTCTACTTTCTGCCTTTGCTATAGGCCACAAGCTTTTTTTCCTTTTTATTTTTTTAAAAAGAATTATTTATTTTATGTATATGAGTACACTGACACTGTCTTCAGACACACCAGAAGAGGGCATCAGATCCCATTACAGGTAGTTGGGAGTCACCATTTGGTTGCTGGAAATTGAATTCAGGACTTCTGGAAGAGTAGTCAGTGCTGTTAAACACTGGTCCACCTCTCCATATCTTGTCGGTCAGCTTTTTAATAACACAATCAGAAGGTGAGAGAGGGAGTATTTACAAAACACTGAGACAGGAGATGCTTAACAATTTCAAAGTCCCACCTGTAACTGGATCTCTGCCAGTTCAGAAATCAGCATTATTATAATACAGAGACAACCTGTATATCTCTGGGTCAACCTGGTCTACAAAGTGAGTTCTAGAACAGCCAGGGCTTTTTACACAGAAAAATCCTGTCTTGAAAAGCTAAATCAATAAAAAATAAAATAAACAAATAAACAAACAAACAAATAGGTCAGTCTTGAAACCATATACACACAAACAATAAAGACTCAGCAAACTGTATTTAAATGTATTTGAACATATACATTCATATATGTATACATGGACATATACATACGTACATGTATGTGAATGTATTAGTCAGTACTATATTGCTATGAGGAGACACTATGACCCTGGCAACTCTTACAAAAGAAAACATTTAATTGGGGCTTGTTTACAGTTTCAAAAAATAGGTTTTCTCCTTAGATGGAATAAGCCAATTCAAACCGAATTAAGAGTTGAAAAGGGCAGGTTTACCTTGGCAAGTTCATTGGCCCCAAGGAAGGAGGCCAAGGAAATTGCCATGCAAACAGGAAGACAGAGAAGGGGAAAAGAGAAAGGAGGGAGGGAGAGGGGGAGGGGGGAAGAATAGGGAGAGGTGTGAAATCCTTTATACTCCAAATTTAAGCTCGGATAAGATACAGAGGAAGGAGAGGGAGGAAGTGGTGGTTAAAGTCACTTGTAACTAACCGGGTTCCCTGTAAAACCTACCCTTCCCACATGATGTGCTGTTAATGAGACAGAAAGCGTGGGAAGTTGGACAAATAGTCAGAGAAGTTGGACTGCAAATATCCCTAAGAAATTAAGTCACTCAAGAAAGAAAATGCAACTTACCTAAAAATTCCAGACCTCATATGCATGTTCCATTTACCCTAACTGCAGCCATGTCACTATTGTGTGGGACTTTGCTGACTCTGTTTAGCTTGGGAACAGACACTGGCTGAAGTCAGACCAAACTTGGAAACTCTTTAAAAGCAAGAGGGAAAAAGTTGACATTTTTATCCTTGTAAGAGAATACTGAGTGAATTCTGGCCATTTAGAAGTTTCAGAAATTCAAACCACAGTTAGAAACCTGAATTATTCTTTTCCTCTGAGAAGGTCAAAGATTATGGCTGGAAATGTCTGCTGGGTATCTAAGTAATGACATGTACTTACACTGGTGGAGAGAAATTATTTAAAAAATTATTTTTATTATTTAGTGTGTGATTTTGCTGCATGCATATATGCATCATGTGTGTGCAGTAACCCAGGAGACCAGGAGAGGACATTGGATCCCATAGGACTGCAGTTATATATGGTTGTACTGTAGATGCTGGGAATTGAACCTGGGTTCTCTGTAAGAATAGCCAGTGCTCTTTATCACTGAGGTATCTCTCCTGTACCACCAGCGTATTTCTAAGGGATAAGAGGACCATGTGATGACGGGTCTGGCCTTGAGGACATTGGAAAAGACTGAGCCATAAGGCTTCCTGCCTCCAAGTGAGGAGCTCTCTGATAAAAGGTTGGAGGATACTATAGAGGGCGCTGCTGAAGGAGAGGGTGGAGGTGGAGTAAGAACCATCTACCAGAGGCAAGCATCCAGAGAGGTGAACTCTGATTGAGTTCTGTAAGAAAGAATGAGTAAGCACCAATTTTCCTACCCAACACACAAACGTGTAGCTCAGACTTTATTTTTTCAAAACCTTATTTTTAAAATGGGTTCTTAAATACTTTAACTCCCCCTTCTAGCCCTCCACCCACCAGAGGTAGTGGAAAAGAAAGGTTATGAGAATACAGGGGAGTTGGACATGTTTAGAAATAGTTCTTTGGAGCAAATCCCATCTGTGTTGTCAGGAACTCAGCAGTTCAGTTCACAGGAATCAGCAGAGGCTGCTCCATCCACTTGAAAACACTTAACGAATATACTAGCAGTCCAGCTCAGTGGTGTCAGGATAGCAAACAGAAGTCCTCACACAGATGAGACTCACCATGTGAGTCTGTTTAGCAAAACTCCATGTGAGTCTGTATCAGATGACATCACTATGCCCATCAGCCTGAGTCCGAGGAAGTGACAAGAAGCAGAAGTTTTTTGGTGCATTTCTGTCATTGGAGTCACAACAAACAGAGCTCAGTAACACACTGTCAGATGAGCCAATACATGGGTGTCATTTAGTAAAGTGTCCTTCATCAAACATCCATTCACGTGCTTGCTTTAGCAAAACATCCTTTCACCCATGTCTGTTTCAGGAAAACATCCTGTGATATAACTGACTTTCCTGAAAAACCGTAAGTCTCCACAAACCCTGGCCTTTGCTATGGACAGTCTTTTCTCACCTTCCAACCCTGGAGAACTCACCAGAGAGGTGAACTCTGACTGAGTTCTGTAAGAAAGAATGAGTAAGCACCAATTTTCCTACCCAACACACAAATGTGTAGCTTAGAATTTTTTTCAAAACCTTACTTTTAAAATGGGTTCTTAAATACTTTAACTCCCTCTTCTAGCCCTCCACCCACCAGAGGTAGTGGAAAAGAAAGGCTATGAGGATACAGGGGAGGTGGCATGGAGGGGTGCTGCTTTCTGGCTTGCTCCTCTTAGCTTTGCTCAGTCTTTTCTCGTAGAACCCAAAACCACCAGACCAGGGATGGCACCACCTACAATGGGCTGGGCTTTTCAGTTTCAATGACTAATTAAGAAAATACCCTACAGACTTACCTGCAGCCTGATCTTATGGAGGCATTTTCTCAAATGAGGTTTTCTCCTCTCTGAAGATTCGAGCTTGTGTCAAGTTGACATAAAAATAGCCAGTATATGGGGACTTGCTAGGAGGGATAAATAATGACAAGGAGGCTTCTATAATAGTTTAAAGCTCAGGCCTTTGACTTGGACAGTCTCCTGGCTACTCTAAACTTAACCTAACTAGCCAGTGACCCACCATATGGCCAGCTCTATACGTTTCTCTGCTCCCTCCATGTCCTTCTTGAATCTCCCACCTCTGCTTGAATCTCCCCTTAAATCATTCTCTGCCTGCAAGTTCTGCCCTCCATTTTCTTCTCTGACTACTGGCTGTCAGATCTTTATTGCGACTAATCAGCATCGAGACAATCTCTGGTACATTTCTAGATTGCCTCTAGGCATAGAGAGCTGTCTGAACTTCAGCTATCTGAGCAGGTGTGGAAGGACAAGTATTTACAAATATAAGGCTGGTGATGGGCCATAGAAATGACAAAACCAATATCCTGCCAGCATTTAGTCCTTTGCCCTACAGAATTAACAATTGAAAACACAGAGACACACCATTACACAATGTGAAAAAAATATTATCCCAATAAGCTAGGATAGGTATCAAGATGCTATGATGAAACCAACCTAATATAACGAGAAATAAACCTGCTAGCAAACTTAATACCATCTGCAATCTTAATAATGTAATTATCCTAACATAGCTGACATAGCCATGTAACATGCTCATGAGTTGACAACACAGATAGACTTGCCTTGCATGCTTAGGGCCCTAGATTTGACTTCAAGCACTACCAAAGCAAGCAAGCAAACAAACAAACAACTACTAGTTCAAGACTTTTTTTGTAGTAAGAAATCAAAAGAAAGTCATAAATCCTAAGTTCTGACTGTTATAAAAAGGACATATTTTGGGGAGTGTGGGATATTATCCTATCTCTCATATTTACTAAACTGAGATTCTTCTTCTTTTTTTTTAAATTTATTCATTTTACAAACTAATATCGCCCTTTCTGTCCTCCCAGGACCACATCACACAAGTCCTCCCTCCCCCATTTCATTCTACCTTCTCCTTATCTTTTGAGAAGAGGAAGGTGTAACCCCCCCCACCCATATCAAGCCACTGAGTGACTAGGTGGATCCTCTCCCACTGAGGCCAGACAAGGCATTCATTTAGGGGCACGGGATCCACGGGCAGGCAGGCAACAGACTCAAGGACAGCCTTTGTTCCAGTTTTGGGGGACCTGTATGAAGATCAAGCTGTTCATCTACTATATATGTGCAGGGGCCAAAGTCCAGCCTGTGCTTGCTCTTTGGTTGGTGGTTCAGTCTCTGGGAGTCCCTGAAGGTACAGGTTAGTTGACTCTGTTTGTCTTCCTGTGGAGTCCCTGTATTCTTTGGATCCCTCAATCCTTCTCTTAAATCTTCCATAAGCCTCCCTGAGCTCCATCTCATGTTTGGGTATGAGTCTCTACATCTTTTTCCATTGTTGGCTGTGTGGAGCCTCTCAGAGGACAGTTATACTAGCTTCCTGTCTGCAAGCATAACAAAGTATCATTAATAGTGTGAGGGACTGGTTCTTGCTCATGGGATGGGTCTCATGTTGGGCCAGTTATTGTTGGACATTCCTGCAGTCTCTGCTCCATCTTTGTCCCTGCATATTTTGTAGGCAGGACACATTTTGAGTCGAAGGCTTTTGGGTGGGTGGCTATCCTTATCTCTCCAGTGGGAGTCCTGCCTGGCTATAGGAAGTGACCACTTCAGGATCCATATCCCTCACTGCTAGAATTCTCAACTAGAGTTGCATCCATTAGACCCTCTGGGGTTGCCCCCTATCCCAGGTCTCTGGCATGTTCTAAAGATTGGCCACTCCCATTTCTGATCTCCTTCTCTCTCCCCTGCTCTCCTCATGTATGATCTCCACCTACCAGCCCTCTCCCCTTCCCATCCCCTTTTCCAACCAGTTCCCTCCTTCCATTAATGTCCAATATCTATTTTGTTTCCCCTTCTGAGAAAGATTCAACCATCCTTCCTTGGACCCTCCTTGTTATTTGACTTCTTTGGGTCTGTTGGTTATAGATAGCATGGTTATCCTGTACTCTATGGCTAACATCCACTTATAAGTGAGTACATATTACGCATGTCCTTTTGTGTCTGGGTTACCTCACTTAGGATGATATTTTAAAGTTCTATCCATTTGCATGAGAAATTCTTGATATTCTTGTTTTTTTAATGGGTGAGTAGTAGTCCGCGTGTAAATGAGCCACATTTTCTGTCTCCATTCTTTAGTTGAGGGAATCTGGGTTGTTTCCAGTTTCTGTTTATTATGAATAAAACTGCTGAGCATAGTTGAGCAAATGTCCTTGTGGGATGGTGGCACATCTTCTGGGTACATGCTCAGGTGTGGTATAGCTGGGTCTTGAGGTAGAAATATTCCCAATTTTCTGAGCAACTGCCAAGTTGACTTCCAGAGTGGTTGTACAAGATTGTCCTCCCCCAGCAGTGTAGGAGTATTTCTCTTGCTCCCCAACCTTGTCAGCATGTGTTGTTCTTTGAGTTTTTGATCTTAGCCATTCTGATAGGTGTAAGGTGGAATCTCAGAGTTGTTTTGATTTGCATTTCCCTGATGACTAAGGATGTTGAACATTTCTTTAGGTGTTTTTCAGCCATTCAATATTCCTTTGTTGAAAACTCTCTATTTAGCTCTGTACCTCATTTTTTAATTGGGTTATTTGGATTATTGGTATCTAACTTCTTGAGTTTTGCTAAGGATCAACCTCAGCTTGGAGAGGGTTCTGAGGAAGGAGAGTGTTCACCACCAACCAAAAAAATGACTAAAAGTCAAATCATGGGTACAAGCTGATTAGCCTTGTAATCTGCTCAAGATGGCTCCCTAAACAGCTCTCTGTAGATAGCTCTTGGATCTGTAGTATGCTCAAGATAGCTTTCTGCTCAAGACAGCTTTCTGCATGAGACAGTTTCCTCTGCCTGAGACAGCTCTCTTTTGCTCTCTTGCAGGAAAAAGATTGTAAAAGACCTGTATTTGCTCTCCAAGCAGTTCTCTCTGGGTAGCTGCTAGAAAAAAATTCTAAAAGAACTCTGTTTTCTCTCCAGACAGCTCATCCAGGTTGTTTAGCTCTTGCAGACCAAAGCCCAGTCTTTCATTTGCATATCAATTCAGTCATTTTCTTGAGGTTCTTTTTTGGTTATCCCACGAGTCAGCATTTTATGACTGTAGCAACTTGATTCTAAGAAAAGAACAGCAAATTCTTAAAAAACAAAATAAAACAAAACATGGCAAATGAATTCAGATATCTGCTTGCTATAAGTAAAGACAATAAGCTAGCTGGGTGGGATCCCCACCACTCCTGGGCTTCAACTAGCTCTGTCCCAGGCTAACCTTGAATTCAGGAATCTGCCTGAGTAGTGCAAACAATAAACTTAGCTGGAGGGATCTTGCCATGAAATCACCACTCTCTAAATCTTGTTATTTCCTTCCTTAATATCTTTCTGACAAGGTGGCTCACACTGCAGCAGCCTCTGTTTTTTAGGTCCATGAAGCCCCCTTCATGTAATTCATACTGCATCCTTATATTTTGCATAGTTGAGAATATATTGAACTCATGTTGCCAAACTCAGTCTATGAGACAGTTTTATTCATATCCTTCACCTGTTTGACTATATTTTCTTGTATTTCTTTATGTTTATTTGCTTCCTCATTAATGCTTTTGCTTGCTTGAATGTATTTTCATGTATTTCCTTAAGGAATTTATTCATTTCTTCTTTAAAGGCTCTTATTAGCTTTATTAGATTGAATTTAAAATCCTCTTCTTGTGCTTCAGTTTCATTAGGATATCCAGGGTTTGTTGTAGAAGGATAGCTGCGCACAACTCACCTCTGTAGGCTGTCCCAGATGGATCAATTGGGATAGTGGGCAACTCTTACTGGAATGGGATTGGTTGGGCAGGGTTCCAAGTTTTGGGGTTCTTGAAGGTTTCCACGAGGAAGTAGGATTCTCTTGGTTTCCCACAAGACTCCTCTGGACCAAAGAGTGAGTCCAGAGCTAGACAATGTAGCTCAGGGGACCATGTGCCACCCCCTGAGATTGTTCTTTAGAGGTGAAAACGACCAAAAGACTTTGTGTTATTGGAGAGTGACTAGACACAAAGATATCACATTATATCCATCAGGTTGACTACTACCAAAACCAACAAACCAAATAGAAGACAACATGTTGGCAAAGTTTTAGAGAAAATGGAGCATTGGTCCATTGTTAGTAGCATTGTAAAATGTGTGAGAATATAGAAAGAAGCACGGAGTTTCCTTTAAAAACTTGAGCCGGGCATGGTGGCACATGCCTTTAATCCCAGCACTTGGGAGGCAGAGGCAGGCAGATTTCTGAGTTCAAGGCCAGCCTGGTCTACAGAGTGAGTTCCAGGACAGCCAGGGCTACACAGAGAAACCCTGTCTCGAAAAAACCAAAACCAAAACCAAAACCAAAACCAAAACCAAAACCAAAACCAACCAAAACCAAAAATTATCGTGCCCCAGTGGAACCATTGTGGTACGCTAGTTAGTTTTTCGGGCTGGTGAGATGGCTTGCCAGGTAAGAGCACCTACTACTCTTCCAAAGGTCCTGAGTTCAAATCCCAGCAACCACATGGTAGCTCACAACCATCTGTAACAAAAATCTGATGCCCTCGTCTGGAGTGTCTGAAGACAGCTACAGTGTATAAATAAATAAATAAATAAATAAATAAATAAATAAATAAATAAATCTTAGAACTGCCAAAATGATTTAGCAATTTCACTTCTGGACCTAGATCCAAAAGAGTCAGAAGCAGAACATTAAAGAAATCTCAGCAAACTCTCCACTGAAGCATTATTCCCCATAGACAAGAGATTTAGTATTCCCTGCAGGCTCATGTACTGGAATACTTGGATGCTAGTTGGTGGGGTATTGTGTAACCCCTGAGATGTGGATCTGACTGAGGGAAATAGTCACTGGGAGAAGGGTGCTGGTTGCAAAAAGCACACCTTTCATCTCAAGAGGAATATCAGATAGTTTAGTCTGGAGCAAAATATGATTGAACAACCTGGGAGCACAGACTTAGGTTACCCCAAAAGCCATGTACCAATGTGGCAACAGTTTCATGATTTCTATGGTAAGAAAATAAAATCATAAATTAAGGCAATTTTCTAATACATTGGTGGGAATGCTGGATAGGTGGCTATAGCAAAGTGGGGGGACCCCTCTATCTGATGATAATCTTACCCTTTGGGTTGGTGGAAGCTAGGGGACTATTAGTATATTCTGAAAGGGTTTTAATCTTATAGTCATGGGCTACTAGGTCAACCACAGAGGTAGGTGATGTGTGGCTCTGAAAAGGGCATAAAATAGTCTAAGATAAGTTTTTCCTAGACTTGAAACATTCCAGCTCTTCATTCCCATGAAGATTCTACCAGTCAGTCACCATTATAGAATCCTTAACACAGGTGCAGCTTTAACTTCAGGTCACAGGACCTTACAGTTTGTAGTTTAATATTACTTCCTGATCCACCGAGATGTAAACAAGTATTTACAGTGATGAGCTGCCCCTAGGCCATGCCTACCCTGCCACGATGCACTGTACCCTCAAACCAAGAGGCAAAGCAAATGTGTGTCCTTTACACTGCTTCTTGTCAGGTGTGTCACCACAGAAACCAGACACTAGGAAGTGAGTCCCTGATGTCATTACTTGACAGGTGGTTTATAGACATTAGGAAGAGCTCTGTGGGAGAAATAGAAAGAGTTGGCCTTGTAGGCTAGAGCAGCCCTAAAGTTCAATGGGCTGTTCTAGTGGGAGATTTAAGGTTGAGACTGTCAACCAGGTTCATTAAGTTTCAGAAAGACTCTAACAGGAACTGGGGTAGTGGTCAATTATGTTACAGTTGGCATAGAGTCTGCCTGCATTCTAAAAATTTGAGTGAGACTGAATGTTAAAATATTTACATTTAATTTAAATTTAAAATATTTAAAATATAAAAATAAAATAATTTGTTTAGTGAGGAAAATTTTAAGGCAGTGTATCACCTGGGCTATAGAATGGTTACTGCCTACTGTATTTACCCAGATTTACAGTGAGGGAAGGTGAGAAGACAGGCAAAATGTGTAATTTGGAGAGAAGGACTATAAACTGGTTGAAGTTGTGACACTAATATGAAGTTTGATGAGCAAAGGGCCCCGACGCTTGTTAACGTTGGGGACAGAGTAGGTGTAGGTAAAGTACATGCAATTGTTAAAAGATTAGCAACATTAAAGAGATAACCTCCGACTTTGCACAAGAACAACAGGAAAGGTGCTTTGAGGGCAAGAACCCACTCATGGAAAGCTCCAGAATATAGCAGTGTAAATTCATTTGCAATGAGAGCGCGTCTAACAATGACAGAGCCTCAAGGGAGCCCTGTTGAAAAATGGCTGCTTAACTAAGTAAGTGTCTTTTTAGTTCAGTTATGAAGTCACAGAAAGGCTGTGGTAGTTGTTCAAGGGGGACAGGCCGCATCTTGAGCTGACAGCAGCTGGGTACCATCTGCATGGTACTGATGTTGCAAGGTTCAAAATGCCAGAGTGAGGGAGTCATGAAAGCTTGCAACACGGTTCCAGGAGGCCACTGGAGCCAAGCAATGCGTAGCAGGGTGTCGTGAGCGTGCTGTGTCACAAACAGAGGTAAACGTATTTATGTCTTTCTAAAACATTTTATTGAATAATAACAAATCCACAAGCAGTGGTTTCACTGGTAGTCATCTGTCAGATAGCTCTGCTTTCCTTAATGACCCTGGCCAAGGCAAACAGGCCATTCCAACATAATTACTAACTCTTAGCTGATACATTAAAAATAAGTTTATAACTTACTAACAACATAAGTCATATGTAACATGTCTCTATCTACCTCTATCCCTATATCTATATATTACAGGCTAGCTACCAAGAGTTAAGGTGGCAAACACTTGACAAGCCAGAGTTGGGAGACAGCTGGAAAGTCATAGGAGTCTGTAGGGTGAGATAACAAAGGACCCTGAGCCCTCTGGACAGGCACTGAAGTCATGGTTGGATTTGACTGCAGGGTCATGGTTGAGCTGTAGAGTTGAGTTCCACTGCAGAGTCTAAAAGGCAAGACTGGGTCCAGATGAATGGATGAGCAATTGCACTGGATGGCAGCGCAAGATGGATCAATAAGAGGATGGTAGATGGCAACTTGAGTAATCTGTGGCAAAGTGGGGACCAGGCTGAATCGAAGGCATTGGGACTTCAGGAATTCTTCACCCATTAGACCCTCGATGCACCTATGGAGTGGTCAGATGATAGGTTGGTGGGGACCATCACCATCACAGTGCCAGGTGTTCTCTTTAAAGGGCATAGATGAGGGAGCCACGTGCTTTCTCAGACTGGTATCTTTGGTTTGGTTTTTCTGATATGATTTTAATTTGCTTATAGGAATCTACATATAGTCCCAGTTCACTCTAACAAGTTTATAGAGAGGACCTTCTCTATACCCAGGAGTAAGTAATTTATCATCTGTGTTGTGTAGTCAGGGTTAAGCAGATGGTGCTGTTCATACTTCCAGCCAGGCAGAGTCATCCTACATCTGCAAACAGAATCTCAAGCCTCTTGTAAAAAGAAGTCTCTCAGCCCGGCAGTGAGGTGAACACCTTTCATCCCAGCACCAGTGGGTCTCTGAGTTCGAGGCCAGCCTGGTCTACAGAGCAAGTTCCAGGACAACTAAGGCCACATAAAGAAACCCTGTCTTAAAAAATCCAAACAAACCAAAACCCAAAACCTACCTCTCACCCTCCAGAAGGCAAGACACAATCTGAAAACAACAACAACCATGACAACAGAAACCCCTAACAACATTATGAACAAACCAGTACCCCGGAGCACTTGACTCTATCTGCATATGTATCAAAAGATGGCCTAGTCGCCATCAATGGAAAGAGCGGCCCATTGGACTTGCAAACTTTATATGCAGGGGAATGCCAGGGCCAAAAATTGCGAGTGGGTGGGTAGGGGAGTGTGTGTGTGTGGGGGAGGGTATGGGGGACTTTTGGGATAGCATTGGAAAAGTAAATGAGGAAAATACCTAATAAAAATTAAAAAAAAAAAAAGAAACCCCTAGCACATTCCTTTACACACTAACACCAGGCCATATTCTCTTCATGGGATATCCGAGTCTGCTGTGCATGAAGCTGTAAGGTGAAGCCTATATTACAATGGAGATCAGAAATCCAGGAAGTTTGCCAAGGCAAGCTGCAGTCACTGGGTGGAAATGGCCCACGAGAGGAACTACAATGGCTTCGGGCAACAGAGCTGGAGAGCCAGGGCTAATCAAGCCCTAGTCTAAGGAGCTGCAACAGCTGGTGTAGCCCCTCATTAGCGTGAGCAAACAACCGGGAGCCTGTAAGTAAGCAATTAAAGATAAAAAACAATTTCCTGATGTGAAGGAGCTTCTATGGAGGAAGCCTGATAAGGAAGGGGAGAGATGGGATGGAAAAAACCTAATTAGCAATCCAAAGAGCAGCTTGTGGATGCTTCCAGAATACAGGGGGAAATGCTAAGGTGATGGCTACACCTGAGAAGGTGGCATGTCCAGGGATGACCGGTGGACCAAGGGCCTGGGTGAGGGGGAAGGGCTGAAGTAGGGTGGCTGGAGACGTCCCAGACAGATCAAGACCATCAAGAATTGCATCATTCATTCCAACAAAAAGAAGGCAAGCATCATCCACTTAATAGATGGAGTGAGTGGCTCAGACATGGGGAGAGTGAGGAACCCTTACAGTGACAGGGAGCTGGCCCTGGGATGCAGACAGATCAGAGCTATCTCTGTATCGTCTCTGCAGGAGGAACTTGCCAGCTGATGGGGTGTATGGTACCTCCTAGGTTGCCCATGCTCCAGCAGATGGCTCCACACCCAGAATCAACTGGATTCACTGAGATATGAATATGGGAGGGGCATGTGCTGGAAGTCAGGGGAAGCTGTAGGAGGACAACAGTCAGCATGGATCTGGGCTCCTGCTTCCTTAAGTGTTTCATAAAAAAAGACTAAAGAGGCATCTGGGAATATTCGCTTTTTCATTGTAAAGGGAAAAAAAAAGCATTCAGAAGCACCTAAGTGGATTTTAGCTCCTCTGAGTCTTTTACCTTTTTCTTGAGTTCCATCATGACAATCAAATGACAGCATGATGGGCAAGGGCATGGATTTACCCCGTCCAATCAAGCCTCTGCATAAGGTCCCAGAGAAACAATCCACGCAATGCGCAGTACAAGGACCGTCCAGCAGAGGGAAGCATAGGCCCTGGCATGGGCATTCATAGTGTCCTGGCCACTGTCCTGATTTGTTAGTTGTTTAGGTATAAACAGAGGCACAAGGTAGCCAGACACAAAACAGAAAACAAGACTGATCCACTTCTGACCTCCAGTGCCACCCACAAAGTAAACAGAAGGCACACAGACAATTGACCAAAAGTCTGAAAGAGCCTTGAAGAGAAGTCCCTGGGGCAAGCCACATCCAGAGACCTATCTATGCTCCTGCCCCTGGACTGGGGTGGGTGGGGGTGGGGGTGGAGGGGGAGGGGTGAGAAGGGGGGAGGAGGGGGGGGAGGAGGGCTGGGAGTTGGGGGGGATTTCCTTGTGAAAGCAATACTTATTTAAGGTGGTACCTATGGGTGTGGAACACAGAGGGAACAGGAAGATAGGATTTCTTCTGGGTGACTATGAGGAAGAGGTGGTGGTGGTGGTGGGAGCACACAGTGTGCTCTGTTCTCGACAGGGATGGCAGTTATAGTGCTGACTAAGAGAAACCAACCGGAAGGACTGGAATTTGCAAAGCAGTGAGGTGCTCTCTGCTACTGGGGGCTGGGAGAGTATCCGTGTTCCATGAAGGCATGGAACATAGAATAGCACCCCCAGTGATTTGCAGAACCTGGGCTGTTTAAATAAAAATAAAAGAATAAAGAAGAAAAGGAGGAAGAGGAGGAGGAAGAGAGAGGAGGAAGAGGGAGGAAGAGGAAAGGGGGAGGAGGAGGAAGAGGAGAGGGAGGAAGAGGAGAGGGAGGAAGAGGAGAGGGAGGAAGAGGAGAGGGAGGAAGAGGAGGAGGAGGAGAAGAAGAAGAGGAAGAAGAAGAAGAAGAAGAAGAAGAAGAAGAAGAAGAAGAAGAAGAAGAAGAAGAAGAAGAAGAAGAAGAAGAAGACTACAGAGGGAGGGGAAAGGGAGGAGAGAGACTGTGGGGGAGAAACAGAAGATTCCAGAGCTCATTTCTTAAAGCAAGCAGTAGTTTTTGTGCGCCATAGATGTGTGGTGGGATCAAGAGTTGGCTCCTCGAGTAATGGGGCTTGCTATGTAAGCCTGGCACACTGAATCTCATTCTAGGAGCCTGAATTCCACAAAACTCATCCTCTGCTCTCCATAATACTCATCCTCTGACCTACTTAGGCACCCTTTGGCCCATGAGTCCTTTCGTAACAGTGCGGGTTGCCTATGCATAGTTATGTCTGTATATGGGTGTTTTGTTTTCCTTGCATGTATAGCTGTGTACCACGATCATGCCTGGTGCTCCCGGAGGCTAGAAGAAGTCATTGGATCTCCTTGAGCTGGAGTTAAAAGATCAGTTTGAGCCACCATGTGGATGCTGGGAATCAAAACCTGGGTCCTCTGGAAGAGCAGCCAGTGCTCCTTAACCTTTGAGCCGTCTGGGAAGACCCTGGATTTCTAGAAACAACCCTGATTCATAAGCTGGAGATTTTCAGTGTAGGGTGAGCAATATTCTCGAACACAGATTCTCAGCAGTGGTCCTCAGTGGTCAAACATTATATTTTTATAGGAGGGGGAAAAGATGAACAACACCACACACATAGTCCAGTCCATGCATGTCTATATATAAGTAGTCTTAAGCTATCATGAGAAGGTTGTGGTGAGAAAAGAAATATCCAAAGGGCTCTTTAGGGCAGTGGAAGTCTGGCTTAGAGCAGCCTGGCTGCTCTGACTGTGGGTCCCCGCTGGCTGCATCTTGAGACCCACAGTGCCCCATCCTTACCTTGTGTGGTTCTTCGTGCTGTGCTGGGCCTCTTTCTACCACTTGTTTTTGATGCCTCTTTGCTGATCTCTAAAAGAAAGAAGAAGAAAGAAACACTGTTCTTTGTCCGTGGACACTCCGTGAGGAGTCTCCCAACCCTCGAAGGCCCTCACATACTTCAGAGCTGAGGATTGCAGACTCCAAGTTGCCTCCTCTCCCGAGGGTGGGAAAGTGGAAAGTTCAGTATAGAAAGAACACTTCTGTCACGTCTCCAAATTACATAGTTGTCCCAAGAATATGTATGTGCCTGTGTTGCTAGCTCACAATATAGTTCAACACTTTCCAAATGTCTGAGACATTATAAAGTCTTATATGAGTAGAAGACCTGTCCAAGATGGAGAGCCAGATGTGGAGGGTCACACGTTGAATCTGAGTACTTGGTAGGCAGAGGCAAGTGTATATTATCTTTCTGAATTTGAAGCCAGGCTGATTTACATAGTGAGTTTGAAGCCAGCTAGGGGTACATAACAAACAAACAAACAAACCAAACCACTGCATCAAAAAAAAAAAAAAAAACCTCAAAAAAGAAAGAAAGAAAGAAAGAAAGAAAGAAAGAAAGAAAGAAAGAAAGAAGATCAAAGAGATTGGACACAAAGAGATCTACCCGCCTTTGCCTCCTAAGTGCTGGGATTATAGGCACAGGCTAACACATGCAGCTGGCGAAACAGTTTATTTTAGCAGAGAACAAGAGTACCAGAGATGAGGATTCAGAGTCTAGCTGAGAGATGATGGGGCTGGTTAAGAGCATGCAGTGCCCTTGCAAAGGACTGGAGTTCCATGTGCAGCGAGATCCTCTCTCCATCCTCAGCCACAGCCACAGTCAGGTGCGTGAGTTCAGACGCAGCTCTAAGCATCTACCTGTTTCTCACAGAGCCCGACATCACTGAGAACTGCAGGAGCTTGCATGGACACCCGTCTTCTAAGTTTGTTTTTGCTTCAGAAATAATTTTCTCTCACATGCTTCCTTGACCAAATTATTTCACTTTAAACAAAGATTTTTTTTAATTATGTTTTTTTAAACTATGAATAATGGAGAAACAGGTAGACATAAACAACACAGACATAGACCTTGGGAAGTTCTTAGTAATCTTTAAGATTGTTAAATCTAAAGGGTTGACACCCTCTGCCTTAGGTCTCAACTGAGGTGACCTGTGGCTGTTTCTTTATCAAAAACTCCTTGGCCATTCGTTGCCTCTCTTTGCTCCTCGCCTGTTCTCTCTGAAAATCTCTCTGCTAACACGGAGGTCATGTATCCCCCGACCCCTGCACCAGCTCTGAGAGATTTGCCCAGGCTGAGCCTTTCCAATGGCAGGTGCCACCCTCAGCCTTACCTTGTGAATTGGATGTCTGGGCAAACCTCATCCTTGCTCTCAGTGTCTTGGTCACCTCCTTCACGTTCGTAGATGAGTCATCTTTCCACAAAGTCTTCCTGCTCACCGCCTTGAGCTTCTCTTGAACTCCATGTCCAGGTGAGGCCACTCCTGGTGAGACGACTCATGTGTGGTTGAAATGGAGGTTCCTGGAACACTCCTTCCTTCCTTCACAGGCTCCCATCCCAGCCCCTATTCCAGGTGAATGTACCTCACTTTTGCTGTTTTCTCTTATGTGCACCATGCTTTCTCCCCCCACATCACCATAAGTTCCCACCCCAGGGAGCTCTTATAAGAATTAACCAGGTAGCTGGGCAGTGCTGGTGCACACATTTAATCCTGGCACTTGAGAGGCAGAGGCAGGCAGGTATCCGTGAGTTTTTGATTTCTTGAGGCCAGCCTGGTTTACAGAGCTAGTTCCAGGACATCCAAGGGCACACAAAGAAAAACCAAACCAAACCAAAAACCAAACCAACCAAACAAACAAAGATTTAACCAAATAAATAAATATGGAGGGATTCGGGATCAGGGCAGATTCTGATTCCTGTTCCTAAGACTCGTAAACCATGAGGCACAGGCCTGGGATTTTTCAGGCAGTGAGGA
Organism: Mus musculus; assembly: GCF_000001635.26. Classification (NCBI taxonomy): domain Eukaryota; kingdom Metazoa; phylum Chordata; class Mammalia; order Rodentia; family Muridae; genus Mus; species Mus musculus. The sequence continues at coordinate 85,283,479 of NC_000067.6, read as the reverse complement.
AGGGACTTCCATGTAGCACCCATGTTCAGACAGGCAACACCCGAAGGCCACTGGGCACCTCTAAAGCATCGCAGGGACAGCCCTATGCCTGTCGTGAAGACAGCTTCTGGGCGAGGGGTGGCAGAGGCCCAGAGGCTCTGCAGTGGACAGGACTGGTGGATGGATGAGTGGCCTTCACTGAGGAGGGGAGGACACAGCACTTTTTCCTCTCGGGACTTTGGAAGCTGCCTCCCCAAGGACAGCTGCATCCACAGGCATGAGAACACCTTTCTGAAGCTTTTCTGGGGGCTTTTCCTCTGAACTGCCTCTCAGGGCTAGGACCCAGGCTCTTCTGCACCTTATCTCAAAGTAGCAAAGTTTATTTACTCTCCTTTTAGTTAGGAAGGATGGATGCCATCCTAGTGTGTATAAATAAAGAGGAAACCTGACACTCTGCACCCTTCACCTTGGGCTGTGTAACCTCAGAACAGGATTCCAACATGTTCCAGTTCACCATTTACTCAGTGGCAAAACAGGTCTGGTGAAATTTAAAGCCAGTTCGCTGTGCTGACAAGAAATCTTGTGTGCCTGCCTATATAGTGAGTTCAGAACGAACTCCATCAGATCTACAGCCTTTGCTGAATCCTCCTCCTGTACCCCCTTGCTGGAGTCTCCTCCAGCATCCCCTTACCCATCATCTCATCTTGACGGGGCTTTTTTTTCTGCTGTCTTCTTTTGGAATTTGACCAGTTCGGATGTTTTTTTCTTCTTGCTAAGAAGAAAAGAAAACAAAGTCTTTTATAGTCACATAGAGCTGTCAGTCTTTTTTATTTAAAGAATTCAACTATGTTTTTGTCTGTTAATTGTGCACTTGCACGTGTGTATATGTGGATGTTTTAACTCCGAGTTATCTCTCTGATCTCAACCCTAACCTTTTTAAATGATCAGCTGGGAAGGAAGAAGATATCAGAGTTTTGAACTAGAAGGAGCAAGCTTCAAGGACAAGTGTTAAAATGAGAATTCTTTGAATCAGTTCTTGGGAAATTAAGCTAGGGAACAGATAATGGTAGATCCTAAGGATGACTTCTGGGCATGAGAAACCAAGAATTTGTGAAGGGAAAACAAGAACCAGACATGAGGAGATAAAGACTTGAGCAGCTGGAGTATTGGATCATTTGCCTGCTATCCCAGCACTTGAAAGCATCCAGGACCATGGAAAGAACTGAGGTGGGAGAAAACGGACTTGGAAGGCTTCCAGGAAGCAATGGGGAAACCAATGGATGACAGTATCAGAAAGGTCACAGTGTTTTTATCATTATTATCATTATCATAATTATGACATTTATCAGTATGTGGAGGTTGGGCATATGTTCCATGGTACACATGGAGAGGCCAAGAAACAACTTGTGAGTTGGGTCTGTTCTTCCACCATATGGGTTTCAGGGATCAAATTCAGGTCACCAGGCTTGGTGGCAAGGACCTTGAGCTAGTGAGCCATTTGCCAGACCAATGACACATTTTAATTGACTGGTGACATCTCAGAGTAGAAGATGGGAGAGCGCCAAAGGCGAGGTGGGAATAGGTAGTCAGGTGGACATCCAACCTGCTTGCCACCATGAGGTTTAAGTGACAGATAATGGATGTTGCCTGCCTATGATTTACCAGGAAGCATTTTCCTTCTGGGGGAGGCTAGTGTACCAGTCACACCAAGCAGTTGTGGATGGGAGTTCAGTGAATTTGAGCAATGCTTGGTTCAATATGTCTAAGTGCCTTCTTGTTACCTATAATTTTTGCAAAGCCTTTGAGGAAGGCAGAGTGAGAAGAAAATGAGGAGACGCCATGTGATTGCAGACACACAATGGATGCTCGCATCATGGATGCTAGGATGTTCTACAGCTAGAAGAACAGGAAGCGTCACATGGGAAAGGATGTCTGTACCTTTCTTGTTTGCAGGTGTGCAGGGTACTTCCTGGGCCATTGCCAGGTCATTTGCTGCTGGAGAGTCATCTTTTACCACTAGCAAAAGAAACGGAATTCACATCAGAGGTGAGCATGGACCGAAGAGAAAATGCAGAGGAAAGTCAGCTGGAGAAATTGGATAGCAGGGAGAGAAGGCAGGAGTCTGCCAGCCCGTAGGGTTCCACCTAATTCTGACCCCCTTGTTATCATTTTTAAAGTGTGTGTTATGCCTGCATGTGTGTCTGTGCACCACATGTATGCTTGGCTCCTGCAAAGGCTAGAAGAGGGTATCAGATACCTTGTGATTAGAGTTACAGATGGTTGTGAGCTACCATATAGGTGGTAGGAATTGAACTCAGATCCTATGGAAGAACAGTCACTGCTCTTAGGCACTGAGCCACCTCTCCAGCCCTGACCATCTTGTTATTGTTACCTATGCACCTGCTAACAGCAGATACATCACGGAATTTGGCTTGCTTTGATGCAATAAGAAAAACAGGGGCTTGAAATCATAACAGATACAAAGGTCCATCTCCTTAAAACTGTCTGTTTTGAAAGTTGTCTTAAATTCTGGCTTCTTTAGGGTTAGGTAACTGAGGTACATTGTAAACTGTCTACAGACTTTTGAAGTCATTCCTTTCTTTTTATATCATTTTATTATTTTTTATTTTTTTGTTTTTTTTTTTTAAATTTAAAAATTTTTTTTGGTTTTTCAAGACAGGGTTTCTCTGTGTAGCCCTGGCTGTCCTTGAACTCATTTTGTAGACCAGGCTGGCCTCGAACTCAGAAATCCCCCTGCTTCTGACTCCCGAGTGCTGGGATTAAAGGTGCGTGCCACCACGCCTGGCTTTCATATCACTTTAATATCATATATTTTAGTTTTCTGTACAATGTATAACTGACTAGCACTGAAGGACAATTCCCATAGTCAGGGTGAAGTCAAGGAAGGAGAACCAGCCACATCAGCTACATTACCCACCACTGGGGACAGACGGGGCTTCTGTTTGCCTGTCTTGCATTTTATTGGGGCTGTTTGAGCATCACCTATTGCTGTGACTTCATCACAGCTGCAAGGTCACACAGTCCAGGCCTGCCTTGTCCTCTTCTCTCTTGAAGCTCACTACAGTCTCCTGTGGCTGAGAAGTCACCTCTGTTTGTTGACACCGTAATGATTTAGAGTCTAAGTCTAGCAGGTGTGAGGGGACTTTGTGATTTTATGATTGGTGGATCCATAAGTCTATCTTTCCAGTCCTGCTTCCTTGCCCTCTCCATAACTCTACCTCCCAAGCTTGGGTGAGTGGCAGGAAGCTAGGCTGAGATGGGAGCGAGATCCTCATAGCAAGAGGACTCAAATTCTTTTCTGTTTAGTAGGAAAGTGGAGATGAGCTTAAGCTATCCCAAGCAAGGTTGCTAAGAGTTAAGTCAGCCTTAACTAGCATCACCATGTAGGGTGCCAGGGGAACCCAGAGGCCATGCTCCTGAGTCATCTTGCTTGTTAGTCTTGGATGTTAAGTTGTCTTTGACGACTGAAGGAGGAATGAAAGGGTTGGGTTACTGAACTGCCTGTCAGGGAGGAAAGTGGATGGTATACTCGCCCAGAAAAGGAGGTCACTAAGGCCAAAGGCAGATTACCTGACTCGGGTCCTGAGGGACTGTGGGGCATCTCTCGAGAGTCTTCCTTATCTTTTCTCGGGTGATCTCTGGAGGACACTGTGAAGAGGGAAGAAAAAGAATTGAGGCTTTCAGGTTGAGCAAGTAGGGGCCAGAGTGGTAAAGAGAACAGTGATTCTAACCAGTAAGGAAGTAAGGAAGGCAGGTGACCAGGAAAAGGTAGGATAGAGACGGGACAGAATAGTTTAATAACAAGATCTCTCCTTCTTCTTCTTCTTCTTCTTCTTCTTCTTCTTCTTCTTCTTCTTCTTCTTCTTCTTCTTCTTCTTCTTCTTCTTCTTCTTCCTCTCCTCCACCTCCTCCTCTTCACTTGAAAATGTAGATAATGAAATCTCCTATTGACATTAGATTTCTGATTATGTTAAAGTTATTTGAATAGCAAATATGAGAGGAGTGGAGGAAAAGTTATTGAGTCCATACTCTTTTATTCCCAACTCTGGAACGCAATGTCAGTCTTCAGCAATGTCAGTAATACATCCTGCTATAGTTAACGTAACTAAACTTTATTTTTATAATGATGCTTTAGGGAAGGCAAGTGGCACAAGTCTGGAAGCTCAATTAGGTCCAACAGACATAAAGTTTTCACAATATTTTCTAATAATGTTAATAGCATATATATGTCTTAGAATCTGAGTCATCTAAAAATAAACAAAGGGGCTAGGGGTGTAGATCAGTGGTGGAGTGCTTATCTGGCAGGCAGTAGGCCTTGGGTTCTACTCTTGACATACTATGAAATAGAAAAGAATGAATAAGGTTGAGACTCAAAGGCTTCTGGAGCTAGGGAAGAATCATCAACTATAAGTTTGTAATAAGCTATGTGTCAACTAAGAACAGGAGAGAGAGAGAGAAGGAGAGAGAGAGAGAGAGAGTGAGAGAGAGAGAGAGAGAGAGAGAGAGAGAGAGAGAGATGCAGAGAGACAGAGACATAGAGAGAGGAACCTTGCATCTACCAAGGAAGTGATCTTCCACTGTGCTACACCCCAGACCCACACCAGTATTTTTGACTTTTGGTTTGCTCTGTGAGTCTAAGGACAGCCCTCTCTGCTTTTCTCCCCTTTTTTTCTCCTGAGGTTGCAACCACAGCCTCTCATTTGGCATGTGCATAGTCTCCCTCCACAGCCCAGTCAGTGTTACTTTGCACAGGGCCAGCAGAAGGGCTGGGCATCCTTTGCAGGTCTTCTTTCTGACCATATCAGTTCTTAGAAGGGGGAACAAAATACCCAGGGAAGGAGTTACAGAGACAAAGTTCAGAGCAGAGACTGCCATACCTGGGGATCCATTCCATAAACAACCACCAAACCTAGACACTATTGCAGATGCCAACAAGAGCTTGCTGAAGGAGCCTGATATAGCTGTCTCCTGAGAGGCTCTGCCAGTGCCTGACTAATACAGAGGTGGATGTACACAGTCATCTATTAGACGGAGCACAGGGTCCCCAATGAAGAAGCTAGAGAAAGTATCTAAGGAGCTGATGGGGTTTGCAGCCCCATAGGAGGAACAACAACATAAATTAACCAGTAGCCCCAGAGATCCCTGGGATTAAACCACCAATCAAAGAGTACACATGGCGGGATTCATGGCTCTAGCTGCATATGTAGGAGAGGATTGCCTAGTGGTCATCAATGGGAGGAGAGGCCCTTGGTCCTGTGAAGGTTCTATGCCCCAGTATAGGGTAATGCCAGGACCAGGAAGCAGGAGTGGGTGGGTTGGGGAGCAGGGGGAGGGGGGAGAAGATAGGGGATTTTCGGAGGGGAAACTAGGAAAGGGGATAACATTTGAAATGTAAATAAAGAAAATATCTAATAAAAAAAATCGTTACTGGCAGCTGAAGGAGGAGGGAAAAACCACGGATTGTAGGGAAAAGAGTAAAATGTGTTTCTTTTCTATCCAGTTCTGTAGTCTAGATGCCGAATGTCTCCTCAAAGCTTAGGTTCCCAGGTGACACTACAGGGAGATGGGCTGATGTGAAGAGCTGGGGCCAAGAGGAGGTGTTAGGTCATTGGGAGCACCTCTAGAGGAGATTGTGGGGTCCAAGTCTCTCCTTTCTCCATTTTCAGAACACACGGTGAACAATTTTATTTTGTCACACATCCTGCGGTGATACAATCTTGCTACAGGCTCAAACTGTATCACAGGTCAGAGACCCCTAACTTCTTCTCATTGTAAGTTCATTATCATAGGCATTTTGTGACAGATAGAAATCTGACAAGTGACTGTGGAGTTACCTCTGAACTTCCCCTTCCTTCTCTGTCAGGAGCAACTTACAATGATGTCACAGGTGGTTTTAAGGTCATGTGAAATGATCATATAAAATGTCTGGGACACCCACAGTCACAAAGAGATAGACGTTGTATCCATTTCACCTCTCTCTTCTCCTCCTCCTTCTCCTCTTCTCCTTCTTCTTCCTCTCCTCCTCCTCCTCCTCCTCCTCGTTCTCTCTCTCTCTCTTCCCCACCCCCCATCTTTCTTTCTTTCATAGCAAGTCCCGACATTTCAGTTGCCCTACCTGCTCCCTGGAGATGGTCCCATACTTCATATTTTCAAGATGAGTGTTATGTGATGGCCCAATTCTGTAACACCAGCACTTTGAAAGAAGGCTGAGGCAGAAGGATTACATTTTAGGCCATTCTGTACTACAACGTGAGACTCTATCACAACTTACACCTGGTTCACTGAATAGCTGTATTAAAAACACCTGTGTCCTATAGAAATTCGAATCGTGGAAGCTGAGGTCAGAGTCAGCCAGGATGACGCTTCCAGCAGCTTTTGTGAGCAAGCGTGGTCTATGCCTTTACACAGGGAAAGCAGGCATTGGAATGCACAATCCACACTGGAAACAAACCCAGGCTTTTACTGTAGCACCACTGCACATGTGACAAGGATCGGAGAAACCACATTACCGTTTCTGAAGCTTCTGAAAATTGCCACCAGGCTGGGGTATTCCCGGAGGTTGACCTTGCTGAACAACGTCAGCAGCACTGACGGGTGGAAAGTCTGCTCCAGACTGGTGAGAATATTGTGCACCACTTTGGACAGAGGGACCAGATTTTGACAGGCTTCCAGAGATTCCTTCAAAGAGTGGAGCAGAGGGTTAGTTTGAATGAGTAGTCACTGAGCGGAGAGCTCTCTATCTGTGGTTTTCTATATTGTAAGAAAGTTACTTTGGGGGCTGCTGAGGATGGCTAAGTGGGTGCAGGCGTTGGCCGTCAAGCTTGATCTGAGTCTGATCCCTGTGATCTGGAGGGTGGAAGGAGAGCACAGATTCTACAGGGTGTCCTTCAGCCTACACCTGCACACCATGGCACATGCACACCTCGCTCCCAAATAAATACAGTACTTAAAAATATATAAAAGTCAGGCTTGGTGACACACGCCTTTAATTCCAGCATTCAGGAGACAGGCAGTCAGATTGCTAATGTTTTCTAGTTGAGGGCATCCTGATCTACAAAGTGAGTTCCAGGACAGCCAGGGCTGCACAGAGAAATCTTGTCTCAAACAGAACAGAACAGAACAAAACCCCCAAATTTAAGAAATCTTCTTTTTTAATTTAAGAGGAATTTTAGTATAAAATATAGAGTTAAATCTTTAGGATAGAAGTCATTGAAAGAGAGAACTGGCTGCAAAATTCTTCCAGTGTCTGCTATTCCTGGTTAGCTAGTCCTTGGGTGCCCAGATGGATCCGGTGATGGGACAGGTGATACCCTCCCCAGGTGGAGCCCTGTTCAGGCGGTGTTGCTGTCCAGGTGGGACCTTGCCCAGGTGGGGCCCTGCCCAGGTGGGAGTACTGCCCAGGTGGGAGTACTGCCCAGGTAGGGTCCTGCTCCAGTGGAGGAGGAGGGCATCCATCCCTGAAAAGACAGTCAGTAAATAGCCAGTTGCAACTGAGAACAGTCTCATAAAGGAAAGCACGGTTGTTGGAAGGAAAACGTGAGTCTCAGTGAGTGAGTGGGCTGTGGACTGATGAAGGAGCTGGAGCTGTGTCAGACTTGGAAAAGGCTGCTGCAATTTTCTTTGTAGAGGAATTTTAATCCAGCAACAGGGCTGCTTTGGCAAGTGATCATCATATCCAAAGACCTTCTAGGTCTGTGTGATCTGGCTGGAATACAGACACACCTCTAATCCCAGGAATCAGAGGCAAGCAGATCTCTGAGTTGAAGGCCAGCTTGGGACAGAGAAAGTTGCTTGTAAAGAAAAGCTTAGGTCCAGGCTTGGCAGTACTTGCTTTATTCCTAGCACTCAGGAGACAGAGTCATTCAGGTCTCTGAGTTCAGTCAGTCAGTTGAGTGCAGTGCAGTGGAGCTGAGTCAGGGAGTTGGGGTCAGTGCAGTGAGTGCAGTGCAGACTATTAATCTAAGAACTCCAAGAGCTTCCAGCCACCAGAAGCTAAACAGAGGCAAGAAACAGATCCATCTTTGAACTTACAGCACCTACAATATACCCTATCACTAATACAGCCTCAAGACACCCTTTCTCCCAACCTCCCTTCCTGCAATAATGATCATGGTCAAGTTGGGCCTTCCATGTTCTAGAAACCCTGATGGGTTGTGGTCAGAGATCTCAATACTGAAACATACTTAATGAGGACTAGACAGCTTTGTGGAGGGTCCACAGCCTCACCTTGTACATTCTCTCAGTGATGAAGGATTTGTCCCGGAGCGCTTCGAAGAAGGGGAATGGCTTGTTGATGGCATAGGTGATGTTCACCTTCATGTATATGAAATGCTGGAGAAGAGCCTTTTCCAAGGCTTTGGTCAGAGTGAACATCCTATAAAAAGAGGCAGGCTGAGAAGACAGGCAAAAGTTCTCAGGAGGATGGGGAGTGGCTCTCTGCATAAAATGGATTCACAAAGGTAGACACCCTAGTCTTCAAGCATCCCTTAGCTGTCTACAGAGCAAAGTCTTGCTAAAAGATCCATTGGTAGAGGAGATAAAGGCAGTGCCCAGAAACCACAGAGGCTGAGAAGGACAGACAATAGCATATAACCATCCTGAAAGGGATTTTAAAACATAAAGTGGGTTTTTAAAACATCTCTTCTTCACTGAGTATGTCCTATGTCCAGCTTTTGTTCCAAGGATTTCATAGGTAGTAACTTACTGGAGTTCACAAAGCATTGCAAGGTGGTCACTGTCATCACAACTACCTAACTGTGGTGAGCTCTAATGCAGACAGGGGTGAGGTAAGCGATCCTCATGCTAGATTATACAATCTGGAGGGGGCTGAGTACTAATCAAATCTTGACATTCTAGATGCTGGTTTACAGTTGAGAAAGTGCTTGGCCACAGCCAGAGTGTGTGTATAGAGAAAGTTGAATATATATGAGCTGGCTTAGAACAGATCACCTGCAGTGTAGCAGAGCACGATCTCATACCAATGCTCATGAGAAAGAGACCACCCAACATGCAGAGCTAGAAAGCTGGTAATATTTAGACACTGAAAAATCACTCACAACACTTTGACGCAAGCAGACAACACATGAATAAAATCAGGAAGGATATGAAAAATAGGATTGGTCAAAGTCAACGCTTGGTTTTATGACCCCATTTCATTCTTCAGGATGGACCTGGGTCTTCTTATGGAATGTTTCTAAAAATCGACTGCTTCCGGATCATGAGAAAATAACCAGCGAGAGTATAACAGAAAACTTCCAGGTGGCAAACTGTTGTAAGAAGGCAGGCCCTAGTAAACCTTTTGATCACAGAGGGGGCGCTTTTGTTGTTGATTGGCAGTAGTGGGGATTTAGTCCAGGACCTGTGCATCTTAGGCAAGTGCCCTATCCCTGAGCTGCATCCCAGCTAGCAACACAGTTCTGTTTATTTGTTTATTTGTTTGCTAATCTTAAACACAAAGAAGGCAAGGGTCCCCCTTTCCTCTTTTTAAAACAGAATATTAAATATTAAAGAGTATTTCCAAAGAGTATTTCCAGGAATTTAATCCCAGCATCACATTGAGTAGACTTTTCCGTCCCTTTTTTCTTCTTTCCCAATCTCTTCAACTTAGCAAAAAAAAATGTTGAGGAGAAAACAAAAAGAAGCCAACTTCACAGTAGGACTGTAGAGCAGGGAGATGTGTCAAGGATCATCCAGTCCTGAGGGAATCCTGGCAGACTGGGGACAGGTGGGAGGGAAAGCTGTTGAGGCTACTTGTGGGGGAGGGGAGGGGAGGCAGCAAGAACATGTGCTCTGGGTTCTGCTTAGGATGGCAGCAGCACTCAGACCTACGCTGCTGTGGCAACTTTGCCATTTGCCGCCTGCCACAGTTTCCGAAGATGGAAGTCAGATCTACAGAGGTTAAGTACCTGTGCCAAGGACACCAATCTACAGTAGAGTGTGTCTGTCTCTGATATTTTGTTTCTCACTGTGCAAGATATGGTATCTCAAGCCTGAGGAAATGGTGCAAGCCTTTAATGCCAGCACTGGAGGCAAAGGCAGTTGGAGGCCATCCTGATATATATAGTTCCAGGACACTCAGGGCTACACAGAAATTCTGTCTTGAAGAGGGGAAAAAAGATCCTGTGTCTCAGCTGCCTGCATGCAGGTTTTTATTATGTTAAGGGCCTTACAAATAAATTAGGGAAGGACAAACACCCATTAGGAAAGACAAAGCCCCAAACAATCAATAAAATGAGCATCATATACAATGAATGCATAATTAAGCTGGGAAAAGGCAGACAAGTCGAAGGACTTGACAGTGCATAGTACTATCAAAGTGACCAGGAGACGAAACAATAGCCAAAGTCCCTGATAGGGTAGAAGTGAAAGCATTTCAAGTGTTCTGTGACTTATTTGGAATCAGGGTCACCAGCTGTAAAAATTATATTTCCCTTGAATTTTCACGCACAGTAATGTATTTCAGTGAAATGACCATGGACTAAAACCAAAACAAAGCAAACATACAAAAACCATCCATACACCCGCTAGAGAGAAGTAAGGGCACCCCTTACTTTCTTTCCCAATAGCTCCATAATTAGGCAAGTGTTGGAAGATGATAACGGCACCGCCCACCGTGGACACTTGCAAGGTCCAACCTCGGGAATAGGCACTGGACAAGGTCCCCAAAGTCTGTTTCAGAAAAAGAGTTGTGTGTATAAGCCCTCACTGCCCTCCCCTCCCCTCCCCTTCCCTCACCTCCCCTCCCCTCCCTTCCCCTCCCCTCCCCTCCCCTCCCCTCCCCTCCCCTTCCCTCCCCTTCCTCCCTCTTATCCACATCCACTCCAGGGTCCGAGCCAGGATCCGGAGCCATGCTCGAGTCTCTGGACAAGATTACTTAGCAAAGAGAGAACCTGGGGAGTCTAGGGTACAGCAGACAAAAGCTGACCCTAAGAATCAGGAATCTAGTTGCAGAGCCCAAGAGCAGAACGCACCTGGATGCTTGGGGCTGCCACGGGTTCTCCCGAGTTCTCCCAGGTCACTGCCTGGATTAGTTAAGGGGTTCCTGGATCCTTCCTGGAAAAGCCTGACAGCCCAGTCTGGACCCGAAGTTATGCTGCCTTGGAAGTCCCGCGGGGAGTCAGGCTTCAAGAAAAGAAAAAGGAAAGTGATCTCAGCACACTGAGCAGGAAGCCAGCTGGCCTTGCCAATTCTGCCCTCCACTCCTCCACCCCTGCCTTGTGCGGTTCCCCAGCGTGGTTAGCATTATGGGTTTCAAGGGCATTTGCTGGGAATCCAGATCTGCCTGGAGTGGAGTGAGAGGCAGGGAGGCAAAGGATTAACACTGGAGAACATGGGAAGGGTGTGTCCACTGTCCCCTTCCTAACCTGGGGATCTATTCCCCCAGTGGTCTCATTGTAACCTTTAGGAAGTGTTCTCAAACTGCATTGGGGTGAAGGTTATCCTGAAAAAAATTGCTAGAAGTTATTACGTTAACAACAACAACAACAACCAGAGCTGGCATCTTTGAGATGTCTAGAATTTGTCAGGATCACTATGTGAGAAAATTGAAATAAAACAAAAGGCAACCAAGTGACTCTCGAAAGAGTCTGAGCTAGGGTCTCTGAGTGTTCAACTGAGAAGAGTTCTATGTAACCCCGTCTAATATTTCCCAAATGTATTTGATCCCCAAGACACCCCAATTCCCCACCCCCAGGATACCCACGAGGCCTCTGGGACTTTAGATTTGAACCAAGGCTAGCCCACACAGGACAGAGCTTCTCTGTACTTCCTATGGAGACACCGACGGTAGAATTTGCAGCCAAGTACAGTTAGAACAGTAGGCTTGGCTCAGAGTGTCCCAGGGATGGGGACTGAGTGTGCATTAATGCTTGTGTGTGTGTGTGTGTGTGTGTGTGTTTGTGTGTGTGTGTGTGTGTGTGTGTGTTTGTGTGTGAGTCTGCACAAGAATCACAAGCATGCTTATGTGTCAGAAAATTACCCTACCCTCGAGAAACCTCTAAAGCAAGAAAAGTTATTACATCAGACAGATATGAATAAGGGCAAAGATTTCATTTGGAGTCACACATACTAGGACTACAGTAATGATGGTAAAACCTCACCTGGTATTTCACACCACGTGAGAGCTCATTAGACTTATACGTTTAACACAGTTTTAAAGATGCATTTACCTAAAGTGATGATTTTGGTGAACTTTACCAAATATAATCATGCCACAGTGATCACACAGGCCAAGTCCTCTGCCCTCCTAAAATCCCCTTGTTCTTGGCAGAAAACCCCCTCTCAGATTCCAGCCCCAGAGAACCACAGATCATCGGTTACACAGCTAAGTTTGACCGGCGCAGAAATGCCAGATAAATGAAGACATAAAGTGTACTTTTTTTGGTGTATGGCTTTGTTTGCATCCCTGTACTCTTGGGACCTGTTCCTGCAGGTTAGTAATTTGTACCTCTTCAGCAGAGGTCTGAGCCTGGAGCCCTGGACAGGCCCTCGTCCCTAGCCACCTTGTCTCTGCCTCTGTTTTGCCTGTTATTTCCAGGCTTCTGTTGGTTGCTTTTGTTTTATTTGCATCTTTACGCCTTTTTCTTTACCTTTCCACTTCAGGCTGGTTTTCTAACTTACAGAATGAGAATGAGCATTCCAGATAAGAGCAACAGTTGTGCAGAGTAAATGTAAGGCACCCATTCTTCAAAAATGATACTGTCCCCGACTGGCTGTGATCCACTTCCGAATTCTGTGAGATGCCTCTTGTTCTCAAGACCATGGTGAAATTGCTGAAGCCCTGTGTTGCCTCGCTGTCAGTGTCACACCTTAGCAAGCAGCTCTGCCTGGATTCTCTGCACTTGCCTTTGGTTGGTTGGAGGTGTGTGGGCGGGGTTGGGGGCGGTCTCTTGCTCTAGCTACCTTCAGAAGCTTCAAAAACTTTATGAAGCCACACCCGACTTTTCCTACTCTGCTGCTCAATTATCAGATCCCAGCTTCTCTGGTTCTGACTTACTAGGGTGCCAGGACAGTTCCAAGTCTGAGAGACTGCAGACAATCTAACTCTTCCTGGTCTTTCCAGGCACCGCCCCGCTTAGGGTTAAGGGACCACTTCCTTCCTATCCTAACCAGCCAGCTGGCCTTAGACAGCTCTGAGCCCTTCGCTGAAACAGACCCTTCCACCTTCTTTCCTTAGAAGGCAGCAGGAGTCCCAGGTTTCTGGGGACTTGGGCTGTCTTTGCTCCTCCCCTCTGGGGCAGAGACTGGGGGTGGAGGGCAGTGCTTTAGTGCAGTGTTGTCATAGTTAGGCAATTTCACTTTCCTTTTTCTCCTCTTTGGAGGCCCCTGAAGGAGTTCTCTCTGGGCTTCCCAGAGACTCAGAGGGGGTTCGGTCTACCCTGAACCCAGTTCAGGGTCCCTTGCAGTCTGTGTAGGGGATGGCAGGAGGCAACAATGAACTCAGCAGCAGGTAAGTCCCATTCTCTCTTGTCCCTTGTCTCTGCTAAGATCTGCCTTTAAATGTGTTACTAGGGCCGCCCGGGCTGGGTCCAAGGCCCACAGATATTTGAGACAGTGATCTCATAAGGAAAAGAAGAACTGGGTTTAGTTGGATTCCGAGGTAACAAGGGCCAGGTGGCAGCATTGAATCGCCGGAGACAAGGTGATTCTAGTTATTATAATGGACAGCGGAGACAAAAGAATGTTTATAATAACATACCCAGTAATGGTCAGCACAGGAGAGGTGAAATTTATAATGGCATGACTCGGTTGGACATTTTCTTTGGCAGAGGCAACTCTAAAGGCTTCCATTTGGCCTTTCCAACCATCATAGCCCTCACTCTACAGTTCAGGGAACCAATATGAGAATTCTGCCAATTTCTGAGTATATCTATCCCAATTATACATTCTGGAACTGGGGAAATCACCACAGGATGTGTCCGGGGACTTACTGGACCTACTGTGAGTCGGACATCAGTCCAAACTCCATTAATCACCTGCCCTCCATAAGCCCCTACTTTAACTGGAGGGCCACAATGTTTCTTGGGATCACCTGGGATCAGTGTCAACTCAGAACCAGTATCCAGCAGACCCCGAAAAGTCTGATTATTTCCTTTTCCCCAGTGTACAGCTACCCTTGTAAAAGGCCGTAGGTCCCTCTGGGGAAGAACTGGAGAAAGGGTAACAGCAAAACCTTTGAGTGTCTTATCAAGATCCTTCCTCAGCGGAACCTGGCCACCCCTTCATTCAAGGGGTTCTGGATCTGCAAACTGTCTCATCTGGAAATTGATTCACTGGCCGAGATTGCTGTTTACCACGATCTAATGTAGCCTTTCTTTCATTTGGCTGTTTACCACGATCTAATGTAGCCTTTCTTTCATTTGTTTGAGAATTTTTCTGCTTATACAGATCAAACAAATATGCAGTAAGCTTCCTATGTATTTCATTCCTGGAAACACCATGATTGGTTAGCCAGTACCAAAGGTCCAACCGAGTCATGCCATTATAAATTTCACCTCTCCTGTGCTGACCATTACTGGGTATGTTATTATAAACATTCTTTTGTCTACGCTGTCCATTATAATAACTAGAATCACCTTGTCTCCGGCGATTCAATGCTGCCACCTGGCCCTTGTTACCTCGGAATCCAACTAAACCCAGTGAATTTAATTCATCTAATTGAGCAGAAGCATCTCCAATGCTAAGATCTGGCACAAGGAAAAGGGAAAGAACAAAACCCTTCAAATGTGCTGGTGCCCCTCTCACCAATTTGCGTCTTATAGAGCTGGTGAAAGGCATATCTTCTGGACCTTCCCATTGTAGACAATTATGCTTTACACAATATATCCACTCTAGCATTGCAATTTCCCTAAGTCTTAAAAGCCCTTCATCAACACTAAGCCACGGAATATCAGGCATCTCCAAGTCATTTCCAGTAGGCCATCTTTTGATAAACACCTCAGCCAACCATTCAAACAAACTTTTGACACCTTTTTTAACTATGCGAGCTTCCATATTAAACCTAGAATCTTTATTCAGAGGACCCATGTCAATAAACTCAGCCTGCTCTAGTTTTATGTTCCTTCCACCCTTATCCCACACCCTTAAAATCCATTCCCACACATATTCACCAGGTTTCTGCTTGAATGAATTAGCAAACTCATTAAGCTCCTTAGTAGTGTAGCGAATTTCCTCATGGACTACACTTTCTACCTCCCCTCTAGGAGCCTGTTTTGCTTTGAGTCTGGTTACAGGTCTAGAAGAAACTATTGGTGGGCCTTGAGAAACATCAGTAGTGAAAGTCATTGCTGGTTTATCAGACTCTACAAAATTAATTTCCTCATGTGGGGAAGGCATTATTTCAAGGGGTGGGGCTGTGAGGGTACTACTTCCTCAGGTGGGGAAAACCCTTGAGATTCTGAAGATTCAAAATTCTCAGCTTCAATATGGTCTTCCCACACATCCCCGTCCCATGTTGTAGGATCCCATTCTTTGCCAATTAGAGCCCCTACTTTAACTGTCAACACACTCTGGGGCTGAGACTTGAATTTTCGCTGTAGTTCAGCCAATCTTATAATGAGAGTTTCCGTTTGATTTTCTGCAACTTGAGCTCTATTGCTACAAGAGAGAAGATTCTCCTCAAGGACACACTTTGCAACTTTTAGATCGTTTACTTGTGTCTGGAGCCTTTTGATTTTATCACACAACTCCTTCCTTTCATTCATCATTTTTTCCACAGATACTAAGAGCAGCCAGCCAGTAAAATCATTTTCCGATTTTTCCCCATCTTGTAGAAAGCTTTGTGCACTGAATCACCTAATTCATTAAGAAAATCAAGGGCATTAGCTTCTTTAAGTTCGGAATATAGTTTCAACCATGGGTCTTCAAAATTCTCTGAGCTCCCAGGAGGGAGAGAATCTGGGGACACTATGCCCCTCCTTAGAAGTGGGAACAAAACACCCTTGGAAGGAGTTACACAGACAAAGTTTGGAGCTGAGATGAAAGGATGGACCATGTAGAGACTGCCTTATCCAGGGATCCACCCCATAATCAGCATCCAAACGCTGACACCATTGCATACACTAGCAAGATTTTATCGAAAGGACCCAGATGTAGCTGTCTCTTGTGAGACTATGCCGGGGCCTAGCAAACACAGAAGTGGATGCCCACAGTCAGCTAATGGATGGATCACAGGGCTCCCAATGGAGGAGCTAGAGAAAGTACCCAAGGAGCTAAAGGGATCTGCAACCCTATAGGTGGATCAACATTATGAACTAACCAGTACCCCGGAGCTCTTGACTCTAGCTGCATATGTATCAAAAGATGGCCTAGTCGGCCATCACTGGAAAGAGAGGCCCATTGGACACACAAACTTTATATGCCCCAGAACAGGGGAACGCCAGGGCCAAAAAGGGGGAGTGGGCGGGTAGGGGAATGGGGGTGGGTGGGTATGGGGGACTTTTGGTATAGCATTGGAAATGTAAATGAGCTAAATACCTAATAAAAAATGGAAAGAAAAAAAAAGTGCTGGTGGATCAACAAGCCAATTCCAGTATTTTAAAAGATTCACCCTTGTACTTCTGTTACTCTAGAACCACTTCTGGTACCAACTTCTGTATTAGTCAGGGTTCTCTAGAGTCACAGAACTATGGATAGTCTCTAGATAGTAAAGGAATTTATTGATGACTTACAGTCAGCAGCCCAATTTCCAACAATGGTTCAGTCACAGTTGTGAATGGAAGTCCAAGGATCTAGCAGTTACTCAGTCTCACGCAGCAAGCAGGCGAAGAAGCAAGAGCAAGAGCTAGACTCCCTTCTTCCAGTGTCCTTATATTGTCTGCAGCAGAAGGTGTAGCCCAGATTAAAGGTGTGTTCCACCACACCTTTAATCCCAGATGAAAGGAATAGCCCAGATTAAAGGTGTGTTCCTTAAACTTGGACATTCAATCTTCTGGAATCCATAGCCACTATGGCTCAAGATCTTCAAACCAAGATCCAGATAAGGATCTCCAAGCCTCCAGATAAGGGTCACTGGTGAGCCTTCCAATTCCGGATTGTAGTTCATTCCAAATATTGTCAAGTTGACAACCAGGAGTAGCCACTACAGCAGCCTTCTCTGCAGTAGGCTAGCTGTCAGAGATTTCTATGGTCGCCCTAACTCCATACTCTGCTTCATTTCGTTGCTTCTGTCCCAGAGCTTGTCTGGTGCTGTGTGGACTTCCTGTGAGCTCCCGTAGGAGTGGCTGGTTCATTGTGACTTCTGACCTCTCTTCTCTTTCTAACGCTCACTCTAAAGGACAGCTCTGTCCAAGAAAGATCATTAAGAGTAAGTTCAAACCTGATCCTGTCAATTGCTGATCTCCCCACTCTTGTGGTTGAAGACAGCTCTGGCCTGAGCCCACAAGTCCTACTTAGGTCAGGTCCCCATAGTTTCCTAGCTCAGAGGGAGGAAGTGAAAGGTGAGCAGGTGGGGAGTGGGTGATGCTCTTAACCCTTTCTGTTCCTGTTGGTTACTGAGCAGGTTAGAAATGGATGCAAATTCTCTCTGTCTCTCTGTCTCTGTCTCTGTCGCTCTCTTTCTCTCTTTCTTTCTCTCTCTCTCTCTCTCTCTCTCTCTCTCTCTCTCTCTCTCTCTCTCTCTCTCTCACACACACACACACACACACACACGATAGGAGAGATGGCCCAGGTTTAAGCACTCGTATTGCCCTAGTAGTGGGCATGGGTTGGGTCCCCAGCAACTATCCTAGGGCTTCCAACTGCATCTCATGCCAACTCCAGATCAGACAGCCTTTTCTGCCTTCCATGGACACTGTACTTGCATGCAGGAAGCACACTGAGACAGACTCATGCATACATAATTCAAAATAAAAATAGAAAAGATGAGACGAAGGTGTGTGATGCCCCCAACAGGGACTCAGTCAGGGCTACTTCTACTCCTGCAGATGTCCTAAGAAAGCACCATTTCTCCTGTGACATTTGGTCAAGTCCACTAGTGATACCAGCAGTGTGCTGTGTCTTTTGGGAATAAATAGCGTGGTTAATCACTGGCTCAGTGCCTTTCATATAAGTAGGTGGAGGTATCTGTCTCTGAGTGTTTGCAGTTTCTGTCTTTGAAGACATTTTTGTTGTGGTTATCAATCTGACAGGCGTAGGGATGGCTGCATTAATCTTTGCTACCTTTGCACTGTCTGTGGAATTCATAGCATGTGTCTGTCTTACCTTCGCTAGCCTGAGTAGAGATTTAATAATGTATTGATCTTTCCAAAGGATGTGAGCATAATGCCCACTTCTTTTAATTCTATGGATTTCTACTTTAATTTCATTGAATCTTTGTCTTCATTGGGATGAAATCACTCCTCATAAGATTGTTCATTTATGCCTCCCTTAGCTTCCGACATATACAAAGCTGTATGTTTCCCCTTAGCCACTGCCTTTGCTGTGTTTCAGATTTAATAATTTTTAGACTTCAGTGCTTTTTTAGTGTAGGAGAAAGGGTCACACTTTTGCTTGTCTTACCCCATTAAAAAACATTACATTCATTTATTTATTGTATGTGTGCAGGTGCCACAATGTGTCTTTTGAGATCAGAGGACTACTTTGGGGAGTTAGCTCTCTCCTACTACCATGTAGTTAGTTCTTAGGGGAGCAAGCTCATGTCCAGAGACTTGGTGGCAAGGCCTGTATCAGCTGAGCCATCCTCCCAGACCCTCTTTTATTTACATTAGTTACAGTTTTTAAACGTACTCTGTTTTATAATTGTGCTATTATTAAATTATCCACATTTTGACTCATTATGGACACAGAGAAATACCTACCATGTTTGTAAATATTTTCATTTTACTCTTTTTTTTTTTTTGGCTTTCCTTTCTTTTTATGCCCTTTTGGTTTTAGTAAAACATTTTATGATTCTTTCTTCCTTCGTTTCTTTCTTTCTCTCTCTCTCTCTCTCTCTCTCTCTCTCTCTCTCTCTCTCTCTCTCTCTCCCTCTCTTTTTCTTTCTTGAATTCCTTTACCTATTTTTTTGTTGTCTCATTTTGTTTTTCTTTTTTGCAGTACTGGGGATCAATTCTGGGGATTCTCTTGAGAATGACTTTTGGAGAAACTTTCATATCTTGTCTCTGTTTTTTCTAAACAGTGTGTGAGCATGTTCGCTGCTTATTACTTCATGGCATTTGTAGTTTAGTTTTGACACTTTGGCACTCTTGTATTTCTGACTAATTTGCTGCATTTTCTAGTTGGATCAGTGCATCACATGTGAAACTGCAGTATTTGAATTTACCGTCTGTGAAATAATTTAGTTCCAACTCAGATTTTATGGGGAGTTCATTTCAGATTCCACATGAAACCAGGGTGTAGTGGTGTGTGTTTTTAACTCCAGAATTAGGGAAATATAGACAGTTGGATCCCCGGAGATGACTGGCCAGCTAATCTGGCTGAACTAATGATATCCGGGTTCAGTGAGAGACCCCATCTCAAAACATAAGGTGGAGAGCAACTGGACTCCTTGCCCAGGCATATGCCAGGCACATACACATGAGCAAGCACATATACATAGACAGCCTCCTTAAGTTTAAAATAAAAATTATTGTATATTTTTATATGTTACTACATATAAATTTTAGGTTCTTTAAAAAAAAAAGACCCTCTCAAGATTTTTTTGGTAACAGATAACTTTGATATTCTTTGTGTTTGTTTGTTGTGTAGTCCTGACTTGTCTGGAACTTGCTATATAGACCAGGCTGGCCTTGAATTCATGGAGATCCTCCTGCCTCCTGCCTCTGCCTCCTACGAGCTGTGATTAAAGGTGTGCATAACCACACCTCTTTTAAAAGAATTATGAAGAACCCCAAAAGCTATCTCTTGGTGTTAAATTTAATGAGATTTACCATTAATTATAAGTTACAGCTTCAGGCATTTAGAATATTTATCCATTAAAAGTAGTACCAAAGAGTTCATCATTATCACAAGTGTGCATCCTAATGAAAAATAACAAGATTTTCTAAAATAAAATTAAAGGGGAAGATACAATCTTGCTTTAGCTTCTCACAAATGTCCTTACTTTCCTGCTTGGTCAAAGTCACAGATGCCCTGTTTATCTCTGAGTTCAGTCTGCTGCGATGCCACAGCCCACAGGCACCTGTGAATATCACCCAACATTTTTGGGCAGAGGAAAGAGAAAAGGGGCAGATGGTATTTCAGGATTGTTCTGAGAATAGTTTGTTCTTTTTGGCATCTGAAAGAGTCTTGAGCAGGGGTCGTCAGGCTATACCCTGAGAGGCACCATTCTCAACTGCTTAGCATGTAGGTATTGGCATTTTAAGTGCTTAAAAAAAAGACACATCTTCAGTGGCAGCAGGAGGGGATGTGCTGATGTGGATGGGAGAAATCTCACGAGACTCCATTCCTAGATGAAGAGCCATAGCTATTAATGGCTGTTAACAAAGAGAAAATCAACCAGTATTCTCCAGGAATGAACCCTCTGTTAGGTTATCCAGTGCTTAGTGGTCAGCCCTAAACACACATGCATAGGAGTGCAGGTTGTATGTATGTGTGTGTGTGTGTGCGCGCGCATGTGTGTTATGTATATATGTGTGTGTTTATATATAAAACAATAATTAGAGATGGTTTTGAGAGAAAGTGAGAAAGGAAGGCATGAGGGGATTGAAAAGAAAAGGGAGCAGGAGAAACGATGTAAACACAGTATTCATGTATGAAAATTTAAAAAAATATATAAACATTTAAAATAAACAAAAGGAAAACATGTGTCCCAATTTATTTGATTTAGTTTTCTTGTTAATTATTTAGGTTAGCATGAAAATGATGGGTCTCCGCATGGCATCTTCATACTTACATACCCTATTTTTGCTCATTCCCTTCCCCTCTTGCAGGAGTTGGTTCTCTTCTACTGTGTAGGTCCCAGGATTGAACTCAGGGCATTAAACTATAAGGGGAGGACATTTATCCATGGAATCGTCTCACCAGCTCTCCTTCCCCCCTTTTTTGTTTTAGAAATTGATTTATTTCTTCATTATTTGAGACAAGGTTTCACTGTATAGCCCAGGCAAACCTTGAAGTCACTAGATAAGGGCCAACAGGTTGCCTCAGTGGATAAAGGTCCTGACTGGGACCTGAGTTTGATGCCCAGAACCCATACAAGAGTGAAAACAGAGAACCAACTCCTCAAAGTTGTCCTCTGATGTCTAAATATGCAGATATTGTAACAATACTAACACTAGGTAAAGTGAAAAAGAGGAAGTCACTATGTCGGCCATGAAGGTAGGATGCTGTGACGACAGGCATTGGACCATGCCCAGATGATTTCTCACTTCTGTCATATGAACATACATCATAATTGGTTTCCATTTGCCACCCAGAATGGGATCAATTACACAAACACTCCTATGTGTCATTGGACTTCTTGGGCCTTTCGTTCTCAGAGGATCTTCTCCCTAAACACTGTCTCTGGACAGAGAGAACTGGCCACCTGAGATGTCAGGCATTGCAGCAGCAGTGTAGTTAATAAGTGTGAGACTCCATTACTGCAAGAGATAGGGAACCAGGAGGAGAGAAGAAAGCATGTGGAACCATGGATGAACCACACATGAGCCACACATGTCTCAGTCCTGGGTCAACTGCATTGCCTTTACAAATGAGCTGGAAGAAGAGGTTCTGCTTTTTTATTTTAATGTCATTTCCATTTACCCTGAGGTCTATAGATTGTGTTCCAGTTTCATTTCTTTCTTTCTTTCTTTTTTTTTTTATTTTTGGTTTTTTTGAGACAGGGTTTCTCTGTATAGCCCTGGCTGTTCTGGAACTCACTTTGTAGACCAGGCTGGCCTCGAACTCAGAAATCCGCCTGCCTCTACCTCCTGAGTGCTGGGATTAAAGGTGTGTGCCACCACAAACAGCCCAGTCTCATTTCTGTTGCTGTGATAGCATACACTGACACAAAGCAACTTAGGGGAGAAAGAACAGGTCCAGGTTACAGGCCATCATTGCAGGAAAGTCTAGGTGGGAACTTGAAGCAGTTGGTCATGTCCACAGTCAAGAGCAGAGAGCAATGAGTACAAGCGTGCCTGTCAGTGTTCAACTTGCTCCCTACACTTAATGCCACCAAGCCATTTCCTTTTACCTAGGGATTGGTGCTACCCACAGTGCACTGGATCTTTCCATATCAACTAGCATAATGCGGACAACCCTGGACAGAAATACCCAGAGATTACCCTAATCTAGACAATCCTTTATTAAGACTCATACAATCCAAGATGATTATAGATTGTGTCAGGTTGACAATTAAAACTAATCACAGTACTGGACAAGATAGAACATAATTTAAATCTGAGCACTCAGGCAGCAGAGGCAGGTGAAATCTATGTGTGAGGATAGCCTTGTCTACATAGTAACTTTTAGGCAAGCCAGACTTACAGATGATAACCCTGTCCCGAGCAAATCAAACTCAAAGCACCAGAACTTGATCACTAAATGAGATGTTTAAAATTTTAATTTTATATTAGCAGACCAGTCTTCATGTCAGTAATTATCCAGCCATTGGTAGCATCTTGTAAACCAGTATCTACTTCTGCATGGAATCTGTCCCCTAGGACAATCCCAGAGGACCAGAATGAAGAGGAGTCAGATGACTATCAGCTCATGTTCAAGCACTTCAAAGAAAACAAGGTGGAGATCGCAAGTGCCATCACCAAGCCGTTTCCTTTCCTCATGAGCCTTCGAGACCGAGACTTCATCTCGGAGCAGAAGTTTCAGGTGAGTGTGGAGAATGAACTCAGTCCTGACAGCAAGCCTGCCCTGTGCTGTATCATGCTGTACTTCTGGGTGTAGCCAACAGGCTGAAGCACCTCCAGGGATGAAGGGACATCACCTTTGTAAGTCAGAAGATAACTGGAGGGATAGACATCACAGGAACCATTTACATTCACCTCTGCAGTAACTGAGGCTGAGGCACATGGTGACAGCGACGAATAGCAAGCAGGAATGCTCCGAAGTGCAGAGCATCCCAGGGTCACTTGTGTAATGTAACAACAGATACTAGGATGCAAGTAGACACACCTAAGCTGGACTGCCTTCCAAAGCCTACTTACTCCAAATCCCAGAGCCAGAGGCAGTTGGGTCATGTGAGGACAGAACTCGGGGAGTCCTGTTTGCTTCTCTATCTTCAAGTTGTTCCTGGTTCTTCAGGCAACTCTGAAGCCCTAGAATGGGAGGTACAGGTCAGTGATGGGATCTGCGGTGATAACAAAGACCTTTTCTTCTTTATGCATTCTCTTTGCCCTGTGGCTAGGATGCTATGCTCAAGCTCTTCAGACAAGCTCAGTCCTTGGGGAGTTAATTGTCTGGACCCCAAGGCTGCCACTCATGGTCTGTTAGGGCCTGGCTTTTACAGACATATCATTTAATTATTCATCAAACCCTCTCTTCCCTGTCTACTATTTGTCAGCATCAGAGCTTCTTTCAGATGAGCTAGGGTCTGTTAGTACAGAGGACATGTAAGATGTCACCTCGGTATTTGCAAAACTCAGACATTTTACAAAAAAAGAGAAATGGTGTTTGAACCAATGTAAGCCTCATATAACCCATAAATCCATCATGACACAATTCTGCATTCACTATTTTAAGGAATATCAAGAAACATGTAAGAACCTGGTCCCAGTGGAGAGAGTCGTGTACGACGTCCTCAGCAATGTACAGAAGAAGTTTAGCCGGGATCTTCTGAAAGTGATATTCAGCAAAACACATCTGAAGGCCTACCCCGACTTAAAGGAGACTCTAAAACACTTCTTCCTAAATGGTAACTATAGCTCTCACCTGCTTCAGGGAAGGAAAGACAATTTCATTCTTTTTTTTTTTTTTTTTTCCGAGACAGCGTTTCTCTGTGTAGTCCTGGCTGTCCTGGAGCTCACTTTGTAGACCAGGCTGGCCTCAAACTCAGAAATCTGCCTGCCTCTGCCTCCCGAGTGCTGGGATTAAAGGCGTGCGCCACCACGCCCGGCTCATCCATTCATTCATTTTTTCATTTGTAGTTGACATATAATTTAATGAGAGACTATGTCATGCCAAGCACAGGGGGAATATAGGAAACACATATGGCTCATGTCGTCAGGAGCTTACACATAGGCCAAGTAACACAGAGATAACTGCTCAGCCGCAACCTGATTTTCATGCTATGAAACACAGTATGAAGGATGAGTTTCTTTAGACAGGAGCCAGCTCTGTCTGAGGCTTGCAGACATAAGCAATGGTAAAAATGCAGAATTTGTCATTCAGCAGAGTAACTACTCTACTACTTCAGTTTTCTTCTTTGAAGAGTAGAGAAATCACAAGGGGAGCCCAGGTTGGGCCCAGACACTCGAGAGAGAAGCATGTGTCAACTGAGAGTGTGAAAACAAAGTGGACTTTTAGAACCAAGGTGCTGGCACGTTGTCAAATGAACATAAAATCAGCAGGTCTCAGGTAGAGAACAGCCTCTGTTGTTCCCACTGGCTCCCTGTAGCTTCAGCTTTCTGGCTCCCCTACCTCTAGAGGACTCTCCCTTGCAGAAGGCATAGTCCATCAGTTCTGGTGTAGACTGTTGCTGCAGAACTTGGGTGTGGTTCCTGTTCCTATTGCTTGGACATTTTGAAATGCAGCTCTGAGGGCCAAGAGCTGGGGTTTCACTCCTCACTTGCCACCCGAGGGTCACTGGCAGCCAAGTCACTTCCTGTGTTGCCAGCAGGATGCACTTTTTCAGTTTCTCCTCACTTGTCCTGCCTGGGGAAGCTTCCTCTTCAGGGCTGTGCTTCTCTGTAACCAGAATAACTTCTCTGACTCAGTTCGAGCAGAGTCTCTCTATTTCTCTCTCCATCCCTCTATTTCTTCTTCTTTCTTTCATCCTTGATTTATAGTAGCTTTCCCCCTTCCCTCTCTATCCCCCTTTTCTCCCCTTCCCTCTCCCTCCCTCCCCTCTTCCTCCTTTTTCTTCTCTTCCCTCCCTCCTTCTCTTTTCTCTCCTTTTCCCTTCCTCCTTCTCTTTCCTCTTCATCCCTCTTTTCCCTCTCTCTCTCCTCCTTCCCTCCCACCTTCCCCTCTCCTTTCCTCCCTTCCCTTTTCCTTCTTCCCTCTCCCCTCCTTCCCTTTCTTCTCTCTCCCTCCCTCCCTAACCTTCCTTCCCTCTCTCTTCCTTCTTCCTCCCTTCCCCCTACCTCCCTCTCCAACTTCCCCTTCCTCTCTCCTCACTCCCCCCCTCCTTCTCCCTTCCTCCCTCCCTCCTTCGCCCCTCCCTCCCTCCTTCTCCCATCCCTCCCTCCCTCCTGTCTCTCTAAGCCTTCTCTTCCCCTTCGGAAGCCCCCTGCCTTTCCTCTCATAGCTGTGTCACTTATAAACATCTGCCTTTACTAATTGGCTTTCACACGCCTCTGATCATTTTGAAGAGCTATAAACCATGATATAAGCATTCCCACTGCCTGTCTGTCTCCAACCTTCCCGGATACCAGAAGGGTTAGTAGGCTGCACAGAAACACTAGAGTTTGGTGTGCACCTGGATATGTAACTGAGATGCAGTTCGGGTTACAACTGAAATCCCTAATAGCTTTCTTTCCCTTCTCCCTGTTCATGTCTACTTCATGTTACCTGGTCCTCAGAGAAACAGCAGCCAAGAGCTGAGTTTCAGCACCCACTCAAGCCTTGAGAAAGCCAGTTATACCTTCACAAAATCTTGATTTTTACATTGAATGGTTATTCAAAAAGTTTCTGCAAATCATGTCATTTATCTCCACAAGCTTGCCAATTTAGAAGGACAAACTCTGTTGTTCCACAGTGCTTTATGCCGTAGAGGAAGAGCACTGGGGACCAAAGTTTAGAAGAAAGTAATAAGGGTGAGCAGAAAGAGACAGAGCAAGGCTCTGGGTGAGTGGGGGTGAGCATCTCAGATGAGGTGATGTAACTCACCTGTGTGCTGGGAGCTAGAACCCAGAGAGAGTGCTTGGAAGTCTCTGCTTCATAACTGTCTGATTTGGTCATTGTCTTGCCTCTCCTCAGTTTCTGACAGTCACAGGACTCATCAGAGGATAAATGGAAGAAATGTTGAAGAGAGGCCCAGACTGCCATCAGTTGTTAGGGAAGGTGATTATGTTTTTAGAACACAAAATAACTCACTGATACTATTTTCCTGCCTTAATCCTTCTCTAATGACCATTTCTAACACACACACACACACACACACACACACACACACACGTGTGCGAAAGCATATAGCTATCCATATATCTACCAATCTATCCAACTATATATACCCATCCACTTACTCACCCACATACCAATACAAACATCTAGCTATCCATATACCTGCCAGTCTATGCTATTCATCTATCTATGTATCTATCTATGTGTCTATCTATGTATCTATCTATGTATCTATCTATCTATGTATCTATCTATCTATGTATCTATCTATCTATGTATCTATGTATCTATCTATCTATCTAATCTTTCATCGATCCATGCATTCACCCAACTATCCATCAATCTAACCACCCATTCACTTCACTCCTCCTGATCCTCCCCATAGATGGATAGATGATGTTCAATATTTGAATTTTCTCAGGAGACACAAGCAGTATAGAAGCTTCACGTCAGGGTGTTTGAGATCTGTCTTGAGTGTAGACCATACACCAAGAGAAGGAAGCTGAGAACTCTAGATGCATCCAAGGATATTGAGTTATGAGTGACAGTGTTTCACCTAACTAGACATGGAGTCCTAATGTCAGCATTTGGGGTACACTACCAAAGAGCACTGGTCCCCTTCAGCCACTTTTCCATGGTTGGGACAGGAGTGTGGACATGATGAATAAAATGGAAGCTGAGCCTGGGAAAGACTTCTGAGGAGAACCTGGGAAGGGGATGTCCTCTTTATCCACAGTGAACAGAGACATCTATGATAGGAAAGGATGATGAGCAGAACACACAGAAAGGGAGAAGAGGAGACATTTAGATTCAACTTCGTGGGAAAACCAGGAACAGCAAGCTTACCAAAGAGACCGGACTGAGCTGGGGAAATGAGTGCTATGGGGGAAAGGGCTAGGCTCACTTACACCACGAGGTGCAGAGTAGAATATGTGGAGAAGATTACATAAAACAGAGATGCTAATAGACAGTGTAAACACTCATGAGCCCTACACACAGAGAAAAAAAGTGAAGAAGAGGGAATTAAAAATCAGTAGGAAGCCAGTTAAATGACACTTGCTGCCAAGCCTGTTGGCCTAAGTCTGCTCCCTGGGACTCACATTTATACAGGAGAGGGCTGATTCCTGTAAGTTTTCTTCTGACCTCTACATGTGTGTCATGGTATGTGAGAAACTCTCCCACCCCAAAATGAATATATCAACAAGCAGCAGCAACAACAACAGTAAAAATAACAATAAGTTGAGAGCAAATCTTATCTTCTGGGAAGGGAGGAAACAGTTTGAGACTTTGGAGGGAAGGAGCTAGGAGCTGAAAGCAATTTCTGGCCCAAGGCGATTACATCAGCTGTGGGTTTTCAGACTGTGGTGCCCCCAACTCTCAAAGTGGCATTGGAAAACATGCAGGGACAATCAGTCTCTCCCAGTCATTCTTATCTGTTCCCATCTGTAAGTTAATGATCCCCAAACATGAACTTCATACCTGTCAGCTTCCTCATCTGCAGGCCTGGCTATCTTCCTTCACCTCCTCCACAGACTTCTCTATCTGGATGCTTCAAAAACTTCATTATGAGGCACTGGCACAATTCCATATTATATCTGAGTTGACAGAGGACCTGTCTCCTCTGCTGGTATCTCTGTTTCAGCCCGGGACACTATTTCTCCATTCTGAAGCAGGGTTGATACCGACTGCTCCTCCCTAATGTAAAACCATCTTCTACTTACTACATCTGTCCATTTTTTTTTTCCAACAGAAAAGGCAAATCAGATCTCCCTAATTCCAATTTATTTTATTTTATGTATATGACCATTTTACTTGCAAGTATAAATTTATACACCACATGCTTTCCTGGCATCCAAAGAAGTCCCAGTAGGGTGTCACAGTTTTGGGAACCCAAACTGCAGAGCATTGTGAGCTGCCACGTGGTGCTGGGAATTGACTCTGGATCCCCTGGAAGAGCAAAAAGTGCTCTTAACTGCGGAGCCATCTTTTCAGTCCCACAAATCAGATCTCTTATTTCATCTTAAGACTAAACAAACAGCCCTTGATCTCAAATGCCTTTTCTCATTTCATCTTTCCCCATCAAACGTACTCTCTAGAACTCAACCAGACACTCAGGGAAATGCAGTTGGCAAAGTTTCCTCTCTCCATGAGTTCAGCAACTTCCTGGTGTCAGCAGCATTGGCTCCTTTCCTCCCTGAATACTGCAACTTCCTGTCTGCCTCTCTTGTCCTAGAGAACAGTGTATGAAACTTTCTTAGTTATTTTGGTTTCTTGGTTCTTCTTTGATCTATTGCCTGTTGTGGGAAATAGGGAGAAATACTTGTGATTGTAGCTTCGAACAACCTAATGCTTATGGGTAGAATATGTGGGTCCTTTATTCATGTCAAAGTGTTGGTTACTGGAGAAGTACTGTGTCTTGGTCTTCTGACTATTTGTGATACACAGTCAATGTTGTCATTTGGATTCCTTGTACTCCTGATTTTCTTTATATGAGTACACTGTAGCTGTCTTCAGACACACACCAGTAGAGTGTGCATCAGATCCCATTACAGATGGTTGTGATCCACCATGTGGTTGCTGGGAATTGAACTCAGGACCTATGTGAGAGCAGTCAGTGCTCTTAACCTCTGAGTCATCTCTCCAGTCCCCTGATTTTCTTATATTCCCTGAACTTCCTGGTTCCACTTGAGCACACTGAGGTATTATCTGGTCCCTCTGCATGGTTGATTGACTTCTTGTTTCTCTTCAGCATCCAAAACGAATGATGAACAAGCAGAGGAGATGCTTAGCCTCCCACAATGCAATGGAGGAGGTGAGTCTTCATTTGTGAGTCTGCTAGAGAGAAAGAACCCACCCCTTTTCCCATTTGACCCTGTTCTTTACATACTCAGGCGAAGTCATAGAGGCAGAACCAAGGATCAAAATAATGGGGAATGAGATGTGTAATGAAGGAACAGATGGGTGGTCAATCCTTTGGTGACAGAGAAGAAGCCTTATCAGGCTCCTCTTCAGAGTCTCAAAACATGGCCATTCAATGCAGGAGACACTAAGCCCCCTTATAACTTTCTGTTTGTCAGAGGCCACTCTCCTGCGGCCATTTTCCTTGGCTATTCTGAGTCAACTGAGTAATTGTTTCCTATAGAGGGAAGTAGTTCTTGTGAACAAACGTGTGATGAACAAGAGCCCCAGGATGACCTGCCCTCATCCCTGAGACAAGAAGCAGGTGAGTGAGGGGAGCACGGTGTGGTCTGCAGGGTTGTGGAGGCTGAATTTTGAGCTGGGTTTTCCTGCTGTGATTGCTCTGTATGCACATCACCATGAAGAGACGGTCATGCACTGGCTGTTCTTTTATTTGCCTATGGCATTCTGGGTAATTTCAGGGTGGTAAAAAGTCTTGAGAACATCATGAAAGAATATAATTTATTAGGTGCTCACAGGTCACTTTTTTAGGAATCTGCTGGGTGGGAGAACACTCATTGCTTTTGTCTTTTCACGGTCACTAAGGTCGTAATATATTGAAACTATAGGACAATTTCGTGTTCTAATTTCTTGATCTCCATGGAAACCAAGTAATGTTGATTAATCATTTTTTTCTTATCTTTTTTCCAAGAACCTGTCAAAATTCTTAAAGGGAACTATTGTATCATTTGTCTGATACAATTCAATAAAATCCAAAACTATTTGACCCATATACTTCATGTAATCTGGACCATATACTTTCTATGCATTCTTTGATACATATGTCATCCCTTCATTCCTAAAGCTCTTAAGACTTAGTCAGGGGAAATTGTTACAAATTTAAGGCTCTAGGTACATAGAAGTGAGTAAGATGCTGGCATGTTTCAGAACTTGAAAAGGACAAGGAGATCAGAGATCAAGTTTCCAGATGATTCAACATGGGCTCCATGTTCTCTGAGACAGATGGTTAGGTTCTTGTGGTCTGAACCCAACATGGACGTTCAAGGGTCTTCTGACACTTAAGGGAGCCTGCAAGGGCCCATTGTAAAGAAGTTTTACTTACCAAATAGGAATGCTTAGGAAGAGAAGAAGAAGAAGAAAAAAATATCTCAGAGAATTAGAAAGCATGTGAATGTAGAATGTAGTATTACATAAGAGTGGGGAGCCCCAGAAGAACAGAGCTAGGAAATATTAACACAGAGGCCATGTAAAATGTAGTATGTACTACAGAGGTAAAGGTGGATGATGAAGAAGACAGCAGATTCCAGGGAGAGAAAATCTAATGCTAGCGAGAGATGCAAAGACCTTCCCAAGTACCATTTTTAACTGGTACTAACCAAGTTATTTTAAACTAATGATGAACTATGCTTGTGAGTCCAATTCTCTCAGAATTGTAGAGGATATGTGCAAGAATTGAACTGAGCCAATTGGTGGATCTTCATAAGTGGCTATGTTTGTGTGGGGGGGCTGCTGGTTGATTTCTAGTAGGCAAGTAGAATGTGGCTGTTCCTGATTGGTGACTGTCCAGAAGTATGACTATACAAATCATCAGTTGGCTTGTAGAAGTTCATTGCTGGTTGATTAATCATTAAACTTAATGATTAATTAGGATTATTCTGGTTGCTGCTTCTTTATGGAATCATAGAATAATGTATTTCCTTAGTAGTATAGGAACTTTTAAAGATTTGTTTTTAATTCTGTGTATGTATGTGTGTCTAAGTGTGGTTTGTGCATGTGCATATGAGGAAATCCTAGAGGCCAGGAGAGGATGTTGTAACCAGAGTAGAGTTGCAGGTGGTTGTGATCCATCTGATACTGGTGCTGGGAACCAAACTAAGGTCCTCTGGAAGATCAATGGAAGATCTACACTAAGCCATCTCCCCATATCCAGTACAGGAACATTCCATTTTTGGTTTCTCTTTTGGGAAGTACATCATTTGAAGCTTACAAGAGAGACAATTAAGTAGTGTCTGTATTGAAATGTCTTTTCTGTTAGAGGACACTGAATCTAAACTCCTAATCCTACTTCACTAAGTAAGGGTTATCAATCAATGGTTTGAGAGAATTGTGTCTGTGGATAGGGAGAGAAAAGGGAAGTTATAGTATTTTAATAAATTACTGGTGTAATATAATGCTATACAATGGGTTTTGATAGTATTCTTTTCCCATCACCAACTCATCCCAGATCCTCTCCAAATTCTGTCTCTTGCCTGTATTTGTGTGTCTCTTGCTCTCTCTTAAAAAATCAAAACAAACCGAAAGAACAAAAAAAAATACTCAAACAAGAGAAGCCTCCACCCCCCAAAACCACAAAGTTTGTGTGATCAACTACTCCTGAGTGAGGAGCCCACCCTGGATGGGGTTGACATACCCAGTGGTGCTCTAGAGCTTGACACCCCATAGAAAATAAACGTCTAGATGAGGCACTGATCTTCTCAAGCATATAACATTACATTGCTCATCAAGCAAAAGTAGAACATGAAAGTACTAAGATAATGAGCTTAGGAGAGATGGGAGAAGCTACTGTGATTAGGCGAGGCATTCCAGGGAAGGGACAAGGGCTTTTATCACATCTAGTCAGGTCCTGGTGGCTTAGAATGATTGATTATAGAGACAAGCATAGATGAGTCTTTCAGGACCTCTGAAATACATCTGTGACCACATAATCCGGAAGTTCCATTTTCAAAAAGATCTCAACTTCACAGTTGAGGGGCTTTGTCAAAGAAAGCAACATTTCCCCGAGAATAGTGTAGAATGACAAGTACTGGTGGGGAAGTGGAGCCACTAGAGAACCTCCTCCCTTGTTATATAGAGCTACTTGACAAACATGTAAAGCCCCCCACCCCGGAATTCCATTGTGAAGTGGAACCATTAGTTAAGTCCTGCTGATTATTAAGTACAAAACGCAGAGTGGTTGTGAGAACACAAGGAGGAGCCTGGGTTCTGCCGTGGGAGACTGGCTTTGAGACAGCAACCCCATGATGAATGGAAGAAGGATGTGTGGTTCTCAGTGTGAACAGTGTGTTGCCATGGGTGGACTACCAGGCTCTCAAGAGAAGCACGGGCTATTAGGGGGACATCAATGACCTGATAGTAGTTGACTCAAGCTTATATCCACAGTGAGAAAAATGACTTATTCTCAGACTGGCAAGCCATCATGTGCCTTTGTGAACGTTCCATGGTAGAGTAGGACCAAGGTTCTTTGTACTTTGGCTTCTGTCTGGTGGGTGGGTCCACATTCATTAATTTGTGAGGCTGACTTGGCTTGGGAACTTGTCAGACCTTCACGTCCATCTGTCTGTTTTGTTCCGTTATTTTCTGCTATTCAGAAAGATGGGCGAATCAGGGGCAGAAACAAGGGAAATCACTTTTTAAAAGTTCCCGAGATTGAATGTAGCAAGAATAAACATAGAGACAGAATATTTGCTACATACTGTACCTACAAATTAAGACAGAAATTTCTCTATGTTGATTTCTACACGCATCTTTAACTAACCTGACTCAGAAATAAAAGCACAATGAAACAAGTTCCAGTTGAGACTGAGTCACTTGGTGTGGTGGTTCAGGAACACTATCTGAATTGTGCACAAGCAGTCTGGAATTTGCATCTGTAGGACACTCCCAGCAAGCCTTCAGATGATCTTATGGATAACAGCATATATGGAAGCTGGAGACTACCACTCCCATACCTGAAGCTGAAAGCTTGTTGAGTGAAGGCCCTGGTAGGGGTGGGAGGAGACACTGCACTCAAAGCATATGGCTTCTACAGAAAAGGCCACAATTGGTTGTGTCTAGAACTTCGAGAAGCAGGTATTTCAGGGTCTGTAGACTTTGCAAAGCAGAAGTGGTTAGGCACAGGCTACCCTGAAACAATCATCCAAGCAGTTGGAAGGTGACTACTGCTGATTGGCTGGATTTAAAATTTGTACCACCGCTTCTGATTGGGCAGATTTCAGATGTATGGTTAGCAAGCAGGTAGTCGATGGCTAAATGGGAAGGGTTGGGAATTGGTAACATCAGCAAAGGTTTCCTTTGACTGTTTTCAAAGCACAGTTTTATTCTTCCTCGTGGAAGATAAGAACGTTAAATCTTTCTTTATGACTACCTGTAGTAAATTAAAGGTGGGAAATGAGAAGTAATGTAGATGTGGAAAGAGAATGGCTCCATTTGATCTCAGGTGTGATTGCTGGAGCAGGCATTCTGTTCACATCTTTTTCTTTTTTTTTTTTTTTTTTTTTTTGGTTTTTCCAAGACAGGGTTTCTCTGTGTAGCCCTGGCTATCCTGGAACTCACTTTGTAGACCAGGCTGGCCTCAAACTCAGAAATCCGCCTGCCTCTGCCTCCCAAGTGCTGGGATTAAAGGTGTGCGCCAACACGCCCAGCTCATCCATTCATTCATATTTTCATTGATAGTTGACATATAATTTAATGAGAGACTATGTCATGCCAAGCACAGGGGGGATATAGGAAACACATATGGCTCATGTCGTCAGGAGCTTACACATAGGCCAAGTAACACAGAGATAACTGCTCAGCCAGAACCTGATTTTCATGCTATGAAACACAGTATGAAGGATGAGTTTCTTTAGACAGGAGCCAGCTCTGTCTGAGGCTTGCAGACATATGCAATGGTAAAAATGCAGAATTTGTCATTCAGCAGAGTGACTACTCTACTACTTCAGTTTTCTTCTTTGAAGAGTAGAGAAATCACAAGGGGAGCCCAGGTTGGGCCCAGACACTCGAGAGAGAAGCATGTGTCAACTGAGAGTGTGAAAACAAAGTGGACTTTTAGAACCAAGGTGCTGGCACGTTGTCGAATGAACATAAAATCAGCAGGTCTCAGGTAGAGAACAGCCTCTGTTGTTCCCACTGGCTCCCTGTAGCTTCAGCTTTCTGGCTCCCCTACCTCTAGAGGACTCTCCCTTGCAGCAGGCACAGTCAATCAGTTCTGGTGTAGACTGTTGCTGCAGAACTTGGGTGTGGTTCCTGTTCCTTTTGCTTGGGCATTTTGAAATGCAGCTCTGAGGGCCAAGAGCTGGGGTTTCACTCCTCACTTGCCATCTGAGGGTCACTGGCAGCCAAGTCACTTCCTGTGTTGCCAGCAGGATGCACT
Organism: Mus musculus; assembly: GCF_000001635.26. Classification (NCBI taxonomy): domain Eukaryota; kingdom Metazoa; phylum Chordata; class Mammalia; order Rodentia; family Muridae; genus Mus; species Mus musculus. The sequence continues at coordinate 85,249,254 of NC_000067.6, read as the reverse complement.
TTTTCAGTTTCTCCTCACTTGTCCTGCCTGGGGAAGCTTCCTCTTCAGGGCTGTGCTTCTCTAACCTCTTCCCACCTCGCCTTTGGCGCTCTCCCATCTTCTACTCTGAGATGTCACCAGTCAATTAAAATGTGTCATTGGTCTGTCAAATGGCTCACTACCTCGAGGTCCTTGCCACCAAGCCTGGTGACCTGAATTTGATCCCTGCAACCCATATGGTGGAAGAACAGACCCAACTCACAAGTTGTTTCTTGGCCTCTCCATGTGTACCATGGAACATATGCCCAACCTCCACATACTGATAAATATCATAATTATGATAATGATAATAATGATAAAAACACTGTGACCTTTCTGATACTGTCATCCATTGGTTTCCCCATTGCTTCCTGGAAGCCTTCCAAGTCCGTTTTCTCCCACCTCAGTTCTTTCCATGGTCCTGGATGCTTTCAAGTGCTGGGATAGCAGGCAAACGATCCAATACTCCAGCTGCTCAAGTCTTTATCTCCTCACGTCTGGTTCTTGTTTTCCATTCACAAATTCTTGGGTTCTCATGCCCAGAAGTCATCCTTAGGCTCTACCATTGTCTGTTCCCTAGCTTAATTTCCCAAGAACTGATTCAAAGAATTCTCATTTTAACACTTGTCCTTGAAGCTTGCTCCTTCTAGTTCAAAACTCTGATCTCTTCTTCCTTCCCAGCTGATCATTTAAAAAGGTTAGGGTTGAGATCAGAGAGATAACTCGGAGTTAAAACATACACATATACACACGTGCAAGTGCACAATTAACAGACAAAAACATAGTTGAATTCTTTAAATAAAAAAGAATGACAGCTCTATGTGACTATAAAAGACTTTGTTTTCTTTTGTTCTTAGCAAGAAGAAAAAAACGTCCGAACTGGTCAAATTCCAAAAGAAGACTGCAGAAAAAAAAGCCCCGTCAAGATGAGATGATGGGTAAGGGGATGCTGGAGGAGACTCCAGCAAGGGGGTACAGGAGGATGCTTCAGCAAAGGCTGTAGATCTGATGGAGTTCGTTCTGAACTCACTGGATAGGCAGGCACACAGGAGTTCTGGTCAGCACAGCGAACTGGCTTTAAATTTCACCAGACCTGTTTTGCCACTGAGTAAATGGTGAACTGGAACATGTTGGAATCCTGTTCTGAGGTTACACAGCCCAAGGTGAAGGGTGCAGAGTGTCAGGTTTCCTCTTTATTTATGCACACTAGGATGGAAACCATCCTTCCTAACTAAAGGGAGAGTAAATAAACTTTGCTACTTTGAGATAAGGTACAGAAGAGCCTGGGTCCTAGCCCTGACAGGCAGTTCAGAGAAAAAGCCCCCAGAAAAGCTTCAGAAAGGTGTTCTCATGCCAGTGGATGCAGCTGTCCTTGGGGAGGCAGCTTCCAAAGTCCCGAGAGGAAAAAGTGCTGTGTCCTCCCCTCCTCAGTGAAGGCCACTCATCCATCCACCAGTCCTGTCCACTGCAGAGCCTCTGGGCCTCTGCCACCCCTCGCCCAGAAGCTGTCTTCACGACAGGCATAGGGCTGTCCCTGCGATGCTTTAGAGGTGCCCAGTGGCCTTCGGGTGTTGCCTGTCTGAACATGGGTGCTACATGGAAGTCCCTTCCTCACTGCCTGAAGAATCCCAGGCCTGTGCCTCATGGTTTACGAGTCTTAGAAACAGGAATCAGAATCTGCCCTGATCCCGAATCCCTCCATATTTATTTATTTGGTTAAATCTTCGTTTGTTTGGTTGGTTTGGTTTTTGGTTTGGTTTGGTTTTTCTTTGTGTGCCCTTGGATGTCCTGGAACTAGCTCTGTAAACCAGGCTGGCCTCAAGGAATCAAAACTCACAGATACCTGCCTGCCTCTGCCTCTCAAGAGCCAGGATTAAATGTGTGCACCAGCACTGCCCAGCTACCTGGTTAATTCTTATAAGAGCTCCCTGGGGTGGGAACTTATGGTGATGTGGGGGGAGAAAGCATGGTGCACATAAGATAAAGCAGCAAAAGTGAGGTACATTCACCTGGAAGGGGGGCTGGGATCGGGAGCCTATGTAGGAAGGAAGGAGTGTTCCAGGAACCTCCATTTCAACCACACATGAGTTGTCTCAGCAGGAGTGCCCTCACCTGGACATGGAGTTCAAGAGAAGCTCAAGGCGGTGAGCAGGAGGACTTTGTGGAAAGATGACTCATCTACGAACGTGAAGGAGGTGACCAAGACACTGAGAGCAAGGATGAGGTGTGGCACCTGCCATTGGAAAGGCTCAGCCTGGGCAAATCTCTCAGAGCTGGTGCAGGGGTCGAGGGATACATGACCTCCGTGTTAGCAGAGAGATTTTCAGAGAGAACAGGCGAGGGGCAAAGAGAGGCAAGGAATGGCCAAGGAGTTTTTGATAAAGAAACAGCCACAGGTCACCTCAGTTGAGACCTAAGGCAGAGGGTGTCAACCCTTTAGATTTAACAATCGTAAAGATTACTAAAAACTTCCCAAGGTGTACGTCTGTGTTGTTTATGTCTACCTGTTTCTCCATTATTCATAATTTAAAAAAAACATAATTTAAAATAAAATCTTTGTTTAAAGTGAAATAATTTGGTCAAGGAAGCATGTGAGAGAAAATTATTTCTGAAGCAAAAACAAACTTAGAAGACGGGTGTCCATGCAAGCTCCTGCAGTTCTCAGTGATGTCGGGCTCTGTGAGAAACAGGTAGATGCTTAGAGCTGCATCTGAACTCACGCACCTGACTGTGGTTGTGGCAGAGGATGGGGAGAGGATCTCGCAGCACATGGAACTCCAGTCCTTTGCAAGGGCACTGCATGCTCTTAACCAGCCCCATCATCTCTCAGCTAGACTCTGAATCCTTATCTCTGGTACTGTTGTTCTCTGCTAAAATAAACTGTTATGCCAGCTGCATGTGGTAGCCTGTGCCTATAATCCCAGCACTTAGGAGGCAAAGGCGGGTAGATCTCTTTGTGTCCAATCTCTTTGATCTTCTTTCTTTCTTTCTTTCTTTCTTTCTTTCTTTCTTTCTTTCTTTCTTTCTTTCTTTCTTTCTTGTTTTTTTTTTTTTTTTTTTGATACAGTGGTTTGGTTTGTTTGTTTGTTTGTTATGTACCCCTAGCTGGCTTCAAACTCACTATGTAAATCAGCCTGGCTTCAAATTCAGAAAGATAAGATACACTTGCCTCTGCCTACCAAGTACTCAGTTTCAACGTGTGACCCTCCACATCTGGCTCTCCATCTTGGACAGGTCTTCTACTCATATAAGACTTTATAATGTCTCAGACATTTGGAAAGTGTTGAACTATATTGTGAGCTAGCAACACAGGCACATACATATTCTTGGGACAACTATGTAATTTGGAGACGTGACAGAAGTGTTCTTTCTATACTGAACTTTCCACTTTCCCACCCTCGGGAGAGGAGGCAACTTGGAGTCTGCAATCCTCAGCTCTGAAGTATGTGAGGCCCTTCGAGGGTTGGGAGACTCCTCACGGAGTGTCCACGGACAAAGAACAGTGTTTCTTTCTTCTTCTTTCTTTTAGAGATCAGCAAAGAGGCATCAAAAACAAGTGGTATAAAGAGGCCCAGCACAGCACGAAGAACCACACAAGTTAAGGATGGGGCACTGTGGGTCTCAAGATGCAGCCAGCAGGGACCCACAGTCAGAGCAGCCAGGCTGCTCTAAGCCAGACTTCCACTGCCCTAAAGAGCCCTTTGGATATTTCTTTTCTCACCACAACCTTCTCATGATAGCTTAAGACTACTTATACATAGACATGCATGAACTGGACTATGTGTGTGGTGTTATTCATCTTTCCCCCCTCCTATAAAAATATAATGTTTGACCACTGAGGACAGTATCGCCACTGCTGAGAATCTGTGTTCGAGAATATTGCTCACCCTACACTGAAAATCTCCAGCTTATGAATCAGGGTTGTTTCTAGAAATCCAGGCTCTTCCCAGACGGCTCAAAGGTTAAGGAGCACTGGCTGCTCTTCCAGAGGACCCAGGTTTTGATTCCCAGCATCCACATGGTGGCTCAAAATGATCTTTTAACTCAAGCTCAAGGAGATCCAATGACTTCTTCTAGCCTCGGGGAGCACCACTCATGATCTTGGAACACAACTATACATGCAAGCAAAACAAAACACCCATATACAGACATAACTATGCATAGGCAACCCGCACTGTTACAAAAGGACTCATGGGCCAAAGGGTGCGTATGTAGGTCAGAGGATGAGTATTATGGAGAGCAGAGGATAAGTTTTGTGGAATTAAGGCTCCTAGAATGAGATTCATGGTGCCAGGCTTACATAGCAAGCCCCATTACTCGAGGAGCCAACTCTTGATCCCACCACACATCTCTGGCGCACAAAAACTACTGCTTGCTTTAAGAAATGAGCTCTGGAATCTTCTGTTTCTCCCCCACAGTCTCTCTCCTCCCTTTCCCCTCCCTCTGTCGTCGTCGTCTTCTTCTTCTTCTTCTTCTTCTTCTTCTTCTTCTTCTTCTTCTTCTTCTTCTTCTTCTTCTTCTTCTTCTTCTTCTTCTTCTTCTTCTTCTCCTCCTCCTCCTCTTCCTCCTTCTCCTCCTCCTCCTCCTCTTCCTCCCTCTCCTCTTCCTCCTCCTTCCTTTCCTCTTCCTCCCTCTTCCTCCTCTCTCGTCCTCCTCCTCTTCCTCCTTTTCTTCTTTATTCTTTTATTTTTATTTAAACAGCCCAGTTTCTGCAAATCACTGGGGATGCTCTTCTATGTTCCATGCCTTCGTGGAACACAGATACTCTCCCAGCCCCCAGTAGCAGAGAGCACCTCACTGCTTTGCAAATTCCAGTCCTTCAGGTTGGTTCCTCTTAGTCAGCACTATAACTGCCATCCCTGTCGAGAACAGAGCACACTGTGTGCTCCCACCACCACCACCACCTCTTCCTCATAGTCACCCAGAAGAAATCCTATCTTCCTGCTCCCTCTGTGTTCCACACCCATAGGTACCACCTTAAATAAGTATTGCTTTCACAAGGAAATCCCCCCAACTCCCAACCCTCCTCCTCCCCCCCTCCCCCCTTCTCACCCCTCCCACTCCACCCCCACCCACCCCAGTCCAGGGGCAGGAGCATAGATAGGTCTCTGGATGTGGCTTGCCCCAGGGACTTCTCTTCAAGGCTCTTTCAGACTTTTGGTCAATTGTCTGTGTGCCTTCTGTTTACTTTGTGGGTGGCACTGGAGGTCAGAAGTGGATCAGTCTTGTTTTCTGTTTTGTGTCTGGCTACCTTGTGCCTCTGTTTATACCTAAACAACTAACAAATCAGGACAGTGGCCAGGACACTATGAATGCCCATACCAGGGCCTATGCTTCCCTCTGCTGGACGGTCCTTGTACTGCGCATTGCGTGGATTGTTTCTCTGGGACCTTATGCAGAGGCTTGATTGGATGGGGTAAATCCATGCCCTTGCCCATCATGCAGTCATTTGATTGTCATGATCGAACTCAAGAAAAAGGTAAAAGACTCAGAGGAGCTAAATCCACTTAGGTGCTTCTGAAGGCTTTTTTTTTTTCCTTTACAATGAAAAAGCGAATATTCCCAGATGCTTCTTTAGTCTTTTTTTATGAAACACTTAAGGAAGCAGGAGCCCAGATCCATGCTGACTGTTGTCCTCCTACAGCTTCCCCTGACTTCGAGCACATGCCCCTCCCATATTCATATCTCACTGAATCCAGTTGATTCTGGATATGGAGCCATCTGCTGGAGCACGGGCAACCTAGGAGGTACCACACACCCCATCAGCTGGCAAGTTCCTCCTGCAGAGAAGATACAGAGATAGCTCTGATCTGTCTGCATCCCAGGGCCAGCTCCCTGTCACTGTCAGGGTTCCTCACTCTCCCCATGTCTGAGCCACTCACCCCATCTATTAAGTGGATGATGCTTGCCTTCTTTTTGTTGGAATGAATGATGCAATTCTTGATGGTCTTGATCTGTCTGAGACGTCTCCAGCCACCCTACTTCAGCCCTTCCCCCTCACCCAGGCTTTTGGTCCACGGGACATCCCTGGACATGCCACCTTCTCAGGTGTAGCCATCACCTTAGCATTTCCCCCTGTGTTCTGGAAGCATCCACAAGCTGCTCTTTGGATTGCTAATTAGGTTTCTTCCATCCCATCTCTCCCCTTCTTTATCAGGCTTCCTCCATAGAAGCTCCTTCACATCAGGAAATTGTTTTTTATCTTTAATTGCTTACTTACAGGCTCCTGGTTGTTTGCTCATGCTAATGAGGGCCTACACCAGCTGTTGCAGCTCCTTAGACTAGGGCTTGATTAGCCCTGGCCCTCCAGCTCTTTTGCCTGAAGCCATTGTAGTTCCTCTCGTGGGCCATTTCCACCCAGTGACTACAGCTTGCCTTGGCAAACTTCCTGGATTTCTGATCTCCATTGTAATATAGGCTTCACCTTTACAGCTTCATGCACAGCAGACTCGGATATCCCATGAAGAGAATATGGCCTGGTGTTAGTGTGTAAAGGAATGTGTTAGGTGTTTCTTTTTTTTTAATAATTTTTATTAGGTATTTTCCTCATTTACATTTCCAATGCTAACCCAAAAGTACCCCATACCCTCCCCCCCACACACACACACTCCCCTACCCACACACTCCCAATTTTTGGCCCTGGCATTCCCCTGCATATAAAGTTTGCAAGTCCAATGGGCCACTCTTTCCATTGATGGCCGACTAGGCCATCTTTTGATACATATGCAGATAGAGTCAAGTGCTCCTGGGTACTGGTTTGTTCATAATGTTGTTAGGGGTTTCTGTTGTCATGGTTGTTGTTGTTTTCAGATTGTGTCTTGCCTTCTGGAGGGTGAGAGGTAGGTTTTGGGTTTTGGTTTGTTTGGATTTTTTAAGACAGGGTTTCTTTATGTGGCCTTAGTTGTCCTGGAACTTGCTCTGTAGACCAGGCTGGCCTCGAACTCAGAGACCCACTGGTGCTGGGATTAAAGGTGTTCACCTCACTGCCGGGCTGAGAGACTTCTTTTTACAAGAAGCTTTAGATTCTGTTTGCAGATGTAAGATGACTCTGTGCCTGGCTGGAAGTATGAACAGCACCATCTGCTTAACCCTGACTACACAACACAGATGATAAATTACTTACTCCTGGGTATAGAGAAGGTCCTCTCTATAAACTTGTTAGAGTGAACTGGGACTGTATGTAGATTCCTATAAGCAAATTAAAATCATATCAGAAAAACCAAACCAAAGATACCAGTCTGAGAAAGCACGTGGCTCCCTCATCTATGCCCTTTAAAGAGAACACCTGGCACTGTGATGGTGATGGTCCCCACCAACCTATCATCTGACCACTCCGTAGGTGCATCGAGGGTCTAATGGGTGAAGAATTCCTGAAGTCCCAATGCCTTCGATTCAGCCTGGTCCCCACTTTGCCACAGATTACTCAAGTTGCCATCTACCATCCTCTTATTGATCCATCTTGCGCTGCCATCCAGTGCAATTGCTCATCCATTCATCTGGACCCAGTCTTGCCTTTTAGACTCTGCAGTGGAACTCAACTCTACAGCTCAACCATGACCCTGCAGTCAAATCCAACCATGACTTCAGTGCCTGTCCAGAGGGCTCAGGGTCCTTTGTTATCTCACCCTACAGACTCCTATGACTTCCCAGCTGTCTCCCAACTCTGGTTTGTCAAGAGTTTGCCACCTTAACTCTTGGTAGCTAGCCTGTAATAAATATATAGATATAGGGATAGAGGTAGATAGAGATATGTTACATATGACTTATATCTTTAGTAAGTTATAAACTTATTTTTAATGTATCAGCTAAGAGTTAGTAATTATGTTGGAATGGCCTGTTTGCCTTGGCCAGGGTCATTAAGGAAAGCGGAGCTATCTGACAGATGACTACCAGTGAAACCACTGCTTGTGGATTTGTTATTATTCAATAAAGTGTTTTAGAAAGACATAAATACGTTTACCTCTGTTTGTGACACAGCACGCTCACGACACCCTGCTACGCATTGCTTGGCTCCAGTGGCCTCCTGTAACCGTGTTGCAAGCTTTCATGACTCCCTCACTCGGGCATTTTGAACCTTGCAACATCAGTACCATGCAGATGGTACCCAGCTGCTGTCAGCTCAAGATGCGGCCTGTCCCCCTTGAACAACTACCACAGCCTTTCTGTGACTTCATAACTGAACTAAAAAGACACTTACTTAGTTAAGCAGCCATTTTTCAACAGGGCTCCCTTGAGGCTCTGTCATTGTTAGACGCGCTCTCATTGCAAATGAATTTACACTGCTATATTCTGGAGCTTTCCATGAGTGGGTTCTTGCCCTCAAAGCACCTTTCCTGTTGTCCTTGTGCAAAGTCGGAGGTTATCTCTTTAATGTTGCTAATCTTTTAACAATTGCATGTACTTTACCTACACCTGCTCTGTCCCCAAAGTTAACAAGCGTCGGGGCCCTTTGCACATCAAACTTCATATTAGTGTCACAACTTCAACCAGTTTATAGTCCTTCTCTCCAAATTACACATTTTGCCTGTCTTCTCACCTTCCCTCACTGTAAACCTGGGTAAATACAGTAGGCAGTAACCATTCTATAGCCCAGGTGATACACTGCCTTGAAATTTTCCTCACTAAACAAATTATTTTATTTTTATATTTTAAATATTTTAAATTTAAATTAAATGTAAATATTTTAACATTTAGTCTCACTCAAATTTTTAGAATGCAGGCAGACTCTATGCCAACTGTAACATAATTGACCACTACCCCAGTTCCTGTTAGAGTCTTTCTGAAACTTCATGAACCTGGTTGACAGTCTCAACCTTAAATCTCCCACTAGAACAGCACATTGACCTTTAGGGCTGCTCTAGCCTACAAGGCCAACTCTTTCTATTTCTCCCACAGAGCTCTTCCTAATGTCTATAAACCACCTGTCAAGTAATGACATCAGGAACTCACTTCCTAGTGTCTGGTTTCTGTGGTGACACACCTGACAAGAAGCAATGTAAAGGACACACATTTTCTTTGCCTCTTGGTTTGAGGGTAGAGTGCATCATGGCAGGGTGGGCATGGCCCAGGGGCAGCTCATCACTGTAAATACTTGTTTACATCTCGGTGGATCAGGAAGTAATATTAAACTACAAACTGTAAGGTCCTGTGACCTGAAGTTAAAGCTGCACCTGTGATAAGGATTCTATAATGGTGACTGACTGGTAGAATCTTCATGGGAATGAAGAGCTGGAATGTTTCAAATCTAGGGAAAACTTATCTTAGACTATTTTATGCCCTCTTCAGAGCCACGCATCACCTACCTCTGTGGTTGACCTAGTAGCCCATGACTATAAGATTAAAACCCTTTTAGAATATACTAATAGTCCCCTAGCTTCCACCAACCCAAAGGGTAAGATTATCATCAGATAGAGGGGTCCCCCCACTTTACTGTAGCCACCTATCCAGCATTCCCACCAATGTATTAGAAAATTGCCTTAATTTATGATTTTATTTTCTTACCATAGAAATCATGAAACTGTTGCCACATTGGTACATGGCTTTTGGGGTAACCTAAGTCTGTGCCCCCAGGTTGTTCAATCATATTTTGCTCCAGACTAAACTATCTGATATTCCTCTTGAGATGAAACGTGTGCTTTTTGCAACCGGCACCCTTCTCCCAGTGACTATTTCCCTCAGTCAGATCCACATCTCAGGGGTTACACAATACCCCACCAACTGGCATCCAAGTATTCCAGTACATGAGCCTGCAGGGAATACTAAATCTCTTGTCTATGGGGAATAATGCTTCAGTGGAGAGTTTGCTGAGATTTTTTTTAATGTTCTGCTTCTGACTCTTTTGGATCTATGTCCAGAATTGAAATTGCTAAATCATTTTGGCAGTTCTAAGATTTATTTATTTATTTATTTATTTATTTATTTATTTATTTAGACACTGTAGCTGTCTTCAGACACTCCAGATGAGGGCATCAGATTTTTGTTACAGATGGTTGTGAGCTACCATGTGGTTGCTGGGATTTGAACTCGGGACCTTTGAAAGAGTAGTCTTACCTGGCAAGCCATCTCACCAGCCTGAAAAACTAACTAGCGTACCACAATGGTTCCACTGGGGCACAATAATTTTTGTTTTTGTTTTTGTTTTTGTTTTGGTTTTGGTTTTGGTTTTGGTTTTGGTTTTGGTTTTGGTTTTTTTGAGACAGGGTTTCTCTGTGTAGCCCTGGCTGTCCTGGAACTCACTCTGTAGACCAGGCTGGCCTTGAACATACAAATCCGCCTGCCTCTACCTCCCTAGTGCTGGGATTAAAGGCATATGCCACCATACCCGGCTCAAGTTTTTAAAGGAAACTCCATGCTTCTTTCTATATTCTCACACATTTTACAATGCTACTAACAATGGACCAATGCTCCATTTTCTCTAAAACTTTGCCAACATGTTGTCTTCTATTTCTTGGTTGGTTTTGGTAGTAGTCAACCTGATGGATATAATGTGATATCTTTGTGTCTAGTCACTCTCCAATAACACAAAGTCTTTTGGTCGTTTTCACCTCTAAAGAACAATCTCAGGGGGTGGCACATGGTCCCCTGAGCTACATTGTCTAGCTCTGGACTCACTCTTTGGTCCAGAGGAGTCTTGTGGGAAACCAAGAGAATCCTACTTCCCCGTGGAAACCTTCAAGAACCCCAAAACTAATGATCTTGGAACCCTGCCCAACCAATCCCATTCCAGTAAGAGTTGCCCACTATCCCAATTGATCCATCTGGGACAGCCTACAGAGGTGAGTTGTGTGCAGCTATCTTTCTACAACAAACCCTGGATATCCTAATGAAACTGAAGCACAAGAAGAGGATTTTAAATTCAATCTAATGAAGGTAATAAAAGTCTTTAAAGAAGAAATGAATAAATTCCTTAAGGAAATACATGAAAATACATTCAAGCAAGCAAAAGCATTAAAAGAGGAAGCAAATAAACATAAAGAAATACAAGAAAATATAGTCAAACAGGTGAAGGATATGAATAAAACTGTCTCATAGAATGAGTTTGGCAACATGAGTTCAATATATTCTCAACTATGCAAAATATAAGGATGCAATATGAATTCCATGAAGGGGGCTTCATGGACCTAATAAACAGAGGCTGCTGCAGTGTGAGCCACCTTGTCAGAAAGATATTAAGGAAGGAAATAACAAGATTTAGAGAGTGGTGATTTCATGGCAAGATCCCACCAGCTAAGTTTATTGTTTGGACTACTCAGGCAGATTCCTGAATTCAGGGTTAGCTTGGGACAGAGCTAGTTGAAGCCCAGGAGTGGTGGGGATCCCACCCAGCTAGCTTATTGTCTTTACTTATAGCAAGCAGATATCTGAATTCATTTGCCATGTTTTGTTTTATTTTGTTTTTTAAGAATTTGCTGTTCTTTTATTAGAATCAAGTTGCTACAGTCATAAAATGCTGACTCGTGGGATAACCAAAAAAGAACCTCAAGAAAATGACTGAATTGATATGCAAATGAAAGACTGGGCTTTGGTCTGCAAGAGCTAAGCAACCTGGATGAGCTGTCTGGAGAGAAAACAGAGTTCTTTTAGAATTTTTTTCTAGCAGCTACCCAGAGAGAACTGCTTGGAGAGCAAATACAGGTCTTTTACAATCTTTTTCCTTCAAGAGAGCAAAAGAGAGCTGTCTCAGGCAGAGGAAACTGTCTCATGCAGAAAGCTGTCTTGAGCATACTACAGATCCAAGAGCTATCTACAGAGAGCTGTCTAGGGAGCCATCTTGAGCAGATTACAAGGCTAATCAGCTTGTACCCATGATTTGACTTTTAGTCATTTTTTTGGTTGGTGGTGAACACTCTCCTTCCTCAGAACCCTCTCCAAGCTGAGGTTGATCCTTAGAAGAACTCAAGAAGTCAGATACCAATAATCCAAATAACCTAATTAAAATATGAGGTACAGAGCTTAATAGAGAATTTTCAACAAAGGAATCTTGAATGGCTGAAAAACACCTAAAGAAATGTTCAACATCCTTAGTCATCAGGGAAATGCAAATCAAAACAACTCTGAGATTCCACCTTACACCTATCAGAATGGCTAAGATCAAAAACTCAAAGAACAACACATGCTGACAAGGTTGTGGAGCAAGAGAAATACTCCTACACTGCTGGGGGAGGACAAACTTGTACAACCACTCTGGAAGTCAACTTGGCAGTTGCTCAGAAAATTGGGAATAGTTCTACCTCAAGAACCAGCTATACCACACCTGAGCATGTACCCAGAAGATGTGCCACCATCCCACAAGGACATTTGCTCAACTATGCTCAGCAGTTTTATTCATAATAAATAGAAACTGAAAACAACCCAGATTCCCTCAACTAAAGAATGGAGACAGAAAATGTGGCTCATTTACACGTGGACTACTACTCACCCATTAAAAACAAGAATATCAAGAATTTCTCACGCAAATGGATAGAACTTTAAAATATCATCCTAAGTGAGGTAACCCAGACACAAAAGGACATGCATAATATGTACTCACTTATAAGTGGATGTTAGCCATAGAGTATAGGATAACCATGCTATCTATAACCAACAGACCCAAAGAAGTCAAATAACAAGGAGGGTCCAAGGAAGGATGGTTGAATCTTTTTCAGAAGGGGAAACAAAATAGATATTGGACATTAATGGAAGGAGGGAACTGGTTGGAAAAGGGGATGGGAAGGGGAGAGGGCTGGTAGGTAGAGATCATATATGTGGAGAGCAGGGGAGAGAGAAGGAGATCAGAAATGGGAGTGGCCAATCTTTAGAACATGCCAGAGACCTGGGATAGGGGGCAGCCCCAGAGGGTCTAATGGGTGCAACTCTAGCTGAGATTTCTAGCAGTGAGGGATATGGATCCTGAAGTGGTCACTTCCTATAGCCAGGCAGGACTCCCTCTGGAGAGATAAGGATAGCCATCCACCCAAAAGCCTTCGACTCAAAATGTGTCCTGCCTACAAAATATGCAGGGACAAAGATGGAGCAGAGACTGTAGGAATGTCCAACAATAACTGGCCCAACATGAGACCCATCCCATGAGCAAGAACCAGTCCCTCACACTATTAATGATACTTTGTTATGCTTGCAGACAGGAAGCTAGTATAACTGTCCTCTGAGAGGCTCCAGACAGCAGACAATGGAAAAAGATGTAGAGACTCATACACAAACATGAGATGGAGCTCAGGGAGGCTTACGGAAGAGTTAAGAGAAGGATTGAGGGACTCAAAGAATACAGGGACTCCACAGGAAGACCAACAGACTCAACTAACCTGTACCTTCAGGGACTCCCAGAGACAGAACCACCAACAAAAGAGCAAGCACAGGCTGGACTTTGGCCCCTGCACATATGTAGTAGATGAACAGCTTGATCTTCATACAGGTCCCCCAAAACAGGAACAAAGGCTGTCCTTGAGTCTGTTGCCTGCCTGCCTGTGGATCCCGTGCCCCTAAATGAATGCCTTGTCTGGCCTCAGTGGGAGAGGATCCACCTAGTCACTCAGTGCCTTGATATGGGGGGGGGATGTTACACCTTCCTCTTTTCAAAAGATAAGGAAAAGGTAGAATGAATAGGGGGAGGGAGGACTTGTGTGATGGGGTCCTGGGAGGACAGAAAGTGCGATATTAGTTTGTAAAATGAATAAATTTAAAAAAAAGAAGAAGAAGAATCGCAGTTTAGTAAATATGAGAGATAGGATAATATCCCACACTCCCCAAAATATGTCCTTTTTATAACAGTCAGAACTTAGGATTTATGACTTTCTTTTGATTTCTTACTACAAAAAAAGTCTTGAACTAGTAGGTGTTTGTTTGTTGGCTTGCTTGCTTTGGTAGTGCTTGAAGTCAAATCTAGGGCCCTAAGCATGCAAGGCAAGTCTATCTGTGTTCTCAGCTCATGAGCATGTTACATGGCTATGTCAGCTATGTTAGGATAATTACATTATTAAGATTGCAGATGGTATTAAGCTTGCTAGCAGGTTTATTTCTCGTTATATTAGGTTGGTTTCATCATAGCATCTTGATACCTATCCTAGCTTGTTGGGATAATATTTTTTTCACATTGTGTAATGGTGTGTCTCTGTGTTTTCAATTGTTAATTCTGTAGGGCAAAGGACTAAATGCTGGGAGGAATTGGTTTTGTCATTTCTATGGCCCATCACCAGCCTTATGTTTGTAAATACTTGTCCTTCCACACCTGCTCAGATAGCTGAAGCTCAGACAGCTCTCTATACCTAGAGGCAATCTAGAAATGTACCAGAGATTGTCTCGATGCTGATTAGTCCCAATAAAGATCTGACAGCCAATAGTCAGAGAAGAAAATGGAGGGCAGAACTTGCAGGCAGAGAATGATTTAAGGGGAGATTCAAGCAGAGGTGGGAGATTCAAGAAGGACATGGAGGGAGCAGAGAAAGGTATAGAGCTAGCCATATGGTGGGTCACTGGCTAGTTAGGTTAAGTTTAGAGTAGCCAGGAGACTGTCCAAGTCAAAGGCCTGAGCTTTCAACTATTATAGAAGCCTCCTTGTCATTATTTATGCCGCCTAGCAAGTCCCCATATACTGGCCATTTTTATGTCAACTTGACACAAGCTCGAATCTTCAGAGAGGAGAAAACCTCATTTGAGAAAATGCCTCCATAAGATCAGGCTGCAGGTAAGTCTGTAGGGTATTTTCTTAATTAGTCATTGAAACTGAAAAGCCCAGCCCATTGTAGGTGGTGCCATCCCTGGTCTGGTGGTTTTGGGTTCTACGAGAAAACAGACTGAGCAAAGCCAAGAGGAGCAAGCCAGAAAGCAGCACCCCTCCATGCCACCTCCCCTGTATCCTCATAGCCTTTCTTTTCCACTACCTCTGGTGGGTGGAGGGCTAGAAGAGGGAGTTAAAGTATTTAAGAACCCATTTTAAAAGTAAGGTTTTGAAAAAAATTCTAAGCTACACATTTGTGTGTTGGGTAGGAAAATTGGTGCTTACTCATTCTTTCTTACAGAACTCAGTCAGAGTTCACCTCTCTGGTGAGTCCTCCAGGGTGGGAAGATGAGAAAAGACTGTCCGTAGCAAAGGCCAGTGTTTGTGGAGACTTATGGTTTTTCAGGAAAGTCAGTTATATCACAGGATGTTTTCCTGAAACAGACATGGGTGAAAGGATGTTTTGCTAAAGCAAGCACGTGAATGGATGTTTGATGAAGGACTCTTTACTAAACGACACCCATGTATTGGCTCATCTGACAGTGTGTTACTGAGCTCTGTTTGTTGTGACTCCATTGACAGAAATGCACCAAAAAACTTCTGCTTCTTGTCACTTCCTCGGACTCAGGCTGATGGGCATAGTGATGTCATCTGATACAGACTCACATGGAGTTTTGCTAAAACAGACTCACATGGTGAGTCTCATCTGTGTGAGGACTTGTGTTTGCTATCCTGACACCACTGAGCTGGACTGCTAGTATATTCGTGAAATGTTTTCAAGTGGATGGAGCAGCCTCTGCTGATTCCTGTGAACTGAACTGCTGAGTTCCTGACAACGCAGATGGGATTTGCTCCAAAGAACTATTTCTAAACAGGTCCAACTCCCCTGTATCCTCATAACCTTTCTTTTCCACTACCTCTGGTGGGTGGAGGGCTAGAAGGGGGAGTTAAAGTATTTAAGAACCCATTTTAAAAGTAAGGTTTTGAAAAAATAAAGTCTGAGCTACACGTTTGTGTGTTGGGTAGGAAAATTGGTGCTTACTGATTCTTTCTTACAGAACTCAATCAGAGTTCACCTCTCTGGATGCTTGCCTCTGGTAGATGGTTCTTACTCCACCTCAACCCTCTCCTTCAGCAGCGCCCTCTATAGTATCCTCCAACCTTTTATCAGAGAGCTCCTCACTTGGAGGCAGGAAGCCTTATGGCTCAGTCTTTTCCAATGTCCTCAAGGCCAGACCCGTCATCACATGGTCCTCTTATCCCTTACGAATACTCTGGTGGTACAGGAGAGATACCTCAGTGATTAAGAGCACTGGCTATTCTTACAGAGAACCCAGGTTCAATTCCCAGCATCTACAGTACAACCATATATAGCTGCAGTCCTATGGGATCCAATGTCCTCTCCTGGTCTCCTGGGTTACTGCACACACATGATGCATATATGCATGCAGCAAAATCACACACTAAATAATAAAAATAATTTTTTAAATAATTTCTCTCCACCAGTGTAAGTACATGTCATTACTTAGCTACCCAGCAGACATTCCCAGCCATAATCTTTGACCTTCTCAGAGGAAAAGAATAATTCAGGTTTCTAACTGTGGTTTGAATTTCTGAAACATCTAAATGGCCAGAATTCACTCAGTATTCTCTTACAAGGATAAAAATGTCAACTTTTTCCCTCTTGCTTTTAAAGAGTTTCCAAGTTTGGTCTGACTTCAGCCAGTGTCTGCTCCCAAGCTAAACAGAGTCAGCAAAGTCCCACACAATAGTGACATGGCTGCAGTTAGGGTAAATGGAACATGCATATGAGGTCTGGAATTTTTAGGTAAGTTGCATTTTCTTTCTTGAGTGACTTAATTTCTTAGGGATATTTGCAGTCCAACTTCTCTGACTATTTGTCCAACTTCCCACGCTTTCTGTCTCATTAACAGCACATCATGTGGGAAGGGTAGGTTTTATGGGGAACCCGGTTAGTTACAAGTGACTTTAATCACCACTTCCTCCCTCTCCTTCCTCTGTATCTTATCCAAGCTTAAATTTGGAGTATGAAGGATTTCACACCTCTCCCTATCCTTCCCCCCTCCCCCTCTCCCTCCCTCCTTTCTCTTTTCCCCTTCTCTGCCTTCCTGTTTGCATGGCAATTTCCTTGGCCTCCTTCCTTGGGGCCAATGAACTTGCCAAGGTAAACCTGCCCTTTTCAACTCTTATTTCGGTTTGAATTGGCTTATTCCATTTATGGAGAAAACCTATTTTTTGAAACTGTAAACAAGCCCCAATTAAATGTTTTCTTTTGTAAGAGTTGCCAGGGTCATAGTGTCTCCTCATAGCAATATAGTACTGACTAATACATTCACATACATGTACGTATGTATATGTCCATGTATACATATATGAATGTATATGTTCAAATACATTTAAATACAGTTTGCTGAGTCTTTATTGTTTGTGTGTATATGGTTTCAAGACTGACCTATTTGTTTGTTTGTTTATTTTATTTTTTATTGATTTAGCTTTTCAAGACAGGATTTTTCTGTGTAAAAAGCCCTGGCTGTTCTAGAACTCACTTTGTAGACCAGGTTGACCCAGAGATATACAGGTTGTCTCTGTATTATAATAATGCTGATTTCTGAACTGGCAGAGATCCAGTTACAGGTGGGACTTTGAAATTGTTAAGCATCTCCTGTCTCAGTGTTTTGTAAATACTCCCTCTCTCACCTTCTGATTGTGTTATTAAAAAGTTGACCGACAAGAGCTGGAGAGGTGGACCAGTGTTTAAGAGCACTGACTACTCTTCCAGAAGTCCTGAATTCAATTCCCAGCAACCACATGGTGACTCCCAACTACCTGTAATGGGATCTGATGCCCTCTTCTGGTGTGTCTGAAGACAGTGACAGTGTACTCATATACATAAAATAAATAATTCTTTTTAAAAAAAGAAAAAGGAAAAAAAGCTAGTGGCCTATAGCAAAGGCAGAAAGTAGAAGGAAGAACTTCTCGGAAGAGATAAGAACTCTGGGAGAGAGACAACTGGCCACCTTCCTCGTGAGAGCACAGGGGTCCGCCCGGCCCGAGAGGTTTCTGCCTCAGGCTCCAGCGGGAGCCACCTTGGTTCCGGGACTCCGCAGAGGGCAGGCTGCATGGGTAAGGGTGTGGAATACAGAGGTCAGCAGTTTCTGGGTCAGGCGAGAGCCACAGAGCTTCTGAGGCGGCGCCATCTTAAGCTCCAGACACCGGCCACCTTCCTGGCCAAAGCAACACAGCTTCTGGGAAAGATCCTGTTTTGGGCCTTCATCTTCGGCCAGGAGGAGGTCCAAACACCAGATAACTGTGCACTGAAAGAGGAGAGCTTGCCTGCAGAGACTGCTCTGACCACTGAAACTTTCCCTGAAAGAGGAGAGCTTGCCTGCAGAGACTGCTCTGACCACTGAAACTCAGATGAGAGAGCTAGTCTCCCACGTCTGCTGCTAGAGGGTAACAAAATCACCAGAGGAACAATCCCTAAACAAAGACAACTATAACAACTAACTCCAGAAATTGCCAGATGGCGAAAGGTAAACATAAGAATCCTACTAACAGAAACCAGGACCACTCACCATCATCAGAACCCAGAACGCCCACTTCGCCCAGTCCAGGGCACCCTAACACACCTGAAAAGGTAGACCTGGATTTAAAAGCATATCTCATGATGATGGTAGAGGACACAAAGAAGGAATTTAATAACTCACTTAAAGAAATAGAGGAGAACACTGCTAAAGAGTTACAAGTCCTTAAAGAAAAACAGGAAAACACAACCAAACAGGTAGAAGCCCTTATAGAAAAACAGGAAAACACATCCAAACAGGTGATGGAAATGAACAAAACCATACTAGACCTAAAAAGGGAAATAGACACAATAAAGAAAACCCAAAGTGAGGCAACGCTGAAGATAGAAACCCTAGGAAAGAAATCTGGAACCATAGATGCCAGCATCAGCAACAGAATACAAGAGATGGAAGAGAGAATCTCAGGTGCAGAAGATTCCATAGAGAACATCGGCACAACAATCAAAGAAAATGGAAAATGCAAAAAGATCCTAACTCAAAACATCCAGGAAATCCAGGACACAATGAGAAGACCAAACCTACGGATAATAGGAATTGATGAGAATGAAGATTTTCAACTCAAAGGACCAGCAAACAGCTTCAACAAAATTATTGAAGAAAACTTCCCAAATCTAAAGAAAGAGATGCCCATGAACATACAAGAAGCCTACAGAACTCCAAATAGACTGGAACAGAAAAGAAATTCCTACCGACACATAATAATCAGAACAACAAATGCACTAAATAAAGATAGAATACTAAGAGCAGTAAGGGAAAAAGGTCAAGTAACATATAAAGGCAAGCCTATCAGAATTACACCAGATTTTTCACCAGAGACTATGAAAGCCAGAAGAGCCTGGACAGATGTTATACAGACACTAAGAGAACACAAATTCCAGCCCAGGCTACTATACCCAGCCAAACTCTCAATTACCATAGATGGAGAAACCAAAGTATTCCACGACAAAACTAAATTCACCCATTATCTCTCCACGAATCCAGCCCTTCAAAGGATAATAACAGAAAAAAACCAATACAAGGACAGGAACCACGCCCTAGAAAAAACAAGAAGATAATCCCTCAACAAAACTAAAAGAAGATAGCCACAAGAACAGAATGCCAACTTTTTTTTTCTTTTTTTTTCCATTTTTTATTAGGTATTTAACTCATTTACATTTCCAATGCTATACCAAAAGTCCCCCATATCCACCCACCCCCACTCCCCTGCCCACCCACTCCCCCTTTTTGGCCCTGGTGTTACCCTGTACTGGGGCATATAAAGTTTGCAAGTCCAATGGGCCTCTCTTTCCAGTGATGGCCGACTAGGCCATCTTTTGATATGTATGCAGCTAGAGTCAAGAGCTCCGGGGTACTGGTTAGTTCATAATGTTGTTCACCTATAGGGTTGCAGATCCCTTTAGCTCCTTGGCTACTTTCTCTAGCTCCTCCATTGGGAGCCCTATGATCCATCCATTAGCTGACTGTGAGCATCCACTTCTGTGTTTGCTAGGCCCCGGCATAGTCTCACAAGAGACAGCTACAACTGGGTCCTTTCAATAAAATCTTGCTAGTGTATGCAATGGTGTCAGCGTTTGGATGCTGATTATGGGGTGGATCCCTGGATAAGGCAGTCTCTACATGGTCCATCCTTTCATCTCAGCTCCAAACTTTGTCTCTGTAACTCCTTCCATGGGTGTTTTGTTCCCAAATCTAAGGAGGGGCATAGTGTCCACACTTCAGTCTTCATTCTTCTTGAGTTTCATGTGTTTAGCAAATTATATCTTATATCTTGGGTATCCTAGGTTTGGGGCTAATTTCCACTTATCAGTGAGTACATATTGTGTGAGTTTCTTTGTGAATGTGTTACCTCACTCAGGATGATGCCCTCCAGGTCCATCCATTTGGCTAGGAATTTCATAAATTCATTCTTTTTAATAGCTGAGTAGTACTCCATTGTGTAGATGTACCACATTTTCTGTATCCATTCCTCTGTTGAGGGGCATCTAGGTTCTTTCCAGCTTCTGGCTATTATACATAAGGCTGCTATGAACATAGTGGAGCATGTGTCCTTCTTACCAGTTGGGGCATCTTCTGGATATATGCCCAGGAGAGGTATTGCTGGATCCACCGGTAGTACTATGTCCAGTTTTCTGAGGAACCGCCAGACTGATTTCCAGAGTGGTTGTACAAGCCTGCACTCCCACCAACAATGGAGGAGTGTTCCTCTTTCTCCACATCCACGCCAGCATCTGCTGTCACCTGAATTTTTGATCTTAGCCATTCTGACTGGTGTGAGGTGGAATCTCAGTGTTGTTTTGATTTGCATTTCCCTGATGATTAAGGTTGTTGAACATTTTTTCAGGTGCTTCTCTGCCATTCGGTATTCCTCGGGTGAGAATTCTTTGTTCAGTTCTGAGCCCCATTTTTAATGGGGTTATTTGATTTCTGAAGTCCACCTTCTTGAGTTCTTTATATATGTTGGATATTAGTCCCCTATCTGATTTAGGATAGGTAAAGATCCTTTCCCAATCTGTTGGTGGTCTTTTTGTCTTATTGACGGTGTCTTTTGCCTTGCAGAAACTTTGGAGTTTCATTAGGTCCCATTTGTCAATTCTCGATCTTACAGCACAAGCCATTGCTGTTCTGTTCAGGAATTTTTCCCCTGTGCCCATATCTTCAAGGCTTTTCCCCACTTTCTCCTCTATAAGTTTCAGTGTCTCTGGTTTTATGTGAAGTTCCTTGATCCACTTAGATTTGACATTAGTACAAGGAGATAAGTATGGATCGATTCGCATTCTTCTACACGATAACAACCAGTTGTGCCAGCACCAATTGTTGAAAATGCTGTCTTTCTTCCACTGGATGGTTTTAGCTCCCTTGTCGAAGATCAAGTGACCATAGGTGGGTGGGTTCATTTCTGGGTCTTCAATTCTATTCCATTGGTCTACTTGTCTGTCTCTATACCAGTACCATGCAGTTTTGATCACAATTGCTCTGTAGTAAAGCTTTAGGTCTGGCATGGTGATTCCGCCAGAAGTTCTTTTATCCTTGAGAAGACTTTTTGCTATCCTAGGTTTTTTGTTATTCCAGACAAATTTGCAAATTGCTCCTTCCAATTCGTTGAAGAATTGAGTTGGAATTTTGATGGGGATTGCATTGAATCTGTAGATTGCTTTTGGCAAGATAGCCATTTTTACAATGTTGATCCTGCCAATCCATGAGCATGGGAGATCTTTCCATCTTCTGAGATCTTCCTTAATTTCTTTCTTCAGAGATTTGAAGTTTTTATCATACAGATCTTTCACTTCCTTAGTTAGAGTCACGCCAAGATATTTTATATTATTTGTGACTATTGAGAAGGGTGTTGTTTCCCTAATTTCTTTCTCAGCCTGTTTAATCTTTGTATAGAGAAAGGCCATTGACTTGTTTGAGTTTATTTTATATCCAGCTACTTCACAGAAGCTGTTTATCAGGTTTAGGAGTTCTCTGGTAGAATTTTTAGGGTCACTTATATATACTATCATATCATCTGCAAAAAGTGATATTTTGACTTCCTCTTTTCCAATTTGTATCCCCTTGATCTCCTTTTGTTGTCGAATTGCTCTGGCTAATACTTCAAGTACTATGTTGAAAAGGTAGGGAGAAAGTGGGCAGCCTTGTCTAGTCCCTGATTTTAGTGGGATTGCTTCCAGCTTCTCTCCATTTACTTTGATGTTGGCTACTGGTTTGCTGTAGATTGCTTTTATCATGATTAGGTATGGGCCTTGAATTCCTGATCTTTCCAAAACTTTTATCATGAATGGGTGTTGGATCTTGTCAAATGCTTTTTCTGCATCTAACGAGATGATCATGTGGTTTTTGTCTTTGAGTTTGTTTATATAATGGATTACATTGATGGATTTTCGTATATTTAACCATCCCTGCATACTTGGAATAAAACCTACTTGGTCAGGATGGATGATTGCTTTAATGTGTTCTTGGATTCGGTTAGCGAGAATTTTATTGAGGATTTTTGCATCGATATTCATAAGAGAAATTGGTCTGAAGTTCTCTATCTTTGTTGGATCTTTCTGTGGTTTAGGTATCAGAGTAATAATGGCTTCATAAAATGAGTTGGGTAGAGTACCTTCTACTTCTATTTTGTGAAATAGTTTGTGCAGAACTGGAATTAGATCTTCTTTGAAGGTCTGATAGAACTCTGCACTAAACCCATCTGGTCCTGGGCTTTTTTTGGTTGGGAGACTATTAATAACTGCTTCTATTTCTTTAGGTGATATGTGACTGTTTAGATGGTCAACTTGATCCTGATTCAACTTTGGTACCTGGTATCTGTCCAGAAATTTGTCCATTTCGTCCAGGTTTTCCAGTTTTGTTGAGTATAGCCTTTTGTAGAAGGATCTGATGGTGTTTTGGATTTCTTCAGGATCTGTTGTTATGTCTCCCTTTTCATTTCTGATTTTGTTAATTAGGATTTTGTCCCTGTGCTCTTTAGTGAGTCTAGCTAAGGTTTTATCTATCTTGTTGATTTTCTCAAAGAACCAACTCCTCGTTTGGTTAATTCTTTGAATAGTTCTTCTTGTTTCCACTTGGTTGATTTCACCCCTGAGTTTGATTATTTCCTGCCGTCTACTCCTCTTGGGTGAATTTGCTTCCTTTTTTTCTAGGGCTTTTAGATGTGTTTTCAAGCTGCTAGTATGTGCTGTCTCCCGTTTCTTCTTGGAGGCACTCAGAGCTATGAGTTTCCCTCTTAGAAATGCTTTCATTGTGTCCCATAGGTTTGGGTACGTTGTGACTTCATTTTCATTAAACTCTAAAAAGTCTTTAATTTCTTTCTTTATTCCTTCCTTGACGAAGGTATCATTGAGAAGAGTGTTATTCAGTTTCCATGTGAATGTTGGCTTTCCATTATTTATGTTGTTATTGAAGATCAGTCTAAGGCCATGGTGGTTTGATAGGATACATGGGACAATTTCAATATTTTTGTATCTATTGAGGCCTGTTTTGTGACCAATTATATGGTCAATTTTGGAGAAGGTCCCGTGAGGTGCTGTGAAGAAGGTATATCCTTTTGTTTTAGGATAAAATGTTCTGTAGATATCTGTCAAGTCCATTTGTTTCATAACTTCTGTTAGTTTCACTGTGTCCCTGTTTAGTTTCTGTTTCCACGATCTGTCCTTTGAAGAAAGTGGTGTGTTGAAGTCTCCCACTATTATTGTGTGAGGTGCAATGTATGCTTTGAGCTTTACTAAAGTGTCTCTAATGAATGTGGCTGCCCTTGCATTTGGTGCGTAGATATTCAGAATTGAGAGTTCCTCTTGGAGGATTTTACCTTTGATGAGTATGAAGTGTCCCTCCTTGTCTTTTTTGATAACTTTGGGTTGGAAGTCGATTTTATCCGATATTAAAATGGCTACTCCAGCTTGTTTCTTCAGTCCATTTGCTTGGAAAATTGTTTTCCAGCCTTTCATTCTGAGGTAGTATCTGTCTTTTTCCCTGAGATGGGTTTCCTGTAAGCAGCAGAATGTTGGGTCCTGTTTGTGTAGCCAGTCTGTTAGTCTATGTCTTTTTATTGGGGAATTGAGTCCATTGATATTAAGAGATATTAAGGAAAAGTAATTGTTGCTCCCTTTTATTTTTGTTGTTAGAGTTGGCATTCTGTTCTTGTGGCTGTCTTCTTTTTGGTTTGTTGAATGATTACTTTCTTGGTTGTTCTAGGGCATGATTTCCGTCCTTGTATTGTTTCTTTTCTGTTATTATCCTTTGAAGGGCTGGATTCGTGGAAAGATATTGTGTGAATTTGGTTTTGTCGTGGAATACTTTGGTTTCTCCATCTATGGAAATTGAGAGTTTGGCCGGGTATAGTAGCCTGGGCTGGAATTTGTGTTCTCTTAGTGTCTGTATAACATCTGTCCAGGCTCTTCTGGCTTTCATAGTCTCTGGTGAAAAGTCTGGTGTAATTCTGATAGGCCTTCCTTTATATGTTACTTGACCTTTCTCCCTTACTGCTTTTAATATTCTATCTTTATTTAGTGCATTTGTTGTTCTGATTATTATGTGTCGGGAGGAATTTCTTTTCTGGTTCTGTCTATTTGGAGTTCTGTAGGCTTCTTGTATGATCATGGGCATCTCTTTTTTTATGTTTGGGAAGTTTTCTTCTATTATTTTGTTGAAGATATTAGCTGGCCCTTTAAGTTTAAAATCTTCATTCTCATCAATTCCTATTATCCATAGGTTTGGTCTTCTCATTGTGTCCTGGATTACCTGGATGTTTTGAGTTAGGATCCTTTTGCATTTTGTATTTTCTTTGACTGTTGTGTCGATGTTCTCTATGGAATCTTCTGCACCTGAGATTCTCTCTTCCATTTCTTGTATTCTGTTGCTGATGCTCGCATCTATGGTTCCAGATCTCTTTCCTAGGGTTTCTATCTCCAGCGTTGCCTCGCTTTGGGTTTTCTTTATTGTGTCTACTTCCCCTTTTAGTTCTAGTATGGTTTTGTTCATTTCCATCACCTGTTTGGATGTGTTTTCCTGTTTTTCTTTAATGATTTCTACCTGTTTGGCTGTGTTTTCCTGCTTTTCTTTAAGGGCCTGTAACTCTTTAGCAGTGCTCTCCTGTAATTCTTTAAGTGACTTATGAAAGTCCTTCTTGATGTCCTCTATCATCATCATGAGAAATGTTTTTAAATCTGGGTCTAGATTTTCGGTTGTGTTGGGGTGCCCAGGACTAGGTGGGGTGGGAGTGCTGCGTTCTGATGATAGTGAGTGGTCTTGATTTCTGTTAGTAGGATTCTTACGTTTGCCTTTTGCCATCTGGTAATCTCTGAAGCTAGCTGTTTTAGTTGTCACTGTTAAGAGCTTGTTCTTCAGGTGACTCTGTTAGCTTCTAAAAGCAGAGCTGGAGGGTAGCACTCTCCTTAGTTTCAGTGGGCAGAGTATTCTCTGCAGGCAAGCTCTCTTCTTGCAAGGCAGGTACCCAGATATCTGGTGTTCAAACCAGACTCCTGACAGAAGTTGTGTTCCACTCACTAGAGGTCTTAGGATCACGTGTGGAATCCTGTGTGGGCCCTTGCGGGTGTCAGGCGACTCAGCTGGCAAGGTAGCCCGGGGCTCGAGTCGAGCGGAAGGATCTTGTGCCCCAGATCAGGCCCGGGTAGCCTGCTTCCCTATGTACTGCAGTCTCAGGTTCCGCGCGATTGGATTGGGGCAGGCGCTGTGTTCAAATCACCAGAGGTCTTAGGGTCCCGTTGGGAGTCCCGTGTGGGCCCTTGCGGGTGTTGGGCAAGACTCTGCTGGCAAGACTCTGCTGGCAAGGTAGCCCGGGGCTCGAGTCTTGAGTCGAGCAGAAGGGACTTGTGCCCCAGATCAGGCCCGGGTAGCCTGCTTCCCTATGTACCACAGTCTCAGGTTCCGCGCGATTGGATTGGGGCAGGCGCTGTGGTCCACTCACCAGAGGTCTTAGGGTCCCATGGGGAGTCCCGTGTGGACCCTTGTGGGTGTTGGGCAAGACTCTGCTGGCAAGGTAGCCTGGGGCTCGAGTCGAGCAGAAGGGACTTGTGCCCCAGATCAAGCCCGGGTAGCCTGCTTCCCTATGTACCGCTGTCTCAAGTTCCGTGCGATTGGATTGGGGCAGGCGCTGTGTTCCACTCACCAGAGGTCGTAGGATCCCGTGGGGAGTCCCGTGTGTGCCCTTGCGGGTGTTGGGCAAGACTCTGCTGGCAAGGTAGCCTGGGGCTCGAGTCGAGCAGAAGGGACTTGTGCCCCAGATCAGGCCCGGGTAGCCTGCTTCCCTAAGTACTGCAGTCTCAGGTTCCGCGCGATTGGATTGGGGCAGGCGCTGTGTTCCACTCACTAGAGGTCTTAGGGTCCCGTGGGGAGTCCCGTGTGGGCCCTTGCGGGTGTTGGGCAAGACTCTGCTGACAAGGTAGCCCAGGGCTGGTGTCGAGCAGAAGGGACTTGTGCCCTGGATCAGGCCAGGGTAGCCTGCTTCCCTATGTACTGCAGTCTCAGGTTCCACGCGATTGGATTGGGGCAGGCGCTGTGTTCCACTCACCAGAGGACTTAGGGTCCCGTGGGGAGTCCCGTGTGGGCCCTTGCGGGTGTTGGGCAAGACTCTGCTGGCAAGGTAGCCTGGGGCTCGAGTCGAGCAGAAGGGACTTGTGCCCCAGATCAGGCCCGGGTAGCCAGCTTCCCTATGTACCACAGTCTCAGGTACCGCACGATTGGATTGGGGCAGGCGCTGTGTTCCACTCACCAGAGGTCTTACGGTCCCGTGGGGAATCCCGTGTGGGCCCTTGTGGGTGTTGGGCAAGACTCTGCTGGCAAGGTAGCCCGGGGCTCCAGTCTCAAGTCAAGCGGAAGGGACTTGTGCCCCAGATCAGGCCCGGGTAGCCTGCTTCCCTATGTACAGCAGTCTCAGGTTCCAAGCGATTGGATTGGGGCAGGCGCTGTGTTCCACTCACCAGAGGTCTTAGGGTCCCGTGGGGAGTCCCGTGTGGGCCCTTGCGGGTGTTGGGCAAGACTCTGCTGGCAAGGTAGCCTGGGACGCGAGTTGAGCAGAAGGGACTTGTGCCCCAGATCAGGCCCAGGTAGCCTGCTTCCCTATGTACCACAGTCTCAGGTTCCGCGCGATTGGATTGGGGCAGGCGCTGTGTTCCACTCACCAGAGGTCTTAGGGTCCCGTGGGGAGTCCCTTGTGGGCCCTTGCGGGTGTTGGGCAAGACTCTGCTGGCAAGGTAGCCCAGGGCTGGAGTTGAGCAGAAGGGACTTGTGCCCTGTATCAGGCCCGGGTAGCCTGCTTCCCTATGTACTGCAGTCTCAGGTTCCGCGCGATTGGATTGGGGCAGGTGCTGTGTTCCACTCACCAGAGGTCTTAGGGTCCCATGGGGAGTCCCTTGTGGGCCCTTGCGGGTGTTGGGCAAGACTCTGCTGGCAAGGTAGCCCGGGGCTCGAGTCGAGCGGAAGGGACTTGTGCCCCAGATCAGGCCCAGGTAGCCTGCTTCCCTATGTACTGCAGTCTCAGGTTCCGCAGGATTGGATTGGGGCAGGCGCTTTGTTTCACTCACCAGAGTTATTAGGATCCCGTGGGGAGTCCCGTGTGGGCCCTTGTGGGTGTTGGGCAAGACTCTGCTGGCAAGGTAGCCTGGGGCTCGAGTCGAGAGGAAGGGACTTGTGCCCCAGATCAGGCCCGGGTAGCCTGCTTCTCTATGTACCGCTGTCTCAAGTTCCGTGCGATTGGATTGGGGCAGGCGCTGTGTTCCACTCACCAGAGGTTCTAGGATCCCGTGGGGAGTCCCGTGTGTGCCCTTGCGGGTGTTGGGCAAGACTCTGCTGGCAAGGTAGCCTGGGGCTCGAGTCGAGCAGAAGGGACTTGTGCCCCAGATCAGGCCCGGGTAGCCTGCTTCCCTAAGTACTGCAGTCTCAGGTTCCGCGCTATTGGATTGGGGCAGGCGCTGTGTTCCACTCACCAGAGGTCTTAGGGTCCCGTGGGGAGTCCTGTGTGGGCCCTTGCGGGTGTTGGGCAAGACTCTGCTGGCAAGGTAGCCCAGGGCTGGAGTCGAGCAGAAGGGACTTGTGCCCTGGATCAGGCCAGGGTAGCCTGCTTCCCTATGTACTGCAGTCTCAGGTTCCGCGCGATTGGATTGGGGCAGGCGCTGTGTTCCACTCACCAGAGGTCTTAGGGTCCCGTGGGGAGTCCCGTGTGGGCCCTTGCGGGTGTTGGGCAAGACTCTGCTGGCAAGGTAGCCTGGGGCTCGAGTCGAGCAGACGGGACTTGTGCCCCAGATCAGGCCCGGGTAGCCTGCTTCCCTATGTACCACAGTCTCAGGTTCCGCACGATTGGATTGGGGCAGGCGCTGTGTTCCACTCACCAGAGGTCTTACGGTCCCGTGGGGAATCCCGTGTGGGCCCTTGCGGGTGTTGGGCAAGACTCTGCTGGCAAGGTAGCCCGGGGCTCCAGTCTCAAGTCAAGCGGAAGGGACTTGTGCCCCAGATCAGGCCCCGGTAGCCTGCTTCCCTATGTACAGCAGTCTCAGGTTCCGAGCGATTGGATTGGGGCAGGCGCTGCGTTCCACTCACCAGGGGTCTTAGGGTCCCGTGGGGAGTCCCGTGTGGGCCCTTGTGGGTGTTGGGCAAGACTCTGCTGGCAAGGTAGCCTGGGGCTCGAGTCGAGGGGAAGGGACTTGTGCCCCAGATCAGGCCCAGGTAGCCTGCTTCCCTATGTACCACAGTCTCAGGTTCTGCGCGATTGGATTGGGGCAGGCGCTGTGTTCCACTCACCAGAGGTCTTAGGGTCCCGTGGGGAGTCCCGTGTGGGCCCTTGGGGGTGTTGGGCAAGACTCTGCTGGCAAGGTAGCCTGGGGCTCGAGTCTCCAGAATGCCAACTTTAACAACAAAAATAAGAGGAAGCAACAATTACTTTTCCTTAATATCTCTTAATATCAATGGTCTCAACTCCCCAATAAAAAGACATAGACTAACAAACTGGCTACACAAACAAGACCCAACATTTTGCTGCTTACAGGAAACTCATCTCAGAGTAAAAGATAGACACTACCTCAGAATGAAAGGCTGGAAAACAAATTTTCAAGCAAATGGTATGAAGAAACAAGCTGGAGTAGCCATCCTAATATATGATAAGATTGACTTCCAACCCAAAGTCATCAAAAAAGACAAGGAGGGGCACTTCATACTCATCAAAGGTAAAATTCTCCAAGAGGAACTCTCAATTCTGAATATCTATGCTCCAAATACAAGGGCAGCCACATTCATTAAAGAAACTTTAGTAAAGCTCAAAGCACACATTGCACCTCACACAATAATAGTGAGAGACTTCAACACACCACTTTCACCAATGGACAGATCATAGAAACAGAAACTAAACAGGGACACAGTGAAACTAACAGAAGTGATGAAACAAATGGACTTAACAGATATCTACAGAACATTTTATCCTAAAACAAAAGGATATACCTTCTTCTCAGCACCTCAACAAACCAATATCCAACATCAAATGGTGAGAAGCTGGAAGCAATCCCACTAAAATCAGGGACTAGACAAGGCTATCCACTCTCGCCCTACCTATTCAACATTGTACTTGAAGTCCTAGCCAGAGCAATTAGACAACAAAAGGAGATCAAGGGGATACAAATTGGAAAGGAAGAAGTCAAAATATCACTTTTTGCAGATGATATGATAGTATATATAAGTGACCCTAAAAATGCCACCAGAGAACTTCTAAGCCTGATAAACAGCTTCAATAAAGTAGCTGGATATAAAATTAACTCAAACAAGTCAATGGCCTTTCTGTACACAAAGGATAAACAGGCTGAGAAAGAAATTAGGGAAACAATACCCTTCTCAATAGTCACAAATAATATAAAATACCTTGGCGTGACTCTAACTAAGGAAGTGAAAGATCTGTATGATAGGAACTTCAAGTCTCTAAAGAAAGAAATTAAAGAGGATCTCAGAAGATGGAAAGATCTCCCATGCTCATGGATTGGCAGAATCAACATTGTAAAAATGGCCATCTTGCCAAAAGCAATCTACAGATTCAATGCAATCCCCATCAAAATTCCAACTCAATTCTTCAGCGAATTAGAAAGGGCAATCGGCAGATTCATCTGGAATAACAAAAAAACGAGGATAGCAAAAACTCTTCTCAAGGATAAAAGAACCTCTGGTGGAATCACTATGCCGGACCTAAAACTGTACTACAGAGCAATTGTGATAAATACTGCATGGTACTGGTATAGTGACAGACAAGTAGACCAATGGAACAGAATTGAAGACCCAGAGATGAATCCACACACCTATGGTCACTTGATCTTTGACAAGGGAGCTAAAACCATCCAGTGGAAAAAAGACAGCATTTTCAACAAATGGTGCTGGCACAACTGGCGGTTATCATGTAGAAGAATGCGAATTGATCCATTTCTATCTCCTTGTACTAAGGTCAAATCTAAGTGGATTAAGGAACTCCACATAAAACCAGAGACACTGAAACTTATAGAGGAGAAAGTAGGGAAAAGCCTCAAAAATATGGGTACAGGGGGAAAATTCCTGAATAGAACAGCAATGGCTTGTGCTGTAAGATCAAGAATCGATAAATGGGACCTCATAAAATTGCAAAGCTTCTGCAAAGCAAAAGACACTGTCAATAAGACAAAAAGGCCACCAACAGATTGGGAAAGGATCTTTACCTATCCCAAATCGAATAGGGGACTAATATCCAATATATATAAAGAACTCAAGAAGGTGGACTCCAGAAAATCAAATAACCCCATTAAAAAATGGGGCTCAGAGCTGAACAAAGAATTCTCACCTGAGGAATACCAAATGGCAGAGAAGCACCTGAAAAAATGTTCAACATCCTTAATCATCAGGGAAATGCAAATCAAAACAACACTGAGATTCCACTTCACTCCAGTCAGAATGGCTAAGATCAAAAGCTCAGGTGACAGCAGATGCTGGTGAGGATGTGGAGAAAGGGGAACACTCCTCCATTGTTGGTGGGATTGCAAGCTTGTACAACCACTCTGGAAATCAGTCTGGCGGTTCCTCAGAAAATTGGACATAGTATTACCGGAGGATCCCGCAATACCTCTCCTGGGCATATATCCAGAAGATGTCCCAACCGGTAAGAAGAACACATGCTCCACTATGTTCATAGCAGCCTTGTTTATAATAGCCAGAAGCTGGAAAGATCCCAGATGCCCCTCAACAGAGGAATGGATACAGAAAATGTGGTACATTTACACAATGGAATACTACTCAGCTATTAAAAAAATGAATTTATGAAATTCCTAGGCAAATGGATGGACCTGGAGGGTATCATCCTGAGTGAAGTAACCCAATCACAAAGGAACTCGCACAATATGTACTCACTGATAAGTGGATATTAGCCCAGAAACTTAGGATACCGAAGATATAAGATACAACTTGCCAAACGCATGAAATTCAAGAAGAACGAAGACCAAAGTGTGGACACTTTACCCTTTCTTAGAAATGGGAACAAAACACCCATAGATGGAGTTACAGAGACAAAATTTGGAGCTGTGACGAAAGGATGGACCATCTAGTGATTGCCATATGCAGGGATCCATCCCATAATCAGCTTCCAAATGCTGGCACAATGGCATACACTAGCAAGATTTTGCTGAAAAGACCCAGATATAGCTCTCTCTTGTGAGACTATGCCGGGGCCAGCAAACACAGAAGTGGATGATCACAGTCAGCTATTGGATGGGTCACACGGCCCCCAATGGAGGAGCTAGAGAAATTACCCAAGGAGCTAAAGGGAACTGCAACCCTATAGGTGGAACAACAATATGAACTAACGAGTACCCGGGAGCTCTTGTCTTTAGCTGCATATGTATCAAAAGATGGCCTAGTTGGCCATCACTGCAAAGAGAGGCCCATTGGACTTGCAAACTTTATATGCCCCAGTACAGGGGAACACCAGGGCCAAAAAGGGGGATTGGGTGGGTAGGGGATTGGGGGGTGGGTATGGGGGACCTTTGGGATAGCATTGAAAATGTAAACGAGGAAAATGCCTAATTAAAAAAAAAATGACCACAAAAAAAAAAGAACTCTGGGAGAGAACCAGGGAGGACTCACCAGGGAGACACAAGAAGAAACAGGCTGAGACTAAGAAAGAGGGGTAACGGGGGCTGGTGAGATGGCTCAGTGGGTAAGAGCACCCAACTGCTCTTCCGAAGGTTCAGAGTTCAAATCCCAGCAACCACATGGTGGCTCACAACCATCCGTAACAAGATCTGACGCCCTCTTCTGGTGTGTCTGAAGACAGCTACAGTGTACTTACATATAATAATAAATAAATCTTTAAAAAAAAAAGAAAGAGGGGTAACTAACAAACTATGTGGCAGAACTTAGAATAGAATAAATAAGTTATGAGCCACCTGGGAACAAGCCTAACTATAAGGCCTAGGCATTCATAATAAATATAAGTCTCCATGTCATTATTTGGGAGTTGATGGTTGCAAAGAAAATCCATAAACAATTTTTAATTATGTTTAAAATAATTATAAGTGTGTGTAAATGGATATGTGCACCTGTGAGTGTATGGTGTCCAGGGGATGGCATTGGGTCCTCTAGAGCTGCCTAATGTGAATGTTGGGAGTTGAACCCTTGGTTCCTCTGCAAGAGTGATTTGTATGTACTCTTAAACTGCTGAGCCATTTCTCCAGCCCTGAAGGATTCTTTATTCTCTAGGTGTTTACTATATCAATGCAAAGAGCCTGGCTTTGTGGTGCAAGAGTTTGCAGAAAGACGCCTCTTTCCAGTCTGTGGTTCTCTAAAGTCTACAGGACTCTGAGTTAAATACTGCTGAGTACTGCTAAGCATTGCTGAGTACTGCTAAGCATTGCTGAGTACTGCTAAGCACTGCTAAGTGCTACTAAGCACTGCTGCCTTAGGCAAAGGAAATAAGACCTAGAGCCTGCCCTTAAAGACATGATGAAGCTTTGTTTCTTAGGATTGGGGTTGCAGGAAGAGGCAAACAGTGTAAATACCTAGAGAAGAGACAAGCAACTGAGGACTGGGGCTGTAGTTCAGAATACCTGCTTAGCATGTACAAGTGCTCTATCTCTCAATCTGAGAGAAGATGGAGGAGGAAGGAGGGGAACTTGGAACCATTGAAGAGTGTAGGCAGGACACAGACACTCTAGCATCTGATAGGAAGGATGGTCCAAGGACCATAGAACATGGTCAGAGTGATGGACAAGAAAGAGGATCTCCTCCATATCCCAGTGTCCCGACCCAAAGCAAAGTGGAGAGTCAAGATCTGGCTTTCTCAAGTAATTGGTTTGGCTCTTAAAAATGAAAAAGTTGAGCTGGCAAGATAGCTCAGCAGGTATAGTATTTGCCTTAAAAGCCTGATGACCATGTAAAGAAAGCTACATAAAAGGAAGACAGAGCCAAGTCCTAAAAGTTGTCCTCTGGTCTACACACACACACACACACACACACACACACACACAAATAATTTTCTTTTTTGGTTTGGTTTGGTTTGGTTTGGTTTTGGTGTTGGTTTTTGGGGTTTTGGGGGTTTTGTTTTTTTTTTTTTTGTTTTTCTCTTTATAGCCCTGGCTGGCCTCGAACTCAGAAAACCGCCTGCCTCTGCCTCCCGAGTGCTGGGATTAAAGGCGTGCACCACCATGCCTGGCTAAACTTCTTAAATCTTACTTGATCACAGAATACACTGTAGCTATCTTCAGACACACTAGAAGAGGGCATCAGACCCCATTACAGATGGTTGTGAGGTATGATGTGGTTGCTGGGATTTGAACTCAGGACCTTTGGAAGAGCAGTCTGTGCTCTTAGCCACTGAGCCCACAAATAATTCTTGAAGTGGAAACTTCTGGTTTCTTTGGAAAGTCAGTTGTGTCAGATGGTGTTTTGCTGGGGCACACACATGAACGAGTATTTGCTTGAAGTGGACACAGGTGGAAGGATGTTTTGCTAAAGCAAGCATGTGAAAGGATGCAGGATGAATGATGTTAAGAAGGACCCAACAGACAATAGATGATGCTGGTTGGTATTGGTACGCCTTACCATTGTTTATTGGTCATTGTTTGTAGGGACTCCATAGAGATAGACACATCAAAGGTGGTGTGCCTGATGCTTTTTGCCACTTCTGCAGACTCGAGCCAATTGGCAGAATGATGGCAGTTGATACAGACGCACGTGCTGAGGCAAGACACGTGGTGAGGTAAGACCCATGGAGGACACGTGATGTTTGGAGGGAGTATAAATAGGACTCAACAGACTGTGAGGGGCGCTTGCTTGCATAGCTAGCTCTGCAAAGAAGGCTTCTTGGTCGCCAGTCTTCAATGATCATTGTTTCTTTGAGAGAGGCAAGGCAAAGAACTTCTGCTGATGTCCCTGGTAGTCCTGGTTCCTCCTGCTGATTCATGCTGATTCATCTAAGACCTGGATGTCTCTGCTAGGTCATTCCACTGCTGATTCATGTTTGCTATCTTAACACTACCGATTGATAGTTCGTGAAGTGTTTGCAAATGGATCAAGCTGCAACTGATGATTCCTGTAAATGAACTGCTGATCTCCTGATAACACAAATTGGATTTGCTCCAAAGAACAGTTTCTAAACAGGTCCACTGCCCCCATATCCTAACAACTCTTCTTTTCTCCTACCTCTGGTGGGTGGTGGGATAGAAGGAAGGTTAAAGCATTTAAGAACCCGTATTAAAAGTAAGATTTGAAAAATCTAAAACTATAAATTCTTTTTAATTTTTTAAGATAAGTGATTACTCTGTGCCAAAAAAATATGCAAAAAAAAAGTTATGAGAATTGCAAGATTTAAAGCCTCCCAGGCTCGTGTAAGTCTTCTCTCAACCCCAGTTTTTCTCATTTGTAAATCAAGAACAATTACAAAATTGTTGTGAGGATATGATGTAGTGTAAATGGCTTGCATAGTGTGGGGAATGTAATGCCTGCCATTGCTGATATCATTATATTAATCATATATCCTCGCTGTATAATTATTATATAGTAAATAAACTATGTGTAGTAAGAGTGGCCCATGGGTTGGCTCCTTCCAACCCATGTGTGAGGTAACTTCCCACACTGCCAAATAAGTAACACTAAGAACTACATTTCCCAGATGCCTTTGCTTTTAGGGTCTCATTGGACAGTTAGGTTCCACCAATTACAGGCTTCTTTATGACACACAGAAGATGGAAGGAGGCTGAAGACATTGTGTTGCTGTTTCTCCTAACAAACAAAGTTGTCAAGATGTGAGTGTCCAATGCCTATAGCTACTCAGCCCACGCAACCTCCACAGTCCATGGTTGCTGGGTCTGTCTTTCACACCAATCAATGGAGTCCCTGACTTCTGTTTCCTCTAGCCTTTCCAGTGACTTCATAATCACGTGATTCCTGTTCTTTGTGCTATGGCTACAGTAGATCAGGCCATCAGAAATGCTCATCTGGGTTTAGAGTTAAAAGCACTAGCTCGTCTTAGTGAGGTACAGCAGAGAAGTCTGCAGTGCTTTCAAAACCAAATCAAGGCAACAGTTTACACAGATCAAGTCCCCAGCCCTAGCTAGCACACCCATTAAGTCTGGAGTTATTCCAAAGAGCTGAATTTTTGTTTAAGCCAGCCCCTTCTTTTTTTTTTTTTTTTTTTTCCTTTTTTTTTTTTCCATTTTTTATTAGGTATTTCGCTCATTTACATTTGCAATGCTATACCAAAAGTCCCCCATAGCCACCCACCCCCTCTCCCCTACCCACCCACTCCCCTTTTATGGCCCTGGTGTTCCCCTGTACTGGGGCATATAAAGTTTGCGTGTCCAATGGGCCTCTCTTTCAAGTGATGGCCGACTAGGCCATCTTTTGATTCATATGCCCCAGCCCCTTCTTTTTTAAGGCAGCAGCTTCTTCCGACAGCACAGCCAAGGGTACAGTTTGCTCTGCAGATCTCTGTTGTGGAGCCCATAGACCAAATGGTTGAAACACTGTGCAAAAGCGAAGATACCAAAAAGGGCCAGATTTAGAGCAAAGAAAAACACCCCACACCGCTTTCCCAAACCTATGATTATCAGGGTAGGTATCACATGTAAGCTTATCTGCAGTAGATGAACAAGGACAGTTCTCCGGGCCTTGATGTTTGACTTGTTAAAATGGCCAGCCCACTTCCCTTCTCGGTATATCAGACAGTAACTCACAAGAATGACGGATAAAAGAAAGGCAAGGGAAAACATGCCAATGACTCTGGCAGGCATACCATTCAAAATCACAGGACAGAGTGGGGCAGACTGGAAAACAGAGGCCGGAGTAGGGCTAGTACCCTCTATGAGGAATAAGCCAACATTCTTGAGTATAACCGTGGTCCAAGTCCCAGCTAGAATCCTGTACTTAGCAGAATCCACAAAGGATGGAGAGTTCAATGGATAACAAATAGCGAGGTAAGTATTGAGAGCCATCAAGGTCAGAGTAAGGAGGATCCCTTCTCCCACACTTAGCTGCGCCCCAAATACCAGCCAACACAGCAGGAGGGGGCTGTTGGCCAGTAAGGCCCGCATTCCTTGGAAGACGACCCCCAGGCCACAGTAGGAGGAGATACAAAGCAGGTGATGGCAGAGGAGGACCAGCGGCACCTCTTTCCTCAGCTGCAGACTCTGTGACACTATTGCGATAATGACAACGGTGAGAGATGTGGTGATTGAGAAAGCCACCACGTACACAGAGGCCTTCACGGTTGCCTCTAGTCTCAGCCAGTCAGATACGTTGCAATGCTCAGAAGACGAGTTCATGGTCTTCAGGGCTGGCTTGGCTCCTGAAAGAGAGAAAGACCAAAATGGGTGACTCTGTCTGAAGCTCCTTGTGTGCCTTCTGGCTCTGATCTGTGTTCAGGCGCTAGGGCTAGACAGTGTTCTGCAAGGGATGATGACTTTACATAGCATCATGCAGGTCTTTCTTTAATTAGGGAAGGGGCATCTAGGTAAGTCACAAAAAGGAAGGCTGGAAGATGTATCAGCCTGAGCAATCAAATGGCTCAAGTTTGGGCCAAGATCTAACACAGAGAGCTAATGGCCGTGTGTCCTTTTCCATCAGGAACATAGTCAAATGACTTTGTGTTAGGCATGTGTTAAGATAGGACATACAAAGTTCCAAGGTAGCAGTTAAGGTCAGGGCTGGGGAAGGTAAGCAACTTATTAGGCCAGGGCCATCACTCATCTGTGGGTCCCTAAGACATGAGGAGGCTAACTGTGGTGGACTGCAGTAACAGGTGACACTTCCTGGGTAATTTCTAGGAAGCAAACTATCCTCATAGTATTTCTCTCAGTTCCCTGGTAGGTATTTCATGTCTCATAACGTGGTTTTACTATGCATCTTTTCCAGATGAGAAAACGAGGCTTAGGAACGCTACAGGCTTGAGAGTCCTTCAGAGGCCCATGTGCTCTCAGCTTAATACCCAGGATCGCCCTACTGGGAGATGGTGAAACCTGTGAGATAGAGGCCTGGGGCTGCAGGTGGACATCGGTTAACAGAGTGCTCACCTAGCACATACAAAGTCCTAGGTTTGATCCCAGCATGGCACACGCACCGGGGCTCACCATAGCTGGGGATACCCCATTCTCTGTATTTGATCCTACTTGCCACCCTTCATTTTACCTAGAATCCCAGACAGTCCCCCAAATTACCTCCATCCCTACTCAGCAGACCTCTCTGTCCCTGCCTGGGGTATCCCATGATGGGCACACACCTGCTCCATTCCCTGTGAGCCAAGCAGTCAGTCATGATCAGGGCTCTAGTCAAGTGTGTTCCAAGATTCCAAGCCCAGTCACTGTACACTCCATAGAATGAAATTCTAAAGAGCGGTTCTTCCACGCCCTGCCCAAATGAAGGCAGTTGCAGCTGCTGTCAGGACTGAGCTGCCCATCTCCCCACCCCTAATCCAAAATAGCTTCTGGGAAATTGTTGGTGAGACCAAGTGGTGGCAGGTTTCTTCACTTGTCTGATACGTTTAGCGCATGAATCAACACGACGAACTGTTTTGTCATTGTTCCCAACCGGCCTTTACTGAGCACAGACACAAACAATGCCTAATCCTGCACAGTGCAGGGGACAGATGGTAAAACAGTCACCGGGCCAACAGAAACTTATTGTTCAATGGCTGATGCAGATTTCAGTTTAATCAAATAATGAGGCACCAAAGACACCGTGCGTAGCTTTATTTATTTACTCAATCAGAAAGATAATCAGGTGCAGCGTGGGAAATCAAAGCAAGCTGCCCTGATTGGCTGCAGTCAGAGAACACTTCTGGACTTGAAGGGGGGCTTGAATCGAGCCTCTCAAGATGTCGCCAGTGACGCAGGGTAGGAGGGTGGGCAAACCAGGGAAAACAATGCGGTTCCAAGCAACATGGGAACATGGGAACGGCTGTGTGGACCCCACCGCCCGAGCAACTACTTAGCACACTTCAGGCGATTGGAGTTCGAAATCTGCAGCAGAAAGGAAGGCTTTATTGCTCTTCCTATGAGGGGGGGGGGGGAGATGGGGGACCCCGCCTTGATTTGCATACCTTCTCCGAGGTACATTTGCATATCAAGAGATCTGGCAACCAGGCCCATATAAATAATCAGCTTCATCTTTTAACCTACTTAGAGCAGGTCTTAGGGCTTTGTCCTTTTTCTGAAATTTTAAAATAAGGAACACCTGCTGTCTTCCAGCCCAAAGCTTCAGTTTTGAAATAAGCCTTTGGAGCTAAAAGATGAACGAATTCTTATAGCTACAAATTCCCTGACTAAATCAGAACCAGTCACTCTTCTGCAAAAAAACCCACTGAACATCTGGCCACAGATGTCTGTCTGTCCAGACTATAATAAAGAACTGAAAGGGGGGCTGGTGAGATGGTTCAGTGGGTAAGAGCACTGACTGCTCTTCTGAAGGTCCTGAGTTCAAACCCCAGCAAGCACATGGTGGCTCACAACCACCTGTAATGAGATCTGGTGCCCTCTTCTGAAGACAGCTACAGTGTACTTACATATAGTAATAAATAAATCTTTGGGCTGAACCGGAGCAAGTGGGGCCAACTGGAGTGAGCAGAGGACCTAAATTCAATTCCCAACAACCACATGAAGGTCCACAACCATATGAACAGCTACAGTGTACTCATATACATAAAATAAATAAATAAATCTTTTTTAAAAAAGAAGAAGAACTGAAAGACTGAGTGTGTAGTTCAGTTAGTAGAGCTGAGTCTGCCGGGTAGGCACAAAATCCTGGGCTCCATCCCTGTGCTATATAAAACCCATTTGACATGTAATTGTAACCCCAGCAACTAGGAGATAAGAGGCAGGAAGTTCTTATGTTCAAGGTTGTCCTCAGCTATACAGTAAGTTGGAAGCCAACCTGGGTTACATAAAATTCTGCCTCAAAAAAAAAAAAAAAAAAAAAAGAAAGAAAAAGAAAAGAAAACAAGTAAATACAGCTGCAAATGGCCCCTATGTCAACAGCATACGGCAGAGATGCCTGAGCCCCTGTGTTTATTGCACCATGACTTGAAGCAGCTAAGTTAAGACATTGGATGGAGAGGAGTATGGATTCCCTCTAAGGAGCATCCTAGGGATGTGACTCAGAGCACCTGTCCTGGGACAGAGCAACCAGCACCCTCAACCTTAGGTGCCCATCACCTAAGGAATGGATAAAGAGAGAGATGCATAGATGACACAGGTCCTTCCTTCACAGACAGCAGCCACTGCCTTCTTCTTCTCATAGGCCCTGGACATTGAGCTGAGAGGAGTCCCCAATTCTCTGACCTCTGAGCAGACAGCTAGTCCCCACCTCAGCCATGCATGACAGTGCACACCTGTAACTCAAGCCATGCATGACAGCACACCTGCAACCTCAGCCATGTATGACAGTGCACACCTGTAACTCAAGCCATGCATGACAGCGCACACCTGTAGCTTCAGCCCTGGGAGGTAGGGGAAGGGAAGAGTGGCCAGATGCAGGTGAGTTCTAGGCTAGCTTGATTTTCACCTTGAGAGTTCCAGGCCAGCATGGGCTACATAGTGAGGTTCTATCTCAAAGCAAAAAGAAAATTAATTAATTAATTGCAATTTCCACAACTATACAGTCTTCCAGGGAAGGGGTTGGAGAGAAGAGGGAAAGCATCAATGTAGTGGGTGCCTCTCAACTCAAGTGCTTGGAAACCTCAGTAGAGGGACCTAATCTTCTAAGAGAGTCAGAAGAGAATTCCTGCTGGGAAGGCAGCACGAGCATGGGTGGTACAGTGCTTGCCTACCG
Organism: Mus musculus; assembly: GCF_000001635.26. NCBI lineage: Eukaryota > Metazoa > Chordata > Mammalia > Rodentia > Muridae > Mus > Mus musculus. The sequence continues at coordinate 85,209,150 of NC_000067.6, read as the reverse complement.
TGTGCAAAACTGTGGGGTCAATAACTGGCAGCATATAAAAACAGACAGGGTAGGACAAGTCTGTAATCTCAGCAGGCTGATGATTGGGGGTTCAAGGTCATCCTCAGCTGCACGATAAGTTCAAGGCCAACCTGGGCTACCTGAACCCCTGTCTCAAATAAATAAAATGAAACAACAAAAAAAGGGATGTAGGATGGCTCAGTAGGTGGAGGAACTGGCTGCCATGCCTGACAGCCAGGCCCACTTGGTAAAAGGAAAGGACTGATTCGCAAACACTATAGCACAGATAGATAAATATAAGAATTACTTTCTTAAAAATTTTAAAGAAATCCCAAGAATGTGACCCTAGGAAACTATAAGGATTTATTTATCCAGCTAGCTAGCCTTCTGTTTATCAAGTATATGAATACTTTTGACTATTTTTTTTTATTTTGATTTGACTTGGTTCAGTTTGTCAAGACAGGGTTTCTCTGTGTAGCCCTGGCTGTCCTGGACCTCACGTGGTAGACCAGGCTGGCCTCGAACTCAGAGACCTGCATGTCTCTGCCCCTGCCAAGTGCTGGGATTAAAAATGTATACTACCAGTGCCCGGCACTTTTGACTATTTTGGATGCTACAAATACAATATCTAACGAGGCTGGCAAGGTCTTTGCTCTGGTGGGATTTCCACTTGGGGGTGGTGGATACGTTAACAGGAAACATAAAATGATCCTTTGTCTTTTGCCTTATTTCCTCCCCAACATGGATTTCCCCCTGACACCAGTGTGCCTTAACTGTTCAGCTCAGAGTATTCCAATCCTTTTGGTAAGTATGACTTTCAAAATGACAGTAAAATGTCAGTTCATCTCAGCGAGATGACTGCAAAAGGGTCTGGTCAGCTCTGAACATCTTAGAGCTGAGACTCAGAAATCAGACTAAGACATCCAGCACAGGTCAGACAGGAGACACCTTACCTTGCCAACAGAGATCCTTTCTGATCCAACCACCAGTGAGTGAGTGTGTTTTCTAGGAAGAGGTATTGGAAATGGTAGCAAGTCCTAGGAAGAGCCCCTGATGGCCAGTGCCTCACAGCTGGAACCAAGTTCCCTGAGCCATCAAACTCAGGAGCTACTTCCACGGGTCTGCAGCCAGTGTCACACAGAGGCATCTGAGAAAGCAAAGAACACTCAGCACCTTCTGCCCAAAGAAGTGGAGGACCAAGCCGCTCCTTCACTTCTGCATTCGTGTCCCTCTGATGATGCGCATGGCCTCAGTCTCCTTTCCAGGCTCCCGACACACTCTGTGGTCTATAAAGAGGACTAAGACAGGTATCTCTGGAGAAAGCAGAAATGACTTCCTCCTCACTAGTACAGGGGAAATATAACAGAGATGATGTAACAGGGGCACAAGGGAGGCAGTTCTGAGCTTCTGTAAAGCTTGGCCAGTACTTCCCGTTTGCCACCACCTCCACCATGTTTGAAACCCACAAGCATTTGTTACCAGCTTTCACTCAGAGCCATAGCCTTTCTCTTTGAAGTTGTTCAAGTAACAGGCTGTTGTCCAAAAAGAAAATGTAAAATACAGATGATAAGTATTTTTTAAGGAAAAGAATTTCTGGCTGGGCGGTGGTGGCGTACGCCTTTAATCAAGGCACTTGGGGGGCAGAGGCAGGTGGATTTCTGAGTTTGAGGCCAGCCTGGTCTACAAAGTGAGTTCCAGGACAGCCAGGGCTACACAGAGAAACCCTGTCTCGAAAAATAAATAAATAAATAAATAAAAGGATTTCCCCTTAGAGTCCCCATTTGTCAATGAGCACTGAGGACAAGTGAGATAACATCCTGTGGTACTTGCACTCACTCTCTCTCTCTCTCTCTCTCTCTCTCTCTCTCTCTCTCTCTCTCTCTCTCTCAAATAAGCAAGTAAGAGTCTCAGCATCCTTTGCATCCTACCCCATCAGGAATCTTGCTATAATTTTCCCATCCCCATCTCCAGTAAAGGATACAGTAAAGAAATGTTGTTTGTTTGGGGGACCAGAATGCACTAGACCTAAGCCAATCTATAAATGATGTTAAAACACACATGATTAACCAGCTACAGTCATGTATATCGATAATCCTAGGAGGCTGAACAAGAATGTAAGGAATCATGGAACTGGCCTGGTCTAGTCGGCTTGAGGTACAAGTGTCATAAGTTGTTCAGGTTGAAGTCTGTACCTCCTGGGGCACTGTGTGGCTTTCAGTTCCTGAAACAGGGGCATTTCCTCAAACAGTGATGTATTCAGGCCACCTCGGTTTCTCTATTGTGCTGGTTTGATCAGGTGGTATGACTAATAGGTTTGAATGCTTGGCCCATAGGAAGTGACATTACTAGGAGGTGTGGCCTGGTTGGAGTATGTGTGGCCTCGTTGGAGGAAGTATGTCACTGTTGGGGGGTGGTCTTTGAGGTCTCCCATACTCTAGCTATGCCCAGTGTGGCACAAAGACTCTCCTGCAGATTAAGATATAGAACTCTCAGCTCTATCTCCAGCACCATGTCTGCCTGGACATTGCTGCTTCCTGACATGATGAAAATGGACTGAGCCTCTGAAACTGTGAGCCAGCCCCCAATGACTTGCCATAGTCATGGTGTCTCTTCACAGCCACACAACCCAAACTAAGATATTTGTGTTCCTTAGAAGTCAATGAAGCATATAGACCAATTGGCAGGACAATTGGTCTCAGACACTAATCTCTTGTGCCCTGTATAGTTTGAAAATGTTATTGTTTCTTAGCAACTACCTTTGTATTCTGCCTCTCAGCTGCCATTATATTTTGTTTCTGATAACAGTATAAAGAGTCTGATTACTTGTAATTATCTTGTCACAGCCTCGGTCTTGCTGTGACTCCCCCAACCTGTGCCTAGTCAAGATTCATTTCTCACTGGCCATATCAGGCAACCTTGGCCTGGTAAGTAAGCACTGGTGCTCATACAAGAGGATCTTAAATTCAAGGTCAGCCTGATCTAAGCTGTACGGTGTGATTCTGACTCAAATAAGAAAGAGGAAGAGCCGGTGGCGGTGGCACAGGCCTTTAATCCCAGTACCCGGGAGGCAAAAGCCAGCCTGGTGGTCTACAGAGAGGAGAGAGAGAGAGAGAAAGAGAGAGAGAGAGAGAGAGAGAGAGAGAGAGAGAGAGAGAGAGAGAGAGAGAGAGTGTGTGTTCCAGGACAGTCAGGATTACACAAAGAAAATCCTGTCTCAACACACACACACACACATACACAAGGAAAAAGAAAGAAGGAAGGAGAGGCTGGAGAGGGGAGGGACCTGACTCTAAAGTAGAGAATTAGCTTTCATAATGACTGTGTTTGATCCCAAGTTCAGTAAAACAAGCAAGCACATGATCAAGGTGGTCCAATCAGAGGACTTGCTGGATGAGGACAGCCATCCCTCTAGGTCTGGAAAAGACTGTCCTCAACACTATTGGTCAGCATCTTGCCACCACTGAGGAACTAGCTTTAGGCAGTGAGGGAGAGAGGAAGAGAGGAAGAGAGGGAGGGAGAGAGACAGAGAGAGAGAGAGAGAGAGAGAGGTTGAGAGAGAGAGAGAAGATGGAATTAAGACCTTAAGAAACATTCTTAAGGGGGCTGGAGAGATGTCTCCATTGATAAGAACACTGGCTGCTGTTCTAGAGGATTCAGGTTTGATTTCCAACGCCCACATGACAGCACGTCTGTTATTCTAGTTCCAGGGCATTCAGCCCCGTCTTCTCCAGTACTGCACATTCAAGAAGCACATACATATATGCAGACAAAACACTCATACACATAAAATAAAAATAAATAAATCTAAAACAAGGGGAAGGGGGTATTTTCTCCAGCTAGTCACAGTGGCACATATCTGAGCATCTCAAGAAGCTGAAGCAGCAGAATCATCCGCTCGAAGCAAGTGTAAGCCAATAAGAAGACTCTGTCTCAGAAGAAACTGAAACGAAGAGAGACAAAAACAACTTCTGGGGCTGAAGAGATGGCTCAGCAATTAAAAGCCCATTCTGCTCACTCAGAGGCCCTCTGTGAGCTGTCTCCAGATGGTTAGCAAGCACAGCTAACATTTGGCACGCACACACACACATGCAAGCCTGTATACACACATGTGAACCTTCACACATACTGGGCGGGCAAACGTTATGTTTTAAGTTTACATTACTGTGGTTAAAAGATCTATAAAACAGAAATGCCTCTAACCTGTTAGCCCCACTTGCCCGGGGACAGATAACTCCCTGGAATGCTGGGAGCCATTGTTCGTGTGAGGTAACAAGCCGCATGTTTTCACTTCTGTAAACAAGGTTGGTTGCACAAACTGCACAGGCTGTGCTTGATCACACATAGGCAGGAAATATGTCGGAACATATGCCTGCCCCCTACTGGATGAAGGCAGAAAGTATGGACCCTTGTGGGCTGTGCCTTTATAAGCACCTAACTAATGTAATTCTTGGCCATTCTGTGGGAATCCTGAGTATGGACCTGGCCACTATCCTTCTTCCTAGTCAATATTTAATAATGCTTGCATCGAATTTGGCTAAAAAATGGTGGTAGTCATTTTAGTCTCATTCTGTGGGATTAACAGTATAAGCTATGGCACAAAGAGACTACCAAACTATAATGCTTATGTGGGGGTGGGGATCAAACTGCCAAAGTCTCCTCAGGGGAGGTGGTGGGTGGGAGTAGGCAGAAAGAAGAGCAAATGAGAGAAAAGCAAGCAGATTTTACATGGCTGTCAGGAGGGTGGGGATCTGAGTGGATGCAGGCTGTCCAGACTGACTGAGAACTCGGTGCCCTGATCTAAGGTAGCTGAGCTTTGAGGGAAGGAGGATTAGGGATGCTTCCTGGCAAACAGAAACCCACTTTAGGAAACTTGCTTTTCTGATAAACAGAAACCAGCCTTTAGGATTATGTACCAATCAAAATCCTTCTGTTTACCTGGCTGAAGTCTTTCTATTTCCCACCAACACTGCCGTGTGGGGCTGGGAGAAGAGCTTTGGAACTAACAGTGTAATTTGCTGATACAAATCAGATTCCATGGGGGTTTTGTGGGGTACGTATGTTGAGGGGTTAAGATAGAAAAAGAACAATAAGTTGGGTAAGTAGGGAGGCCAGGAAGGAGTTGGGAAATGGGAAAGAATATGATCAAAATAGTATGAAAACATCTTTAAAAAGAAAGAAAGCAGGGAGGGAGGGAGGGAGGGAGGAGAAAGGAGATAGAAGATAGGGTGATCGGCAGGTAAAGGCACTGGCTGCCAAGCCTGAAGACCTGAGTGGCACATGATAGGAGAGAACCAAGTGTTGGAAGTTATCCTCTGACCTCCACATGGATACAGTGACACATGTGTGAACATGAGTTTGGCATACATGCACATACACACACACATCAGCAAATAATGCAATCTTATAAAGAAAAGAAGATAAAGAGGAAGGAAGGGAGGGAGGGAGGGAGGGAGGGAGGGAGGGAGGGAGGGAGGGAGGGAGGGAAGAGAGAGGGGTTGGGAAGCAGGGACTGAGCTCCAGAGCTCTTGGAAACTAAACCCCTCCAGCCTCATTGGCTAGAATGAGCACAGCCTTTTTCTGAGCCAGCCATGGCAGGAGATAAAGGAGCTAGCACATTTGACTTAAACCAAAGTGTCAACTATGAGGGGGAAGAAAAAAAAACCCTAGGAACTAAGCCAAACAATTGTGTGGGTTTAGTCTTCTACACTGACTTCACAACTATTACCAGGTTTATAATTATTGATCTACTGATTGCTTTCAAACCAACTACTGAAAGACTGTGAAAAGCCCTGGTAAGCATAGATAGATAGATAGATAGATAGATAGATAGATAGATAGATAGATAGATAGATAGATAGATAGATAGATGGATAGAAAGAGAGAGAGAGAAAGAGAGAGAGATGTATATATACACGTATATATAACCCTGATAACTTTGCCTTCACTATGTATGTGACGAAGAGAGTTGATCTATTTTTAGACTTTAAATAAAGAAGTCCAAGATCATTTTTTTTAAAAATTGGAAGCAAGAAATGCTAGGCTCCTGCACAACTGCAGATCAAACATCAGGAGCTTGCTGCTCACTTTGTCTTGGTGGCAATGAATCAACCTTCAGAAAGGCTGTTGGTCAGCCAGGCAGTCACAGGAAGCTGAGACAGGAGTGGCACGAATTTAAGGCTAGGCTCAGCTATATAGTAACAAGCTAAGTTGGGTTACAGAGTAAGATTCTGTCAATAATAATTATTATTATAATCATAAATGACATGAAGTTCAAGATGAAAAACTGGAATAATGAGAAGTGTGTTTTGAGTTTTAAGTGGATCACCTGAGCATGTGGCTTACGCCTTTAGTCCCAGCACTCAGAAGGCAGAGGCAGGCAGATCTGGAGCTGGAGGCTAGCCTGGTCTATACAATGAGTTCCAGGATAGCCAAAGTCGCATAGAGAAACCCTGTCTCAAAAAAGGGGGGAGGGGGAGTCAGAAGACATCCCTCACCTCCCTAGCTGGGGAGACAAGAGCACTCTCACCATGTAAGAATGCCCACTGAGAGACACAACAGTGCTACCCTACTGACAATCAGCACTTCTAATCCTACCCTCTTCTACATAGCCTGATGATGGTATGCCTCCTATTGTCCTGAGAGCCTAAATGCCCAGTGGCAGAGCTCTGGAGTGTGTCAGCCATTAGTCATAAGTTTTCATATGATTCATGACACAGTAGTCTTGTTAACTGTTATATCCTCAATTGCTCTGCATGATATATGGCACATGATAAAAGCTTAATATACATTTGTTGACAACAAAAAGGACTGTGCTCTCAAGGAGCGATATAAAACCCAATTACCACATTCAAAGCTTCTACGAATGAGATTCAAATCGGGGTACTTCTCCATGTTGACCTCATTGAACAATTCGCACAGTACCGTCATGTCAAATTTCTTCTCCAGTTCCTCCAGGGCTCTGTAGATCACTTTGTCCACAGGGACCAGCGATCTACAGGAATCTAGCAAATCCTTAAATAAAAATATTGAATAGAGAAAATTTCAGTGCAGGCTTCCATGTCACAGAAGAGTCCTAGAAAAATAATTATAGTTAGGGTACCTCAATCCCCTCCAAACATATCTTCTAAGGGAAAGCTTTATATTTGCATGACTACTTCATGAAACAAGTAATTACTGTCTCTTTGAAAGTAATCACTGGTGACTTTGGGATACCATACTCATTTATATTACATGTAAGAAGGGCCAACTTTGAAAGGGAAATATGGGCTAAAGGTCAACTATGGGGCTATCTCTCAGTGGGTGGAGGCACTTGCCATTAATCCTGGTAGTCTGAGTTCCATCCCTGTGACTCAGATCATCATCTGAAACTGAAGAAGAAACCAACTAGCCACATTTGGTCTCTTACTTCTCCATATGCACAGCACCTGACTCATACAAATATGCCCACACAATACAAAGATACACACACAGCTCATAAGTAGATAAACAATATATTTAATTGTTTTAGATGTGTAGAGGGGCTGAAGAGATGGCTCGGTGGGGTGAGAGTGCTTGCTACTCTGGCAGAGGACCCAAGTTCAGTTCCCAGCACCAACGCAAGAGCTCACGAACATCTGTAACTCCAGTTCCATGTGATGATTCAGTGTTCCTTTCTGGCCTCCATGGGCACCAGACACATAAGTGCTATGCACACAGAGATGCAGGCAGAATAGGTGAACACAAAAGAATAAAAATAAATATGTTCTTTTTAAAGACTTATGTATTTTTTTTAATGTATGTGAGCACACTGTAGCTGTACAGGTGGCTGTGAGTCTTCATGTGGTTGTTGGGAATTGAATTTAGGACTTCTGCTCGCTACGGTTGGCCCCACTCACTCCAGTCAACCCTGCTCAGTCCCTGCTCGATCTGGCCCAAAGGTTTATTTATTATTATAAATAGGTATACTGTAGCTGTCTTCAGACGCTCCAGAAGAGGGTGTCAGATCTCATTATGGGTGATTGTGAGCCACAGTGTGGTTGCTGGGATTTGAACTCAGGACATTTGGAAGAACAGTCAGTGCTCTTACCCACACGCACGCGCCCAATAAATATTTTGTAGACAATAAGAAAGACCCAGGTATGGTATTGTACACCTTTAATCCCTGTACTTGGGAGGCAGAGGCAGATGGATCTCTATTGTAAGTCCAAGTCCAGGCAGGTTTACATAGCAAGTTTCCGGTCAGCCTGGACAACATAATAAAAAAGACCAAGAGACCATGCCTTAAAATTAAAAATAAATAATATAAGGAAGATTGAGCCCAAGGAGTGGGCTAAGTATATGGGGGCAGCTGAGGGGTCTTATCCTTTCTATATTTCCACAAGTTTGAAAGCTTATAAACCACATTTTATTATGAAATGGTCCTGGTGGTCTAGGCCTGTAACCTCAGTCACTCAGAGGCTCACAAGTTCAAGGTCAGCCTAACCTATACAATGAGTTCCACAGTGGTGTGAGTAACTTAGCAAAACCTTGAGTCAAAGTTCTAAAAAAATAAATAGAGATATATAATCAGGCATATTCAAAGCCCGAGGTTCATCTGCAGTACTGAAAAAAAAAATGTATTACTTCCTTTGTACTAACAAAAACACTGCCCAACATTATTTATGCATAGTAGCACATCTGAGTTACTGGAGCAAACAGATTTCTACTGTTTCCTGCCAGAGCTAACATCCACCTAGAACAGAAAACTAAAGGGAAATAGAAATATGTGGCTTGCCCTGATCTTTGCAAACAAGGCCCTTTCTTGTCTTTTGTCTTCCTTGGATCGAGGTCTGACAGTGAGAGCTTAAACTAGGAGTGAGCCTGGGCACAGCTTTCTTGGTGACAAGTCCTGCCAGACAGGTAGGAGAAACAGCACAGCGGGTGCCAACTGTTTACCCAGCATCGTCTGCTATTTGGACTTCTTCCCTGAGGTGACTTTCCTGCAGGAGTCCTGCTCTAATGCAGAGAGAGGCAGAGGGACTGAGACCGCTTGGGTCACAAGATAATAACAGAACCATGCCACAGGAGTCCCTGTCAGCTGTGGCCAAAGTCTCCCTCTGACAGCTGAGCAGTGGTCATAAAGACAGTTATGACTTGTGTACAATCTGGCAAGCTTGTCTCTCTCGGCAGCGGATATCAAACTCAAGTGTTCAGGTATGCTGATGTTCTCTCTCTTTCTCTCTCTGTGTCTGTCTGTCTGTCTGTCTGTCTGTCTGTCTGTCTCTCCCTCTCTCTCTCTCTCTCTCTCTCTGTCTCTTTGCCTCATCACCCCCAAATCTATCCCCTCTCATTATAGGCCAAAGCTACTTCATGTCAGGCGGTTTGGACTGACTGAACCTTGGGTCACTAATTCAAGACATAAAATCAACCGTGTTGTCAGAGGGAAAGGTTACAGAGGGAAAAAGACCCACCTGGGGCTGCCGTTGCTCCCTTCCATCTTCCACAGCTGCCTGGGGCCTGGGACAGTGAGCTCTGATCCCTTGGTGTCTGCACAGGCTTCTGTGTGTTTGCTGTGGGCCACAGCTGAGAGCAGGAAGTGAGCCCAAGCACTAAGAAACCAGAGAGGGCTCTGCCCTGATGGGGAAAAGAAAAACGAAAGTAATTCTCTAATCTCAAGGGTGCTGCTGTGAGATCCTGTCCCATCCATCATTTTTGGAATGTTGTAGCAGGGAGGAGAAAGGGGACCTAGAGGATTGCAGAAGGGTACACCAGGACAAGCTGAGCCAGTTCCTGAGAGTGCCTTCTTTATGGAAAGATGGGACAAACAAACAAAACAAAACAATTAAAACCCCTCCACAGAAACTCAAACTGTTCTCTCTTGCTCCTGTGTCTAGGAGGGGAGCAGGGATCCCCCCAGGGTTGGTTGTCATGTCCCTGGCTGAAGTGACTTGGGTAAGGAGACAGCAGGGAAGGAGGGTCAAACACTTGCAAGGTATCTCTCAGGCCAGCAGGAGACCCAGGAATCTGGCCAGGACAAGATTTCTCAGACCCAGGATTGAGGACATCCCCCAACTCCATAGACATTGGGTCAGAGCAAGACTTGGGTCTCTGAAGACTTGTCATCCCAGCCTAGAAGTCAAAGGCAGGAGGAAGCTGCAGCAGTGGCCACCAGGGCATGAGGACAAAGATGTGGTCCTCCCTTCTGAGGTGCAGATATGATAAGTAGTGATGAGCTGTCACCTCCAGTGAGTCTTTCTAGGAGGCCCCTCATGGATCATTAGGATATATATCAAGTTCTCTCTGTTCCTCCTTCTGGGAGCACTTTCTCTGAGGGACTTGGTGACCTGAGGTGAGCCTCTACCCTGACAGGTCTCCCAGCAGAGAGTCTGCTTGCCTCTTTCTCATCCTTTAGTTCACATGCACAGGGATAGGCTGGTATGAAGCTGGGGTGGGTATGACTCACAAGAGTAGTGTGAGGCCATGCCTGAGGTTAGCCTTTGGGGTCTTTTAGTGCCCCACATTTTAGCCATGTCTCCATTTCTACTTCGATCTAGAATAAGAAACTTTGGGATGATTTTACAGGACTCTAAGTAACAAGACTTTGCAGAAGCACCTCAAAGCTAATGTGTGCATGGGAATCCAATGTCTATATGTTGCTGGTTCAGTTCCTTCTTGGAGACCCAGAGGAGTGCACACAGGGAGAGCTGAACTATCACTATACTGTCCAGTGTCTGACTGGCACTCCTGAGACCTGAAGGCCCAGCTCCACAGTCAAGTGTAACTCTTGGGAGGTGAGGTGCACAGGGAACAGAACGTTGCTACACCTACTTACCCCAAAGCAGCTCTGGAAGAATGCTATTAAAGGGTCCCCCCTTCCCTGAATACCCCGCACCCCAGTTTCCAGCTATAATATTGGCAGAATTGTTCATACAGAAATCTAGAACATTCTGGCCTTGTATTACTCTACCTGGGTGAGAATAAGATGGCTATCATAACTTTGAATCAAATTGGAAGCAAGCTTTGATACTGTCAGGATGAACTCTGGCCAGGTCTATTCCTGGATGCACAAAAGAATGGCAAATTTCACAGAAGCTTAAATGAGTAGCCCCATAAGGCCACCATATTTCCCTTTGTGTCCAATCAGGGGGAATTATGCTTCCTGATATAATTCCTGCCTGCATCCAATCAGGCAAGCATACATGTTGACATGTTTCCCACATATGTACCTCCTGTCTACATGTGACCAAGCACATCCTATGTAGTTGGGGCAAACAAATCTGTGTAGGGAAGTGAAAACATGTGTCTTGTTTCACAGAGGCATTCTTGTTTCACAGATCTCTTTGACACAGTAATTAAAATTCAAAGCATAACTTTGGCTGTCATGCTTTGGAAAACCACACAACACGGCTTCAAAACAAGGTAGAATAAAGGTTTCAGGAGGGGAAACTTCAGTTTTCAGGCCATCCTGGAAGAGGTTGCATGTCAGATGAAAGACTGAAGATACTTACAGAAACATCATGGGACACATGGTTTGGAAGGCACTTGGCAAAGTAAAAGGGTTCTTAGGTTCTGAGGGCCCATTCTTGTACAAGAGTGATTGGAGTGGCAGCTACCGACCAACTCCTGCTTAGGCCAGAATTTAGGCTTTTGTTGCAGCAGAGGGGACACATGATTGTAATGGCTCAGATTGCAAGCAACCTGTTTATGAAAGGCAACGCTCAGCTTTCAGTTCAGAGGGTATTAGACAAGCCCTGGACTTTCATTTTTTGGAGATCTGCTCTTCACTCTCCAGACCCTGGTTGTTTTGTGTTTTGTTTTTTTGTTTTTTCATAACTATACTCACCACAAAGCCTCCTGCCAAAGGTTTTGTTTTGTTTTTTTCCTGCCCTAATCAGGGCGGTGTTTGCTCCCAAGTTCAAACAAAGGGAAGCAGGAAGTTAATTCTGGGCTAGCTGCCTCCCAACTTTTGACATCTCTCCAAAATCCTGTCTGAGTTCTTCCTTTTGTAGAAACCTCAGGTTGTTCAGGGTTTTTGCTTCCAAAGTCACTGCCTGAGTAACAGTTTGCAGGCAGGAGCTTCTTCACTAACAGTTAAGACAAGCTTCTTTATTTCTCACCAAATAGCAGCAAAGGAGTTCTGGTCACTCCCATAGCCAGCTTGACTCTGGAGGCACGAGAGGATCCAGACAAAGCCCCCTGAGCTTTCTACCCACTCAGAGGGTGGCATGGTCCTTACTGATCAGCACAGCCATGAAGAACGCCTTTTAAAAGAGAGACACAGCTCAAAACCACACACTCCTGTGCTTTCCTGCTCACAGGAATGAGCCAGTTCCAGCAAAGACACACCTGTGGCAAACACACGGCTGTTCTACACATTCTGCTGGAGTTAGTAGCAGCCTTATTGACAGGAATGATGTAGGCGATGTTCTAAGAAGCCTGAAAAATCCCTTTTCTTTGCTGAAGGAGGTGGGGGGATAGCATCAGATCTGGGTTTTGTTTTAGACACTTGTTGAGTAGTCTTTACTTTCTAAGGGACTCTGGTTACAGCCCTCCCTCTACCTCTGGCTTTTAATAGGATAGCTGACTTCCACCATGTGCCCTCTTTGCCCACCACTATTTTGATAGGTATAAAGCAGTATCTTTATAGGTTGCCCTGTTGTCCTGCCTTCAGTAGCATTAGGTCTCTACCTGTCTCTCTACAGAAATCACTTAGTCTGGCTGCGACAGTTGAGTGATTCTGGTTATCTGGAACCGAATCTTTCTATTCTTACTATAGAAATAGGAATTGAGAGATGGTCTCACCATTGTTCCATCCTTCAGAGAGCAGCCAGTGCTGAGCTGATCAAGGATGCTCATGACCCCAGCAGTGTTCCTGATCACCTCATTAAGTTCATGTCTCTGAGTGACCCTAAGGAACACGGTCATCTATCTCATGGGCTATTCTCCAGTACTAGAGAGTAGAGTCATCTCACTACTTCAGTTAGATTTATAACCCTGAGTCTGTGGTCATGGTTCCAATAATGAAGCAGCACTTCATCAATGTGTGCTGAAAATAGGAGGAGCATACAGGAGCTGCCCAGGGACAGCCTACACCGATGACCCTTGCCATCACCAGACTGATTAGCTTCTACAGCACAGAAGAACACTTAAGTGTTGATAACTCATGGGTGCCAGGCTAACCAACTCAGCTACCACCAGGCCCAGATACAGGGCTTTGACCTGACCAACCCCATCATCTACCCCAGCTATGAACTGCTGGAGCAGGTGAATGGATCAGTGCTGCTCTTCCAAAGCTGCAGGATCTCCATGACACGAGGCAACAACAGGATATCTGAGATGCATCCTGGGGAGGATCCAGTATTGATGGTAGAGCAGAGCCAGAGGCTTCGAATCAAACCAATGACCAAATGTTCATTGCAATGAACATTTGCAAGAAGAGCTGTTTGGATACTGTGTAAACTGTGTGACACACTGCAGCTTTCATGGCAAGATTGTTTTTGTTGTCATTGTTTTCTTTTCTTTGGGGGTGGGGGAGGTTGCCAGGGTAGAGGGGGATAGGACAGGACTGGAAGATGAGTGGGAACTGTAGTGCATGATGGGAAATTCACCAAGAATCAGTTTTTTAAAAATTTAAACTATTGATAACTCTGTCAGCCAGTTTAGTTTTCCAGCTTTCTTTATCCAGTATCTAAACCCAAACACAATCTCCATGCCTCTCCTGTAGGCTGGGCTTGTCACTCCTTTAATGTGAGGCCCCTTTCACATGGCTTCCAGCCCTAACCTTGGTTTGTCTACTGAGCTATGCTGGGAATCCCCTGTGTAGTCTTTATTCAAGCTAGATGGGGGACATAGATGGCTCTTCATTGCAAGGAAGAGTAAAGGGATCCTCTCATAGACAAATAGGTTCAGGGAAACAGGTTCAAAGTCCTCACTCTGAGTCTCAGGACCCTGACATTGGCACAAGACACTTCCTGAACCTAGAATGCAGTCTTCTTGGGAGTTCTGTCTTTGTGAACACAAGGGCCCAGCACATACATGCTTTTGCTGCAGTCTGACTTATGGCTGCAGATATGAGTGACTCTTTCCTCATGATTACTTGGGATTGCTCGATCTAAGGAACTCATATCCATCTATTAGTGCAATGCCGCAAGTGTCACCAGACCCCATCTTTCTTACAGTGACCTTTTCTCCATCCACTATCAAATATGCCACTTTGTGTCAAATATGCCACTTTATGTGTAGCTCACATAGTCTGTAATGCCTTTCTACAGGTTAAAATTTGGCCCCAGTGCTGGTTTAACACCTGAGAACCTTTGGTTAGACAGTGACCAACCTTGAGAACCCCACCCGAAGGCTTTGCCTCTGGGACATTATCTTATAGTGAGTCTTCCTAGACACAGGTCCTGAGTTGAGAGCCTTTTTCTGTCTTATTTGATGAGTGGTTTGTTTTTTCCAGAAACCTTTATAAGCCAGGGTAGCTGAGAGTCACTATGTAGCCCAGGCTCACATTGCATTCACAGCTATCCTCCTGCCTCAGCCTCTCAAGGACTGAAGCTACAGGAATGAGCCACCACATGGTTTGAAGTCTTGGAAGCTTATGGTTTATTGTGGATTGTTCTCAGGAGAGTAAGAGACAAGAAAAGCAACATATATGTGGGGGGAGGGGTTGGAGTGGTGGTGGAGCAAAGCCAGCTGGAGACAGGCTCCAGCCTAGACCCTTGAAGACCAGAGAGCAGCAATGCACCATACTCTTGATTTCATGGGGAGAAAGGGGGATGGACCCTCAGGCCAGGAGGTGTAACTCCTAGCTGCACCTGTTTCCATATGACCAAGAGTAATCATCCAGGAATGATAGAGTCTATAAAGAACACTCATTGCTGCTGCAGGTGAGCCAGACATGGCCAGGTGACACCAGCCATGTCTCTGATTTCAGTCAACTCTTTTCATTTGTTTCCTGAATAGCAAACACTTCCTTGAAACTCTTCTCAAACTTGGACTCCAGTCTAAGTCCCGTTTAGCCAAACTTAGGGTTCTAAAAAAAAAAAAAACATAATGTAGACAAGAATGATGGTACTCATTATCAGTGACAGAAACACATCCTCCCTCTTGGTACTTCTATTCTCTGAGGGACTCCATTAGGTTCACGGTTCATTCACATGTAAAGGACCTTAGAGTTTGGTATTTCTGAGAATCTTGACTACGGGGAGTAAGAAGCAATCTCGGGCTGGGGAGTTGCCTCAGTGGGTCAGTGTTGGCCACACAAGTGAGAGGACTTGATTCAGATCCCCCCAAGCCTGTGGAAAGCTACATGCACTCCACTGTGGTCGACAGTTGCCTTGTCTCAAAGAAGCTGAGATGGAAAAAAACACACATGATTGCCCTCTACTTTGACTTTCGTGAATATTATGACACACACATCTGAACTCTCACATAAACATGCACACACTCATGAGTACATACACATCACGTATATTCATATACTCACACAAATATTTAAGCTAGGATCTAGAGAGATGGAGTGGTGATTAAGAGCATATAGTACTCTTGCTAAAGACCTAATTCAATTCACTGTACTGATGCCTCTGGACTCCACAGACTTCCACACTCAAATGCACACACACTATGTCTTCCCCCAAAAACACACACACACACACACACACACACATGGGGGGGGGGGGTTTCCAGATAGGATTTCTCTGTGTAGTCCTGGATATCCTTGAACTTGCTCTATATATAGACTGGGCTAGCCTCAGACTCAGAGATCTGCCTACATCTGCCTCCCATATGATGGGTTTAAAATCCTGTGCCACCATGCCCACCTTTGACATACATATATTTTTAAAATTATTCTCCTGTGTGTGTGTGTGTGTGTGTGTGTGTGTGTGTGTGTGTGTGTGTTGGGGGTGTTGGCTTAATTTTCCTCTTTGTGGCCCATTAGCTTTGTAGACCAGGAAAAATGTTAGGTCTCTTGTGCTGGGAACCTTCCTGTTAGTGAAACACACTCTAGATCTTAAACAAAAAAGAAAATCCACTTCCAAATCTCTTTTTCTTTTTTGAGATAAAGTCTCATACCAGGAAGGCTTTGAACACAAGACATTCTTCCTCCATCGGCCTTTTGAATGCTACCATCCCAGGCTTGTATCACTGTGTCTGGCGCTTCCAGATCTCTTATTTATTGATCCTTATTACAGGAAGATGTATGACACTAAACTTTCCAGCATGCAGAAAATGGGTGCAGAGTAACCCTGAAGATGAGATGCAGGCACAAAGGGATGCTGACCTTGAACGTGATTTTGTGATTCCGGAAGATGAGCCTCATGTCTTGCACAAAGTCTTCTACTTGGCAGTAAGCCTGGTCACTCAGATTTTTCTTGATTATGTAAAACCACATAGGCTCTTGCACACCCACAGTCATCTCTCTAAACTGGTGAGGGAAATAGCCACAGAAGAGTGAATGCCACGGTTCAGCATTTACCTTCCATCGGGTCCCAGAAAGTCTACAGGAACAACAGAGCCTGTGCCCCTCAGGGATTAAGATCACAAATCCCACAATGGCCCTCTCAGTCATGAGACATCAGGAAGCCAGGGATCAGGGGTTCACCACCGTTACTTACATAATAATAATATGGCATCTTGGAAAAAAAGGAGCTCTCAGAACAGCAATAGACTCTCAAGAGAACATACTCACACTTCTGCAAGAAAAAGGGACTCAGTCAAAGTGACTTAGAAAGGCAGAGTCTATACATTTACCCAGGGGGAAGGCGCCACTCAAACCCATCTGCAAATCTGCCCAACATGAGTGCCTCTTGGTTATAAACTTGTATGACTGAGTTTTTATACCAAGGAGTTATGCTGCGACAGCTCTATGATGGAGTGCGGCTTGGGAGAGCAGGCTCTCTGTGAATGCTATTCTTCTGGCTCCAAGCCTATCTGTCCTTATCCAGGAAAAAGGAGAAAAGATTGGTTTACAGTGACTCACCAACTGTTCCTGGGGAGCCATCTCCCTCTGCAGTATCTCAGATTCTGGAAGACTCGGTTGACTTCCTAAGGACTGTATCCTACAGAAGATGCAACTCCATGGTGTTCTGAAAGGTTGGACAGGAAGTGAGCAGAGGACATGACCAGTAAAAACAGCCACTGTTCCTATGCCTGCTATTATGCTTTCGTGAATGGCTGACAGTCTATCTGGGGCAAGGGTTCTCAGACACTGAAGGACCCCACTTAGAACCTTAGGTTGCCAGCCCCCTGTCAATGTCATGGCAGGAGGCAGCCCTTGGAAAGTGGGCTTTGTAATGAGTGGTAGGTCCCCATTTCCTGACAGAGGTTGCTGGGAGCACAAGGAGACTAGGCACAGTAAAATGGTCTTCAAAAAAATTCTGGGAATCTTGAACTTCCAAGAGTCCATTGCAATGTGGTGAAATGTGGGAAGTAGTCAGTCATGCTTATTTTTCTTTCATAAGTACATAGAAAGCAAAAGTAGTGTATTCTACCCCTGATCTTTTGGACAAGAGGCTTTGGTATACAACTTTGAGAAAAGGCAGTAGTGGTGTGTAGGCAAAGGACCCAGCCTTTATATCAGGAGAGATGGCTCCCTAACACAGAGAACATTAACCTTTTGCTGACAGCATCTTGAGACAGCTCTCGGGGTCTTCCTGTTTGGTATCTGTTAAGAGCCCCTGTGTTTCCCACCTCAAGGCCCACACTACCACTCCATAAAGATGATGCATATGACAAGGCGGGGGTACTAGGAGACAGAGAAGGGATCCCATCCCACTCTTTGAGTTCTTTGACTTTGAGTTCTAGGTAGTTCAAACCAGACCTAGAGGTTCACAGTCACTTTCTGCTGCCTTCTAATCCAGTTGTAAAACTCCAAGCTACTGCTCTAGCACCATGTCAGCCAGCATGCTGCCATGCTTCCTGCCCTGATGATAATGGACTAGACCTCTGAACCGTAAGCCAGACCCAATGAAAACAAAATTTTTTATAAGAGTTGCCCTGGTCATGTTATATCTTCACAGCAATAAAACCCTAACTAAGACAACTAGCCATAAAACAAGATTTAACATAATCTGACTAATATTCCTAGCATGTAGATAAAAGAAGTTTCTGAAATAAAATATTTAGTCCACTTGCCTCTATAACAATAATGACACTGACTCATCTAAGGGAGATGTACTAGAGATTGAATTGAATTGAATAAACTAAGAGAATACCACATCCTGTAAATTAAGCAGTGAGCATACCATGAATTGAAGAAAGAATCTATAGAGATTTCTGTCTAAAGGGCCCAGAGCCTGTGGTAGGGCCTCTGAAATGGCAGGATATGACAGATGACCAGGCAAGTGGGTTCAAGGAAGAAAACAAAAAACAAAAAATAATCTGTGGCTTTTGGAACCCTGTAGAAAATCCCACAAGACCAAAGAGAATGGGCATGTTGAGACATGAGTCACTGTCACTAAAATCCAAGGACTGTAGTCATGTCAGTCACTCAGGGTTGGAGATTGGTGTGGTAAGTTTATTCTTGAACTTGATATAATCTAGAATTGTAGGGGTTTGAGTAGATATGGCTCTTCATAGGCTAATAATGTGTTTGAATGCTTGGCTCATAGGAAGTAGCACTATTAGGAGATGTGACCTTGTTGGAGTGGGTGTGGCCTTGTTGGAGGTGGGGTTTTACTGTGAAGATGGGATTTGAGGTTATACATGCTCAAGCTACACCCACTATGACACATAAGCTCCTTCTGCTGCCTGCACATCAAGATGTAGAACTCTCAGCTTCTTCTCCAGCACCATATCTGCCTGGATGCTGCCATGCTTCCCGCTATGATGATAAAGGACTAATCTGCTGAAACTGTAAGCCAGCCCCAATTAAATGTTTTCCTTTATAAGAGTTGCTTTAGTCATGTTGTCTCTTCACAGCAATAAAACCCCAACAGAAGAATCATCTGAGAAGAGAGCCTCTTCAGATGTGTATTCTAGGTTGGGGTCATTATAGTTAGACCCAGCCACTGTGGCTTCCTGGGTATGAGAGCAGAGAAAGTTAGAGGAGCATGAACATGCACTTGTTAATGCATTGCTCTCTGCAGGCATAAAAGATACTTTGTCCTATGAAAGGGAAAAGAATCCCTCAAGTCAACAGAGGTTTGAACATCTTACCAAGACTAACACAGACTGCCTGGAGTCAAAGTTAATTTCCATCTAGAAAGGCTAATCTTTGACATTATTTGTTCTTTGTTACTATAGAGTAAGATCTATTTATCAAAACCAATGTACAAATACATGTGTGTTCAAGGGGCAGCAGAAGTGGACTATGACCAAACTGCTGCTGCCTGTGGGAAGCCTGGCATAACACCAAAATTAAGGCTCAATGTTATATACTGCCTAAACATCTGGAAAAGTCAGAAATGGGGTGGGTACACGGATTAAGGAACTCCACTGAGGAGATTAAGGCAGTACAGTCATGGTTTTGAAGACAGCTTGAAGCCTTGTAACAACAACAACAATGAAACACACACAGAGACAAAAAACGTAAATAGTTGAGAGAGCCTAGGATGGTCTATTAGTTCCTTGCCCCACTCTGTCCTCATAGGAGAGTTTTAGTGGGTTTTGTTTCTGCCATTCAGAGAGGTATTCAAATGAGTTCCTCACAACCTCCCTTGGTATGTTGCTGGGGTTTCCTATGACTATTGTTAACACGGGAACCAGGAAGAATCAGAATAACATGTGGAGAGGAACACATGCATTCCTGGTCCCAACTTCAAGGAGAATGGTGACAGTTTGAGAAATGAGAGGTGGTTCTATAGGAACACAGAAAAATCACAATTCAGGTATGGTGGCACATAGTAGGAAAGTCAAGACAGGAAGGTCAGGACCCTTGGCTACATAGTGAGTTTGTGGTTATTTTGGTCTACATGAGACCCTATCTCAAAAATATCAGGGAAAGAAGAGAGGAAGAGAAGGAAGAAGATATGGTGTAAAAGAGGGGAAGAAACACCTCTCCGTAGTCCATGGGCTGTTGGAAATTTTCTACTTTCCTGTGATTGTCTAAGGGACAAATACAAGCATGGCTTGAGGTCTGGGCCGCCACTGGGTGAGTGAGTGGGAGAAGGGAAGTAGCCAAGGTGACAGGGCCAACCATTCTGTGACCAGGGCCATCTCTGCCCTCAGGAGAAGTCGGTCCTTCTGCATCAGTCTTGGTGGTTTGCTGTATCACCTGACTGCTGGACCACTTTACTTCGCTGGTCCTTCTCCTCCTCCACATGCAAAGGATGGAATTCCTCAGTTTTCCATCCTTATCTACAGTCTGTCCAGATGATCGGAGTCACTCTCCTGCTGCAGTTTCCACCTGTGTCCTCAGCTTCATGGTGTCTCTTCTCTCCTCAGCTTCTTGTGTTTTAATGCCCAGCCATGTCTCTTCTAGGGCTCCCTGGATACAGCTCAAACTCATCCTGCTAAACTCTGGGCCATGTTCCTACTGTACCCTGATCTTCTCTTTGTCTCTACCATTTATAACATGCTCCATACACGACAAACCTATCCTGCATCAAACCTCTCACTTCCCAAATGCACCCAGCTCTTTGTCTTCTGAACACTAACTTTTAAGCTTATTTAAAATGTTTCTTTGTTCTAGCAAGATCCACAAAGTCCAAGGATACTGGCAAGCAGAGAATGGACAGGACCTTAGGTGTTAGGATGGTTTGCCTATAACCAAACACCAGCCAAGCGGACATAGAAAAAACAGTGATTTGCTCAGTGTGATGGTTTTGCTTCCGATCAGCAGTGGACCCCCATGGCTCTCTTCAGACTGGCCCCAGGGTTTCTGTGAAAACCCACTCAGTCTGTAGGCAACTTTCTGCAGGACAAGGAGAGGCCCAGAACTAGAACTTGCACAGGAGGCCCGGCCTCCTGAGTTCTTCCTGCACACTGGATACAAGCTAGGATGTTTTCATTCCATACACTGCCCTTTGCAAATGTTGTCTCCTCCTGTATTTGTTCTTACCCTTCATCCAAAGCCAGCCAGGCCCACTGCCATGTCAGGTTTTGTACCAGGGACCCCAGTGATCTAGAACTCTATCTCCCACCTCTAGGGTAAATGAGGATATGAGAACCCATGCTGGCCATGTAGTAGGATGTTTCTGACCCAAACACCCAGTGTGGCTCCTCCTGCCTTGGTTGTGGGACAGGTCTGGTAATGATGGCACTTCACTCATACAGCATACCTAAATTGAGAGTTGAGTCTCTTTAAGGGAGAGGCAACCAAGTCACAGGCAAAGCACCAATGAGACGGGGCCTTTCAGGGATTGTAGCTAGGAGTCAGTACTTACACTAGGGTCAGCTGGGGAACGATGCAAGTTCTGTGTTCTCTGCTGAAAGAGAAGATTTGAGTGAGTATAAGATCTGATTATTCATTCAAACAGTCAAATGACAGTTGCTTAAATTTGTTTTATCATCACCAGCATTAATCTTACTTCTAAGATATGTCTCACTTTAGCCCAGGCTAGCCTTGGACTCCCTATATAGCCAAGGCTGAACTTGAACTCCTGATCCTTCTGCTTCTGCATTCCATGTGCTGAGATTCCAGCCTTGCGTCATCTTGCCTATAAAATTTGCTTAATTATTTAGAGGCTCTTAGGTAGGAACAGCTCAAGTGTTGAGCTTGTTTAGTTCCCATCTAAACAAATTAGAGGATAAAGCAAACAAGATCAAAAGAGACACTGTAGTCACATAAAGCCTCTCCCTAATCTCTCACTAGGGATTTTCCATCCTGACCAGTCACACATGTTTCTCAATCTTACTTTGACCCAAATTTGTAGAAGTTGTGGCCTCGTGCACCTTCAGGGGGTTCCCAGGAACTGTTAACAGAGTGTATTCACTCTTGAACTCATTGATTGAAAATAATAGTTTAATTCATTCTACCTAAAGTGTTTCTCTTAAAGTAGCTACTCCCCATATATATTTTTATGGACCTGTGCATCTACTAGGAGAAAAAGAGGATCATCAAACTATTGTTTGAATTAAAGCAAGGTCCCCTTGCTGGCTATAGTCCCCAAGGAGCCTTTGTGAAGCCATGCAAGGAAGCAGGGTCTGGTTTCTAAATGAATAATTCTACTTAGCCTCGAACATTCAAGGCTCTAGGCTATTTTCTTTCTCTTTGCCATCCCAGGATGTGTCCACCATGGCCAACAGCCCCCCTCGCTACAGAGTAGCTGCCATGAGAATGAGGCTGAAGATGTGCCAATCATAGTCAAGGACCCATAAGGCTCAGAATCCTAGAGTCCAAGTAACCCCAGAGAGAAAAATCCATCACCTTCTATAGCTCCCCCTGAAAATCAAATAAAACCAAGGCTCCCAAGGCCATATCTCTTCCTCTTGCTGGCCTCCCTCCTCTGTATTCAAACCTCAAAGGGATGCCATGCTGGCTGCAATGTTAAGAGGCAACAGTAGAATTCACATTGCTTAGCTCATCTGCTGTAGTGACTTTTCATCCTTCCCTTCTGTGATACAGGGAGTCACAGCTCTTAGCTCTAGTCCTAGGCTGAGAGCTAGAGACAAGCATGACGTAAGATATACTCACCTGAGAGGTGGTCCTGCTACTGCCTACTGTGCTAGAATTCCCTACTTCACCCTATTGGTCATTGTTTAATGTAGATAGCAACTTTGACAAAATACTTGGGGTCAGTCAGGGCTACTGTTACAATCTTCTCTTCCAGTCATTGGGCATTCTGTGTATACTTTGTAATTAAGCATCACACAGAGAAAATAAGGCTTTGCTTGGGAAAAGAGACTCTGGGTATCCAAATGCAGACGTGTTGGTTGTAATGAGAATCCAAGACTTTCTGACACAAACCAGTCATCACCAGCAAGTTTAAACAGTCCTATCATAAGTTGAGAAGCTGGCATGTGATGCTGACTGTGACACAGAAATTTCCAGAGTCCACACTTCTGAGCAGATGAAGCTGGGAGACTTGTAAAAATGGAAATGGATCTTGGATTCTGTTTCTCTGGGAATTCTGTTCTTACAAACAGAAACACAAAATAAGAGGCAACTGCCTCTTGTTGCTATGAAATACTGCACCCAAGAATTAAGGATGGTTTCATCGGCTGAACAGTTCTAGCTTGTTTGAGAGACCCAGACTGAGATGTTCTTAGCATGCTGGGGAAGGTAGAGGTACTGGCCTTTAAAGTAATTGTTGGACAGGTTATATCGTAGCTTCCTTCTAGAAAATGGAGTAGGCAAAACATCCTGGGGATTCAGAATTCAAGCAAGCTAGACAATAATGCCAAGGACAAATTATACGATAGCCTGGAGTTCAGATTCTTAGTGAGCTTTGAAGCCAGAGTTCAGTGATATGTGGCCTGTTGAAGTCTATGCTAATAGCATACTAACTTCTCCAACTTAAAGCAGTCAACATTCAAGGAGGATGTAGCTCTACACACAATACAAGAGCATGGGGGAAGGAAGACACAGGCTGAAAACCAGAAAAGAAGGCAGTAGAGGAGGAAATGAGAGGTGACATTAAGGATAACAACCCAATTTAGGTGCCATCAGTAAGATACTGTGTGTAACACTCACATGGTGAGCACTCACCTCTTTTCTTTTGCGATGTATCCGTGGAGGATTGGGTAGAAAATTTCTCTGCAAGATAAAAGGACCTGAGCATGTAGGTATCCGTATTTCAGTGGTATGAGTTGCATTTCCAACCTCCTTCCAAAAGTTCTGCCTGGTTCAGACCCAAGTTGTCTGACTCCATTTCCCTCTTGTTACCTATGGACTCTAGCCTGTGACAGCTAGAAAGACCCACCTTACATCCATCTTTCTCTGCTGCATCTTCCTTAAGTCCTGAGAATGTTTTCCTACAATCACTGATTCAACCTTTAAATCTACCTGACCCACTTCAGCTTGACTTTCCACCAGGACTAGCCAGTCAACAGCCAGTCCTTGCTTGCATATAGAGTGTCACAGACTCTGATGAATTTGGAGCACACAAAGACAAAAAACCTGGTTTAGGAAGGGGGGATGAGGAAAAAGCTCATGAAAGAAAAAGGATCTCTTTCCTTGTCTCCTCCTCCTTTTCCTCCTCCTCTTTCTTCTTCTTCCTTCTTCCTCCATCTCTTCCTCCTCCTCCTTCTTCTCCTCTCCTGTCCTTCTTCTTCCTTCTCCTTCTCCTCCTCCTCCTCCTTCTCCTCCTCCCTCCTTCTTCTCCTCCTTTTTTTCCTGCTCCTGTATCCTGGCCATTTTACTGTAGAGGTCTTGAAATCAGAGATTCACCTCCCTCTGCCTCAGAAATGTTTGGATTAAAGGCATGTGCTGTGGTTGCCAGCATACAGAACCAATCTCATACAGTTTAAGAAGGATCTCTGGGAGCTGAGGGACTAGGACAGTCAGGGAGGGAAGAGATGTTTGAGCTAAGAATTCTAGAATAAATACTCAGGCTTGCTAAATAGAGAGATGATGAAATCATGTCTGAGACCAGCTGTTTCAAATAGCATTGTAGATGTGTCCTGGCTAGTTTGGCTGTCAATTTGACATGCCTAAGAAGAGCAAACATCAATTGAAGAATTATGTATCTCAGATAAACTATAGGCAATTCCGTGGGAGCATTTTCTTGATTATGGATTCATAAAGGAAATCTAAGCCCCCTGTGGGTGGTACCATCCCTAGAAATGGTATACCGAAGTTGAATAATAATGGAAGTTGAATATGAGCCAAGGAGAAAGCCTTAAGCAATGGTTTCTGCTTCAGTTCATGCCTCCTTATTTCTGTCTTGAGTACCTGCCTTGGCTTCCCACTGTAATGGATTGTACGCTGCAAGCCAAATAATCATTTCCTTCTACAGGTTGATTTTGGTTATGGTGTTCATCATAGCAGCACAGGAACAAAGTAAAACAAGAAGGCTGGGCTTAGCTTAGAGCTGAAGTCTTCTTTAGTTCACTTGAAGCCCTAGGTTCAACTTTGTACACCAAATAATGATGGCAATGATGATCATATATTTGAACTTCCATTTCTTTTTTTCCTTTTTTTCTTTTGAAACAGGATCTCTCTGCCTAGCCCTGGTTGTCTTGGAACTTGCTATTTAGATCAGGCTAGCCGTGAAAACACAGAAATCTTCCTATCTCTGAATCCGAAGTTCTGAGATTAAAGCTTTTGCCAAGATGTTTTGTCTTCAACTGCCATTTCTAACTTCAAGGGTATAACTGATTTCTTGTCTGAATTTTGGATTTGGGGTAATTACAGTGGCATTAATTAAATCCTGCACCAACAACCTCTGTTGCAGGATATTTGTTAACACTGTGAACCCTGGGATTGTGTTATTTACTGAAAAAAACTTGTTTCTAGATCTAGTGTGGCTCAGCTCTTAGGACACACTTTAATCCCTCTGGCTAGAATACAGATATACCCTTAGTACGCACCTTTAATCCCAAACAGTGAAGGTGAAGTTAGATTGTAGAAGGAAGCACCAGTGTTTGAAAGTGATGTCTAATTGAGTGGCAGATAAAGTGACAAATCAGAAAAAGATGTGACAGAATAGGATCTGCCCAGCTCTCAGGAGAAGAGAGAGGGAAGGGGAGCTACTTAAGGGGCAGTGCAGTGAGAGGAAAACAAAAGAGAAGGAGGCAGTTCTACCAGGAGAGCTTTACAGACACCAGTTGAAGAGAGAACAAGCCAGACACAGGTGAGGACAGAATGCGCCAGAGAATGAGAAGGAGCAAGATTAGAACAGATTGCCAAAGTTAGCATGAGGCCAAGCAGAACAATTCAGGAGAAACTGAGATAAGCCAGATTGAATCAGCCAGCTTGAAAAGGACTTTGAGCCAGAACAGCTGAGTCGAACCAGCCACAGTTCAGAAAGCAGTAGAAAGGATGAGCTTAATCAGCAGTAAGCCTCAGAGGCTGAACACATTCCAGGCCTAGACAAGATTGTACAGAGGCTAGAAGTTTCTAGGCCTAGGCTTAGGTTAGCATCAGAGGCAGTAAACCTCGGAGATGACAATTACTTCAAGCAAATAAAAGCTACATTTACAAACCTTAAAGGATGGGTTATGCCAAACACACAGCACACTCCCTATATCTTCACAGGGGCCCTCGTTGGAACTCTGTTTGAATGTCCTTATTCTTTTTTTTTTTTAAGATTTATTAGTTATATTTATATGAGCACACTGTAGCTGTTTTCAGACACACCAGAAGAGGGCATCAGATTCTATTACAGATGGTTGTGAGCCACCATGTGGTTGCTGGGAATTGAACTTATGACCTCTGGAAGAGCAGTCAGTGCTCTTAACCACTGAGCCATCTCTCCAGCCCTTGAAGGTCCTCTTTGCCCTAGACTGTCTCCCACTTGTTTGACAGTCAACTCTTACTTGGGCTTCAGGCAGAAATTTCTCTGCAAACACCCCTATTCAAAATGACCATTCCCACCTCAGAGGTTCTGTATCTCTCATTTGTCAATACCACCAAGGGTGTACCTTCCATGAGGCTGTGAATGAGGGGTGTCTCTCTCCTGAAGTCTCAGAACTTCCCCATAACTCAATGGCTATTTGATCTGAAGCACTGACCTTCCTCTCGTCATTTGCAATACCTGGATTAGGAGTTTCAGGGGCCAATTATGGCAGCGCAGGCTCAGTTTCCAGTTCTTTGACTTTCCATAGCCTCCCATCATTTCAAATTCCGAGGGTGTGAACCAGTTTCCATTCTGACACTGTATGGACTTCACAGATATCCCTGTAAGACCACAATAGGTTAGTTCTGAGCCTGCTTTGTACATAGGACTCAGATTCATGATCTCCCACCACACTGGATCTAGAGCCACCAAAGCTGTGCTGAAAGTCAATAGCCTCCTGCCTGCCTTCGGGAGTCCCAGCTCAACCCTGGGGTTCCCTAAAGAGCTTCATGAAACTTTGCATATTTCTTTCATGTTCATGTGTGAAAAAAAGATGATAATCACCACCTTTTAAAACTACTTCAGGGTCACCAAGAAACAGACAAGCCATCGAGCAACTCCACAGTGTGACTGGGGTCTAGCCTGATGCTGAGCTCTCAAGCTGGAGAACAACCAGAGTCTCAGGTGCCCCAGGCAAGGTGGAGGTAGAATCTGCAGCTATGACTAAGACTGCCACTGGTTTCTGCAACTCAGGATTAGGTGACATCGCTTTCTATCCAATTTAAAGGGAATACTGAACAGATGTTTGTCCATCCCTGCAGTCATAGGTAGACAGCATCAAACATAAATCTTATCCCGTGGAAATAGAGATTATGATTTTTTAAAAAGCTAATGATATGTTTGGCATCTTCATTATTATGAAAATGAAAACAAAATTCCTACCACACCATTTTACACCCACCAGGATAACCATTAGAGAAGACGAAAGGAAACAGCAGCTTTTGACGTAGGGAAGTGGGAGGCCCCCTGCATTGCTGGTGGAAAAACAAACAGTATAGCCACCACCAGAAACATTTTGGTGATTCCTTACTGAGTTCAACATATAATCTTTCACCACATGACCCAGAAACTTCCCTTCAGTGTGCCTCAAACTGAGTATGTATATTCCTACACATGTTGTCCTCCTCGAATTCTCCAAACATTATTTATTACATCCCAAAACAGAAATAATCCAAACTGATGAAGGAACGATGAAAATGTAATATGTACATACAGTGGAATATCATGTTATTCCTAAATGAAAACTATATCTTGCATAAACTACACAGGTGTGGTTTGAAATCATCATGGTAAATGAAAGCAGGCAGTCACAAGTGCTGTATATTATAGGATGTTGTTTGTATGAAATGGGTACAGTGGGCAGATTTATAGAACAGAAATTAAGTGGGCAATTGATTAGTAGAGTGACAAAGGGAGGAAAATATATTCTCATGGTAATTGTTTCAGATGTTCCAATAAAGAAAATCCCATTTATCTACAGACTCTAATTGCTGAATCATACAGTGTATGAATTATAACTCACTAAAACTCTTAAAAATAGAGACAATGTAATCTTTTCTGTTAACTGTCATCCACAGCCTCCTATTAAGAGAGCTCTGAGATGAAGACCATCATACTGAGGCTTTATTTCTTGCACACTTTTATGGCATATTATTGAAGAATATGCTATACCAATGATATACATTAATCCCCATCGATCAGGCTTTAAATTATTGTCCTCTATTTCAAAATGGAAAAATTCAGGCTCAGAAAGCCCCCCTCTCTATAGAATGAGAACATCTTGTTTGGCCAATCTGAGGCTGGAAATTGGGTTCTCTGATTCTCAGTCCTGTGATGGCCTTCCCATGACTGTCATGCTGGTGCTAATGACACAGGGATGTGAAGACAAATGTTTATAGCCTCTTCCCATTTGTGTCTGACCAGAATGAAACTATACAATAGTTTCCATCTATGGACGGAAGTTCATGGCCTTCTTTCTGGTTCTCTGGTCATCTCGTGGCTATATTCACGTTGTTGTGAGCATCTATTATGTATTGTTTCTTCAAGTGTGAAAATAGCACATCAGAATCCCTTCCTGATGTCAAGCCATGCTTACCCCACAGTTCCTTAAGTAATAGTTGCATTATTACATGTGATTTCAAAATTTAGCATTTGCAAAACAAAAACCATGAAGCCCACCTTGTTTGAATTTATCCTTGTGTAACACTCCCTTCAAGTTACCACACGTCACGGGAAGCAACTCAGCACTAAAATTGGCATTTTCTTTTCTGCGTCTTCTTAGACCTGAAAAGAGGATTTCTTCTTGTGTGTCACTTTTCAATTGCTCAATTCCTCCTTCTCCCTCTTGGGGCCATTCCTTTAACACTTGGGACATTTTGACCCTTACATCTCTAGCTTCTAAATCTTTCTTGCATGTGGCATATTAGATACATAGTGACAAAATACCCCTAATTTATAAAATGATAATAATAATAACAAGGCTTTAACAGAGAAATCTGAATTCAATAAAACTGTCCTGACTCCCACTCACTCTGGTTAGCCCCACTGATTGCTTCATGAAACATACAGCTGTTGCTGGGTTATGGCAGGAGCTGTCCAGATGTGCTATTTACTAAAGATGGTAGCCAGATATGGTCCTTTTATCTCCCCATTTTAGTACTAACTTGGTGAGCAGGGAGAGGAGATGATAGGCAGAGCTGGGTGGATCAATTCGAATTTATCTGTATGTCTGCCCTGCTTCATTTCTCCCTGACAAGAGTGATTTGTGTCTGTAGCTGATAGAAAAGCCCAGATAGCTCTAGAACAATCTGAAAACAATACAGGAGGTGGAGAGATGCAACTCCACAGAAGTAGAGATGAAAATACCTCAAGGAAGAGAAGATAAGTTTGTTCTCCCTGCCATCAGTGCAGAGACTTTGATGGAGTGGGACTGGGAGGGAGCCTGCAGTGAACTGTCCATGGTGCTGAGACTAAGTTTGTGATCAAGCCTGCAATGGACTGAAGGGGTTGAAGTAGATGACCCTCTTAACGTTAGAAATGAGTCTGAGGTGAGAGACAAAGGACTTGTCCAAGTCCATTTTGTTCAAAAGAAGAGAAAACTTGGACTCAGGTCTTTGCCCAACACTCTGGGTCACCTTCTTGTACAATCACTGCTGGGTGACACCCTGTGTGTGGTAGAGATTGTATCCACTCTTGAGAGTTTGCAGGTCAAGGCAGGCAGTCTTGTAGTGGCCCGGGGCTCTGGACCTTGTTTCAGCTGCAGCATCAAAATTCTTGTTACTCTCTCAGACACAGTGAGTAGATAGGAAGCATCTTGGTAGGTAATTCAACTGCATACGCTGTTATAGAGACTAAAACTCTTGCTTCCTCTCTGTGGATGGCAGGACCACGAGGCAACATAAGGTCGTCCACTCAAAGTGGCTTTCAAAGGAACTATCCTCCTCCTGGTTCGAGATGCCACTGAGACTCTAGAAGGCTAAGTCATGCTAGTCCATTCCTCCTCCTTCTTAAGTCCCATGTTCATAGCCTACTGGGAAGATTTCCACCTGACTCATCCCGGCAAATTCCAGCCTGGCTTGGTGTCAAAGTTTTGGCAGCAGAATCAGCCAGCACAGCAAATTGAGATATCTTGCCTCCCTACTGCTGTGTGGTGTTTTTCATTGTGGGACTATAAGGTCTGCTGGATTACCTTTTATTGAACATGTTTAAGGCTTGTATTTTGAAGAGATAAAGAAAACACTGATGTCTATTTTAGCAACAGAGAAGTTGGTATAGGGAGTGTATTAGTCAGGGTTCTCTAGAGTCACAGAACTTATGGATAGTCTCTAGATAGTAAAGGAATTTATTGATGACTTACAGTCGGCAGCCCAATTCCCAACAATTGTTCAGTCGCAGCTGTGAATGGAAGTCCAAGGATCTAGCAGTTACTCAGTCTCACGCAGCAAGCAGGTGAAGGAGCAAGAGCAAGAGCTAGACTCCCTTCTTCCAATGTCCTTATATTGTCTCCATCAGAAGGTGTAGCCCAGATTAAAGGTGTGTTCCACCACACCTTTAATCCCAGATGAAAGGCGTAGTCCAGATTAAAGGTGTGTTCCTTAAACTCGGAGATTCAATCTTCTGGAATCCATAGCCACTATGGCTCAAGATCTTCAAACCAAGATCCAGATAAGGATCTCCAAACCTCCAGATAAGGGTCACTGGTGAGCCTTCCAATTCCGGAATGTAGTTCATTCCAAATAATGTCAAGTTGACAACCAGGAATAGCCACTACAATCCACCCCTTGTCAACTTGACACAAATAATATCTCATGTTCACATGAAACAATAACAAGGTTGTAAATACACCTAACATGATATAACTATCCCTCGTACAATCGCAAACGCATTAGTAAATTTACAATGGGCATTCATATTACTTTATAATCCTCGTTTCTGCAACTGGTTATGTGGCCTTAATTGGTATTTATAACTACCTTCCTCTACTACCCATTCTGTATTTCCTTCTCCTTCAGCCAGCACCTCAGCAGGTCTTGGCTCTTTTCCTGGAGGATTGACCCATACCTTCATTCCTGATGGGTCTGCGTCCTTTGTCATCCTGCTTGGATTAGGCTGTTGTAGTTTCCCATTGACTTTAATCACAGGATATGGTAGTACTAAGAGACGCCCTAAGGGATCTCCTACACTCCAGACATAATCTTGCTTACCACCATTGTGAAGAGGTAATCCAATTTCCCCATGGTAATCTGGATCTATCACCCCTCCTAACACTGTTATTCCTTTTTTAGCCTGTTGGTTTAAGGGCATTAGAAGCCCAAAATGACCAGGGGGGAGTCTGAGCTTCCAGTTCAATGGAATGTTTGTTGTAGCTCCTGGTAGGAGCACTCCCCTCTCTGGAGCCAAAACTTCTAAGCCAGCAGAACCTAGAGTTATGGGGACAGGAAGCAAAAATTTTCCTAGAGGGTCACTAGGAGTGATAGTAAGTGGAACTATTCCTTTTTCCACCCCTTGATTCCTGGACCCATGAATCCTGGCTATGGGTGAAACTGTACCATATATCGAGCGCTGATTCAAAGCATATACTGCCTTCTGAAGAACTCTACCCCAGCCTTCCAAGCTGTTACCACCTAATTGGCGCTGTAACTGCGTCTTCATAGGCCGTTCCATCTTTCTATCAAACCAGCTGCTTCAGGATGATGGGGAATGTGGTAAGACCAGTGAATTCCATGATCGTGGGCCCACTGTCGTACTTCTCTGGCTGTGAAATGAGTTCCTTGGTCAGAAGCAATACTGTGTGGAATACCATGATGATAGATAAGGCATTCTGTCAGTCCGTTAATGGTGGTTTTAGCAGAGGCATTACATGCAGGAAAGGCAAATCCATAACCAGAATAAGTATCTACTCCAGTAAGAAAAAAACGCTGTCCTTTCCACGAAGGAAGTGGTCCAATGTAATCAACCTGCCACCAGGTTGCTGGCTGGTCACCTCGAGGAATGGTGCCATATCTGGGGCTCAGTGTTGGTTTCTGCTGTTGGCAGATCTGGCAATCAGCAGCAGCTGTAGCCAGGTCAGCTTTGGTGAGTGGAAGCCCATGTTGCTGAGCCCAAGCGTAACCTCCATCTCGACCACCATGGCCACTTTGTTCATGTGCCCATTGAGCAATGACAGGGATGGCTGGGGAGAGAGGCTGACTGTCCACAGAACGGGTCATCTTATCCACTTGATTATTGAACTCCTCCTCGGCTGAAGTCACCTTTTGGTGAGCATTTACATGGGACACAAATATCTTCACATCCTTTGCCCATTTGGAGAGATCTATCCACATACTTCTTCCCCAGATGTCTTTCTCACCAATTTTCCAATTGTGATCTTTCCAAGTCCCTGACCATCCAGCCAATCCATTGGCTACAGCCCATGAGTCAGTGAATAATCATACATCTGGCAATTTCTTCTTGCAAACAAACTGTAATACCATGTGTACTGCCCGAAGTTCTGCCCACTGTGAAGATTTCCCTTCACCTGTGTCTTTCAAGGTTGTCCCAGAAAGGGGTTGTAATGCTGCAGCTGTCCACTTCTGGGTGGTGCCTGCATAACGTGCAGAGCCATCAGTAAACCAGGCTCTAGTCTTCTCCTCTTCGGTCAGCCGATCATAGGGAACACCCCATGAGGCTTTAGGCACATGTTTGGCAGCAGATGGCATTGTAACAGGAGTAGAAACCATAGGCATTTGAGCAACTTCTTCATGTAACTTGCTTGTGCCTTCAGGACCTGCTCTGGCCCGATCACGTATATACCACTTCCATTTGATAATAGATTGCTGCTGTGCGCGTCCCACTTTATGACTTGCAGTGTCTGATAGTACCCAGCTCATGATGGGTAGTTCAGGTCGCATAGTAACTTGGTGTCCTATTGTCAAACGTTCAGTTTCCACTAAGGCCCAATAGCAGGCCAAGAGCTGTTTTTCAAAAGGAGAATAGTTGTCTGCCGATGATGGTAGAGCTTTGCTCCAAAATCCCAAAGGTCTTTTCTGTGATTCACCTACAGGGGCCTGCCAGAGGCTCCAAACAGCATCTCTATCAGCCACAGACACCTCAAGTACCATCGGGTCTGCTGGGTCATATGGTCCAAGTGGTAGAGCAGCCTGCACAGCAGCCTGGACCTGTTGAAGGGCCTTCTCCTGTTCCAGGCCCCACACAAAGCTAGCAGCTTTCCGAGTCACTTGGTAAATAGGCCTAAGTAACACACCCAAATGAGGGATGTGTTGTCTCCAGAATCCAAATAGCCCCACTAAACGTTGTGCTTCTTTCTTGGTTGTAGGAGGGGCCAGGTGCAATAACTTATCTTTCACCTTAGAAGGAATATCTGTGCATGCCCCACACCACTGGACTCCTAAGAATTTCACTGAGGTAGATGGTCCTTGAATTTTGGTTGGATTTATTTCCCATCCTCTGATACGCATATGTGTTACCAATGAGTCCAAAGTAGTTGCTACTTCCTGCTCACTTGGTCCAATCAGCATAATGTCATCAATATAGTGCACCAATGTGATATTTTGTGGAAGATCCAAACGATCAAGATCCCTTCTAACTAAATTATGACACAGGGCAGGAGAGTTAATATATCCTTGAGGCAAAACTGTGAAGGTATACTGTTGGCCTTGCCAACTGAAATCAAATTGCTTCTGGTGGTCCTTATGAACAGGTACTGAGAAGAAGGCATTTGCCAGATCAATAGCTGCATACCACGTGCCAGGAGATGTGTTAATTTGCTCAAGTAACGAAACTACGTCTGGTACAGCAGCTGCAATTGGAGTTACCACCTGATTTAGTTTTCGATAATCAACTGTCATTCTCCATGATCCATCTGTTTTCTGCACTGGCCAGATAGGAGAGTTAAACGGAGATGTGGTGGGAACCACCACCCCTGCATCTTTCAAGTCCTTGATAGTGGCAATAATTTCTGCAATGCCTCCAGGAATACGATACTGTTTTTGATTCACTATTTTCTTTGGCAGAGGCAACTCTAAAGGCTTCCATTTGGCCTTTCCAACCATAATAGCCCTCACTCTACAGTTCAGGGAACCAATATGAGAATTCTGCCAATTTCTGAGTATATCTATCCCAATTATACATTCTGGAACTGGGGAAATCACCACAGGATGTGTCCGGGGACCTACTGGACCTACTGTGAGTCAGACATCAGTCAAAACTCCATTACTCACGTGCCCTCCATCAGCCCCTACCTTAACTGGAGGGCCACAATGTTTCTTCGGATCCCCTGGGATCAGTGTCAACTCAGAACCAGTATCCAGCAGACCCCTAAAAGTCTGATTATTTCCTTTTCCCCAGTGTACAGTTACCCTTGTAAAAGGCCGTAGGTCCCTCTGGGGAAGAACTGGAGAAAGGGTAACAGCAAAACCTTTGGGTGTCTTATCAAGATCCTTCCTCAGTGGAACCTGGCCACCCCTTCATTCAAGCGGTTCCGGATCTGCAAACTGTCTCAAGTCTGGAAATTGATTCACTGGCCGAGATTGCTGTTTACCACGATCTAATGTAGCCTTTCTTTCATTTGGCTGTTTACCACTATCTAATGTAGCCTTTCTTTCATTTGTTTGAGAATTTTTCTGCTTATACAGATCAAACAAATATGCAGTAGGCTTCCTATGTATTTCATTCCTGGAAACACCATGATTGGTTAGCCAGTACCAAAGGTCCAACCGAGTCATGCCAGTATAAATTTTACCTCTCCTGTGTTGACCACTACTGGGTATGTTATTATAAACATTCTTTTGTCTACGCTGTCCATTATAATAACTAGAATCACCTTGTCTCCGGCGATTCAATGCTGCCACCTGGCCCTTGTTACCTCGGAATCCAACTAAACCCAGTGAATTTAATTCATCTAATTGAGCAGAAGCATCTCCAATGCTAAGATCTGGCACAAGGAAAAGGGAAAGAACAAAACCCTTCAAATGTGCTGGTGCCCCTCTCACCAATTTGCGTCTTATAGAGCTAGTGAAAGGCATATCTTCTGGGCCTTCCCATTGTGGACAATTATGCTTTACACAATATATCCACTCTAGCATTGCAATTTCCCTAAGTCTTAAAATCCCTTCATCAACACTAAGCCACGGAATATCAGGCATCTCCAAGTCATTTCCAGTAGGCCATCTTTTGATAAACACATCAGCCAACCATTCAGACAAACTTTTGACACCTTTTTTAACGATGCGAGCTTCCGTATTAAACCTAGAATCTCTACTCAGAGGACCCATGTCAATAAACTCAGCCTGCTCTAGTATTATGTTCCTTCCACCCTTATCCCACACCCTTAAAATCCATTCCCACACATATTCACCAGGTTTCTGCTTGAATGAATTAGCAAACTCATTAAGCTCCTTAGTAGTGTAGCGAATTTCCTCATGGACTACACTTTCTACCTCCCCTCTAGGAGCCTGTTTTGCTTTGAGTCTGGTTACAGGTCTAGAAGAAACTATTGGTGGGCCTTGAGAAACATCAGTAGTGAAAGTCAGTGCTGGTTTATCAGACTCTGCAAAATTAATTTCCTCATGTGGGGAAGGCATTATTTCAAGGGGTGGGGCTGAGGGTACTACTTCCTCAGGTGGGGCAAACCCTTGAGAATCTGAAGATTCAAAATTCTCAGTTTCAACATGGTCTTCCCACACATCCCCGTCCCATGTTGTAGGATCCCATTCTTTGCCAATTAGAGCCCTTACTTTAACTGTCGACACACTCTGAGGCTGAGACTTGAATTTTCGCTGTAGTTCAGCCAACCTTACAATGAGAGTTTCTGTTTGATTTTCTGCAACTTGAGCTCTATTGCTACAAGAGAGAAGATTTTCTTCAAGGACACACTTAGCAACTTTTAGATCCTTTACTTGTGTCTGGAGCCTTTCGATTTTATCACACAACTCCTTCCTTTCATTCATCATTCTTTCCACAGATACTAAGAGCAGCCAGCCAGTAAAATCATTTTCCGATTTTTTCCCCATCTTGCAGAAAGCTTTGTGCACTGAATCACCTAATTCATTAAGAAAATCAAGGGCATTAGCTTCTTTAAGTTCGGAATATAGTTTCAACCATGGGTCTTCAAAATTCTCTGAGCTCCCAGGAGGGAGAGAATCGGGAGAGGTTTCAATAGTTGAAAGTACTGGTGGATCAACAAGCCAATTCCAATATTTTAAAAGATTCATCCTTGTACTTCTGTTACTCTAGGACCACTCCTGGTACCAACTTCTGTATTAGTCAGGGTTCTCTAGAGTCACAGAACTTATGGATAGTCTCTAGATAGTAAAGGAATTTATTGATGACTTACAGTCAGCAGCCCAATTCCCAACAATTGTTCAGTCGCAGCTGTGAATGGAAGTCCAAGGATCTAGCAGTTACTCAGTCTCACGCAGCAAGCAGGTGAAGGAGCAAGAGCAAGAGCTAGACTCCCTTCTTCCAATGTCCTTATATTGTCTCCAGCAGAAGGTGTAGCCCAGATTAAAGGTGTGTTCCACCACACCTTTAATCCCAGATGAAAGGCGTAGTCCAGATTAAAGGTGTGTTCCTTAAACTCGGAGATTCAATCTTCTGGAATCCATAGCCACTATGGCTCAAGATCTTCAAACCAAGATCCAGATAAGGATCTCCAAGCCTCCAGATAAGGGTCACTGGTGAGCCTTCCAATTCCGTATTGTAGTTCATTCCAAATATTGTCAAGTTGACAACCAGGAATAGCCACTACAGGGAGATTGGGATTTAGATCCAGATACATGTTAGATCCTTCAACATTTTATTTCCAAACAGAATACCTGAGCAAGGCAAGAACAAGTTCTTGTTGCATCCAGAGTCATTTTTGCCCATGTACTAAATTGAAATCCATCACTAACCCCATAAATGCAATTGTGGTCAGAACACAGTTTAAAGTCATTTAAAAACAGTTGTTATGGTCAGTCTTAAACTTTAGAATAACAGATTTGTCAATTCTCTGCTGTTTTTAAAAAACTTTATAGAAGGCTCAATAGTTGTGATCAATTTAGTAAATGGCAAATAAAGTAACCTGTTAGTCTGCTCATGTCACTAATGACATAGGAGTTTCTGTAGGGGGAAAAATGAAAAGTCATTTTTTCCAGTTGAGTTAGTTGAGGTAGTCCCCTGGGATACTAAACATCCTAAGGCAAAGGGCCAAACCACAGTGTGACCACAGAACACATCAGTGGGATCATATCATGCCAGCAAGGCTTACACCAGACCCCCAAAGGAAAGCAAAATTTCTTTAATGAAGTGAACCTGATGTCTGGCCCCTCATCTTTCCCTACTGTGGAAGTGACAGCAGCATATCATGGGAGAGAGAGCATCCAATACTTCCAACATCTTCCACCAGACAAGACACCTGCTCAAGCACCCAGTCACCTCTGTTCTCTTCAATCTCCCCAACCCAATGGCTGCACACCAGCTGCTAGGGAATAGAGGCACAGCTCCAAGAGAACTAAAAACGGGGTGGTGCCAGCCCTACTTGCATGTTCTAGTCTGGGGTTTGCCCAGGCTAGCAGAGAGGAAGTGCTTTAAATTGGAGAAAGCATGAAGGTTCATTCCTTTGCTCTTTGTTCTCTCAGACATGGTCTGCCTGTCTCAAAAATTGGGTACCAGGTCAGAAAGGGCTCTCAGCTTCTCCTGTGGAAAACTGCTGCTGCAGAAATGGACCCGGAAAGCTACAGGGCCTATCAAAGATGAGAAAGAACTCACCAAAAGAGGGGAAGGAAAGGACTGAGAGTAAATCTGCTTTCCTCCTCCAGATCTGGCCATTTTAATAACCAATATACAAGAGAGAAGTATTTCCATAAAAATATAGTTCAACTAAGAAGAAGATATTAGGAGAGACACATTGGTGGTATAAATACAATTTATGCTCTTGCTCCTAACAGCTTTACTCTCAAATTGATAAGTAAGCTTGAGTAGTGTTTTTGGTTTTGCTTTCTTTTGTGTTTAATCTTCAGATAACCCCAACCTTACCAGACAAAGGTGAAGGGAAAGACCCACAGAAGCTGTCTTACCCCTGATCTTAGCAGTGCGTCCTGGGTTCTTTTTCATTTTCTTTCTCTTGAAAGCTGCCTGGAAAACAGCTATTCTGCCACCTAGGAGGGACACAGGCAAACTCGGAGTTGAGCCAAACCACAGGGGAAATGGAAGGAGAAAGGGAGGCATCCTGCTACCTCAGGGTGCTTTCTCTGCACACTGTGGATAAGAGCACACAACAAGGAGCTGTGGTCTTCCAGGCAGAAGTCAGGGTTAAAGCACATGCAGGATTCAGTTGTATTAATATGTTGGAAAGAAATCTATTTGCCTACACATGAAGATAATTAATGGAAGTGTTTTCAAAAACCTCAGCCCAAATAGTGTGGTTTTCATAATACGCATTTAAAAAGATGGATGCAGCCCCCTTTTCTTCTTTTCAAACAAAAATGTACACATTCATCAACAGCACAGCCAGGACATTGTCAAGAGCATAAGACTCTTAGTTGGTGAAATTAATATCAAGTTGGATTCCAATGCCAACTTCATAGACCTGATGCAAAATTGATAATCATTTGAAAAACAGCATTTAGCTTTTGTTTAGGAGAAAGGAATCCTTTAGACCATCACTAAAATCAGACAGCAGGGATGTTTGTAAATATATATACAATATAGGTATAAGATTATAGGAAACACCACCATGTAGATATATTTGTGATTAAATTGTTCAAACATTCTAAGGTCAATTGTACTCTCTCTCTCTCTCTCTCTCTCTCTCTCTCTCTCTGTGTGTGTGTGTGTGTGTGTGTGTGTGTGTGTGTGTGTGTGTGTGTTTGTATGTATCCCTAAAGAATACCTTTCATGACAAAGGCTGATCATATTCAATATTTTAAAAAACAAATAAAAATATAGACATCACATCTATTCCAATAACCAATGTATGTATCTTTGCATATGTGTGCATGTGTGTACATGAATGTGTTCCTATGTATGTGCATGTGTGTGTGCCTGAACATGTGTGGAGGCCAGAGATCAAAGTTTGGTGTCTTCCTCAATACCTCTCCACCTTGCTGTTGCCACAGGTCTGACAGTCAATTTGGGACTCACTGATCTGACTAGACTTACCAATCAAGCACTGTGAGGGGTCTACCTGGATGTGCCTCCCCAGTGAGGGGTTACAGATATGTACATTATGCCCACACTCTAATGTGGGTATTAGGGATCCAAACTCTGGGCCTTGTGCTTACACCCACAGAGCCATCCCATCAGTCCTTCAATGAGCACATTTACAATCATGGACTGTCAGTTATTTTTCTGTCAAGTATATCTTTCTCTCTCTAGACAGATAAATAATTAAGAGACCTGAATTTAGGCAAAAATTAATGCTTTGGCAGGTTTCTCTCTGTGTGTCTCCCTGTCTCTGTCTCTCAGTTTCTCTCTGTCTCTGTCTCTGTCTCTGTCTCTGTCTCTGTCTCTCTCTCTCTCTCACACACACACACACACACACACACACACACATTTTTACATATGAACATGCAGCCTGGTTGCTTCATTCATCCTTCTTCTAGACATTTTTCTAAATCAATAAAAAATTTTATTCTGAGGATGACAGCACTTCCCTTTCAACTTTGGACCACCACATGTACCAGAAACAAACTGTTGGTAAAAGACTTTGTTACAGCATCTTAATCCATATCTTAATGTAGCTATAAAATGTTTGTGGGAGGGTGGAGATTGCACAGAGCAATAAATAGGTAAGCATGAGGCTATGAGTTCAGATACCAGCTTCTACTTAAAAAGTACGTAGGTATGTACCTATAGGACTAATGTTAAGGGTCTAGAGACAGGCTCATGGGGGCTTGCTGACTGACAATTATCAAGGGAATATGGTAGAGAATGACTGGACTAGGCTGGACTAGAAGCTATGGGTTCTCACTGAGCCATCCCTAACCCACGACCGCTGGGCAGACTTATCTACTCCTTACCTCCTTGGCTGCTTCCCATCCTTGCTTCCAGGTCTTCTGGCACATATGTTGGGGAACACATGACACAGGAACACTTCTTTTCACGTGTGGGTTGCTGTGCTCCTGGGCCAAAATTGTGGGTGTACATAGGTTTGTTATCTAATTTTGTAATACTGGGGACCAAGCTCAGGGTCTCATTTGTGCAAGGCAAGCAGTCTACCAGTGAGCTACACACTCAGTTTTGTTTTGTTTAATGTTTCAGTTTTAGACAGGGTGTCACCTAATTTTCCAGGTTGACCTTGAATTTACTCAAGCCCAAGGTAGCCTTGAACGTTGATCTTCTACTGCCCCTCCCCCCAGGGGTGACACATGACCTTCCTGTAAATGTATAGATCCCACCCCTTCTCTTGTTCCTCCAAAATATTTTTACATTTCCCTTCTTTCAGTTCCTGTTTTTAATTTTTCCTCTCCTGTCTTGCCCCCTTTGTCAGAACTATATCTGTTCGATTATTTTAGGGCACAAGTCACCTTGTCTCTCATAGAACAGCAGGTCAGAAGCAAGCCTTTCCAACCCCTCTCTTGGTACCATCATAATCTAGCACCCTGTATACTTGTCCTAACTAAGAAAATGGCTGTGCATGGATCCTGAGACAGAGACAGAGGAGAGCCCCCACTGCTGACTGCACAGATAGTCTGAACTAAAGAGGAGCTGCTTTTTGGAAAAATAAAAACAACAACAATAAAGATTAAGAAGTGAACAGAAGGCCGGGCATGGTGGCGCACGCTTTTAATCCCAGCACTCGGGAGGCAGAGGCAGGCGGATTTCTGAGTTTGAGACAAGCCTGGTCTACAAAGTGGGTTCCAGGATATCCAGGGCTACACAGAGAAACCCTGTCGTGGAAAAACCAAAAAAAAAAAAAAAAAAAAAAAAAAAAAGATGTGAACAGAATGCCTGCTCCAGCAATCACACCCGAGATCAAATGGAGCCATTCTCTTTCCACATCTACATTACTTCTCATTTCCCATCTTTAATTTACTACAGGTAGTCATAAAGAAAGATTTAACGTTCTTATCTTCCACGAGGAAGAATAAAACTGTGCTTTGAAAACAGTCAAAGGTAACCTTTGCTGATGTTACCAATTCCCAACCCTTCCCATTTAGCCATCGACTACCTGCTTGCTAACCATGCATCTGAAATCTACCCAATCAGAAGCGGTGGTACAAATTTTAAATCCAGCCAATCAGCAGTAGTCACCTTCCAACTGCTTGGATGATTGTTTCAGGGTAGCCTGTGCATAACCACTTCTGCTTTACAAAGTCTACAGACCCTGAACTACCTGCTTCTCAAAGTTCTACGCACAACCAACTGTGGCCTTTTCTGTAGAAGCCATATGCTTTGAGTGCAGTGTCTCCTCCCACCCCTACCAGGGCCTTCACTCAACAAGCTTTCAGCTTCAGGTATGGGAGTGATAGTCTCCAGCTTCCATATATGCTGCTATCCATAAGATCATCTGAAGGCTTGCTGGGAGTGTCCTACAGATGCAAATTCGAGACTGCTTGTGCACAATTCAGATAGTGTTCCTGAACCACCACACCAAGTGACTCAGTCTCAACTGGAACTTGTTTAATTGTACTTTTATTTCTGAGTCAGGTTAGTTAAAGATGCGTGTAGAAATCAACATAGAGAAATTTCTATCTTCATTTGTAGGTACAGTATGTAGCAAATATTCTGTCTCTATGTTTATTCTTGCTACATTCAGTCTCGGGAACTTTTAAAAAGTGTTTTTCCTTGTGTCTGCCCTTGATTCGCCCATCTTTCTGAATAGCAGAAAATAACGGAACAAAACAGACAAATGGACGTGAAGGTCTGACAAGTTCCCAAGCCAAGTCAGCCTCACAAATTAATGAATGTGGACCCACCCACCAGACAGAAGCCAAAGTACAAAGAACCTTGGTCCTACTCTACCATGGAACGTTCACAAAGGCACATGATGGCTTGCCAGTCTGAGAATAAGTCATTTTTCTCACTGTGGATGTAACCTTGAGTCAACTACTATCAGGTCATTGATGTCCCCCTTTTAGCCCGTGCTTCTCTTGAGAGCCTGGTAGTCCACCCATGGCAACACACTGTTCACACTGAGAACCACACATCCTTCTTCCATTCATCATGGGGTTGCTGTCTCAAAGCCAGTCTCCCACGGCAGAACCCGGGCTCCTCCTTGTGTTCTCACAACCACTCTGCGTTTTGTACTTAATAATCAGCAGGACTTAACTAATGGTTCCACTTCACAATGGAATGCCGGGGGGGGGGCGTAGGATGGGGGCTTTACATGTTTGTCAAGTAGCTCTATATAACAAGGGAGGAGGTTCTCTAGTGGCTCCACGTCCCCACCAGAACTTGTCATTCTAGACTATTCTCTGGGGAATGATGCTTTCTTTGACAAAGCCCCTCAACTGTGAAGTTGAGATCTTTTTGAAAATGGAACTTCCAGATTATGTGGTCACAGATGTATTTCAGAGGTCCTGAAAGATTCATCTGTGCTTGTCTCTATAATCAATCGTTCTAAGCCACCAGGACCTGACTAGATGTAATAAAAGCCCTTGTCCCTTCCCTGGAATGCCTCGCCTAATCACAGTAGCTTCTCCCATCTCTCCTAAGCTCATTATCTTAGTACTTTCATGTTCTACTTTTGCTTGATGAGCAATGTAATGTTATATGCTTGAGAAGATCAGTGCCTCATCTAGACGTTTATTTTCTATGGGGTGTCGAGCTCTAGAGCACCACTGGGTATGTCAACACCATCCAGGGTGGGCTCCACACTCAGGAGTAGTTGATCACACAAACTTTGTGGTTTTGGGGGGTGGAGGCTTCTCTTGTTTGAGTATTTTTTTTGTTCTTTCAGTTTGTTTTGATTTTTTAAGAGAGAGCAAGAGACACACAAATACAGGCGAGAGACAGAATTTGGAGAGGATCTGGGATGAGTTGGTGATGGGAAAAGAATACTATCAAAATCCATTGTATAGCATTATATTACACCAGTAATTTATTAAAATACTATAACTTCCCTTTTCTCTCCCTATCCACAGACACAATTCTCTCAAACCATTGATCTATAACCCTTACTTAGTGAAGTAGGATTAGGAGTTTAGATTCAGTGTCCTCTAACAGAAAAGACATTTTCAATACAGACACTACTTAATTGTCTCTCTTGTAAGCTTCAAACGATGGACTTCCCAAAAGAGAAACCAAAAATAGAAAGTTCCTGTACTGGATCTGGGGAGATGGCTTAGTGTAGAGCTTCCATTGATCTTCCAGGGGACCTTAGTTTGGTTCCCAGCACCAGTATCAGATGGATCACAACCACCTGCAACTCTACTCTGGTTACAACATCCTCTCCTGGCCTCTAGGATTTCCTCATATGCACATGCACAAACCACACTTAGACACACATACATACACAGAATTAAAAACAAATCTTTAAAAGTTCCTATACTCCTAAGGAAATACATTATTCTATGATTCTATAAGGAAGCAGCAACCAGAATAATCCTAATTAATCATTAAGTTTAATGATTAATCATCCAGCAATGAACTTCTA
Source organism: Mus musculus (assembly GCF_000001635.26). Taxonomy (NCBI): domain Eukaryota; kingdom Metazoa; phylum Chordata; class Mammalia; order Rodentia; family Muridae; genus Mus; species Mus musculus. The sequence continues at coordinate 85,165,677 of NC_000067.6, read as the reverse complement.
CAAGCCAACTGATGATTTGTATAGTCATACTTCTGGACAGCCACCAATCAGGAACAGCCACATTCTACTTGCCTACTAGAAATCAACCAGCAGCCCCTCCCCCCACACAAACATAGCCACTTATGAAGATCCACCTCAGTTCAATTCTTGCACATATCCTCTACAATTCTGAGAGAATTGGACTCACAAGCATAGTTCTTCATTAGTTTAAAATAACTTGGTTAGTACCAGTTAAAAATGGTACTTGGGAAGGTCTTTGCACCTCTCGCTAGCATTAGATTTTCTCTCCCTGGAATCTGCTGTCTTCTTCATCATCCACCTTTACCTCTGTAGTACGTACTACATTTTACATGGCCTATGTGTTGATATTTCCTAGCTCTATTCTTCTGGGGCTCCCCACTCTTATGTAATACTACATTCTACATTCACATGCTTTCTAATTCTCTGAGATATTTTTTTCTTCTTCTTCTTCTCTTCCTAAGCATTCCTATTTCGTAAGTAAAACCTCTTTACACTGGGCCCTTGCAGGCTCCCTTAAGTGTCAGAAGACCCTTGAACGTCCATGTTGGGTTCAGACCACAAGAACCTAACCATCTGTCTCAGAGAACGTGGAGCCCATGTTGAATCATCTGGAAACTTGATCTCTGATCTCCTTGTCCTTTTCAAGTTCTGAAACATGCCAGCATCTTATTCACGTCTATGTACCTAGAGCCTTAAATTTGTAACAATTTCCCCTGACTAAGTCTTAAGAGCTTTAGGAATGAAGGGATGACATATGTATCAAAGAATGCATAGAAAGTATATGGTCCAGATAACATGAAGTATATGGGTCAAATAGTTTTGTGTTTTATTGAATTGTATCAGACAAATGATACAATAGTTCCCTTTAAGAATTTTGACAGGTTCTTGGAAAAAAGATAAGGAAAAAAATGATTAATCAACGTTACTTGGTTTCCATGGAGATCAAGAAATTAGAACACGAAATTGTCCTATAGTTTCAATATATTACGACCTTAGTGACTGTGGAAAGACAAAAGCAACGAGTGTTCTCCCACCCAGCAGATTCCTAAAAAAGTGACCTGTGAGCACCTAATAAATTATATTCTTTCATGATGTTCTCAAGACTTTTTACCACCCTGAAATTACCCAGAATGCCATAGGCAAATAAAAGAACAGCCAGTGCATGACCCTCTCTTCATGGTGATGTGCATACAGAGCAAACACAGCAGGAAACCCCAGCTCAAAATTCAGCCTCCACAACCCTGCAGACCACACCGTGCTCCCCTCACTCACCTGCTTCTTGTCTCAGGGATGAGGGCAGGTCATCCTGGGGCTCTTGTTCATCACACGTTTGTTCACAAGAACTACTTCCCTCTGTAGGAAACAATTACTCAGTTGACTCAGAATGGCCAAGGAAAATGGCCGCAGGAGAGTGGCCTCTGACAAACAGAAAGTTATAAGGGGGCTTAGTGTCTCCTGCATTGAATGGCCATGTTTTGAGACTCTGAAGAGGAGCCTGATAAGGCTTCTTCTCTTTCACCAAAGGATTGACCACCCATCTGTTCCTTCATTACACATCTCATTCCCCATTATTTTGATCCTTGGTTCTGCCTCTATGACTTCGTCTGAGTATGTAAAGAACAGGGTCAGATGGGAAAAGGGGTGGGGTCTTTCTCTCTAGCAGACTCACAAATGAAGACTCACCTCCTCCATTGCATTGTGGGAGGCTAAGCATCTCCTCTGCTTGTTCATCATTCGTTTTGGATGCTGAAGAGAAACAAGAAGTCAATCAACCATGCAGAGGGACCAGATAATATCTCAGTGTGTTCAAGTGGAACCAGGAAGTTCAGGGAATATAAGAAAATCAGGGGGCTGGAGAGATGGCTCAGAGGTTAAGAGCACTGACTGCTCTCACATAGGTCCTGAGTTCAATTCCCAGCAACCACATGGTGGATCACAACAATCTGTAATGGGATCTGATGCACACTCTACTGGTGTGTGTCTGAAGACAGCTACAGTGTACTCATATAAAGAAAATCAGGAGTACAAGGAATCCAAATGACAACATTGACTGTGTATCACAAATAGCCAGAAGTCCAAGACACAGTCCTTCTCCAGTAACCAATACTTTGACATGAATAAAGGACCCACATATTCTACCCATAAACATTAGGTTGTTCCAAGCAACAATCACAAGTATTTCTCCCTATTTCCCACAACAGGTAATAGATCAAAGAAGAACCAAGAAACCAAAATAACTAAGAAAGTTTCACACACTGTTCTCTAGGACAAGAGAGACAGACAGGAAGTTGCAGTATTCAGGGAGGAAAGGAGCCAATGCTGCTGACACCAGGAAGTTGCTGAACTCATGGAGAGAGGAAGCTTTGCCAACTGCATTTCCCTGAGTGTCTGGTTGAGTTCTAGAGAGTATGTTTGATGGGGAAAGATGAAATGAGAAAAGGCATTTGAGATCAAGGGCTGTTTGTTTAGTCTTAAGATGAAATAAGAGATCTGATTTGTGAGACTGAAAAGATGGCTCCGCAGTTCAAGAGCACTTTTTGCTCTTCCAGGGGATCCAGAGTCAATTCCCAGCACCACGTGGCAGCTCACAATGCTCTGCAGTTTGGGTTCCCAAAACTGTGACACCCTACTGGGAATTCTTTGGATGCCAGGCAAGCATGTGGTGTATATATTTATACTTGCAAGCAAAATGGTCATATATATAAAATAAAATAAATTGGAATTAGAGAGATCTGATTTGCCTTTTCTGTTGGAAAAAAAATGGACAGATGTAGTAAGTAGGAGATGGTTTTACATTAGGGAGGAGCAGTCAGTATCAACCCTGCTTCAGAATGGAGAAATAGTGTCCCGGGCTGAAACAGAGACAGCAGAGGAGGCAGGTCCTCTGTCAACTCAGATATAATATGGAATTGTGCCAGTGCCTCATAATGAAGTTTTTGAAGCATCCAGATAGAGAAGTCTGTGGAGGAGGTGAAGGAAGATAGCCAGGCCTGCAGATGAGGAAGCTGACAGGTGTGAAGTTCATGTTTGGGGATCATTAACTTACAGATGGGAACAGATAAGAATGACTGGGAGAGACTGATTGTCCCTGCATGTTTTCCAATGCCACTTTGAGAGTTGGGGGCACCACAGTCTGAAAACCCACAGCTGATGTAATCGCCTTGGGCCAGAAGTTGCTTTCAGCTCCTAGCTCCTTCCCTCCAAAGTCTCAAACTGTTTCCTCCCTTCCCAGAAGATAAGATTTGCTCTCAACTTATTGTTATTTTTACTGTTGTTGCTGCTGCTGCTTGTTGATATATTCATTTTGGGGTGGGAGAGTTTCTCACATACCATGACACACATGTAGAGGTCAGAAGAAAACTTACAGGAATCAGCCCTCTCCTGTATAAATGTGAGTCCCAGGGAGCAGACTCAGGCCAACAGGCTTGGCAGCAAGTGTCATTTAACTGGCTTCCTACTGGTTTTTAATTCCCTCTTCTTCACTTTTTTTCTCTGTGTGTAGGGCTCATGAGTGCTTTACACTGTCTATTAGCATCTCTGTTTTATATAATCTTCTCCACATATTCTACACTGCACCTTGTGGTGTAAGTGAGCCTAGCCCTTTCCCCCATAGCACTCATTTCCCCAGCTCAGTCCAGTCTCTTTGTTAAGCTTGCTGTTCCTTGTTTTCCCACAAAGTTGAATCTAAATGTCTCCTCTTCTCCCTGTCTGTGTGTTCTGCTCATCATCCTTTCCTATCATAGATGTCTCTGTTCACTGTGGATAAAGAGGACATCCCCTTCCCAGGTTCTCCTCAGAAGTCTTTCCCAGGCTCAGCTTCCATTTTATTCATCATGTCCACACTCCTGTCCCAACCATGGAAAAGTGGCTGAAGGGGACCAGTGCTCTTTGGTAGTGTACCCCAAATGCTGACATTAGGACTCCATGTCTAGTTAGGTGAAACACTGTCACTCATAACTCAATATCCTTGGATGCATCTAGAGTTCTCAGCTTCCTTCTCTTGGTGTATGGTCTACACTCAAGACAGATCTCAAACACCCTGACGTGAAGCTTCTATACTGCTTGTGTCTCCTGAGAAAATTCAAATATTGAACATCATCTATCCATCTATGGGGAGGATCAGGAGGAGTGAAGTGAATGGGTGGTTAGATTGATGGATAGTTGGGTGAATGCATGGATCGATGATAGATTAGATAGATAGATAGATAGATAGATAGATAGATAGATAGATAGATAGGTAGGTAGGTAGGTAGGTAGGTAGATAGATAGATAGATAGATAGATAGATAGATAGATAGATAGATACATAGATACATAGATACATAGATAGATACATAGATACATAGATAGATACATAGATACATAGATACATAGATAGATACATAGATAGATACATAGACACATAGATAGATACATAGATAGATACATAGATAGATGAATAGCATAGACTGGCAGGTATATGGATAGCTAGATGTTTGTATTGGTATGTGGGTGAGTAAGTGGATGGGTATATATAGTTGGATAGATTGGTAGATATATGGATAGCTATATGATTTCGCGCACGTGTGTGTGTGTGTGTGTGTGTGTGTGTGTGTGTGTGTGTGTGTGTGTGTGTATGTGTGTGTGTATGTGTTAGAAATGGTAATTAGAGAAGGATGAAGGCAGGAAAATAGTATCAGTGAGTTATTTTGTGTTCTAAAAACATAATCACCTTCCCTAACAACTGATGGCAGTCTGGGCCTCTCTTCAACATTTCTTCCATTTATCCTCTAATGAGTCCTGTGACTGTCAGAAACTGAGGAGAGGCAAGAAAATAACCAAATCAGACAGTTATGAAGCAGAGACTTCCAAGCACTCTCTCTGGGTTCTAGCACCCAGCACATAGGTGAGTTACTTCACCTCATCTGAGATGCTCGCCCCCACTCACCCAGAGCCTTACTCTGTCTCTTTCTGCTCACCCTTATTACTTTCTTCTCATCTTTGGTCCCCAGTGCTCTTCCTCTATGGCATAAAGAAAGGAGTTGTCTTAGTCAGGGTTTCTATTCCTGCACAAACATCATGACCATGAAGCAAGTTGGGGAGGAAAGGGTTTATTCGGCTTACACTTCCATGCTGCTGTTCATCACCAAAGGAAGTCAGGACTGAAACTCAAACAGGTCAGGGAGCAGGAGCTGATGCAGAGGCCATGGAGGGATGTTCTTTACTGGCTTGCCTCTCCTGGCTTGCTCAGCCTGCTCTCTTATAGAACCCAAGACTACCAGGCCAGAGATGGTCCCACCCACAAGGGGCCTTTCCCCCTTGATCACTAATTGAGAAAATGCCTTAGAGTTGGATCTCATGTAGGCATTTCCTCAACTGAAGCTCCTTTCTCTGTGATAACCCCAGCTGTGTCAAGTTGACACAAAACTAGCCAGTACAATTGACCCCTTGTCAACTTGACACACAAACACATCACTAGTAAGCCTCAACCCTTATATTCTTATTCATTCCCAAGATCTAAATAACTTTAAAAGTCCCACAGTCTTTACATATTCTTAAAATTTCAATCTCTTTAAAATATCCATCTCTTTTAAAATCCAAAGTCTTTTTAAAATTAAAAGTCCCTTAACTGTGGGCTCCACTAAAACAGTTTCTTACTTCAAGAGGGAAAATATCAGGGCACAGCCACAATCAAAAGCAAAAGTCAATCTCCAACCGTCCAATGTCTGGGTCCAACTTAAGATCTTCTGGGCTCCTCCAAGGGCTTGGGTCACTTCTCCAGCCATGCCCTTTGTAGCACACGCGTCATCCTATAGGCTGCAGATGCCTGTACTCCACTGCTGTTGCTGCTGCTCTTGGTGGTCATCTCATGGTACTGGCATCTCCAAAACACTGCATGACCCCTTCAGTCCTGGGCCATCAATTGCAACTGAGGTTGGACTTTCACCAATGGCCTTCCTTGGCCTCTCACAGTGCCAAGCCTCAGCTGCTCTGCTCAACTCCTTCATGCCTTCAAAACCAGTACCACCTGGGTGACCCTTACACATTACCAAGTCCAGCCACAGCACAAGGTACAACTTTGGCTATATCTGGAACACAGCCACTGTGCTCTCAGAAAACACTTCCCAGAAGATGTCACCTCAATGATGCTGGTCTCTTCTTAATCACCGCTAATTTCTTAGCTCCAGCTAACCAGCATCAATAGTCCCAGTAATGCAAAGTTTTTGCTTTAGTAGTTCTAGTATCTTGTTAATCACAGCTGATTCTTCAACCCCAGCTAACCAGAACTACAGAATCTTCACAATCAAAACAGCAATGGCCCTGAAAAGAGTCTTTAATTTTCCCTCTGAAATTTCACAAGCCAGGCCTCCATCTTCTGCACTGTTCTCAACATTATCTTCCAAGCTCCCACACAACATTCCACAGAGCTCTTAACAACGAATGGATCTTCAAGACCAAAGTTCCAAAGTCCTTCCACAGACCTCCCCAAAACATGGTCAGGTTGTCACAGGAATACCCCACTCTGCTGGTACCAATTTGTCTTAGTCAGGGTTTCTATTCCTGCACAAACATCATGACCAAGAAGCAAGTTGGGGAGGAAAGGGTTTATTTGGCTTACACTTCCATTCTGCTGTTCATCACCAAAGGAAGTCAGGACTGGAACTCAAACAGGTCAGGGAGCAGGAGCTGATGCAGAGGCCATGGAGGGATGTTCTTTACTGGCTTGCCTCTCCTGGCTTGCTCAGCCTGCTCTCTTATAGAACCCAAGACTGCCAGGCCAGAGATGGTCCCACCCACAAGGGGCCTTTCCCCCTTGATCACTAATTGAGAAAATGCCTTAGAGTTGGATCTCATGGAGGCATTTCCTCAACTGAAGCTCCTTTCTCTGTGAAAACCCCAGCTGTGTCAAGTTGACACAAAACTAGCCAGTACAGGAGTGTACAGTGACTGGGCTTGGAGTCTTGGAACACACTTGACTAGAGCCCTGATCATGACTGACTGCTTGGCTCACAGGGAATGGAGCAGGTGTGTGCCCATCATGGGATACCCCAGGCAGGGACAGAGACGTCTGCTGAGTAGGGATGGAGGAAATTTGGGGGACTGTCTGGGATTCTAGGTAAAATGAAGGGTGGCAAGTAGGATCAAATACAGAGAATGGGGTATCCCCAGCTATGGTGAGCCCCGGTGTGTGTGCCGTGCTGGGATCAAACCGAGGACTTTGTATGTGCTAGGTGAGCACTCTGTTAACCGAGGTCCATCTGCAGCCCCAGGCCTCTATCTCACAGGTTTCACCATCTCAAAGTAGGGCGATCCTGGGGATTAAGCTGAGAGTACATGGGCCTCTGAAGGACTCTCAAGCCTGTAGCGTACCTAAGCCTCGTTTTCTCATCTGGAAAAGATGCATAGTAAAACCACGTTATGAGACATGAAACACCTACAAGGGAACTGAGAGAAATACTATGAGGATAGTTTGCTTCCCAGAAATTACCCAGGAAGTGTCACCTGTTACTGCAGTCCACCACAGTTAGCCTCCTCATGTCTTAGGGACCTACAGATGAGTGATGGCCCTGGCCTAATAAGTTGCTTACCTTCCCCAGCCCTGACCTTAACTGCTACCTCGGAACTTTGTATGTCCTATCTTAACACATGCCTAACACAAAGTCATTTGACTATGTTCCTGATGGAAAAGGACACACGGCCATTAGCTCTCTGTGTTAGATCTTGGCCCAAACTTGAGCCATTTGATTGTTCAGGCTGATACATCTTCCAGCCTTCCTTTTTGTGACTTACCTAGATGCCCCTTCCCTAATTAAAGAAAGACCTGCATGATGCTATGTAAAGTCATCATCCCTTGCAGAACACTGTCTAGTCCTTGCGCCTGAACACAGATCAGAGCCAGAAGGCACACAAGGAGCTTCAGGCAGAGTCACCCATTTTGGTCTTTCTCTCTTTCAGGAGCCAAGCCAGCCCTGAAGACCATGAACTCGTCTTCTGAGCATTGCAATGTATCTGACTGGATGAGACTAGAGGCAACCGTGAAGGCCTCTGTGTACTTGGTGGCTTTCTCTTTCACCACATCTCTCACAGTTGTCATTATCGCAATAGTGTCACAGAGTCTGCAGCTGAGGAAAGAGGTGCGGCTGGTCCTCCTCTGCCATCACCTGCTTTGTATCTCCTCCTACTGTGGCCTGGGGGTCGTCTTCCAAGGAATGCGGGCCTTACTGGCCAACAGCCCCCTCCTGCTGTGTTGGCTGGTATTTGGGGCGCAGCTAAGTGTGGGAGAATGGATCCTCCTTACTCTGACCTTGATGGCTCTCAATACTTACCTTGCTATTTGTTATCCATTGAACTCTCCATCCTTTGTGGATTCTGCTAAGTACAGGATTCTAGCTGGGACTTGGACCACGGTTATACTCAAGAATGTTGGCTTATTCCTCATAGAGGGTACTAGTCCTACTCCGGCCTCTGTTTTCCAGTCTGCCCCGCTCTGTCCTGTGATTTTGAATGGTATGCCTGCCAGAGTCATTGGCATGTTTTCCCTTGCCTTTCTTTTATCCGTCATTCTTGTGAGTTACTGTCTGATATACCGAGAAGGGAAGCGGGCTGGCCATTTTAACAAGTCAAACATCAAGGCCCGGAGAACTGTCCTTGTTCATCTACTGCAGATAAGCTTACATGTGATACCTACCCTGATAATCATAGGTTTGGGAAAGCAGTGTGGGGTGTTTTTCTTTGCTCTAAATCTGGCCCTTTTTGGTATATTTGCTTTTGCACAGTGATTCAACCCTTTGGTCTATGGGCTCCACAACAGAGATCTGCAGAGCAAACTGTACCCTTGTCTGTCCTGTCGGAAGAAGCTGCTGCCTTAAAAAAGAAGGGGCTGGCTTAAACAAAAATTCAGCTCTTTGGAATAACTCCAGACTTAATGGGTGTGCTAGCTAGGGCTGGGGACTTGATCTGTGCAAACTGTTGCCTTGATTTGGTTTTGAAAGCACTGCAGACTTCTCTGCTGTACCTCACTAAGACGAGCTAGTGCTTTTAACTCTAAACCCAGATGAGCATTTCTGATGGCCTGATCTACTGTAGCCATAGCACAAAGAACAGGAATCACGTGGCTATGAAGTCACTTGAAAGGCTAGAGGAAACAGAAGTCAGGGACCCCATTGATTGGTGTGAAAGACAGACCCAGCAACCATGGACTGTGGAGGTTGCGTGGGCTGAGTAGCTATAGGCATTGGACACTCACATCTTGACAACTTTGTTTGTTAGGAGAAACAGCAACACAATGTCTTCTGCCTCCTTCCATCTTCTGTGTGTCATAAAGAAGCCTGTAATTGGTGGAACCTAACTGTCCAATGAGACCCTAAAAGCAAAGGCATATGGGAAATGTAGTTCTTAGTGTTACTTATTTGGCAGTGTGGGAAGTTACCTCACACATGGGTTGGAAGGAGCCAACCCATGGGCCACTCTTACTACACATAGTTTTATTTACTATATAATAATGATTCAGCGAGGATATATGATTAATATAATGATATCAGCAATGGCAGGCATTACATTCCCCACACTATGCAAACGATTTACACTACATCATATCCTCATAACAATTTTGTAATTGTTCTTGATTTACAAATGAGAAAAACTGGGGTTGAGAGAAGACTTACACGAGCCTGGGAGGCTTTAAATCTTGCAATTGTCATAACTTTTTTTTGCATATTTTTTTGGCACAGAGTAATCACTTATCTTAAAAAATTAAAAAGAATTTATAGTTTTAGATTTTTCAAATCTTACTTTTAATATGGGTTCTTAAATGTGTTAACCTTCCTTCTATCCCACCACCCACCAGAGGTAGGAGAAAAGAAGAGTTGTTAGGATATGGGGGCAGTGGACCTGTTTAGAAACTGTTCTTTGGAGCAAATCCCATTTGTGTTATCAGGAGAGCAGCAGTTCATTTACAGGAATCATCAGTTGCAGCTTGATCCATTTGCAAACACTTCACGAACTATCAATCAGTAGTGTTGGGATAGCATACATGTATCAGCAGTGGAATGACCTAGCAGAGACATCCAGGTCTTAGATGAATCAGCATGAATCAGCAGGAGGAACCAGGACTACCAGGGACATCAGGAGAAGTTCTTTGCCTTGCCTCTCTCAAAGAAACAATGATCACCTAAGACTGGCAACCAAGAAGCCTTCTTTGCAGAGCTAGCTATGCAAGCAAGCCCCCCTCACAGTCTGTTGAGTCCTATTTATACTCCCTCCAAACATCACGTGTCCTCCATGGGTCCTACCTCACCACGTGTCTTGCCTCAGTACGTGTGTCTGTATCAACTGCCATCATTCTGCCAATTGGCTCGAGTCTGCAGAAGTGGCAAAAAGCATCAGGCACACCACCTTTGATGTGTCTATCTCTATGGAGTCCCTACAAACAATGACCAATAAACAATGGTAAGGCGTACCAATACCAACCAGCATCATCTATTGTCTGTTGGGTCCTTCTTAACATCATTCATCCTGCATCCTTTCACATGCTTGCTTTAGCAAAACATCCTTCCACCTGTGTCCACTTCAAGAAAATGCTCGTTCATGTGTGTGCCCCAGCAAAACACCATCTGACACAACTGACTTTCCAAAGAAACCAGAAGTTTCCACTTCAAGAATTATTTGTGGGCTCAGTGGCTAAGAGCACAGACTGGTCTTCCAAAGGTCCTGAGTTCAAATCCCAGCAACCACATCATACCTCACAACCATCTGTATGGGGTCTGATGCCCTCTTCTAGTGTGTCTGAAGATAGCTACAGTGTACTCTGTGATCAAGTAAGATTTAAGAAGTTTAGCCAGGCGTGATGGTGCACACCTTTAATCCCAGCACTCGGGAGGCAGAGGCAGGCAGATTTCTGAGTTCGAGGCCAGCCAGGGCTATAAAGAGAAAAACAAAACAAAAAAAAAAAACCCAAGACCCCAAAACCCAAAACCAAAACCAAACCAAACCAAACCAAAAAAGAAAATTATTTGTGTGTGTGTGTGTGTGTGTGTGTGTGTGTGTGTGTGTGTGTGTGTGTGTGTAGACCAGAAGACAACTTTTAGGACTTGGTTCTGTCTTCCTTTTATGTAGCTTTCTTTACCTGGTCATCAGGATTTTAAGGCAAATACTATACCTGCTGAGCTATCTTGACAGCTCAACTTTTTCATTTTTAAGAGCCAAACCAATTACTTGAGAAAGCCAGATCTTGACTCTCCACTTTGCTTTGGTTCTGGACACTGGGATATGGAGGAGATCCTCTTTCTTGTCCATCACTCTGACCATATTCTATGGTCCTTGGACCATCCTTCCTATCAGATGCTAGAGTGTCTGTGTCCTGCCTACACTCTTCAGTGGTTCCAAGTTCCCCTCCTTCCTCCTCCTTCTTCTCTCAGATTGAGAGATAGAGCACTTGTACATGCTAAGCAGGTATTCTGAACTACAGCCCCAGTCCTCAGTTGCTTGTCTCTTCTCTAGGTATTTACACTATTTTTGCCTCTTCCTGCAACCCCAATCCTAAGAAACAAAGCTTCATCATGTCTTTAAGGGCAGGCTCTAGGTCTTATTTCCTTTGCCTAAGGCAGCAGTGCTTAGTAGCACTTAGCAGTGCTTAGCAGTACTCAGCAATGCTTAGCAGTACTCAGCAGTGCTTAGCAGTACTGAGCAGTGCTTAGCAGTACTCAGCAGTATTTAACTCAGAGTCCCGTAGACTTTAGAGAACCACAGACGGGAAAGAGGCGTCTTTCTGCAAACTCTTGCACCACAAAGCCAGGCTCTTTGCATTGATATAGTAAACACCTAGAGAACAAAGAATCTTTCAGGGCTGGAGAAATGGCTCAGCAGTTTAAGAGTACATACAAATCACTCTTGCAGAGGAACCAAGAGTTCAACTCACAACATTCACATTAGGCAGCTCTAGAGGACCCAATGCCATCCCCTGGACACCATACACTCACAGGTGCACATATCCATTTACACACACTTATAATTATTTTAAACATAATTAAAAATTGTTTATGGATTTTCTTTGCAACCATCAACTCCCAAATAATGACATGGAGACTTATATTTATTATGAATGCCTAGGCCTTATAGTTAGGCTTGTTCCCAGGTGGCTCATAACTTATTTATTCTATTCTAAGTTCTGCCACATAGTTTGTTAGTTACCCCTCTTTCTTAGTCTCAGCCTGCTTCTTCTTGAGTCTCCCTAGTGAATCCTCCCTGATTCTCTCCCAGAGTTCTATTTTTTTTTGTGGTCATTTTTTTTAATTAGGTATTTTCCTCGTTTACATTTTCAATGCTATCCCAAAGGTCCCCAATACCCACCCCCACAATCCCCTACCCACCCACTCCCCCTTTTTGGCCCTGGTGTTCCCCTGTACTGGGGCATATAAAGTTTGCAAGTCCAATGGGCCTCTCTTTGCAGTGATGGCCAACTAGGCCATCTTTTGATACATATGCAGCTAAAGACAAGAGCTCCCGGGTACTGGTTAGTTCATATTGTTGTTCCACCTATAGGGTTGCAGTTCCCTTTAGCTCCTTGGGTAATTTCTCTAGCTCCTCCATTGGGGGCCGTGTGACCCATCCAATAGCTGACTGTGATCATCCACTTCTGTGTTTGCTAGGCCCGGGCATAGTCTCACAAGAGAGAGCTATATCTGCATCCTTTCAGCAAAATCTTGCTGATGTATGCAATGGTGTCAGCATTTGGAAGCTGATTATGGGATGGATCCCTGCATATATCTTCTGGATATATGCCCAGGAGAGGTATTGCTGGATCCTCCGGTAGTACTATGTCCAGTTTTCTGAGGAACCGCCAGAGTGATTTCCAGAGTGGTTGTACAAGCCTGCACTCCCACCAACAATGGAGGAGTGTTCCTCTTTCTCCACATCCACGCCAGCATCTGCTGTCACCTGAATTTTTGATCTTAGCCATTCTGACTGGTGTAAGGTGGAATCTCAGGGTTGTTTTGATTTGCATTTCCCTGATGATTAAGGATGTTGAACATTTTTTCAAGTGCTTCTCTGCCATTCGGTATTCTTCAGGTGAGAATTCTTTGTTCAGTTCTGAGCACCATTTTTTAATGGGGTTATTTGATTTTCTGAAGTCCACCTTCTTGAGTTCTTTATATATGTTGGATATTAGTCCCCTATCTGATTTAGGATAGGTAAAGATCCTTTCCCAATCTGTTGGTGGTCTTTTTGTCTTATTGACAGTGTCTTTTGCCTTGCAGAAACTTTGGAGTTTCATTAGGTCCCATTTGTCAATTCTCGATCTTACAGCAGAAGCCATTGCTGTTCTGTTCAGGAATTTTTCCCCTGTGCCCATATCTTCAAGGCTTTTCCGCACTTTCTCCTCTATAAGTTTCAGTGTCTCTGGTTTTATGTGAAGTTCCTTGATCCACTTAGATTTGACCTTAGTACAAGGAGATAAGTATGGATTGATTCGCATTCTTCTACACAATAACAACCAGTTGTGCCAGCACCAATTGTTGAAAATGCTGTCTTTCTTCCACTGGATGGTTTTAGCTCCCTTGTCGAAGATCAAGTGACCATAGGTGTGTGGGTTTATTTCTGGGTCTTCAATTCTATTCCATTGGTCTACTTGTCTGTCTCTATACCAGTACCATGCAGTTTTTATCACAATTGCTCTGTAGTAAAGCTTTAGGTCTGTCATGGTGATTCTGCCAGAAGTTCTTTTATCCTTGAGAAGACTTTTTGCTATCCTAGGTTTTTTGTTATTCCAGACAAATTTGCAAATTGCTCCTTCCAATTCGTTGAAGAATTGAGTTGGAATTTTGATGGGGATTGCATTGAATCTGTAGATTGCTTTTGGCAAGATAGCCATTTTTACAATGTTGATCCTGCCAATCCATGAGCATGGGAGATCTTTCCATCTTCTGAGATCTTCCTTAATTTCTTTCTTCAGAGATTTGAAGTTTTTATCATACAGATCTTTCACTTCCTTAGTTAGAGTCACGCCAAGATATTTTATATTATTTGTGACTATTGAGAAGGGTGTTGTTTCCCTAATTTCTTTCTCAGCCTGTTTAATCTTTGTATAGAGAAAGGCCATTGACTTGTTTGAGTTTATTTTATATCCAGCTACTTCACCGAAGCTGTTTATCAGGTTTAGGAGTTCTCTGGTAGAATTTTTAGGGTCACTTATATATACTATCATATCATCTGCAAAAAGTGATATTTTGACTTCCTCTTTTCCAATTTGTATTCCCTTGATCTCCTTTTGTTGTCGAATTGCTCTGGCTAATACTTCAAGTACTATGTTGAAAAGGTAGGGAGAAAGTGGGCAGCCTTGTCTAGTCCCTGATTTTAGTGGGATTGCTTCCAGCTTCTCTCCATTTACTTTGATGTTGGCTACTGGTTTGCTGTAGATTGCTTTTATCATGTTTAGGTATGGGCCTTGAATTCCTGATCTTTCCAAAACTTTTATCATGAATGGGTGTTGGATCTTGTCAAATGCTTTTTCTGCATCTAACGAAATGATCATGTGGTTTTTGTCTTTGAGTTTGTTTATATAATGAATTACATTGATGGATTTTCGTATATTAAACCATCCCTGCATCCCTGGAATAAAACCTACTTGGTCAGGATGGATGATTGCTTTAATGTGTTCTTGGATTCGGTTAGCGAGAATTTTATTGAGGATTTTTGCATCGATATTCATAAGAGAAATTGGTCTGAAGTTCTCTATCTTTGTTGGATTTTTTGTGGTTTAGGTATCAGAGTAATAGTGGCTTCATAAAATGAGTTGGGTAGAGTACCTTCTACTTCTATTTTGTGAAATAGTTTGTGCAGAATTGGAATTAGATCTTCTTTGAAGGTCTGATAGAACTCTGCACTAAACCCATCTGGTCCTGGGCTTTTTTTGGTTGGGAGACTATTAATAACTGCTTCTATTTCTTTAGGTGATATGGGACTGTCTAGATGGTCAACTTGATCCTGATTCAACTTTGGTACCTGGTATCTGTCCAGAAATTTGTCCATTTCGTCCAGGTTTTCCAGTTTTGTTGAGTATAGCCTTTTGTAGAAATCTGATGGTGTTTTGGATTTCTTCAGGATCTGTTGTTATGTCTCCCTTTTCATTTCTGATTTTGTTAATTAGGATTTTGTCCCTGTGCCCTCTAGTGAGTCTAGCTAAGGTTTTATCTATCTTGTTGATTTTCTCAAAGAACCAACTCCTCATTTGGTTAATTCTTTGAATAGTTCTTCTTGTTTCCACTTGGTTGATTTCACCCCTGAGTTTGATTATTTCCTGCCGTCTACTCCTCTTGGGTGAATTTGCTTCCTTTTTTTCTAGGGCTTTTAGATGTGTTGTCAAGCTGCTTGTATGTACTGTCTCCCGTTTCTTCTTGGAGGCACTCAGAGCTATGAGTTTCCCTCTTAGAAATGCTTTCATTGTGTCCCATAGGTTTGGGTACGTTGTGACTTCATTTTCATTAAACTCTAAAAAGTCTTTAATTTCTTTCTTTATTCCTTCCTTGACCAAGGTATCATTGAGAAGAGTGTTATTCAGTTTCCATGTGAATGTTGGCTTTCCATTATTTATGTTGTTATTGAAGATCAGTCTTAGGCCATGGTGGTCTGATAGGATACATGGGACAATTTCAATATTTTTGTATCTATTGAGGCCTGTTTTGTGACCAATTATATGGTCAATTTTGGAGAAGGTCCCGTGAGGTGCTGAGAAGAAGTTATATCCTTTTGTTTTAGGATAAAATGTTCTGTAGATATCTGTCAAGTCCATTTGTTTCATAACTTCTGTTAGTTTCACTGTGTCCCTGTTTAGTTTCTGTTTCCACGATCTGTCCTTTGAAGAAAGTGGTGTGTTGAAGTCTCCCACTATTATTGTGTGAGGTGCAATGTATGCTTTGAGCTTTACTAAAGTGTCTCTAATGAATGTGGCTGCCCTTGCATTTGGTGGGTAGATATTCAGAATTGAGAGTTCCTCTTGGAGGATTTTACCTTTGATGAGTATGAAGTGTCCCTCCTTGTCTTTTTTGATAACTTTGGGTTGGAAGTCGATTTTATCCGATATTAAAATGGCTACTCCAGCTTGTTTCTTCAGTCCATTTGCTTGGAAAATTGTTTTCCAGCCTTTCATTCTGAGGTAGTGTCTGTCTTTTTCCCTGAGATGGGTTTCCTGTAAGCAGCAGAATGTTGGGTCCTGTTTGTGTAGCCAGTCTGTTAGTCTATGTCTTTTTATTGGGGAATTTAGTCCATTGATATTAAGAGATATTAAGGAAAAGTAATTGTTGCTCCTTTTTATTTTTGTTGTTAGAGTTGGCATTCTGTTCTTGTGGCTGTCTTCTTTTTGGTTTGTTGAATGATTACTTTCTTGGTTGTTCCAGGGCGTGATTTCCGTCCTTGTATTGCTTCTTTTCTGTTATTATCCTTTGAAGGGCTGGATTCGTGGAAAGATATTGTGTGAATTTGGTTTTGTCGTGGAATACTTTGGTTTCTCCATCTATGGTAATTGAGAGTTTGGCCGGGTATAGTAGCCTGGGCTGGCATTTGTGTTCTCCTAGTGTCTGTATAACATCTGTCCAGGCTCTTCTGGCTTTCATAGTCTCTGGTGAAAAGTCTGGTGTAATTCTGATAGGCCTTCCTTTATATGTTACTTGACCTTTCTCCCTTACTGCTTTTAATATTCTATCTTTATTTAGTGCATTTGTTGTTCTGATTATTATGTGTCGGGAGGAATTTCTTTTCTGGTCCAGTCTATTTGGAGTTCTGTAGGCTTCTTGTATGATCATGGGCATCTCTTTTTTTATGTTTGGGAGGCTTTCTTCTATTATTTTGTTGAAGATATTAGCTGGCCCTTTAAGTTGAAAATCTTCATTCTCATCAATTCCTATTATCCGTAGGTTTGGTCTTCTCATTGTGTCCTGGATTACCTGGATGTTTTCAGTTAGGATCCTTTTGCATTTTGTATTTTCTTTGACTGTTGTGTCGATGTTCTTTATGGAATCTTCTGCACCTGAGATTCTCTCTTCCATTTCTTGTATTCTGTTGCTGATGCTCGCATCTATGGTTCCAGATCTCTTTCCTAGGGTTTCTATCGCCAGCGTTGCCTCGCTTTGGGTTTTCTTTATTGTGTCTACTTCCCCTTTTAGTTCTAGTATGGTTTTGTTCATTTCCATCACCTGTTTGGATGTGTTTTCCTGTTTTTCTTTAATGATTTCTACCTGTTTGGCTGTGTTTTCCTGCTTTTCTTTAAGGGCCTGTAACTCTTTAGCAGTGCTCTCCTGTAATTCTTTAAAAGTGACTTATGAAAGTCCTTCTTGATGTCCTCTATCATCATCATGAAAAATGTTTTTAAGTCTGAGTCTAGATTTTCGGTTGTGTTGGGGTGCCCAGGACTAGGTGGGGTGGGAGTGCTGCGTTCTGATGATGGTGAGTGGTCTTGATTTCTGTTAGTAGGATTCTTACGTTTGCCTTTCGCCATCTGGTAATCTCTGAAGCTAGCTGTTATAGTTGTCTCTGTTAAGAGCTTGTACTTCAGGTGACTCTGTTAGCCTCTATAAGCAGACCTGGGAGGGTAGCACTCTCCTTGGTTTCAGTGGGTAGAGTATTCTCTCCAGGAAAGCTCTCTTCTTGCAGGGAAGGTACCAAGATATCTGGTGTTCGAACCGGACTCCTGGCAGAAGTGGTGTTCCACTCACTAGAGGTCTTAGGATCCCGTGGGGAATCCTGTGTGGGCCCTTGCGGGTGTCAGGCAACTCCGCTGGCCAGGAAGCCCTGGGCTCGAGTGGAGCGGAAGGGGCTTTTGTCCCGGGTCAGGCCCCGGGCAGTCTGCTTCCCTATGTACCGCAGTCTCAGGTTCCGCGCGATTGGATTGGGGCAGGCGCTGTGTTCCACTCACCAGAGGTCTTAGGATCCCGTGGGGAGTCCTGTGTGGGCCCTTGCGGGTGTCAGGCAACTCCGCTGGCCAAGAAGCCCTGTCACGAGTGGAGCGGAAGGGGCTTTTGTTCCGGGTCAGGCCCGGGCAGTCTGCTTCCCTATGTACCTTAGTCTCAGGTTCCGCGCGATTGGATTGGGGCCGGCGCTGAGCCCCATTTTTTAATGGGGTTATTTGATTTTCTGGAGTCCACCTTCTTGAGTTCTTTATATATATTGGATATTAGTCCCCTATCCGATTTGGGATAGGTAAAGATCCTTTCCCAATCTTTTGGTGGCCTTTTTGTCTTATTGACGGTGTCTTTTGCTTTGCAGAAGCTTTACAATTTTATGAGGTCCCATTTATCAATTCTTGATCTTACAGCACAAGCCATTGCTGTTCTATTCAGGAATTTTTCCCCTGTACCCATATCTTCGAGGCTTTTCCCTACTTTCTCCTCAATAAGTTTCAGTGTCTCTGGTTTTATGTGGAGTTCCTTAATCCACTTAGATTTGACCTTAGTACAAGGAGATAGAAATGGATCAATTCGCATTCTTCTACATGATAACTGCCAGTTGTGCCAGCACCATTTGTTGAAAATGCTGTCTTTTTTCCACTGGATGGATTTAGCTCCCCTGTCAAAGATCAAGTGACCATAGGTGTGTGGATTCATCTCTGGGTCTTCAATTCTGTTCCATTGGTCTACTTGTCTGTCACTATACCAGTACCATGCAGTTTTGATCACAATTGCTCTGTAGTACAGTTTTAGGTCCGGCATGGTGATTCCACCAGAGGTTCTTTTATCCTTGAGAAGAGTTTTTGCTATCCTCGGTTTTTTGTTATTCCAGATGAATCTGCCGATTGCCCTTTCTAATTCGTTGAAGAATTGAGTTGGAATTTTGATGGGGATTGCATTGAATCTGTAGATTGCTTTTGGCAAGATAGCCATTTTTACAATGTTGATCCTGCCAATCCATGAGCATGGGAGATCTTTCCATCTTCTGAGATCCTCTTTAATTTCTTTCTTTAGAGACTAGAAGTTCTTATCATACAGATCTTTCACTTCCTTAGTTAGAGTCACGTCAAGGTATTTTATATTATTTGTGACTATTGAGAAGGGTATTGTTTCCCTAATTTCTTTCTCAGCCTGTTTATCCTTTGTGTACAGAAAGGCCATTGACTTGTTTGAGTTAATTTTATATCCAGCTACTTTATTGAAGCTGTTTATCAGGCTTAGGAGTTCTCTGGTGGAATTTTTAGGGTCACTTATATATACTATCATATCATCTGCAAAAAGTGATATTTTGACTTCTTCCTTTCCAATTTGTATCCCCTTGATCTCCTTTTGTTGTCTAATTGCTCTGGCTAGGACTTCAAGTACAATGTTGAATAGGTAGGGCGAGAGTGGACAGACTTGTCTAGTCCATGATTTTAGTGGGATTGCTTCCAGCTTCTCACCATTTACTTTGATGTTGGCTATTGGTTTGCTGTAGATTGCTTTTATCATGTTTAGGTATGGGCCTTGAATTCCTGATCTTTCCAAGACTTTTATCATGAATGGATGTTGGATTTTGTCAGATGCTTTCTCAGCATCTAACGAGATGATCATGTGGTTTTTGTCTTTGAGTTTGGTTATATACTGGATTACATTGATGGATTTCCGTAT
Organism: Mus musculus; assembly: GCF_000001635.26. Taxonomy (NCBI): domain Eukaryota; kingdom Metazoa; phylum Chordata; class Mammalia; order Rodentia; family Muridae; genus Mus; species Mus musculus. The sequence continues at coordinate 85,146,092 of NC_000067.6, read as the reverse complement.
ATTGAACCATTCCTGCATCCCTGGGATGAAACCTACTTGGTCAGGATGGATGATTGTTTTGATGTGCTCTTGGATTCGGTTAGCAAGAACTTTATTGAGGATTTTTGCATCGATATTCATAAGGGAAATTGGTCTGAAGTTCTCTATCTTTGTTGGGTCTTTTTGTGGTTTAGGTATCAGAGTAATTGTGGCTTCATAGAATGAGTTGGGTAGAGTACCTTCCGTTTCTATTTTGTGGAATAGTTTGTGAAGAACTGGAATTAGGTCTTCTTTGAAGGTCGGATAGAACTCTGCACTAAATCTGTCTGGTCCTGGGCTTTTTTTGGCTGGGAGACTATTATTGACTGCTTCTATTTCTTTAGGGGATATAGGACTGTTGAGATCATTAACCTGATCTTGATTTAGCTTTGGTACCTGGTATTGAAGAATAAAAAATTTTACTGAACTCGTCTTCACCCCAGAACCTGACCCCTCCCATGTAGAGATTGTTCCCGGAACACTCCTGAACTCTTCACCCCAGAATGCATTCCTGAACTCCTCACCCTAGAGTTCGAACCCTCCCAACTAAAAACTGTTCCAAGAACATTTTTGAGATAAGGGCCTCCTGGAACAACCTCAAAATGAACCGGGTACATTGCCAAATGATAGGACATGACCCCTTAGTTACGTAGATTCCCTTGGCAGAACCCCTTGTCCCTTGGCAGAACCCCCTAGTGATGTAAACTTGTACTTTCCCTGCCCAGCTCTCCCCCCTTGAGTTTTACTATATAAGCCTGTGAAAAATTTGGCTGGTCGTCGATTCTCCTCTACACCACTAGGTGCATGAGTTTCGACCCCAGAGCTCTGGTCTATGTTCCATGTGCTTTCTTGCTGTTGTTCTATTAAATCTTGCCTTCTACATTTTGAGTACGGTCTCAGTGTCTTCTTGGGTCCGCGGCTGTCCCGGGGCTTGAGTGCTTGAGTGAGGGTCTCCCTTCGGGGGTCTTTCATTTTGGTGCATTGGCCGGGAATCAGCGCGACCACCCAGAGGTCCTAGACCCACTTAGAGGTAAGATTCTTTGTTCTGTTTTGGTCTGATGTTTGTGTTCTGTTTCTAAGTTTGGTGCGATCGCAGTTTTGGTTTTGCGGACGCTCAGTGAGACCGCGCTCCGAGAGGGAACGCGGGGTGGATAAGGATAGACGTGTCCAGGTGTCCACCGTCCGTTCACCCTGGGAGACGTCCCAGGAGGAACAGGGGAGGACCAGGGACGCCTGGTGGACCCCTTTGAAGGCCAAGAGACCATTTGGGGTTGCGAGATCGTGGGTTTGAGTCCCACCTCGTGACCAGTTGCGAGATCGTGGGTTGGAGTCCCACCTCCCGTTTTGTTGCGAGATCGTGGGTTTGAGTCCCACCTCGCGCCTTGTTGCGAGACCGTGGGTTCGAGTCCCACCTCGCGTTTGGTCACGGGATCGTGGGTTCGAGTCCCACCTCGCGCAGAGGGTCTCAATCGGCCGGCCTTAGAAAGGCCATCTGATTCTTTGAGTTGCTTGTGGTCGACGCAGAGTCGCCGCCGTTTCTGGTTTCTTTTTTGTCTTAGTCTCGTGTCCGCTCTTGTTGTGTCTACTGTTTTTCTAGAAATGGGACAATCTGTGTCCACTCCCCTTTCTCTGACTCTGGAGCATTGGAAGGAGGTGCGGGTCAGAGCCCACAACCAGTCGGTGGAGGTCAGAAAGGGTCCGTGGCAGACCTTTTGCGCCTCCGAGTGGCCAACGTTTGGAGTGGGCTGGCCACCTGAGGGTGCTTTTGACTTGTCACTAATCGCCGCTGTCAGGCGAATTGTTTTTCAGGATGAAGGGGTCACCCTGATCAGATCCCCTACATTGTGACCTGGCAGAATCTCGTCCAATTCCCACCTCCGTGGGTCAAGCCTTGGACCCCAAACTCTTCGAAACTGACGGTCGCGGTTGCCCAGTCTGATGGAGCCAGAAAGTCCGGCCCATCAGCACCCCCCAAGATCTATCCAGAGATTGACGACCTCCTCTGGATGGACTCCCAACCTCCCCCTTACCCCCTGCCCCAACAGCCACCTGCAGCTGCCCCACCACAGGGACCAATAGCGAGAGGGGCTCAAGGACCGGCGGGGGGGACTCGGAGTCGCCGAGGCCGAAGCCCCGGGGAGGAAGGGGGGCCAGACTCAACAGTTGCCTTGCCACTCAGAGCACATGTGGGAGGGCCAGCACCAGGACCTAATGATCTCATTCCTTTACAGTACTGGCCTTTTTCCTCTTCTGATTTATATAATTGGAAAACTAACCACCCTCCCTTCTCAGAGAACCCCTCTGGACTTACTGGGCTCCTTGAGTCACTTATGTTCTCCCATCAACCCACTTGGGATGATTGTCAGCAGCTTTTGCAGGTTCTTTTCACCACAGAAGAAAGAGAAAGAATCCTGATGGAGGCGAGAAAAAATGTTCTGGGAGAGGACAGCACACCCACTGCCCTCCCTAACCTCGTGGATGAAGCTTTCCCCTTAAACCGCCCCAACTGGGACTACAACACCGCGGAAGGTAGGGGACGCCTCCTTGTCTATCGCCGGACTCTAGTGGCAGGTCTCAGAGGAGCCGCTAGACGGCCCACCAATTTGGCTAAGGTAAGAGAGGTCTTGCAGGGGCAGACTGAACCACCCTCAGTCTTCCTTGAGCGTCTAATGGAGGCATATAGGAGATACACCCCTTTTGACCCCTTGTCAGCGGGGCAGAGAGCCGCTGTAGCCATGGCCTTCATTGGTCAGTCCGCTCCCGACATTAAGAAAAAGCTGCAAAGGCTGGAGGGGCTCCAAGATCATACGCTCCAAGATTTAGTAAAAGAAGCAGAGAAAGTCTATCATAAGAGGGAAACAGAAGAAGAGAGGCAGGAGAGAGAGAAGAAAGAAATGGAGAAGAGGGAAAATAGACGGGATCGCCGTCAGGAGAGAAATCTGAGTAAAATTTTGGCCGCAGTTGTGAATAATAGACAGTCAGGAAAAGGTAAAATAGGGCTCCTGGGCAACAGGGCAGTGAAACCGCCAGGTGGCAGAAAGATACCACTGGAAAAAGACCAATGCGCCTATTGCAAAGAGAAAGGACACTGGGCTAGAGATTGCCCTAAAAAACGGGAGCGATCCAAAGTCCTGACCCTAGAAGATGATTAGGGAAGTCGGGGCTCAGACCCCCTCCCTGAGCCTAGGGTAACTTTGTCCGTGGAGGGGACTCCCATCAACTTCCTGATAGACACCGGAGCAGAGCATTCAGTACTCACTAACCCCCTAGGCAAGCTAGGCTCCAAAAAGACCATGGTAATTGGAGCCACTGGTAGTAAATTTTACCCCTGGACGACCAAATGAGCTCTTCAGATAGACAAGAATATAGTGACCCACTCCTTTCTGGTGATACCTGAGTGCCTTGCTCCCCTCTTGGGGCGCGATCTGCTAACCAAACTAAAGGCTCAAGTCCAATTTACTTCAGAAGGCCCACAAGTAAGCTGGGGAAAGGCCCCTGTTGCCTGCCTTGTCCTCAACACAGAGGAAGAGTACCGGTTGCATGAAGAACAACCCAAAAATGCAGTCTCTTCAGGTTGGCTAACTGTGTTCCCCAATGTCTGGGCAGAACAAGCAGGAATGGGGTTGGCTAAACAAGTGCCTCCGGTTGTGGTAGAACTTAAAGCTGATGCCACCCCCATTTCGGTAAAACAATACCCCATGAGCAAGGAAGCTAGAGAAGGCATCCGGCCTCATATCCAGAGGTTGCTAGGCCAAGGAGTTTTAGTGGCCTGTCAGTCCCCCTGGAATACACCACTTCTGCCGGTTCGAAAACCAGGGACCAATGACTATCGCCCGGTACAAGACCTCCGGGAGGTTAACAAAAGGGTCCTGGACATTCACCCCACAGTCCCGAACCCGTACAATTTATTAAGCTCTCTCCCACCTGAGAGAACATGGTATACAGTCCTGGACTTAAAAGATGCCTTCTTTTGCCTGCGTTTGCACCCTAAGAGTCAGCTCCTGTTTGCTTTTGAATGGAGGGACCCAGAGGGCGGACAGACTGGTCAACTAACTTGGACTAGGCTACCACAGGGGTTCAAAAATTCCCCCACCCTGTTTGACGAGGCCCTCCATCGGGATCTCGCGCCTTTTCGCGCTCGAAACCCTCAGCTTACCCTACTACAGTATGTGGATGATCTCTTGGTCGCGGCGGCCTCGAAGGAGCTGTGTCACCAGGGAACTGAGAGGCTCCTCGCAGAACTGAGTGACTTGGGGTATCGAGTTTTGGCTAAAAAGGCACAAATCTGTCAAACTGAGGTAACCTACCTGGGGTATACCCTCCGAGGGGGCAAAAGATGGCTCACAGAGGCCCGGAAGAAGACTGTTATGATGATCAATTCGCCAACTACCCCACGGCAGGTACGTGAGTTTCTGGGGACTGCTGGCTTTTGTAGACTCTGGATTCCAGACTTTGCAACCCTAGCAGCACCTCTATATCCTTTGACTAAGGAAGGGGTTCCTTTCGAGTGGAAAGAAGAACACCAAAGAGCTTTTGAGGCTATCAAGTCGTCTCTAATGACTGCCCCCGCGCTAGCATTACCAGACTTGACTAAGCCTTTCGTCCTATATGTGGACGAGAGAGCGGGTGTAGCCAGGGGAGTGTTGACACAAGCACTGGGACCCTGGAAGAGACCTGTAGCCTATTTGTCAAAAAAATTAGATCCTGTTGCTAGTGGATGGCCCACATGTCTGAAAGCTATTGCAGCAGTGGCCCTGCTGATCAAAGATGCTGACAAATTGACAATGGGACAACAGGTGACTGTTGTGGCCCCTCATGCCTTAGAAAGTATCATGCGGCAGCCACCTGACAGATGGATGACAAATGCCCGAATGACACACTATCAGAGCCTGCTGCTAAATGAGCGTGTAACCTTTGCGCCCCCTGCCATCCTCAACCCAGCTACACTTCTCCCTCTAACAAATGATTCCGTCCCAGTACATCAATGTATGGGCATCCTCGCTGAAGAAACTGGGACCAGAAGTGACCTGACTGACCAACCCTGGCCTGGAGCTCCCAGTTGGTACACGGACGGCAGCAGTTTCCTGATAGAGGGGAAGCGAAAGGCTGGAGCTGCGGTGGTAGACGGGAAAAAGGTAATTTGGGCAAGCGCTTTGCCTGAAGGAACATCAGCACAAAAGGCTGAACTTATAGCGCTTATACAAGCCCTCCGAGAGGCTAAAGGTAAGATCGTTAATATCTACACTGACAGCCGATATGCTTTTGCTACCGCACACATCCATGGGGCCATCTACAGGCAGCGAGGGCTATTGACCTCGGCTGGTAAAGACATTAAAAACAAAGAAGAAATTCTGGCCCTGTTGGAAGCCATACATGCACCTAAAAAGGTAGCCATCATCCACTGCCCCGGCCACCAAAAAGGAGAAGACTTGGTGGCCAAGGGCAACCGAATGGCAGACTTAGTGGCAAAACAAGTTGCTCAAGGGGCCATGATCTTAACTGAAAAAGGTGATCCGCCCAAAAGCCCTGAGGATGGGAGGTATAACATAAAAGAGCTATGGTGGACCAGTGATCCCCTCCCATACTTTTTTGAAGGAAAAATAGAATTAACTCCCGAAGAAGGAATAAAATTTGTGAAAGGACTACACCAATTCACCCATCTGGGAGTTGAAAAAATGATGAGACTAATTAAAAATTCCCGATACCAAGTCCCCAACCTGAAGTCAGTGGCTCAAAAGATTATAGACTCCTGCAAACCATGTGCATTCACTAATGCAACTAAAGCCTACAGAGAACCTGGAAAGAGACAACGGGGAGACCATCCTGGAGTGTATTGGGAGGTAGACTTTACTGAAGTTAAACCTGGAATGTATGGTAACAAGTATCTGTTAGTATTTGTAGACACCTTTTCAGGATGGGTCGAGGCATTTCCCACTAAAACAGAGACTGCCCAGATTGTGGCCAAGAAGATCCTTGAAGAAATCCTGCCAAGATTTGGAATCCCTAAGGTAATCGGGTCCGACAATGGACCAGCCTTTGTTGCCCAGGTAAGTCAGGGCTTGGCCACTCAGTTGGGCATCGATTGGAAATTACACTGTGCTTACCACCCTCAAAGCTCAGGACAGGTAGAGAGGATGAATAGGACCTTAAAAGAGACCTTGACTAAATTAGCCATTGAGACCGGCGGAAAAGACTGGGTGGCTCTCCTTCCTCTTGCGCTCTTCCGAGCCCGAAACACCCCTGGTCGTTTCGGGCTCACTCCTTTTGAAGTTCTGTATGGAGGACCTCCCCCATTAATGGAAGCTGGTAGAACATTAGTTTCCGACTCTGACCCTGTCTTACCCTCCTCTTTGCTTATTCATTTAAAGGCTCTAGAAGTGATTAGGACCCAGATTTGGGACCAACTGAAAGCAGCCTATACCCCAGGGACCACCGCAGTACCCCACGGGTTCCGAGTTGGAGACAAAGTCTTGGTCAGATGGCATCGAACCGGCAGCCTCGAGCCACAGTGGAAGGGACCCTATTTGGTGTTACTGACAACCCCTACTGCGGTAAAAGTTGACGGAATCGCCTCCTGGATCCACGCCTCCCACGTCAAGAGGGCCGCCAGTCAAGATGAAAAAAACCACGACGACAATTGGACAGTGGCAGCCACTGACAATCCTCTTAAGCTTCGTCTGCGCCGCAGGCGCCACTCTAGACCTAGGGAACCTTAACCCTCATGCTCCAATTCAACAGTCCTTGGAGGTGCTTAATGAAAAGGGAAACATTGTATGGGCAACCACTGCAGTCCATCCCCTCTGGACTTGGTGGCCTGATCTCACGCCTGACATCTGTAAGTTAGTGGCAGGATCCCCCAATTGGTACCTCTCAGATCATACTGATCTTAGCAACCCACCCCCTGAGGAGCGGTGTGTCCCAAATGGGATAGGGAGCACATATGGGTGTTCTGGGCAGTTCTACCGAGCTAATCTTAGAGCTGCACATTTTTATGTTTGCCCTGGTCAGGGTCAGAGCAAAAGGCTTCAACAAGAATGCGGGGGGGCATCAGATTACTTTTGTGGTAAATGGACATGTGAGACGACAGGGGATGCTTACTGGAAGCCCTCCTCTAAATGGGACCTAATCACGGTAAAACGAGGTAGTGGCTATGATAAGTCAAACGAAGGAGAAAGAAACCCCTATAAATATCAAGAGAGTGGGTGCGCTTTTAAAAACAGAGCACCCTCAGGACCATGCAAAGATAAATACTGCAACCCCCTACGTATAAGGTTCACCGAGAACGGAAAACAACACCATCTAAGTTGGCTTAAAGGAAATAGGTGGGGTTGGCGAGTATACATTCCAATAAGAGATCCTGGGTTCATTTTCACGATCAGACTGACAGTGAGAGACCCGGCAGTGACAATAGTAGGGCCCAACAAGGTCCTTATAGAACAGGGCCCCCCAGTCGTACTGGCTCCCCCAAAGGTCCCGACTGTACCAGCTCCACCAACTCCACAGCCCAACACAGTGGTACCCTCCCTAGGAACTAATACTCTCCTCATACAGCCTACCTTGGCTTCCCCACCGCCCCTAGGAACAGAGGACCGTCTGGTCAGTCTAGTCCAAGGAGCTTTTTTAGTTCTAAATAGAACTAACCCTAATATGACTCAATCATGCTGGTTATGCTATGCCTCTAGGCCCCCTTATTATGAAGGAATAGCTCAGATCAGGACTTATAATATCACTTCAGATCATTCTCAATGTCTTTGGGGAGAAAACAGAAAGTTGACTCTAGCAGCAGTTTCAGGAAGAGGGCTTTGCTTGGGCCAGGTACCTCAGGATAAAGGGCACCTCTGTAATCAGACCCAGAACATCCAGTCTAGCAAAAGTGGTCAGTATCTGGTGCCTCCCCTAGACACAGTGTGGGCTTGCAATACCGGTCTCACTCCTTGTGTGTCTATGTCTGTTTTTAATAGTTCCAAAGATTTCTGCATTTTGGTTCAGCTTATTCCCAGACTCTTGTATCATGATGATAGCTCTTTTTTAGATAAATTTGAACATCGGGTCCGCTGGAAAAGAGAACCCGTTACCTTAACTTTGGCAGTTCTATTAGGATTGGGAGTAGCAGCTGGAGTAGGTACAGGAACCGCTGCCTTAATTAAGACACCCCAATACTATGAAGAACTACGTGCAGCTATGGATATTGATCTTAGAACTATAGAACAGTCTATAACCAAATTAGAAGAATCTTTAACTTCCATGTCCGAAGTGGTGCTGCAAAATAGAAGGGGATTAGACTTATTATTCCTTAAAGAAGGAGGACTCTGTGCTGCCTTAAAAGAAGAATGTTGTTTTTATGTTGACCATTTAGGAGTAATCAAAGATTCTATGGCTAAACTTAGAGAACGCCTAGATATACGTAAAAGAGAAAGAGAAAGCCAACAAGGATGGTTTGAAAGCTGGTTTAATAAGTCCCCTTGGCTCACCACTCTCCTCTCCACTATAGCAGGACCTTTAATTACACTTATGCTTTTGCTTACTTTTGGCCCATGCATCCTTAATAAGTTAGTAGCTTTTATTAGAGAAAGGATAAACACAGTCCAAGTTATGGTACTAAGGCAACAATATCGGGTCCTTCAGGAGGTTGAAAACTCGCTCTAAGATTAGAGCTATCTCCTAAAAGAAGTGGGGAATGAAGAATAAAAATTTTTACTGAACTCTTCTTCACCCCAGGACCCGACCCCTCCCATTTAGAGATTGTTCCCGGAACACTCCTGAACTCTTCACCCCAGAATGCATTCCTGAACTCCTCACCCTAGAGTTCGAACCCTCCCAACTAAAAACTGTTCCAAGAACATTTTTGAGATAAGGGCCTCCTGGAACAACCTCAAAATGAACCGGGTACATTGCCAAATGATAGGACATGACCCCTTAGTTACGTAGATTCCCTTGGCAGAACCCCTTGTCCCTTGGCAGAACCCCCTAGTGATGTAAACTTGTACTTTCCCTGCCCAGCTCTCCCCCCTTGAGTTTTACTATATAAGCCTGTGAAAAATTTGGCTGGTCGTCGATTCTCCTCTACACCACTAGGTGCATGAGTTTCGACCCCAGAGCTCTGGTCTATGTTCCATGTGCTTTCTTGCTGTTGTTCTATTAAATCTTGCCTTCTACATTTTGAGTACGGTCTCAGTGTCTTCTTAGGTCCGCGGCTGTCCCGGGGATTGAGTGCTTGAGTGAGGGTCTCCCTTCGGGGGTCTTTCAGTATCTGTCTAGAAACTTGTCCATTTCATCCAGGTTTTCCAGATTTGTTGAGTATAGCCTTTTGTAGAAGGATCTGATGGTGTTTTCGATTTCTTCAGGATCTGTTGTTATGTCTCCCTTTTCAGTTCTGATTTTGTTAATTAGGATGCTTTCCCTGTGCCCTCTCGTGAGACTGGCTAAGGGTTTATCTATCTTGTTGATTTTCTCAAAGAACCAGCTCCTTGATTGGTTGATTCTTCGAATAGTTCTTCTTGTTTCCACTTGTTTGACTTCACCCCTGAGTTTGATTATTTCCTGCCTTCTACTCCTCTTGGGTGAATTTGCTTCCTTTTCTTCTAGACCTTTTAGGTGTGCTGTCAAGCTGCTAATGTGTGCTCTCTCTAGTTTCTTTTTGGAGGCACTCAGAGCTATGAGTTTTCCTCTTAGGAATGCTTTCATTGTGTCCCATAAGTTTGGGAATGTTGTGGCTTCATTTTCATTAAACTCCAAAAAGTCCTTAATTTCTTTCTTTATTCCTTCCTTGACCAAGGTATCATTGAGAAGAGTGTTGTTCAGTTTCCATGTGAATGTTGGCTTTCTATTATTTATTTTGTTATTGAAGATCAGCCTTAGTCCATGGTGATCTGATAGGATGCATGGGACAATTTCAATATTTTTGTGTATGTTGAGGCTTGTTTTGTGACCAATTATGTGGTCAATTTTAGAGAAGGTACCATGAGGTGCTGAGAAGAAGGTATATCCTTTTGTTTTAGGATAAAATGTTCTGTAGATATCTGTTAAGTCCATTTGTTTCATCACTTCTGTTAGTTTCACTGTGTCCCTGTTTAGTTTCTGTTTCCATGATCTGTCCATTGGTGAAAGTGGTGTGTTGAAGTCTCCCACTATTATTGTGTGAGGTGCAGTGTGTGCTTTGAGCTTTACTAAAGTTTCTTTAATGAATGTGGCTGCCCTTGTATTTGGAGCATAGATATTCAGAATTGAGAGTTCCTCTTGGAGAATTTTACCTTTGATGAGTATGAAGTGCCCCTCCTTGTCTTTTTTGATGACTTTGGGTTGGAAGTCAATCTTATCAGATATTAGGATGGCTACTCCAGCTTGTTTCTTCATACCATTTGCTTGGAAAATTGTTTTCCAGCCTTTCATTCTGAGGTAGTGTCTATCTTTTTCTCTGAGATGAGTTTCCTGTAAGCAGCAAAATGTTGGGTCTTGTTTGTGTAGCCAGTTTGTTAGTCTATGTCTTTTTATTGGGGAGTTGAGACCATTGATATTAAGAGATATTAAGGAAAAGTAATTGTTGCTTCCTGTTATTTTTGTTGTTAAAGTTGGCATTCTTGTGGCTGTCTTCTTTTAGTTTTGTTAAGGGATTATCTTCTTGTTTTTTCTAGGGCGTGGTTCCCGTCCTTGTATTGGTTTTTTTCTGTTATTATCCTTTGAAGGGCTGGATTCGTGGAGAGATAATGGGTGAATTTAGTTTTGTCGTGGAATACTTTGGTTTCTCCATCTATGGTAATTGAGAGTTTGGCTGGGTGTAGTAGCCTGGGCTGGAATTTGTGTTCTCTTAGTGTCTGTATAACATCTGTCCAGGCTCTTCTGGCTTTCATAGTCTCTGGTGAAAAATCTGGTGTAATTCTGATAGGCTTGCCTTTATATGTTACTTGACCTTTTTCCCTTACTGCTTTTAGTATTCTATCTTTATTTAGTGCATTTGATGTTCTGATTATTATGTGTTGGGAGGAATTTCTTTTCTGTTCCAGTCTATTTGGAGTTCTGTAGGCTTCTTGTATGTTCATGGGCATCTCTTTCTTTAGATTTGGGAAGTTTTCTTCGATAATTTTGTTGAAGATGTTTGCTGGTCCTTTGAGTTGAAAATCTTCATTCTCATCCACTCCTATTATCCGTATGTTTGGTTTCTCATTGTGTCCTGGATTTCCTGGATGTTTTGAGTTAGGATCTTTTTGCATTTTCCATTTTCTTTGATTGTTGTGCCGATGTTCTCTATGGAATCTTCTGCACCTGAGATTCTCTCTTCCATCTCTTGTATTCTGTTGCTGATGCTGGCATCTATGGTTCCAGATTTCTTTCCTAGGGTTTCTATCTTCAGCGTTGCCTCACTTTGGGTTTTCTTTATTGTGTCTACTTCCCTTTTTAGGTCTAGTATGGTTTTGTTCATTTCCATCACCTGTTTGGATGTGTTTTCCTGTTTTTCTATAAGGACTTCTACCTGTTTGGTTGTGTTTTCCTGTTTTTCTTTTAGGAATTGTAACTCTTTAGCACTGTTCTCCTGTATTTCTTTAAGTGAGTTATTAAATTCATTCTTTATGTCCTCTACCACCATCATGAGATATGCTCTTAAATCCAGGTCTACCTTTTCAGGTGTGTTAGGGTGCCCTGGACTGGGCGAAGTGGGCATTCTAGGTTCTGATGATGGTGAGTGGTCCTGGTTTCTGTTAGTAGGATTCTTACGTTTACCTTTCGCCATCTGGCAATTTCTGGATTTAGTTGTTATAGTTGTCTTTGTTTAGAGGGTGTTCCTCTGGTGATTTTGTTACCCTCTAGCAGCAGACGTGGGAGACTAGCTCTCTCCTCTGAGTTTCAGTGGTCAGAGCAGTCTCTGCAGGCAAGCTCTCCTCTTTCAGGGAAGGTGCACAGTTATCTGGTGTTTGGACCTCCTCCTGGCTGAAGATGAAGGCCCAAAACAGGATCTTTCCCAGAAGCTGTGTTGCTTTGGCCAGGAAGGTGGCCGGTTGTCTGGAGCTGAAGATGGCGCCGCCTCAGAAGCTCTGTGGCTCTCGCCTGACCCAGAAACTGCTGGCCTCTGTATTCCACACCCTCTCCGTGCAGCCTGCCCTCTGCGGAGTCCCGGAACCAAGGTGGCTCCCGCCGGAGCCTGAGGCAGAAACTTCTCGGGCCGGGCGGACCCCTGTGCTCTCACCAGGAAGGTGGCCAGTTGTCTGGAGCCGAAGATGGCGCCGCCTCAGAAGCTCTCTGGCTCTTGCCAGGAAGGTGGCCGGTTATCTGGAGCCGAAGATGGCGCCGCCTCAGAAGTTCTATGGCTCTCGCCTTTCCCAGAAACTGCTGGCCTCTGTATTCCACACCCTCACCCGTGCAGCATGCCCTCCTCGGAGTCCCGGAGCCAAGGTGGCTCCTGCTGGAGCCTGAGGCAGAAACCTCTCGGGCTGGGCAGACCCCTGGGCTCTCACCAGGAAGGTGGCCAGTTGTCTCTCTCCCAGAGTTCTTATCTCTTCCCAGACGTTCTTCCTTCTACTTTCTGCCTTTGCTATAGGCCACTAGCTTTTTTTCCTTTTTCTTTTTTAAAAAAGAATTATTTATTTTATGTATATGAGTACACTGTCACTGTCTTCAGACACACCAGAAGAGGGCATCAGATCCCATTACAGGTAGTTGGGAGTCACCATGTGGTTGCTGGGAATTGAATTCAGGACTTCTGGAAGAGTAGTCAGTGCTCTTAAACACTGGTCCACCTCTCCAGCTCTTGTCGGTCAGCTTTTTAATAACACAATCAGAAGGTGAGAGAGGGAGTATTTACAAAACACTGAGACAGGAGATGCTTAACAATTTCCAAGTCCCACCTGTAACTGGATCTCTGCCAGTTCAGAAATCAGCATTATTATAATACAGAGACAACCTGTATATCTCTGGGTCAACCTGGTCTACAAAGTGAGTTCTAGAACAGCCAGGGCTTTTTACACAGAAAAATCCTGTCTTGAAAAGCTAAATCAATAAAAAATAAAATAAACAAATAAACAAACAAACAAATAGGTCAGTCTTGAAACCATATACACACAAACAATAAAGACTCAGCAAACTGTATTTAAATGTATTTGAACATATACATTCATATATGTATACATGGACATATACATACGTACATGTATGTGAATGTATTAGTCAGTACTATATTGCTATGAGGAGACATTATGACCATGGCAACTCTTACAAAAGAAAACATTTAATTGGGGCTTGTTTACAGTTTCAAAAAATAGGTTTTCTCCATAGATAGAATAAGCCAATTCAAACCGAATTAAGAGTTGAAAAGGGCAGGTTTACCTTGGCAAGTTCATTGGCCCCAAGGAAGGAGGCCAAGGAAATTGCCATGCAAACAGGAAGACAGAGAAGGGGAAAAGAGAAAGAAGGGAGGGAGAGGGGGAGGGGGAAGGATAGGGAGAGGTGTGAAATCCTTCATACTCCAAATTTAAGCTTGGATAAGATACAGAGGAAGGAGAGGGAGGAAGTGGTGGTTAAAGTCACTTGTAACTAACCGGGTTCCCCGTAAAACCTACCCTTCCCACATGATGTTCTGTTAATGAGACAGAAAGCGTGGGAAGTTGGACAAATAGTCAGAGAAGTTGGACTGCAAATATCCCTAAGAAATTAAGTCACTCAAGAAAGAAAATGCAACTTACCTAAAAATTCCAGACCTCATATGCATGTTCCATTTACCCTAACTGCAGCCATGTCACTATTGTGTGGGACTTTGCTGACTCTGTTTAGCTTGGGAGCAGACACTGGCTGAAGTCAGACCAAACTTGGAAACTCTTTAATAGCAAGAGGGAAAAAGTTGACATTTTTATCCTTGTAAGAGAATACTGAGTGAATTCTGGCCATTTAGAAGTTTCAGGGGCTGGTGAGATGGCTCAGTGGGTAAGAGCACCCGACTGCTCTTCCAAAGGTACAGAGTTCAAATCCCAGCAACCACATGGTGGCTCACAACCATCCGTAACAAGATCTGACGCCCTCTTCTGGTTTGTCTGAAGACAGCTACAGTGTACTTACATATAATAAATAAATCAAAAAAAAAAAAAGTTTCAGAAATTCAAACCACAGTTAGAAACCTGAATTATTCTTTTCCTCTGAGAAGGTCAAAGATTATGGCTGGGAATGTCTGCTGGGTAGCTAAGTAATGACATGTACTTACACTGGTGGAGAGAAATTATTTAAAAAATTATTTTTATTATTTAGTGTGTGATTTTGCTGCATGCATATATGCATCATGTGTGTGCAGTAACCCAGGAGACCAGGAGAGGACATTGGAACCCGCAGGACTGCAGTTATATATGGTTGTACTGTAGATGCTGGGAATTGAACCTGGGTTCTCTGTAAGAATAGCCAGTGCTCTTAATCACTGAGGTATCTCTCCTGTACCACCAGAGTATTCCTAATGGATAAGAGGACCATGTGATGATGGGTCTGGCCTTGAGGACATTGGAAAAGACTGAGCCATAAGGCTTCCTGCCTCCAAGTGAGGAGCTCTCTGATAAAAGGTTGGAGGATACTATAGAGGGCGCTGCTGAAGGAGAGGGTGGAGGTGGAGTAGGAACCATCTACCAGAGGCAAGCATCCAGAGAGGTGAATTCTGATTGAGTTCTGTAAGAAAGAATGAGTAAGCACCAATTTTCCTACCCAACACACAAACGTTTAGCTCAGACTTTATTTTTTCAAAACCTTACTTTTAAAATGGGTTCTTAAATACTTTAACTCCCCCTTCTAGCCCTCCACCCACCAGAGGTAGTGGAAAAGAAAGGTTATGAGAATACAGGGGAGTTGGACCTGTTTAGAAATAGTTCTTTGGAGCAAATCCCATCTGCGTTGTCAGGAACTCAGCAGTTCAGTTCACAGGAATCAGCAGAGGCTGCTCCATCCACTTGAAAACACTTCACGAATATACTAGCAGTCCAGCTCAGTGGTGTCAGGATAGCAAACACAAGTCCTCACACAGATGAGACTCACCATGTGAGTCTGTTTTAGCAAAACTCCCTGTGAGTCTGTATCAGATGACATCACTATGCCCATCAGCCTGAGTCCGAGGAAGTGACAAGAAGCAGAAGTTTTTTGGTGCATTTCTGTCAATGGAGTCACAACAAACAGAGCTCAGTAACACACTGTCAGATGAGCCAATACATGGGTGTCATTTAGTAAAGAGTCCTTAATCAAACATCCATTCACGTGCTTGCTTTAGCAAAACATCCTTTCACCCATGTCTGTTTCAGGAAAACATCCTGTGATATAACTGACTTTCCTGAAAAACCGTAAGTCTCCACAAACACTGGCCTTTGCTACGGACAGTCTTTTCTCACCTTCCAACCCTGGAGGACTCACCAGAGAGGTGAACTCTGACTGAGTTCTGTAAGAAAGAATGAGTAAGCACCAATTTTCCTACCCAACACACAAATGTGTAGCTTAGAATTTTTTTCAAAACCTTACTTTTAAAATGGGATCTTAAATACTTTAACTCCCTCTTCTACCCCTCCACCCACCAGAGGTAGTGGAAAAGAAAGGCTATGAGGATACAGGGGAGGTGGCATGGAGGGGTGCTGCTTTCTGGCTTGCTCCTCTTGGCTTTGCTCAGTCTGTTTTCTCGTAGAACCCAAAACCACCAGACCAGGGATGGCACCACCTACAATGGGCTGGGCTTTTCAGTTTCAATGACTAATTAAGAAAATACCCTACAGACTTACCTGCAGCCTGATCTTATGGAGGCATTTTCTCAAATGAGGTTTTCTCCTCTCTGAAGATTCGAGCTTGTGTCAAGTTGACATAAAAATAGCCAATATATGGGGACTTGCTAGGCGGGATAAATAATGACAAGGAGGCTTCTATAATAGTTTAAAGCTCAGGCCTTTGACTTGGACAGTCTCCTGGCTACTCTAAACTTAACCTAACTAGCCAGTGACCCACCATATGGCTAGCTCTATACCTTTCTCTGCTCCCTCCACGTCCTTCTTGAATCTCCTACCTCTCCCCTTAAATCATTCTCTGCCTGCAAGTTCTGCCCTCCATTTTCTTCTCTGACTACTGGCTGTCAGATCTTTATTGCGACTAATCAGCATCGAGACAATCTCTGGTACATTTCTAGATTGCCTCTAGGCATAGAGAGCTGTCTGTACTTCAGCTATCTGAGCAGGTGTGGAAGGACAAGTATTTACAAATATAAGGCTGGTGATGGGCCATATAAATAACAAAACCAATATCCTGCCAGCATTTAGTCCTTTGCCCTACAGAATTAACAATTGAAAACACAGAGACACACCATTACACAATGTGAAAAAAATATTATCCCAACAAGCTAGGATAGGTATCAAGATGCTATGATGAAACCAACCTAATATAACGAGAAATAAACCTGCTAGCAAGCTTAATACCATCTGCAATCTTAATAATGTAATTATCCTAACATAGCTGACATAGCCATGTAACATGCTCATGAGCTGAGAACACAGATAGACTTGCCTTGCATACTTAGGTCCCTAGATTTGACTTCAAGCACTACCAAAGCAAGCAAGCAAACAAACAAACACCTACTAGTTCAAGACTTTTTTTGTAGTAAGAAATCAAAAGAAAGTCATAAATCCTAAGTTCTGACTGTTATAAAAAGGACACATTTTGGGGAGTGTGGGATATTATCCTATCTCTCATATTTACTAAACTGAGATTCTTCTTCTTCTTTTTTTTAAATTTATTCATTTTACAAACTAATATCGCCCTTTCTGTCCTCCCAGGACCCCATCACACAAGTCCTCCCTCCCCCATTTCATTCTACCTTCTCCTTATCTTTTGAGAAGAGGAAGGTGTAACCCCCCCCCATATCAAGCCACTGAGTGACTAGGTGGATCCTCTCCCACTGAGGCCAGACAAGGCATTCATTTAGGGGCAGGGGATCCACAGGCAGGCAGGCAACAGACTCAAGGACAGCCTTTGTTCCAGTTTTGGGGGACCTGTATGAAGATCAAGCTGTTCATCTACTACATATGTGCAGGGGCCAAAGTCCAGCCTGTGCTTGCTCTTTGGTTGGTGGTCCAGGTTAGTTGACTCTGTTGGTCTTCCTGTGGAGTCCCTGTATTCTTTGGGTTCCTCAATCCTTCTCTTAAGTCTTCTGTAAGCCTCCCTGAGCTCCATCTCACGTTTGGATATGAGTCTCTACATCTCTTTCCATTATCTGCTGTGTGGAGCCTCTCAGAGGACAGTTATACTAGCTTCCTGTCTGCAAGCATAACAAAGTATCATTAATAGTGTGAGGGACTGGTTCTTGCTCATGAGATGGGTCTCATGTTGGGCCAGTTATTGTTGGACATTCCTGCAGTCTCTGCTCCATCTTTGTCCCTGCATATTTTGTAGGCAGGACACATTTTGAGTCGAAGGCTTTTGGGTGGGTGGCTATCCTTATCTCTCCAGTGGGAGTCCTGCCTGGCTATAGGAAGTGACCACTTCAGGATCCATATCCCTCACTGCTAGAAATCTCAGCTAGAGTTGCACCCATTAGACCCTCTGGGGCTGCCCCCTATCCCAGGTCTCTGGCATGTTCTAAAGATTGGCCACTCCCATTTCTGATCTCCTTCTCTCTCCCCTGCTCTCCACATGTATGATCTCCACCTACCAGCCCTCTCCCCTTCCCATCCCCTTTTCCAACCAGTTCCCTCCTTCCATTAATGTCCAATATCTATTTTGTTTCCCCTTCTGAGAAAGATTCAACCATCCTTCCTTGGACCCTCCTTGTTATTTGACTTCTTTGGGTCTGTTGGTTATAGATAGCATGGTTATCCTGTACTCTATGGCTAACATCCACTTATAAGTGAGTACATATTATGCATGTCCTTTTGTGTCTGGGTTACCTCACTTAGGATGATATTTTAAAGTTCTATCCATTTGCGTGAGAAATTCTTGATATTCTTGTTTTTAATGGGTGAGTAGTAGTCCACGTGTAAATGAGCCACATTTTCTGTCTCCATTCTTTAGTTGAGGGAATCTGGGTTGTTTCCAGTTTCTGTTTATTATGAATAAAACTGCTGAGCATAGTTGAGCAAATGTCCTTCTGGGATGGTGGCACATCTTCTGGGTACATGCTCAGGTGTGGTATAGCTGGGTCTTGAGGTAGAACTATTCCCAATTTTCTGAGCAACTGCCAAGTTGACTTCCAGAGTGGTTGTACAAGTTTGTCCTCCCCCAGCTGTGTAGGAGTATTTCTCTTGCGCCACAACCTTGTCAGCATGTGTTGTTCTTTGTCTTTTTGATCTTAGCCATTTTGATAGGTGTAAGGTGGAATCTCAGAGTTGTTTTGATTTGCATTTCCCTGATGACTAAGGATGTTGAACATTTCTTTAGGTGTTTTTCAGCCATTCAAGATTCCTTTGTTGAAAATTCTCTATTTAGCGCTGTACCTCATTTTTTAATTGGGTTATTTGGATTATTGGTATCTAACTTCTTGAGTTCTGCTAAGGATCAACCTCAGCTTGGAGAGGGTTCTGAGGAAGGAGAGTGTTCACCACCAACCAAAAAATGACTAAAAGTCAAATCATGGGTACAAGCTGATTAGCCTTGTAATCTGCTCAAGATGGCTCCCTAGACAGCTCTCTGTAGATAGCTCTTGGATCTGTAGTATGCTCAGGATAGCTTTCTGCTCAAGACAGCTTTCTGCATGAGACAGTTTCCTCTGCCTGAGACAGCTCTCTTTTGCTCTCTTGCAGGAAAAAGATTGTAAAAGACCTGTATTTGCTCTCCAAGCAGTTCTCTCTGAGTAGCTGCTAGAAAAAAATTCTAAAAGAACTCTGTTTTCTCTCCAGACAGCTCATCCAGGCTGCTTAGCTCTTGCAGACCAAAGCCCAGTCTTTCATTTGCATATCAATCCAGTCATTTTCTTGAGGTTCCTTTTTGGTTATCCCATGAGTCAGCATTTTATGACTGTAGCAACTTGATTCTAATAAAAGTACAGCAAATTCTTAAAAAACAAAATAAAACAAAACATGGCAAATGAATTCAGATATCTGCTTGCTATAAGTAAAGAAAATCAGCTAGCTGGGTGGGATCACCACCACTCCTGGGCTTCAAGTAGCTCTGTCCCAGGCTAACCTTGAATTCAGGAATCTGCCTGAGTAGTCCAAACAATAAACTTAGCTGGAGGGATCTTGCCATGAAATCACCACTCTCTAAATCTTGTTATTTCCTTCCTTAATATCTTTCTGACAAGGTGGCTCACACTGCAGCAGCCTCTGTTTTTTAGGTCCATGAAGCCCCCTTCATGTAATTCATATTGCATCCTTATATTTTGCATAGTTGAGAATATATTGAACTCATGTTGCCAAACTCATTCTATGAGACAGTTTTATTCATATCCTTCACCTGTTTGACTATATTTTCTTGTATTTCTTTATGTTTATTTGCTTCCTCTTTTAATGCTTTTACTTGCTTGAATGTATTTTCATGTATTTCCTTAAGGAATTTATTCATGTCTTCTTTAAAGGCTTTTATTAGCTTCATTAGGTTGAATTTAAAGTCCTCTTCTTGTGCTTCAGTTTCATTAGGATATCCAGGGTTTGTTGTAGAAGGATAGCTGCGCACAACTCACCTCTGTAGGCTGTCCCAGATGGATCAATTGGGATAGTGGCCAACTCTTACTGGAATGGGATTGGTTGGGTAGGGTTCCAAGATCATTAGTTTTGGGGTTCTTGAAGGTTTCCACGGGGAAGTAGGATTCTCTTGGTTTCCCACAAGACTCCTCTGAACCGAAGAGTGAGTCCAGAGCTAGACAATGTAGCTCAGGGGACCATGTGCCACCCCCTGAGATTGTTCTTTAGAGGTGAAAACGACCAAAAGACTTTGTGTTATTGGAGAGTGACTAGACACAAAGATAGCACATTATATCCATCAGGTTGACTACTACCAAAACCAACCAACCAAATAGAAGACAACATGTTGGCAAAGTTTTAGAGAAAATGGAGCATTGGTCCATTGTTAGTAGCATTGTAAAATGTGTGAGAATATAGAAAGAAGCATGGAGTTTCCTTTAAAAACTTGAGCCCGGCATGGTGGCACATGCCTTTAATCCCAGCACTTAGGAGGCAGAGGCAGGAGGATTTCTGAGTTCAAGGCCAGCCTGGTCTACAGAGTGAGTTCCAGGACAGCCAGGGCTACACAGAGAAACCCTGTCTCGAAAAAACCAAAACCAAAACCAAAACCAAAACAAAAACAAAAATTATCGTGCCCCAGTGGAACCATTGTGGTACGCTAGTTAGTTTTTTGGGCTGGTGAGATGGCTTGCCGGGTAAGAGCACTGACTACTCTTCCAAAGGTCCTGAGTTCAAATCCCAGCAACCACATGGTAGCTCACAACCATCTGTAACAAAAATCTGATGCCCTCGTCTGGAGTGTCTGAAGACAGCTACAGTGTATAAATAAATAAATAAATAAATAAATAAATAAATAAATAAATAAATCTTAGAACTGCCAAAATGATTTAGCAATTTCACTTCTGGACCTAGATCCAAAAGAGTCAGAAGCAGAACATTAAAGAAATCTCAGCAAACTCTCCACTGAAGCATTATTCCCCATAGACAAGAGATTTAGTATTCCCTGCAGGCTCATGTACTGGAATACTTGGATGCTAGTTGGTGGGGTATTGTGTAACCCCTGAGATGTGGATCTGACTGAGGGAAATAGTCACTGGGAGAAGGGTGCTGGTTGCAAAAAGCACACCTTTCATCTCAAGAGGAATATCAGATAGTTTAGTCTGGAGCAAAATATGATTGAACAACCTGGGAGCACAGACTTAGGTTACCCCAAAAGCCATGTACCAATGTGGCAACAGTTTCATGATTTCTATGGTAAGAAAATAAAATCATAAATTAAGGCAATTTTCTAATACATTGGTGGGAATGCTGGATAGGTGGCTATAGCAAAGTGGGGGGACCCCTCTATCTGATGATAATCTTACCCTTTGGGTTGGTGGAAGCTAGGGGACTATTAGTATATTCTAAAACGGTTTTAATCTTATAGTCATGGGCTACTAGGTCAACCACAGAGGTAGGTGATGCGTGGCTCTGAAGAGGGCATAAAATAGTCTAAGATAAGTTTTCCCTAGACTTGAAACATTCCAGCTCTTCATTCCCATGAAGATTCTACCAGTCAGTCACCATTATAGAATCCTTAACACAGGTGCAGCTTTAACTTCAGGTCACAGGACCTTACAGTTTGTAGTTTAATATTACTTCCTGATCCCCCGAGATGTAAACAAGTATTTACAGTGATGAGCTGCCCCTGGGCCATGCCCACCCTGCCGTGATGCACTGTACCCTCAAACCAAGAGGCAAAGCAAATGTGTGTCCTTTACATTGCTTCTTGTCAGGTGTGTCACCACAGAAACCAGACACTAGGAAGTGAGTCCCTGATGTCATTACTTGACAGGTGGTTTATAGACATTAGGAAGAGCTCTGTGGGAGAAATAGAAAGAGTTGGCCTTGTAGGCTAGAGCAGCCCTAAAGTTCAATGGGCTGTTCTAGTGGGAGATTTAAGGTTGAGATTGTCAACCAGGTTCATGAAGTTTCAGAAAGACTCTAACAGGAACTGGGGTAGCGGTCAATTATGTTACAGTTGGCATAGAGTCTGCCTGCATTCTAAAAATTTGAGTGAGACTGAATGTTAAAATATTTACATTTATTTTAAATTTAAAATATTTAAAATATAAAAATAAAAAAATTTGTTTAGTGAGGAAAATTTCAAGGCAGTGTATCACCTGGGCTATAGAATGGTTACTGCCTACTGTATTTACCCAGATTTACAGTGAGGGAAGGTGAGAAGACAGGCAAAATGTGTAATTTGGAGAGAAGGACTATAAACTGGTTGAAGTTGTGACACTAATATGAAGTTTGATGAGCAAAGGGCCCCGACGCTTGTTAACGTTGGGGACAGAGCAGGTGTAGGTAAAGTACATGCAATTGTTAAAAGATTAGCAACATTAAAGAGATAACCTCCGACTTTGCACAAGGACAACAGGAAAGGTGCTTTGAGGGCAAGAACCCACTCATGGAAAGCTCCAGAAGATAGCAGTGTAAATTCATTTGCAATGAGAGTGCGTCTAACAATGACAGAGCCTCAAGGGAACCCTGCTGAAAAATGGCTGCTTAACTAAGTAAGTGTCTTTTTAGTTCAGTTATGAAGTCACAGAAAGGCTGTGGTAGTTGTTCAAGGGGGACAGGCCGCATCTTGAGCTGACAGCAGCTGGGTACCATCTGCATGGTACTGATGTTGCAAGGTTCAAAATGCCAGAGTGAGGGAGTCATGAAAGCTTGCAACACGGTTCCAGGAGGCCACTGGAGCCAAGCAATGCGTAGCAGGGTGTCGTGAGCATGCTGTGTCACAAGCAGAGGCAAGCGTATTTATGTCTTTCTAAAACATTTTATTGAATAATAACAAATCCACAAGCAGTGGTTTCAATGGTAGTCATCTGTCAGATAGCTCCGCTTTCCTTAATGACCCTGGCCAAGGCAAACAGGCCATTCCAACATAATTACTAACTCTTAGCTGATACATTAAACATAAGTTTATAACTTACTAACAACATAAGTCATATGTAACATATCTCTATCTACCTCTATCCCTATATCTATATATTACAGGCTAGCTACCAAGAGTTAAGGTGGCAAACACTTGACAAGCCAGAGTTGGGAGACAGCTGGGAAGTCATAGGAGTCTGTAGGGTGAGATAACAAAGGACCCTGAGCCCTCTGGACAGGCACTGAAGTCATGGTTGGATTTGACTGCAGGGTCATGGTTGAGCTGTAGAGTTGAGTTCCACTGCAGAGTCTAAAAGGCAAGACTGGGTCCAGATGAATGGATGAGCAATTGCACTGGATGGCAGCGCAAGATGGATCAATAAGAGGATGGTAGATGGCAACTTGAGTAATCTGTGGCAAAGTGGGGACCAGGCTGAATCGAAGGCATTGGGACTTCAGGAATTCTTCACCCATTAGACCCTCGATGCACCTATGGAGTGGTCAGATGATAGGTTGGTGGGGACCATCACCATCACAGTGCCAGGTGTTCTCTTTAAAGGGCATAGATGAGGGAGCCACGTGCTTTCTCAGACTGGTATCTTTGGTTTGGTTTTTCTGATATGATTTTAGTTTGCTTATAGGAATCTACATACAGTCCCAGATCACTCTAACAAGTTTATAGATAGGACCTTCTCTATACCCAGGAGTAAGTGATTTATCATCTGTGTTGTGTAGTCAGGGTTAAGCAGATGGTGCTGTTCATACTTCCAGCCAGGCACAGAGTCATCTTACATCTGCAAACAGAATCTAAAGCTTCTTGTAAAAAGAAGTCTCTCAGCCCGGCAGTGAGGTGAACACCTTTAATCCCAGGACCGGTGGGTCTCTGAGTTCGAGGCCAGCCTGGTCTACAGAGCAAGTTCCAGGACAACTAAGGCCACATAACGAAACCCTGTCTTAAAAAATCCAAACAAACCAAAACCCAAAACCTACCTCTCACCCTCCAGAAGGCAAGACACAATCTGAAAACAACAACAACCATGACAACAGAAACCCCTAACAACATTATGAACAAACCAGTACCCCGGGGCACTTGACTCTATCTGCATATGTATCAAAAGATGGCCTAGTTGGCCATCAATGGAAAGAGCAGCCCATTGGACTTGCAAACTTTATATGCAGGGGAATGCCAGGGCCAAAAATTGGGAGTGTGTGGGTAGGGGAGTGTGTGTGGGGGGGGGAGGGTATGGGGGACATTTGGGATAGCATCGGAAATGTAAATGAGGAAAATACCTAATAAAAATTATTTAAAAAAAAAGAAACCCCTAACACATTCCTTTACACACTAACACCAGGCCATATTCTCTTCATGGGATATCCGAGTCTGCTGTGCATGAAGCTGTAAAGGTGAAGCCTATATTACAATGGAGATCAGAAATCCAGGAAGTTTGCCAAGGCAAGCTGCAGTCACTGGGTGGAAATGGCCCAGATGAGGAACTACAATGGCTTCAGTCAACAGAGCTGGAGGGCCAGGGCTAATCAAGCCTATGTACGGGAGCACAGATGAGGTCATCAGTCCCAAATGCGGAACGTGGACCCACAGGGTGTTTTTGCATTTGCCCTGTTAGATTTCAGTCTTAATTTGGTTTGATATTTCCTGATTGTGCTTATTCCTTCCTTTAGTAATGGAACTGTGTGTTCTGTGCCATTGTATGCTGGAAAGAAGTGGATACCCCTTTTGATTTAATAGGGATTAACATAAGAGATTGACTTTAGTCTCAGAAGAGACTTTGGACTATTTGGGTAATGTTTAAACTGTTAGGACACTGGGGATTTTAAAACTTGGGCTGGATGCATTTGCATTATCAGATGACTATATACCTATGGAAGCCATGACAGCATGCTATTATTTGGTTGTAAAATGTATGCCAGAGGCTCATGCCAAAGGCTTTGAACACTGGATCTCCAGTTGATTGTGGTGTTTTGGGATGTTATGGAACCTTTGGGAGGTAGAACCTAGCTGGAGGAAGTGAGTCACTGGGGGATGAGCCTTGAGGTTCATAGGCTGACCCCACTTCCTGTGTCTCTGCTTTCTTGGATCAGTAAGATGTGAACAAATGGCCCCATATTCCTACCACCATAGCTGGGGTTGGTGTCTTCCACTCTTCCTTTTCTGCCTTGATTACCTTTGAACTGTGAGTCAGAATAAATCCTTCCTGTCTTAAGTTGCTTCTTGCCAGGTAGTCTGTCATATGGAGAGGAAGTAATTCTAAGAGGAAATAACTCAAATATCCACCACAGGGCTGGCAAAAGAGCTCAGTGGGCAAAGGTGCTTGCTGAAAAACCTGACAGCCTGAGTTTAGTCCTCGGAGCCTACATGAAGGTAGATGAAGAGAAATGTCCTCTGATGCCCACACGAACCCTGTGGTATGTGTGTGTCCCCCTTTAATCAAAAAATATTATTCATGACAGATGAATGGCTAAGCAAAGTGTTGTATAAGCATACAGCACACAGTGGAATATTAAGTAGCCTTAAAAAGCAAGGAACTTCTCAGGCTGGGAATGAATGGTAGCACACACCTTCATTCCCAGCAGTGGAGAGGCAGAGGGAGGTGGATTTCAGGGACCTCCAGGCCAGCCTGGGCTACATAGTGAGAACCTATCTAAAAAAATGTCAGATTCAGTCCTGAAACACTGTACAATCAAAATTTCTCTATCAGTTCCAAAAGCCCCCTGTAATTTGTGGTTCCTCCTGGAATCCTTGTTCTTGAGCTTCTCCAAGTAAACTGAAGCATTTTTGGAGATGGGAAGGTCCAGCAGACATGTCTGAGCCAGCAGTGGGACACTTAACCTGGGCCTGCTACCAGACCCAACCTGGTTAAATAAGAAATGAGGCCACACAGGTCTCTTCCAGATCACAACACAGAGCACATCTCAGCCACTTCATTACACTGGCTGGGAGGCTTGAAACGTGTGGCCAACAGCTAAAAGAGACCTTTTGCCCGCATAAAGAGCCCTCCAACACACGTGCCTAAGCAAGAGCGTTTGGCTTGTTGTTCTTTGCCACTCTTAGTTCTCTGATAGACTTACTTCTCTGTTCTTGCTTGACTCTCATGTTACTTGTGTTTGATGACAGCCATCTAGAGGATTCCTGTTCCCTTAAGGCCTCACTAGTTCCTTTTAGCTTCCAGTGTCAAGAGGGACCCACAGTGCTCTCTAGTGGTAGGTAAGTGCTCTACAGTCTTGGGCAGCATTCTAGGGCTTTAACTTCTTATATAGACTGGGTATGTTTAGAGAGTTGCACTAGGACACCTGTTCAGAAGGAATTCCTACCTTCTTGTGGCCATCTGAGGGACAGCCATGAGACATGCTTGAGGACTGGGCTGGGTGAGTGAGTTGGAGAAGGGAAGTAGCCAAGGTGACAAGGCCAACCGTTCTGTGCCCAGGGCCATTTCTGCCTTCAGGAGAAGTCGGTCCTTCTGCATCAGTCTTGGAGGTTTGCTGTATCACCTGACTGCTGGATCACTTTCCTTCCCAGGTCCTTCTCCCCCTCCACATGCAACGGATGGAATTCCCCAAGTTTCCATCCTTAGCTACAGTCTGTCCAGATGATCAGAGTCACTCTCCTGCTGCAGTTTCCACCTGTGTCCTTAGCTTCATGTGCCTCGCCTCTCCTTAGCTCCTCGGGTTCTAATGCTCAGCCACGTCTCCTCTGCAACCCACCCTCCAATCGCACTCTGCTCCTTCTTTGGAACTTCCATTTTATATAACAGGCTCCATACGCCACAGACCCGGGGCTTCAGCCTGCCTTTGTCTTATCTCTCACCTTCCAAATCCATCCCATCGTCAGTCCTATGGATACTCACTTTAAGTTTATTCAAATTTTTCCTGCTCCAGTAAGGTCCATCAAATATACCAAATAGGGTGTTGGTAATTTTTTTAATGGTCATATACGAGGAAGTATTGAAGGCTGCCACTCAGCTCCATGAAGACCCTTAAAGCAGAGGGGGAAAGAACAGGAGCTGACCACCACAATGGACTGTTTCTGAAAGTCCCCTCTCCCTAAATCCTGATAGATGGGAAATGTAACTGTCACTTGGCACAGATGTGTGTGAATTTCAAGCTTAAAAGCTCTGTAACATTCTGGCTTGGGGTCACAGGTCAGCTCCCGATCACTGTTCTGTATCCCAGATCAATCAATAGATGCTTGATTACAATAAGTTTTTTGTTGTGGCCATAGACCTGGTATTTGAGTTGTGTTGGATCTAAGCAGACTTTGCCGTAACTCTTCTCTTCAAAGCAGAGGCTAATAAACAGTCAGCATTACTGTCAAGAAAGTGCTGACCCCCCTTCCCCTCCAGGACAAGGGAGCAAAGGAAACAATGTCTGAAAACCTTACATCCTGGTGAGGATTAATGTTGCCAGCTTGACAGGCATTGTAGCCACCTAGGAGATGAGGTACATCTGTGAGGCCTTATGTGCCTCTGGGTGTGTCTGTGAGGGGTTATTTTGATTCATTTAATTAAAGTGGGAGCCCCAATCTCTAAGTGAGAGCATCATCCTCCGGGCTGGGTGGGTCCTGGATTGAGTAGAGAAGGGCTGAGCTTGAACTGATCCTCCTGTTCCCATCTTCCATATGCTCTTCGTGTCAGGAAATCACTCCTTTCCTTTCCTTTCCTTTCCTTTCCTCTCCCCTCCTCTCCCCTCCCCTCCTCTCCTCTCCCCTCCCCTCCCCTCCCCTCCCCTCCTCTTCTTTTTTTTTTCTTTTCTTTTGTATTTTGTTTTTTTGAGACAGGTTTTCTCTGTATAGCCCTGGCTGTCCTGGAACTCACTTTGTACACCAGGTGGCCTCGAACTCAGAAATCCGCCTGCCTCTGTCTCCCAGGTGCTGGGATTAAAGGCATGCACCACCACTGCCCAGCGTTTCTTTCTTTTTTTTTTCTATTGATTCTTTGCAGGTTTCTAGTTGTTTGTTCACACTTATGAATGAGGGTCTGAGTCTGTGACCACAGCTTCGTCAGGGCTGGGATGGTAGGTGTGAGGTGCCAACCTGGCTTCACCCCTTCTTCCTACACAGGCACAGTCCTAATGAACAAGGGCTCTCTCTACCTCTACCTTCATGGCCTCATTATGCTCCGTTACCTCCTGAGTCTCACCTCCAAATACTGTGTAAGTTAGTGGGTCTCAACCTTCCTAATGCCGCAACCCTTCAACACAGTATCTCATGCTGTGGTGACCCCCAACCATAAAATTATTTTTATTGCTACTTCGTAACTATAACTTTGCTGCCTCTATGAATTGTAATGTAAATATCTGATGTGTCCGATGATTTTAGGTGACTCCTGAGAACCAAAGGTCCCTCGACCCACAGGGTGAGAACCACTGCCGTACATGACTTAAGCTTCTCTCCTACTAACTCATGATAGAGATTCAATGTCAACACAGGTCTTGATAAGGAACATCAAGGCCATAGCAATGGCTATGGGATTTTATATGTGTCTTAAAAGTTTACCTAGTATCAATATATTTTATAATATCAGTGGAATTTGGTAGTGACCGCACACTAAGCATTCTTGACCTCAGTGTCTTTCAATCAGCATGATAAAGGTTGGTTTACATTGTAAGTGACACGGGGGCAGGGGGGGGGGTGCGGGGGGGGGAATCTTTAAACTTTGAATGAAACTGGCCAAGGCTCAAGCCAAGGAGACACAGCACCATCTCTGCTAGAACTTCTCATTTAAAGAAGCTTATGGGTAGGACTATGCCTGGAGAACACACCTAAGGGGTAAGGAAGGCTGACGACAGTTAGTGACTCTGCCAGGTGATTGCCCTTTGCCCTGGAGGGGGAGGGGGGTCTCTGCAGACAAAGCTTGGTTGGATCATCTTGCCACAAGCACTAAGTGTGTGGCATTGAACAACACTTGGTCTCATGCTTACTTCTTGCACGAAAGCCGTCTCCTTTGGACACCTTTAGTTTATATCCATTTTAATATCAAGATAGTTTTCAAACGAACAGAGACACCAACAGCTTTATTTTTACTGTCTAGTATTCATGCACTTTGCCATTGTAAGTCAATGAACAAGGACATCGTGAGCATGTACCCCAGTGCTGGGTCAGTTGTGATGAGGACCACACTACGAAGGACCTCAGAGCTGGGACACTCAGAGGCTCAAAGGCAAAGTTCAGACACACACACACACACAGAGAGAGAGAGACAGAGAGACAGAGAGACAGAGACAGAGAGAGACAGAGACAGAGATAGAGTGCGAGCGAGCACAGGAGCTGAGCACATATCAGGTCAGGAGTTCATCTGCTAGGCACCCTTCTTTTGAGGTTTACTCCTGGAGGTACAGAACAAAAGTCCTTTTTGAAAGAGAAGAGGTTGACAAGTGAGATTATTCTGGAAGTTTCTTCTCTTGTGAATATTGATGTTTCCCCCCTTTAGGAAACACCTGTATCTAAATATCAGGTTAGGTGTGGGAAGAGAAACGAGCTTCCCCAAACCACTCCCCTTTTAAGTTTCCCCTTAGTGATAAGGTAACTCTCCCCTTTACTTAGGCCTAAGGCCCAAGCTCTCCTTCCTCAGTCCCTTCCCCATTTTCTTTTTCCATTCATCCTCTCCAGGTAAAACCCATACATGGTCATCCCTGTGATGTTTGGTGTGTATTTAGAAAAAACAAACAAACAAACCCTTTATTTATTACTATGGGAATGAGCACTCGCCACAGTCATACATGGAGGTCAGAGGTCAACTCTGTGCAGTCAGTTTTCTCCTTCCACATTTACTTGGGTTCTGGTGATCAAACTCAGGTTTGAAGCTTGCCTCCGTGCCATATTGCTGGTGCCCCTATTGTGGAGCTGGGGAGCCATGCAACTGGGGCAGGTGTGTGTGTGTGTCAAGACAGGAGTCAAGGTATATCCAAACCCCCTAAATCTCATTTTGAGACCAGCAGGAATAGGACTGTTCCTTTCCTGCCCTGGGCCTGCACGTCCAGGTCCACGTAGCCTTACACTCCCAACCTCTGCCAACCCTGAGGTGGCCCTTTAGCCTGGCAGCCAGGTTACAGGTTCAACTTCCTCTCTCCTTATAAGGTCACATTTGGCAAGCACCTGGGATTCCTCTTCATGTAAATAAGGCATTCCCAGAACCCTGGCTCTGGTCAATGATGTCTATTCCCCTCAAAAGCCTCTACCCATTCCCCAAAGATATAAATGGCCTTTCTTCTGCTCCAATTAAAGGAGCTGTCTCCTGAGAAGGCTGTTTGTTTCTTGTGCTCTCACCATCAACTAAGATCCTGTATTGCACCTACCTGCCCCCGTTTAGTTGGTGTGTAATGAGCCTGGATACCCAGAGGAGGAAACAAACACTGGGCGGCACCTTGTGATAATGGTTTGCATATTATGGGGAGGCTATGTCTAGGAATTGCAATGACTCATGCCTTCTGCAACTGTTACAAGTTAGAAAGAGAGTGTCACAAGGTGTAGAAGGGAGATTGCTACAGTTGAAGTGGCTGAAAATATCTCACACGTTCCATATGAACCAGGCTTTCAATAAAGTCTTATCAGACTGAGGACACAAGGAATTCTTTGGCTGCAGCTGGTTTCCTTCCAATCCCTACTCAAACTCACCAGGCTAAGCTTCTTAAAGCTGTTTGTTTGTTTGTTTGTTTGTTTGTTTGTTTGTTTGTTTCGGTTTTTTGAGACAGGGTTTCTCTGTGTAGCCCTGGCTGTCCTGGAACTTACTCTGTAGACCAGGCTGGCTTCAAATTCAGAAATCCATCTGCCTCTGCCTCCCAAGTGCTGAGATTAAAGGCTTGTGCCACCATGCCCGGCTAAGCTTCTTAAATCTTACTTGATCACAGAAACCTTGGCCTCCATTACTCTCAGCATATTCTGCTTGCACTAGGTCTTCATCATGTGCATCTATCTGTGGTTCTAACTTTGCCATCTACAATGTTTTCTGCTTGAACATCTGGCTCTTTGTAAGTCATGCTGTTGAGTCAAAATGGGAATTTATCTACATTTTTGCTACTGAATTTCCACCCACTCTTCCAGGATATGAATCCATCACCCTTGGTCATTACAATACCTGCTCCAGATGTCTTAATGTTGCCCCGTTACAACATATAATGCCCTTCCAGTCTTTTGATGTGGCCCTTCTCCCTTCATTTAAAAATTCCTTTACAGTTAGCCAATCTCCTGCCTCATTCTGAATGCACTTTTTTGAGGCTCCTGTAAGAAAAAGACAGGCCATTCCAGGACCCACCTGGATCCTCTGTGACTTTACCACAGACCTTTGAGTCTCCCCGCTATGGCTTTTCACCGTCCCAGAGCAAGAGGAGATTCCTCTGGGGTGAAAGAAGAGGACAACAGTCAGCATGGATCTGGGCTCCTGCTTCCTTAAGTGTTTCATAAAAAAAGACTAAAGAGGCATCTGGGAATATTCGCTTTTTCATTGTAAAGGAAAAAAAAAAGCATTCAGAAGCACCTAAGTGGATTTTAGCTCCTCTGAGTCTTTTACCTTTTTCTTGAGTTCCATCATGACAATCAAATGACAGCATGATGGGCAAGGGCATGGATTTACCCTGACCAATCAAGCCTCTGCATAAGGTCCCAGATAAACAATCCACGCAATGCGCAGTACAAGGACCGTCCAGCAGAGGGCAGCATAGGCCCTGGTATGGGCATTCATAGTGTCCTGGCCACTGTCCTGATTTGTTAGTTGTTTAGGTATAAACAGAGGCACAAGGTAGCCAGACACAAAACAGAAAACAAGACTGATCCACTTCTGACCTCCAGTGCCACCCACAAAGTAAACAGAAGGCACACAGACAATTGACCAAAAGTCTGAAAGAGCCTTGAAGAGAAGTCCCTGGGGCAAGCCAAGTCCAGAGACCTATCTATGCTCCTGCCCCTGGACTGGGGCGGGTGGGGGTGGGGGTGGAGTGGGAGGGGTGAGAAGGGGGGAGGAGGGGAGGAGGAGGGTTGGGAGTTGGGGGGGATTTCCTTGTGAAAGCAATACTTATTTAAGGTGGTACCTATGGGTGTGGAACACAGAGGGAGCAGGAAGATAGGATTTCTTCTGGGTGACTATGAGGAAGAGGTGGTGGTGGTGGTGGGAGCACACAGTGGCAGTTATAGTGCTGACTAAGAGAAACCAACCGGAAGGACTGGAACTTGCAAAGCAGTGAGGTGCTCTCTGCTACTGGGGGCTGGGAGAGTATCCGTGTTCCATGAAGGCATGGAACATAGAAGAGCACCCCCAGTGATTTGCAGAACCTGCCATCATTGCAGAAAAGTCTAGGTGGGAACTTGAAGCAGTTGGTCATGTCCACTGTCAAGAGCAGAGAGCAATGAGTACAAACGTGCCTGTCAGTGTTCAACTTGCTCCCTACACTTAATGCCACCAAGCCATTTCCTTTTACCTAGGGATTGGTGCTACCCACAGTGCACTGGATCTTTCCATATCAACTAGCATAATGCGGACAACCCTGGACAGAAATACCCAGAGATTACCCTAATCTAGACAATCCTTTATTAAGACTCATACAATCCAAGATGATTATAGATTGTGTCAGGTTGACAATTAAAACTAATCACAGTACTGGACATGATGGAACATAATTTAAATCTGAGCACTCAGGCAGCAGAGGCAGGTGAAATTTATGTGTGAGGATAGCCTTGTCTACATAGTAACTTTTAGGCAAGCCAGACTTACAGATGATAACCCTATCCCGAGCAAATCAAACTCAAAGCACCAGAACTTGATCACTAAATGAGATGTTTAAAATTTTAATTTTATATTAGCAGACCAGTCTTCATGTCAGTAATTATCCAGCCATTGGTAGCATCTTGTAAACCAGTATCTACTTCTGCATGGAAATCTGTCCCCTAGGACAATCCCAGAGGACCAGAATGAAGAGGAGTCAGATGACTATCAGCTCATGTTCAAGCACTTCAAAGAAAACAAGGTGGAGATCGCAAGTGCCATCACCAAGCCGTTTCCTTTCCTCATGAGCCTTCGAGACCGAGACTTCATCTCGGAGCAGAAGTTTCAGGTGAGTGTGGAGAATGAACTCAGTCCTGACAGCAAGCCTGCCCTGTGCTGTATCATGCTGTACTTCTGGGTGCAGCCAACAGGCTGAAGCACCTCCAGGGATGAAGGGACATCACCTTTGTAAGTCAGAAGATAACTGGAGGGATAGACATCACAGGAACCATTTACATTCACCTCTGCAGTAACTGAGGCTGAGGCACATGGTGACAGCGACGAATAGCAAGCAGGAATGCTCCGAAGTGCAGAGCATCCCAGGGTCACTTGTGTAATGTAACAACAGATACTAGGATGCAAGTAGACACACCTAAGCTGGGCTGCCTTCCAAAGCCTACTTACTCCAAATCCCAGAGCCAGAGGCAGTTGGGTCATGTGAGGACAGAACTCGGGGAATCCTGTTTGCTTCTCTATCTTCAAGTTGGTCCTGGAACTTCAGGCAACTCTGAAGCCCTAGAATGAGAGGTACAGGTCAGTGATGGGATCTGCGGTGATAACAAAGACCTTTTCTTCTTTATGCATTCTCTTTGCCCTGTGGCTAGGATGCTATGCTCACTTGGTTTCCTCAAGCTCTTCAGACCAGCTCAGTCCTTGGGGAGTTAATTGTCTGGACCCCAAGGCTGCCACTCATGGTCTGTTAGGGCCTGGCTTTTACAGACATATCATTTAATTATTCATCAAACCCTCTCTTCCCTGTCTACTATTTGTCAGCATCAGAGCTTCTTTCAGATGAGCTAGGGTCTGTTAGTACAGAGGACATGTAAGATGTCACCTCGGTATTTGCAAAACTCAGACATTTTACAAAAAAAGAGAAATGGTGTTTGAACCAATGTAAGCCTCATATAACCCATAAATCCATCATGACACAATTCTGCATTCCCTATTTTAAGGAATATCAAGAAACATGTAAGAACCTGGTCCCACTGGAGAGAGTCGTGTACGACATCCTCAGCAATGTACAGAAGAAGTTTAGCCGGGATCTTCTGAAAGTGATATTCAGCAAAACACATCTGAAGGCCTACCCGGAAATCAGGAATCAGGTTCACCAGCTGTAAAAATTACATTTCCCTTGAATTTTCACGCACAGTAATGTATTTCAGTAAAATAACCATGGACTAAAACCAAAACAAAGCAAACATACAAAAACCATCCATACCCCCGCTAGAGAGAAGTAAGGGCGCCCCTTACTTTCTCTTTCCCAATAGCTCCATAATTAGGCAAGTGTTGGAAGATGATAGCGGCACCGCCCACCGTGGACACTTGCAAGGTCCAACCTCGGGAATAGGCACTGGACACTGTCCCCAAAGTCTGTTTCAGAAAAAGAGTTGTGTGTATAAGCCCTCACTGCCCTCCCCTCCCCTCCCCTTCCTCCCTCTTATCCACCTCCACTCCAGGGTCCGAGCCAGGATCCGGAGCCATGCTCCAGTCTCTGGACAAGATTACTTAGCAAAGAGAGAACCTGGGGAGTCTAGGGTACAGCAGACAAAAGCTGACCCCAAGAATCAGGAATCTAGTTGCAGAGCCCAAGAGCAGAACGCACCTGGATGCTGAGGGCTGCCACGGGTTCTCCCGAGTTCTCCCAGGTCACTGCCTGGATTAGTTAAGGGGTTCCTGGATCCTTCCTGGAAACGCCTGACAGCCCAGTCTGGACCCGAAGTTATGCTGCCTTGGAAGTCCCGCGGGGAGTCAGGCTTCAAGAAAAGAAAAACGAAAGTGATCTCAGCACACTGAGCAGGAAGCCAGCCAGCCATGCCAATTCTGCCCTCCACTCCTCCACCCCTGCCTTGTGCGGTTCCCCAGCGTGGTTAGCATTATGGGTTTCAGGGGCACTTGCTGGGAATCCAGATCTGCCTGGAGTGGAGTGAGAGGCAGGGAGGCAAAGGATTAACACTGGAGAACATGGGAAGGGTGTGTCCACTGTCCCCTTCCTAACCTGGGGATCTATTCCCCCAGTGGTCTCATTGTAACCTTTAGGAAGTGTTCTCAAACTGCATTGGGGTGAAGGTTATCCTGAAAAAAATTGCTAGAAGTTATTAAATTAACAACAACAACAACAACAACAACAACAACAACCAGAGCTGGCATCTTTGAAATGTCTAGAATTTGTCAGGATCACTATGTGAGAAAATTGAAATAAAACAAAAGGCAACCAAGTGACTCTTGAAAGAGTCTGAGCTAGGGTCTCTGAGTGTTCAAATGAGAAGAGTTCTATGTAACCCCGTCTAATATTTCCCAAATGTATTTGATCCACAAGACACCCCAATTCCCCACCCCCAGGATACCCACGAGGCCTCTGGGACTTTAGATTTGAACCAAGGCTAGCCCACACAGGACAGAGCTTCTCTGTACTTCCTATGGAGACACCGACGGTAGAATTTGCAGCCAAGTACAGTTAGAACAGTAGGCTTGGCCCAGAGTGTCCCAGTAATGGGGACTGAGTGTGTGTGTGTGTGTGTGTGTGTGTGTGTGTGTGTGTGTGTATGTGTGTGTGTGTGTGTGTGTGTGTGTGTGTGTGTGTGTGTGTGTGTGTGTAGAGGCTTGGCCCAGAGTGTCTCAGGGATGGGGACTGAGTGTGCATTAATGCTTGTGTGTGTGTGTGTGTGTGTGTGTGTGTGTGTGTGTGTGTGTGTGAGTCTGCACAAGAATCACAAGCATGCTTATGTGTCAGAAAATTACCCTACCCTCGAGAAACCTC
Organism: Mus musculus; assembly: GCF_000001635.26. Taxonomy (NCBI): domain Eukaryota; kingdom Metazoa; phylum Chordata; class Mammalia; order Rodentia; family Muridae; genus Mus; species Mus musculus. Next base: position 85,110,804 of record NC_000067.6, on the reverse strand, counting down.
TAAAGCAAGAAAAGTTATTACATCAGACAGATATGAATAAGGGCAAAGATTTCATTTGGAGTCACACATACTAGGACTACAGTAATGATGGTAAAACCTCACCTGGTATTTCACACCACGTGAGAGCTCATTAGACTTATACGTTCAACACAGTTTTAAAGATGCATTTACCTAAAGTGATGATTTTGGTGAACTTTACCAAATATAATCATGCCACAGTGATCACACAGGCCGAGTCCTCTGCCCTCCTAAAATCCCCTTGTTCTTGGCAGAAAACCCCCTCTCAGATTCCAGCTCCAGAGAACCACAGATCATCGGTTACACAGCTAAGTTTGACCGGCGCAGAAATGCCATATAAATGAAGACATAAAGTGTACTTTTTTTGGTGTATGGCTTTGTTTGCATCCCTGTACTCTTGGGACCTGTTCCTGCAGGTCAGTAATTTGTACCTCTTCAGCAGAGGTCTGAGCCTGGAGCCCTGGACAGGCCCTCGTCCCTAGCCACCTTGCTTTGCCTGTTATTTCCAGCCTCTGTTTTGCCTGTTATTTCCAGGCTTCTGTTGGTTGCTTTTGTTTTATTTGCATCTTTACGCCTGTTTCTTTACCTTTCCACTTCAGGCTGGTTTTCTAACTTACAGAATGAGAATGAGCGTTCCAGATAAGAGCAACAGTTGTGCAGAGTAAATGTAAGGCACCCATTCTTCAAAAATGATACTGTCCCCGACTGGCTATAGCCTCGGCTGTGATCCACTTCCGAATTCTGTGAGATGCCTCTTGTTCTCAAGACCATGGTGAAATTGCTGAAGCCCTGTGTTGCCTCGCTGTCAGTGTCACACCTTAGCAAGCAGCTCTGCCTGGATTCTCTGCACTTGCCTTTGGTTGGTTGGAGGTGTGTGGGCGGGGTTGGGGGCGGTCTCTTGCTCTAGCTACCTTCAGAAGCTTCAAAAACTTTATGAAGCCACACCCGACTTTTCCTACTCTGCTGCTCAATTATCAGGTCCCAGCTTCTCTGGTTCTGACTTACTAGGGTGCCAGGACAGTTCCAAGTCTGAGAGACTGCAGACAATCTAACTCTTCCTGGTCTTTCCAGGCACCGCCCCCGCTTAGGGTTAAGGGACCACTTTCTTCCTATCCTAACCAGCCAGCTGGCCTTAGACAGCTCTGAGCCCTTCGCTGAAACAGACCCTTCCACCTTCTTTCCTTAGAAGGCAGCAGGCGTCCCAGGTTTCTGGGGACTTGGGCTGTCTTTGCTCCTCCCCTCTGGGGCAGAGACTAGGGGTGGAGGGCAGTGCATTAGTGCAGTGTTGTCATAGTTAAGCAATTTCACTTTCCTTTTTCTCCTCTTTGGAGGCCCCTGAAGGAGTTCTCTCTGGGCTTCCCAGAGACTCAGAGGGGTTCGGTCTACCCTGAACCGGTTCCTTGGAGTCTGTGTAGGGGATGGCAGGAGGCGACAATGAACTCAGCAGCAGGTAAGTCCCATTCTCTCTTGTCCCTTGTCTCTGATAAGATCTGCCTTTAAATGTGTTACTAGGGCCGCCCAGGCTGGGTCCAAGGCCCACAGATATTTGAGACAGTTATCTCATACGGAAAAGAAGAACTGGGTTTAGTTGGATTCCGAGGTAACAAGGGCCAGGTGACAGCATTGAATCGCCGGAGACAAGGTGATTCTAGTTATTATAATGGACAGCGGAGACAAAAGAATGTTTATAATAACATACCCAGTAATGGTCAGCACAGGAGAGGTGAAATTTATAATGGCATGACTCGGTTGGACATTTTCTTTGGCAGAGGCAACTCTAAAGGCTTCCATTTGGCCTTTCCAACCATCATAGCCCTCACTCTACAGTTCAGGGAACCAATATGAGAATTCTGCCAATTTCTGAGTATATCTATCCTAATTATACATTCTGGAACTGGGGAAATCACCACAGGATGTGTCCGGGGACCTACTGGACCTACTGTGAGTCAGACATCAGTCAAAACTCCATTACTCACCTGCCCTCCATAAGCCCCTACTTTAACTGGAGGGCCACAATGTTTCTTGGGATCCCCTGGGATCAGTGTCAACTCAGAACCAGTATCCAGCAGACCCCGAAAAGTCTGATTATTTCCTTTTCCCCAGTGTACAGTTAGTTACCCTTGTAAAAGGCCGTAGGTCCCTCTGGGGAAGAACTGGAGAAAGGGTAACAGCAAAACCTTTGAGTGTCTTATCAAGATCCTTCCTCAGCGGAACCTGGCCACCCCTTCATTCAAGGGGTTCTGGATCTGCAAACTGTCTCAAGTCTGGAAATTGATTCACTGGCCGAGATTGCTGTTTACCACGATCTAATGTAGCCTTTCTTTCATTTGGCTGTTTACCACTATCTAATGTAGCCTTTCTTTCATTTGTTTGAGAATTTTTCTGCTTATACAGATCAAACAAATATGCAGTAGGCTTCCTATGTATTTCATTTCCTGGAAACACCAAGATTGGTTAGCCAGTACCAAAGGTCCAACCGAGTCATGCCATTATAAATTTTACCTCTCCTGTGCTGACCATTACTGGGTATGTTATTATAAACATTCTTTTGTCTACGCTGTCCATTATAATAACTAGAATCACCTTGTCTCCGGCGATTCAATGCTGCCACCTGGCCCTTGTTACCTCGGAATCCAACTAAACCCAGTGAATTTAATTCATCTAATTGAGCAGAAGCATCTCCAATTCTAAGATCCTGCACAAGGAAAAGGGAAAGAACAAAACCCTTCAAATGTGCTGGTGCCCCTCTCACCAATTTGCGTCTTATAGAGCTAGTGAAAGGCATATCTTCTGGACCTTCCCATTGTGGACAATTATGCTTTACACAATATATCCACTCTAGCATTGCAATTTCCCTAAGTCTTAAAATCCCTTCATCAACACTAAGCCATGGAATATCAGGCATCTCCAAGTCATTTCCAGTAGGCCATCTTTTGATAAACACCTCAGCCAACCATTCAGACAAACTTTTGACACCTTTTTGAACTATGCGAGCTTCCGTATTAAACCTAGAATCTTTACTCAGAGGACCCATGTCAATAAACTCAGCCTGCTCTAGTTTTATGTTCCTTCCACCCTTATCCCACACCCTTAAAATCCATTCCCACACATATTCACCAGGTTTCTGCTTGAATGAATTAGCAAACTCATTAAGCTCCTTAGTAGTGTAGCGAATTTCCTCATGGACTACACTTTCTACCTCCCCTCTAGGAGCCTGTTTTGCTTTGAGTCTGGTTACAGGTCTAGAAGAAACTATTGGTGGGCCTTGAGAAACATCAGTAGTGAAAGTCATTGCTGGTTTATCAGACTCTACAAAATTAATTTCCTCATGTGGGGAAGGCATTATTTCAAGGGGTGGGGCTGAGGGTACTACTTCCTCAGGTGGGGAAAACCCTTGAGAATCTGAAGATTCAAAATTCTCAGCTTCAACATGGTCTTCCCACACATCCCCGTCCCATGTTGTAGGATCCCATTCTTTGCCAATTAGAGCCCTTACTTTAACTGTCGACACACTCTGAGGCTGAGACTTGAATTTTCGCTGTAGTTCAGCCAATCTTACAATGAGAGTTTCAGTTTGATTTTCTGCAACTTGAGCTCTATTGCTACAAGAGAGAAGATTCTCCTCAAGGACACACTTGGCAACTTTTAGATCGTTTACTTGTGTCTGGAGCCTTTCGATTTTATCACACAACTCCTTCCTTTCATTCATCATTTTTTTCCACAGATACTAAGAGCAGCCAGCCAGTAAAATCATTTTTCCAATTTTTTCCCCATCTTGTAGAAAGCTTTGTGCACTGAATCACCTAATTCATTAAGAAAATCAAGGGCATTAGCTTCTTTAAGTTCGGAATATAGTTTCAACCATGGGTCTTCAAAATTCTCTGAGCTCCCAAGAGGGAGAGAATCTGGAGAGGTTTCAATAGTTGAAAGTGCTGGTGGATCAACAAGCCAATTCCAGTATTTTAAAAGATTCATCCTTGTACTTCTGTTACTCTAGAACCACTTCTGGTACCAACTTCTGTAATAGTCAGGGTTCTCTAGAGTCACAGAACTATGGATAGTCTCTAGATAGTAAAGGAATTTATTGATGACTTACATCTCCAAGGATCTAGCAGTTACTCTCACGCAGCAAGCAGGCTAAGGAGCAAGAGCTAGACTCCCTTCTTCCAATGTCCTTATATTGTCTCCAGCAGAAGGTGTAGCCCAGATTAAAGGTGTGTTCCACCACACCTTTAATCCCAGATGAAAGGCATAGCCCAGATTAAAGGTGTGTTCCACCACACCTTTAATCCAAGATGAAAGGCATAGCCCAGATTAAAGGTGTGTTCCACCACACCTTTAATCCCAGATGAAAGGCATAGCCCAGATTAAAGGTGTGTTCCTTAAACTCGGAGATTCTATCTTCTGGAATCCATAGCCACTATGTCTCAAGATCTTCAAACCAAGATCCAGATAAGGATCTCCAAGCCTCCAGATAAGGGTCACTGGTGAGCCTTCCAATTCCGGATTGTAGTTCATTCCAAATATTGTCAAGTTGACAACCAGGAATAGCCACTACAGCAGCCTTCTCTGCAGTAGGCTAGCTGTCAGAGAGTACCATGGTCGCCCTAACTCCACACTACGCTTCATTTCGTTGCTTCTGTCCCAGAGCTTGTCTGGTGCTGTGTGGACTTCCTGTGAGCTCCTGTAGGAGTGGCTGGTTCATTGTGACTTCTGACCTCTCTTCTCTTTCTAACGCTCACTCTAAAGGACAGCTCTGTCCAAGAAAGATCATTAAGAGTAAGTTCAAACCTGATCCTGTCAATTGCTGATCTCCCCACTCTTGTGGTTGAAGACAGCTCTGGCCTGAGCCCACAAGTCCTACTTAGGTCAGGTCCCCATAGTTTCCTAGCTCAGAGGGAGGAAGTGAAAGATGAGCAGGTGGGGAGTGGGTGATGCTCTTAACCCTTTCTGTTCCTGTTGGTTACTGAGCTGGTTAGAAATGGATGCAAATTCTCTCTGTCTCTCTGTCTCTGTCTCTGTCTCTCTGTCTCTCTCTTTCTCTCTCTCTCTCTCTCTCTCTCTCTCTCTCACACACACACACACACACACACACACACACACACACACGATAGGAGAGATGGCCCAGGTTTAAGCACTCGTATTGCCCTAGTAGTGGGCATGGGTTGGGTCCCCAGCACCTATCCTAGGGCTTCCAACTGCCTCTCATGCCAACTCCAGATCAGACAGCCTTTTCTGCCTTCCATGGACACGACACTGTACTTGCGTGCAGGAAGCACACTGAGACAGACTCATACATGCATAATTCAAAATAAAAATAGAAAAGATGAGATGAAGGTGTGTGATGCCCCCAACAGGGACTCAGTCAGGGCTACTTCTGCTCCTGCAGATGTCCTAAGAAAGCACCATTTCTCCTGTGACATTTGATCAAGTCCACTAGTGATACCAGCAGTGTGCTGTGTCTTTTGGGAATAAATAGGGTGGTTAATCACTGGCTCAGTGCCTTTCATATAAGCAGGTGGAGGTATCTGTCTCTGAGTATTTGCAGTTTCTGTCTTTGAAGACATTTTTGTTGTGGTTATCAATCTGACAGGCGTAGGGATGGCTGCATTGATCTTTGCTACCCTTGCACTGTCTGTGGAATTCATAGCGTGTGTCTGTCTTACCTTCGCTAGCCTGAGTAGAGATTTAATAATGTATTGATCTTTCCAAAGGATGTGAGCATAATGCCCACTTCTTTTAATTCTATGGATTTCTACTTTAATTTCATTGAATCTTTGTCTTCATTGGGATGAAATCACTCCTCATAAGATTGTTCATTTATGCCTCTCTTAGCTTCTGACACATACAAAGCTGTATGTTTCCCCTTAGCCACTGCCTTTGCTGTGTCTCAGATTTAATTTTTAGACTTCAGTGCTTTTTTAGTGTAGGAGAAAGGGTCACACTTTTGCTTGTCTTACCCCATTTTTAAAAATTACATTCATTTATTTATTGTATGTGTGCAGGTGCCACAATGTGTCTTTTGAGATCAGAGGACAACTTTGGGGAGTTGGTTCTCTCCTACTACCATGTAGTTAGTTCTTAGGGGAGCAAGCTCATGTCCGCAGACTTGGTGGCAAGGCCTGTATCAGCTGAGCCATCCTCCCAGACCCTCTTTTATTTACATTAGTTACAGTTTTTAAACGTACTCTGTTTTATAATTGTGCTATTATTAAATTATCCACATTTTGACTCATTATGGACACAGAGAAATACCTACCATGTTTGTAAATATTTTCATTTTACTCTTTTTGTTTTTGGCTTTCCTTTCTTTTTATGCCCTTTTGGTTTTAGTAAAACATTTTATGATTCTTTCTTCCTTCCTTCCTTTCTCTCTCTCTCTCTCTCTCTCTCTCTCGCTCTCTCTCTCTCTCCCTCTCTTTCTTTCTTTCTTTCTTTCTTTCTTTCTTTCTTTCTTGAATTCCTTTACCTATTTTTTTGTTGTCTCATTTTGTTTTTCTTTTTTGCAGTACTGGGGATCAATTCTGGGGATTCTCTTGAGAATGATTTTTGGAGAAACTTTCATATCTTGTCTCTGTTTTTTCTAAACAGTGTGTGAGCATGTTCGCTGCTTATTACTTCGTAGCATTTGTAGTTTAGTTTTGACACCGTGGCACTTTTGTATTTCTGACTAATTTGCTGCATTTTCTAGTTGGATCAGTGCATCACATGTGAAACTGCAGTATTTGAATTTACCGTCTGTGAAATAATTTAGTTCCAACTCAGATTTTATGGGGAGTTCATTTCAGATTCCACATGAAACCAGGGTGTAGTGGTGTGTGTTTTTAACTCCAGAATTAGGGAAATATAGACAGTTGGATCCCCGGAGATGACTGGCCAGCTAATCTGGCTGAACTAATGATATCCGGGTTCAGTGAGAGACCCCATCTCAAAACATAAGGTGGAGAACAACTGGACTCTTTGCCCAGGCATATGCCAGGCACATACACACAAGCAAGCATGTGTATATACATAGACAGCCTCCTTAAGTTTAAAATAAAAATTATTGTATTTTTTTATATGTTACTACATATAAATTTTAGGTTCTTTAAAAAAAAAGACCCTCTCAAGATTTTTTTGGTAACAGATAACTTTGATATTCTTTGTGTTTGTTTGTTGTGTAGTCCTGACTAGTCTGGAACTTGCTATATAGACCAGGTTGGCCTTGAATTCATGGAGATCCTCCTGCCTCCTGCCTCTGCCTCCGAAGAGCTGTAATTAAAGGTGTGCATAACCACACCTCTTTTAAAAGAATTATGGAGAACCCCAAAAGCTATCTCTTGGTGTTAAATTTAATGAGGTTTACCATTAATTATAAGTTACAGCTTCAGGCATTTAGAATATTTATCCATTAAAAGTAGTACCAAAGAGTTCATCATTATCACAAGTGTGCATCCTAATGAAAAATAACAAGATTTTCTAAAATAAAATTAAAGGGGAAGATACAATCTTGCTTTACCTTCTCACGAATGTCCTTACTTTCCTGCTTGGTCAAAGTCACAGATGCCCTGTTTATCTCTGAGTTCAGCCTGCTGCGATGCCACAGCCCACGGGCACCTGTGAATATCACCCAACATTTTTGGGCAGAGGAAAGAGAAAAGGGGCAGATGGCATTTCAGGATTGTTCTGAGAATAGTTTGTTCTTGTTGGCATCTGAAAGAGTCTTGAGCAGGGGTCGTCAGGCTATACCCTGAGAGGCACCATTCTCAATTGCTTAGCATGTAGGTATTGGCATTTTAAGTGCTTAAAAAAAAGACACATCTTCAGTGGCAGCAGGAGGGGATGTGCTGATGTGGATGGGAGAAATCTCACCAGACTCCATTCCTAGATGAAGAGCCATAGCTATTAATGGCTGTTAACAAAGAGAAAATCAACCAGTATTCTCCAGGAATGAACCCTCTGTTAGGTTATCCAGTGCTTAGTGGTCAGCCCTAAACACACATGCATAGGAGTGCAGGTTGTATGTATGTCCGTGTGTGCGCGCGCGCGCGCGTGTGTGTGTGTGTGTGTGTGTTATGTATATATGTGTGTGTTTATATATAAAACAATAATTAGAGATGGTTTTGAGAGAAAGTGAGAAAGGAAGGCATGAGGGAATTGAAAAGAAAAGGGAGCAGGAGAAACGATGTAAACACAGTATTCATTTATGAAAATTTAAAAATATATATAAACATTTAAAATAAACAAAAGGAAAACATGTGCCCCAATTTATTTGATTTAGTTTTCTTGTTAATTATTTAGTTAGCGTGAAAATGATGGGTCTCAGCATGGCATCTTCATACTTACATACCCTATTTTTGCTCATTCTCTTCCCCTCTTGCAGGAGTTGGTTCTCTTCTACCATGTAGGTCCCAGGATTGAACTCAGGGCAATAAACTATAAGGGGAGGACATTTATCCATGGAATCTTCTCATCAGCTCTCCTTCCCCCCTTTTTAGTTTTAGAAATTGATTTATTTCTTCATTATTTGAGACAAGGTTTCACTGTATACCCCAGGCAAACCTTGAAGTCACTAGATAAGGGCCAACAGGGTGCCTCAGTGGATAAAGGTCCTGACCAGGCACTGGGACCTGAGTTTGATGCCCAGAACCCATACAAGAGTGAAAACAGAGAACCAACTCCTCAAAGTTGTCCTCTGATGTCTAAATATGCAGATATTGTAACAAGACTAACACTAGGTAAAGTGAAAAAGAGGAAGTCGCTATGTAGGCCATGAAGGTAGGATGCTGTGACGACAGGCATTGGACCATGCCCAGATGATTTCTCACTTCTGTCATATGAACATACGTCATAATTGGTTTCCATTTGCCACCCAGAATGGAATCAATTACACAAACACTCCTATGTGTCATTGGGCTTCTTGGGCCTTTCGTTCTCAGAGGATCTTCTCCCTAAACACTGTCTCCAGACAGAGAGAAATGGCCACCTGAGATGTCAGGCATTGTAGCAGCAGTGTAGTTAATAAGTGTGAGACTCCATTACTGCAAGAGATGGGGAACCAGGAGGAGAGAAGAAAGCATGTGGAACCATGGATGAACCACACATGAGCCACACATGTCTCAGTCCTGGGTCAACTGCGTTGCCTTTACAAATGAGCTGGAAGAAGAGGTTCTGCTTTTTTATTTTAATGTCATTTCCATTTACCCTGAGGTCTATAGATTGTGTTCCAGTTTCATTTCTTTCTTTTTTTTTTTTTTTTTTTTTTTTTTTTTTTTTTTTTTTTTTTCGAGACAGGGTTTCTCTGTATAGCCCTGGCTGTTCTGGAACTCATTTTGTAGACCAGGCTGGCCTCGAACTCAGAAATCCGCCTGCCTCTACCTCCTGAGTGCTGCGATTAAAGGTGTGTGCCACCACGCCCAGCCCAGTCTCATTTCTGTTGCTATGATAGCATACACTGACACAGAGCAACTTAGGGGAGAAAGAACAGGTCCAGGTTACAGGCCATCATTGCAGGAAAGTCTAGGTGGGAACTTGAAGCAGTTGGTCATGTCCACAGTCAAGAGCAGAGAGCAATGAGTACAAGCGTGCCTGTCAGTGTTCAACTTGCTCCCTACACTTAATGCCACCAAGCCATTTCCTTTTACCTAGGGATTGGTGCTACCCACAGTGCACTGGATCTTTCCATATCAACTAGCATAATGCGGACAACCCTGGACAGAAATACCCAGAGATTACCCTAATCTAGACAATCATTTATTAAGATTCATACAATCCAAGATGATTATAGATTGTGTCAGGTTGACAATTAAAACTAATCGCAGTACTGGACATGATGGAACATAATTTAAATCTGAGCACTCAGGCAGCAGAGGCAGGTGAAATTTATGTGTGAGGATAGCCTTGTCTACATAGTAACTTTTAGGCAAGCCAGACTTACAGATGATAACCCTGTCCCGAGCAAATCAAACTCAAAGCACCAGAACTTGATCACTAAATGAGATGTTTAAAATTTTAATTTTATATTAGCAGACCAGTCTTCATGTCAGTAATTATCCAGCCATTGGTAGCATCTTGTAAACCAGTATCTACTTCTGCATGGAATCTGTCCCCTAGGACAATCCCAGAGGACCAGAATGAAGAGGAGTCAGATGACTATCAGCTCATGTTCAAGCACTTCAAAGAAAACAAGGTGGAGATCGCAAGTGCCATCACCAAGCCGTTTCCTTTCCTCATGAGCCTTCGAGACCGAGACTTCATCTCGGAGCAGAAGTTTCAGGTGAGTGTGGAGAATGAACTCAGTCCTGACAGCAAGCCTGCCCTGTGCTGTATCATGCTGTACTTCTGGGTGCAGCCAACAGACTGAAGCACCTCCAGGGAAGAAGGGACATCACCATTGTAAGTCAGAAGATAACTGGAGGGATAGACATCACAGGAACCATTTACATTCACCTCTGCAGTAACTGAGGCTGAGGCACATGGTGACAGCGACGAATAGTAAGCAGGAATGCTCCGAAGTGCAGAGCATCCCAGGGTCACTTGTGTAATGTAACAACAGATACTAGGATGCAAGTAGACACACCTAAGCTGGGCTGCCTTCCAAAGCCTACTTTCTCCAAATCCCAGAGCCAGAGGCAGTTGGGTCATGTGAGGACAGAACTCGGGGAATCCTGTTTGCTTCTCTATCTTCAAGTTGTTCCTGGTTCTTCAGGCAACTCTGAAGCCCTAGAATGAGAGGTACAGGTCAGTGATGGGATCTGCAGTGATAACAAAGACTTTTTCTTCTTTATGCATTCTCTTTGCCCTGTGGCTAGGATGCTATGCTCACTTGGTTTCCTCAAGCTCTTCAGACCAGCTCAGTCCTTGGGGAGTTAATTGTCTGGACCCCAAGGCTGCCACTCATGGTCTGTTAGGGCCTGGCTTTTACAGACATATCATTTAATTATTCATCAAACCCTCTCTTCCCTGTCTACTATTTGTCAGCATCAGAGCTTCTTTCAGATGAGCTAGGGTCTGTTAGTACAGAGGACATGTAAGATGTCACCTCGGTATTTGCAAAACTCAGACATTTTACAAAAAAAGAGAAATGGTGTTTGAACCAATGTAAGCCTCATATAACCCATAAATCCATCATGACACAATTCTGCATTCACTATTTTAAGGAATATCAAGAAACATGTAAGAACCTGGCCCCAGTGGAGAGAGTCGTGTACGACATCCTCAGCAATGTACAGAAGAAGTTTAGCCGGGATCTTCTGAAAGTGATATTCAGCAAAACACATCTGAAGGTCTACCCCGACTTAAAGGAGACTCTAAAACACTTCTTCCTAAATGGTAACTATAGCTCTCACCTGCTTCAGGGAAGGAAAGACAATTTCATTCTTTTTTTTTTTTTTTTTTTTTTTTTTTCCGAGACAGGGTTTCTCTGTGTAGTCCTGGCTGTCCTGGAGCTCACTTTGTAGACCAGGCTGGCCTCAAACTCAGAAATCTGCCTGCCTCTGCCTCCCGAGTGCTGGGATTAAAGGCGTGTGCCACCACGCCCGGCTCATCCATTCATTCATTTTTTCATTGATAGTTGACATATAATTTAATGAGAGACTATGTCATGCCAAGCACAGGGGGAATATAGGAAACACATATGGCTCATGTCGTCAGGAGCTTACACATAGGCCAAGTAACACAGAGATAACTGCTCAGCCGGAACCTGATTTTCATGCTATGAAACACAGTATGAAGAATGAGTTTCTTTAGACAGGAGCCAGCTCTGTCTGAGGCTTGCAGACATATGCAATGGTAAAAATGCAGAATTTGTCATTCAGCAGAGTGACTACTCTACTACTTCAGTTTTCTTCTTTGAAGAGTAGAGAAATCACAAGGGGAGCCCAGGTTGGGCCCAGACACTTGAGAGAGAAGCATGTGTCAACCGAGAGTGTGAAAACAAAGTGGAATTTTAGAACCAAGGTGCTGGCACGTTGTCGAATGAACATAAAATCAGCAGGTCTCAGGTAGAGAACAGCCTCTGTTGTTCCCACTGGCTCCCTGTAGCTTCAGCTTTCTGGCTCCCCTACCTCTAGAGGACTCTCCCTTGCAGAAGGCACAGTCCATCAGTTCTGGTGTAGACTGCTGCTGCAGAACTTGGGTGTGGTTCCTGTTCCTATTGCTTGGGCATTTTGAAATGCAGCTCTGAGGGCCAAGAGCTGGGGTTTCACTCCTCACTTGCCACCTGAGGGTCACTGGCAGCCAAGTCACTTCCTGTGTTGCCAGCAGGATGCACTTTTTCAGTTTCTCCTCACTCGTCCTGCCTGAAGAAGCTTCCTCTTCAGGGCTGTGCTTCTCTGTAACCAGAATAACTTCTCTGACTCAGTTCAAGCAGAGTCTCTCTATTTCTCTCTCCATCCCTCTATTTCTTCTTCTTTCTTTCATCCTTGATTTATAGTAGCTTTCCCCCTTCCCTCTCTATCCCCCTTCCCTCCCCTTCCCTCTCCCTCCCTCCCCTCTTCCTCCTTTTTCTTCTCTTCCCTCCCTCCTTCTCTTTTCTCTCCTTTTCCCTTCCTCCTTCTCTTTCCTCTTCCTCCCTCTTTTCCCTCTCTTTCTCCTCCTTACCTCCCACCTTCCACTGTCCTTTCCTCCCTTCCCTTTTCCTTCTTCCCTCTCCCCTCCTTCCCTTTCTTCTCTCTCCCTCCCTCCCCTTCCTTCCCTCTCTCTTCCTTCTTCCTCCCTTCCCCCTTCCTCCCTCTCCCCTCACTCCCTTCCTCCTTCTCCCTTCCCTCCCTCCCTCCTTCTCCCTTCCCTCCCTCCCTCCTTCTCCCTTCCCTCCCTCCCTCCCTTCCTCCTGTCTCCTGTCTCTCTAAGCCTTCTTTTCCCCTTCTGAAGCCCCCTGCCTTTCCTCTCATAGCTGTGTCACTTATAAACATCTGCCTTTACTAATTGGCTTTCACACGCCTCTCATCATTTTGAAGAGCTATAAACCATGATATAAGCATTCCCACTGCCTGTCTGTCTCTAACCTTCCCGGGTACCAGAAGGGTTAGTAGGCTGCACAGAAACACGAGAGTCTGGTGTGCACCTGGATATGTAACTGAGATGCAGTTCGGCTTACAACTGAAATCCCTAATAGCTTTCTTTCCCTTCTCCCTGTTCATGTCTACTTCATGTTACCTGGTCCTCAGAGAAACAGCAGCCAAGAGCTGAGGTTCAGCACCCACTCAAGCCTTGAGAAAGCCAGTTATACCTTCACAAAATCTTGATTTTTACATTGAATGGTTATTCAAAAAGTTTCTGCAAATCATGTCATTTATCTCCACAAGCTTGCCAATTTAGAAGGACAAACTCTGTTTTTCCACAGTGCTTTATGCCATAGAGGAAGAGCACTGGGGACCAAAGATGAGAAGAAAGTAATAAGGGTGAGCAGAAAGAGACAGAGCAAGGCTCTGGGTGAGTGGGGGTGAGCATCTCAGATGAGGTGAAGTAACTCACCTGTGTGCTGGGTGCTAGAACCCAGAGAGAGTGCTTGGAAGTCTCTGCTTCATAACTGTCTGATTTGGTCATGGTCTTGCCTCTCCTCAGTTTCTGACAGTCACAGGACTCATCAGAGGATAAATGGAAGAAATGTTGAAGAGAGGCCCAGAGTGCCATCAGTTGTTAGGGAAGGTGATTATGTTTTTAGAACACAAAATAACTCACTGATACTATTTTCCTGCCTTCATCCTTCTCTAATGACCATTTCTAACACAAACACACACACACACACACACACACACACACACACACACACACACACACACTCGTGCGCTCAAGCATATAGCTATCCATATATCTACCAATCTATCCAACTATACATATCCAGCCACTTACTCACCCACATACCAATACAAATATCTAGCTATCCATATACCTGCCAGTCTAAGCTATTCATCTATCTATGTATCTATCTATGTATCTATCTATGTATCTATGTATCTATCTATCTATCTATCTATCTATCTATCTATCTATCTATCTATCTATTCTATCATCGATCCATGCATTCACCCAACTATCCATCAATCTAACCACCCATTCACCTCACTCCTCCCGATCCTCCCCATAGATGGATAGATGATGTTCAATATTTGAATTTTTTCAGGAGACACAAGCAGTATAGAAGCTTCACGTCAGGGTGTTTGAGATCTGTCTTGAGTGTAGACCATACACCAAGAGAAGGAAGCTGAGAACTCTAGATGCAGCCAAGGATATTGAGTTATGAGTGACAGTGTTTCACCTAACTAGACATGGAGTCCTAATGTCAGCATTTGGGGTACACTACCAAAGAGCACTGGTCCCCTTCAGCCACTTTTCCATGGTTGGGACAGGAGTGTGGACATGATGAATAAAATGGAAGCTGAGCCTGGGAAAGACTTCTGAGGAGAACCTGGGAAGGGGATGTCCTCTTTATCCACAGTGAACAGAGACATCTATGATAGGAAAGGATGATGAGCAGAACACACAGACAGGGAGAAGAGGAGACATTTAGATTCAACTTTGTGGGAAAACAAGGAACAGCAAGCTTAACAAAGAGACCGGACTGAGCTGGGGAAATGAGTGCTATGGGGGAAAGGGCTAGGCTCACTTACACCACAAGGTGCAGTGTAGAATATGTGGAGAAGATTATATAAAACAGAGATGCTGATAGACAGTGTAAAGCACTCATGAGCCCTACACACAGAGAAAAAAAGTGAAGAAGAGGGAATTAAAAACCAGTAGGAAGCCAGTTAAATGATACTTGCTGCCAAGCCTGTTGGCCTGAGTCTGCTCCCTGGGACTCACATTTATACAGGAGAGGGCTGATTCCTGTAAGTTTTCTTCTGACCTCTACATGTGTGTCATGGTATGTGAGAAACTCTCCCACCCCAAAATGAATATATCAACAAGCAGCAGCAGCAACAACAGTAAAAATAACAATAAGTTGAGAGCAAATCTTATCTTCTGGGAAGGGAGGAAACAGTTTGAGACTTTGGAGGGAAGGAGCTAGGAGCTGAAAGCAACTTCTGGCCCAAGGCGATTACATCAGCTGTGGGTTTTCAGACTGTGGTGCCCCCAACTCTCAAAGTGGCATTGGAAAACATGCAGGGACAATCAGTCTCTCCCAGTCATTCTTATCTGTTCCCATCTGTAAGTTAATGATCCCCAAACATGAACTTCACACCTGTCAGCTTCCTCATCTGCAGGCCTGGCTATCTTCCTTCACCTCCTCCACAGACTTCTCTATCTGGATGCTTCAAAAACTTCATTATGAGGCACTGGCACAATTCCATATTATATCTGAGTTGACAGAGGACCTGCCTCCTCTGCTGTCTCTGTTTCAGCCCGGGACACTATTTCTCCATTCTGAAGCAGGGTTGATACTGACTGCTCCTCCCTAATGTAAAACCATCTCCTACTTACTACATCTGTCCATTTTTTTTCCAACAGAAAAGGCAAATCAGATCTCTCTAATTCCAATTTATTTTATTTTATATATATGACCATTTTGCTTGCAAGTATAAATATATACACCACATGCTTGCCTGGCATCCAAAGAAGTCCCAATAGGGTGTCACAGTTTTGGGAACCCAAACTGCAGAGCATTGTGAGCTGCCACGTGGTGCTGGGAATTGACTCTGGATTCCCCTGGAAGAGCAAAAAGTGCTCTTGAACTGGGGAGCCATCTTTTCAGTCTCACAAATCAGATCTCTTATTTCATCTTAAGACTAAACAAACAGCCCTTGATCTCAAATGCCTTTTCTCATTTCATCTTTCCCCATCAAACATACTCTCTAGAACTCAACCAGACACTCAGGGAAATGCAGTTGGCAAAGCTTCCTCTCTCCATGAGTTCAGCAACTTCCTGGTGTCAGCAGCATTGGCTCCTTTCCTCCCTGAATACTGCAACTTCCTGTCTGTCTCTCTTGTCCTAGAGAACAGTGTGTGAAACTTTCTTAGTTATTTTGGTTTCTTGGTTCTTCTTTGATCTATTACCTGTTGTGGGAAATAGGGAGAAATACTTGTGATTGTTGCTTGGAACAACCTAATGCTTATGGGTAGAATATGTGGGTCCTTTATTCATGTCAAAGTATTGGTTACTGGAGAAGGACTGTGTCTTGGTCTTCTGGCTATTTGTGATACACAGTCAATGTTGTCATTTGGATTCCTTGTACTCCTGATTTTCTTTATATGAGTACACTGTAGCTGTCTTCAGACACACACCAGTAGAGTGTGCATCAGATCCCATTACAGATGGTTGTGATCCACCATGTGGTTTCTGGGAATTGAACTCAGGACCTATGTGAGAGCAGTCAGTGCTCTTAACCTCTGAGCCATCTCTCCAGCCCCCTGATTTTCTTATATTCCCTGAACTTCCTGGTTCCACTTGAGCACACTGAGGTATTATCTGGTCCCTCTGCATGGTTGATTGACTTCTTGTTTCTCTTCAGCATCCAAAACTAATGATGAACAAGCAGAGGAGATGCTTAGCCTCCCACAATGCAATGGAGGAGGTGAGTCTTCATTTGTGAGTCTGCTAGAGAGAAAGACCCCACCCCTTTTCCCATCTGACCCTGTTCTTTACATACTCAGACGAAGTCATAGAGGCAGAACCAAGGATCAAAATAATGGGGAATGAGATGTGTAATGAAGGAACAGATGGGTTATAGATCAATGGTTTGAGAGAATTGTGTCTGTGGATAGGGAGAGAAAAGGGAAGTTATAGTATTTTAATAAATTACTGGTGTAATATAATGCTATACAATGGGTTTTGATAGTATTCTTTTCCCATCACCAACTCATCCCAGATCCTCTCCAAATTCTGTCTCTTGCCTGTATTTGTGTGTCTCTTGCTCTCTCTTAAAAAATCAAAACAAAGCGAAAGAACAAAAAAAAAATACTCAAACAAGAGAAGCCTCCACCCCCCAAAACCACAAAGTTTGTGTGATCAACTACTCCTGAGTGTGGAGCCCACCCTGGATGGTGTTGACATACCCAGTGCTGCTCTAGAGCTCGACACACCATAGAAAATAAACGTCTAGATGAGGCACTGATCTTCTCAAGCATATAACATTACATTGCTCATCAAGCAAAAGTAGAACATGAAAGTACTAAGATAATGAGCTTAGGAGAGATGGGAGAAGCTACTGTGATTAGGCGAGGCATTCCAGGGAAGGGACAAGGGCTTTATCACATCTAGTCAGGTCTTGGTGGCTTAGAATGATTGATTATAGAGACAAGCACAGATGAATCTTTCAGGACCTCTGAAATACATCTGTGACCACATAATCTGGAAGTTCCATTTTCAAAAAGATCTCAACTTCACAGTTGAGGGGCTTTGTCAAAGAAAGCAACATTCCACAGAGAATAGTCTAGAATGACAAGTACTGGTGGGGACGTGGAGCCACTAGAGAACCTCCTCCGTTGTTATATAGAGCTACTTGACAAACATGTAAAGCCCCCGTCCTGCGCCCCCACCCCACCCCCCCGCCATTCCATTGTGAAGTGGAACCATTGGTTAAGTCCTGCTGATTATTAAGTACAAAACTCAGACTGGTTGTGAGAACACAAGGAGGAGCCTGGGTTCTGCCGTGGGAGACTGGCTTTGAGACAGCAACCCCATGATGAATGGAAGGATGATGTGTGGTTCTCAGTGTGAACAGTGTGTTGCCATGGGTGGACTACCAGGCTCTCAAGAGAAGCACGGGCTAAAAGGGGGACATCAATGACCTGATAGTAGTTGACTCAAGGTTACATCCACAGTGAGAAAAATGACTTATTCTCACAGACTGGCAAGCCACCATGTGCCTTTGTGAACGTTCCATGGTAGAGTAGGACCAAGCTTCTTTGTACTTTGGCTTCTGTCTGGTGGATGGGTCCACATTCATTAATTTGTGAGGCTGGCTTGGCTTGGGAACTTGTCAGACCTTCACGTCCATCTGTCTGTTTTGTTCCGTTATTTTCTGCTACTCAGAAAGATGGGCGAATCAGGGGCAGACACAAGGAAAAACACTTTTTAAAAGTTCCCGAGACTGAATGTAGCAAGAATAAACATAGAGACAGGATATTTGCTACATACTGTACCTACAAATTAAGATAGAAATTTCTCTATGTTGATTTCTACACGCGTCTCTAACTAACCTGACTCAGAAATAAAAGCACAACGAAACAAGCTCCAGTTGAGACTGAGTCACTTGGTGTGGTGGTTCAGGAACACTATCTGAATTGTGCACAAGCAGTCTGGAATTTGCATCTGTAGGACACTCCCAGGAAGCCTTCAGATGATCTTGTGGATAACAGCATATATGGAAGCTGGAGACTATCACTCCCATACCTGAAGCTGAAAGCTTGTTGAGTGAAGGTCCTGGTAGGGGTGGGAGGAGACACTGCACTCAAAGTATATGGCTTCTACAGAAAAGGCCACAGTTGGTTGTGCCTAGAACTTCGAGAAGTAGGTAGTTCAGGGTCTGTAGACTTTGTAAAGCAGAAGTGGTTATGCACAGGCTACCCTGAAACAATCATCCAAGCAGTTGGAAGGTGACTACTGCTGATTGGCTGGATTTAAAATTTGTACCACCGCTTCTGATTGGGTAGATTTCAGATGCATGGTTAGCAAGCAGGTAGTCGATGGCTAAATGGGAAGGGTTGGGAATTGGTAACATCAGCAAAGGTTACCTTTGACTGTTTTCAAAGCACAGTTTTATTCTTCCTCGTGGAAGATAAGAACGTTAAATCTTTCTTTATGACTACCTGTAGAAAATTAAAGATGGAAAATGAGAAGTAATGTAGATGTGTCAAGAGAATGGCTCCATTTGATCTCGGGTGTGATTGCTGGACCAGGCATTCTGTTCACATCTTTTTTTTTTTTTTTTTTTTTTTTTGGTTTTTCTGAGACAGGGTTTCTCTGTGTAGCCCTGGCTATCCTGGAACTCACTTTGTAGACCAGGCTGGCCTCAAACTCAGAAATCTGCCTGCCTCTGCCTCCCGAGTGCTGGGATTAAAGGCGTGTGCCATCACGCCCGGCCTTCTGTTTACTTCTTAACCTTAATGTTGTTGTTTTTATTTTTCCAAAAAGCAGCTCCTCTTTAGTTCAGACTATCTGTGCAGTCAGCAGTGGGGGCTCTCCTCTGTCTCTGTCTCTGTCTCAGGATCCATGCACAGCCATTTTCTTAGTTAGGACAGGGTACTAGATTACGATGGTACCAAGAGAGGGGTTGGAAAGGCTTGCTTCTGACCTGCTGTTCTATGAGAGACAAGGTGACTTGTGCCCTAAAATAATCGAACAGATATAGTTCTGACAAAGGGGGCAAGACAGGAGAGGAAAAATTAAAAACAGGAACTGAAAGAAGGGAAATGTAAAAATATTTTGGAGGAACAAGGGGTGGGATCTATACATTTACAGGAAGGTCATGTGTCACCCCTGGGGGGAGGGGCAGTAGAAGATCAATGTTCAAGGCTACCTTGGGCTTGAATAAATTCAAGGTCAACCTGGAAAATTAGATGACACCCTGTCTAAAACTGAAACATTAAACAAAACAAAACTGAGGGTGTAGCTTACTGGTAGACTGAGCTTGGTCCCCATTATTACAAAATTAGATAACAAACCTATGTACACCCACAGTTTTGGCCCAGGAGCACAGCAACCCACACGTGAAAAGAAGTGTTCCTGTGTCATGTGTTCCCCAACATATGTGCCAGAAGACCTGGAAGCAAGGATGGGAAGCAGCCAAGGAGGTAAGGAGTAGATAAGTCTGCCCAGCGGTCCTGGGTTAGGGATGGCTCAGTGAGAACCCATAGCTTCTAGTCCGGCCTAGTCCAGTCCATCCAAGAATCCAGTCCTCTGCATTTTCTTGTTGGGAGCTGGAGAGAAGCAAGAAACTTTTACAGAGCCATGTGGGAGGAGATGGAGTCAGTTGGTCACATGTAGATGAAGTAGAAGAAATGTACTCTTTTTTAATTCATTCATTAATGCATTCATTCACACCCCAAATACTGCACTCCCAGTCCCAGTCCCCTACCCCCTTAGAGTCCTTCCTTCATCCCCTTCTCCTTCGCCTCTGAGAGAGTGAAGATCTCCCCCTTATGAGTATCCCTCCCACTGTAGTGTATCAAGTCTCTACAGGATTAGGCACATCTTCTCCCTCTGAGGCCAGACAAGGCAGTCCTCTGGTACATTTGTCCTGGGAGCCCTGGTCCAGCTCCTATAGGCTCTTTGGTTGGTAGCTCAGTCTCTGAGAGCTCCCAGGGCTCTGGTTTACTGTTGGTCTTCCTGTGGAGTTTCTACTCCCTTCAGGGCCTCCAATCCTTCCCCAAACACTTCCATAAGGATCCCTGAGCTATGTCCAATGTTTAGCTGTAGATATCTGCATCTGTTTCAGTCAGCTGCTGGGTAGAGCTCAGAGGACAGTTATACTAGGGTCCTGTGTGTGAGCATAACAGAGTATCATTAATAGTATCAGGGATTGGTTCTTGCTCATGGGATGAATCTCAAGTTGGGCCAGTTACAGGTTGGCCATTCTGGCAGTTTCTGCCCCATCTTTATCCCTACATTTCTTTTAACCAGAACATATTTGGGGTAGAAAGTTTTGTAGGTGAGTTAGTATCCTTATCTTCCCAGTGGGGTTCCTACCTGGCTACAGGAGGTAGCATCTTCTGGTTCCATATCTACAGTGTTAGGTGTCTTAGATAAGGTCACCTGAAAAATTAAACTCTTCAAGCCATCACTTATCTTGTCTGCTGCTCTAGGTACTGAGTCACACCCATTCTTCCCTGCCACCCAGGACTGCTGAGTCACCTTTTGCAGCTAGATATTTTTTAGCTGCCATGCTATGATAAGGCCATCCCTACTGTGTGAACCTCTGCTTTGGAGGAGGAGAGAGTTCAGGCCAATCTGGGGTGCATTCCCAACCAAAGCCCTCAAGCATGTCAGAGAACCAGTTAGGGCTTGCCTACAACACTTCCTACCAAATTCTCATTTTATTTGTACAAAAATGTGTTAACATATAAAATGTCTCATAGGGAGGTAGTAGTGGTGGTGGTGGGGCAACAATGTCTAAGGCCCTCCCTGGATTCCCAGTTGTCAGTTCACTGGGCTTAGATTCTACTAAGAGGGAGGAAAGAAATGGCAATCCAAGCTTTGCTGTAGGCAAGGCCTCTGCAGTGTGAATGGTCCTAAGGGTTGTAACTTCTATTTGTTATTTCTTTCCCCAATGCCACTTTCCGTCTTTTAGAAGGTGTGGGCACCAGGAGGAACATTCCTGCAAGAAAACCCAAGAAGCAGAGAAGTAAGGAAACAGTGGCTGTTTACATGCTTTTGATATTCCTAATAACTAATCCCAGAGTTACTATTGTTATTGTGTATGATAATAGAGTAGACTTTGGTGACCTTGAACCTGTTATTGTAATGACAAGGACACTCTCTACATGAGTGATTAAGCTAGAAACCTTGGTGGGAAGTATGATTGTTTTTGACCATTGGTGTAGGGGTGACTAATCTGATTTTATGGGTCAGGTAAGGAAATAGGTTGTCTCCTAGAGACCCCAGGAACAGGTGAAGGGTGGTGGACAGCTGGACTTCAGCCACATCAGACTTCTAACTGACATAATGCTTACATAAACTTGTGCTGTTTTAAGCTACTGAACTTTGGGTAACTTGCCCTGAGAATAATAAAGACTGGTGCATATTTTGGAATAGTCAGGAACTGCATAACCGTGGCCATGACAATGACATCCCACATATCTGAGTGTGTCCTCATAAGATGGTATTTCTCTATAGGGTTTCAAAATCACCTACTGACACATTTCTCAGAACATACCCCACTGGTAAGCAATGGATGAGTTTGCTGAAAGTAGCATGCAGTTCCAGCATGTTCTTAAACATTCAGAAGTAGCTTTGAAATTACCCAATGAAGAGAGACTGAAGATTTGTTTGTCATTGCTGTATTTTATTATATTATATTTCATTTTATTTCTGAGACTAGCTCTCACTGTGTAGTCCTGGCAGGTCTGGAGTCTGCATTGTAGACCATGGTAGCCTGGAACCCACAGAGATCTGCTTGCCTCTTGTTTCCTGAATAGTGGGATTAGAGGCATGTTTCATCCAGCCTTTGGGACCTTTGAGGAGGAATTTCAAATACTAATGTGGAAAAGGCGTGGTGTGCTGTGACGGGATTTGAAAGACTCAGTGAGGACTCAGCAGGAAGTGAGGAGCGTTCTGGAAAAAACCTACGTTTCTTCAGTCTACACCCTTCTATTTGAACATATGACCATAAAGGAGGGTTCAGTGTCTTTGCAATTCTTATTTTACATTAAATGTATAGTGGAAAGCACAAATCCTAAGCACAGCCTTTGAAGGATCCTGCTAATTGTATGTCTTAACAATAAAATCTTGTGGAGACACAGAACATGACCTTGAAGCTGACAAGATTTTCTGTGCCTTTCGTTGCCCCTTATTCATCAAGGCAGACACTTATTGTCCAAGGATACTTAGTTTAGGTTGTTTTTAAGTGCTTTATGAGTAAGATTTCCCAGCATGTTCTTTAGTGTAAAGGTTGCTTTCTCCACAGAATGATTCTGCTGTGAACTTTTGTTGAAGAATGCAGTGGCAGTTGGTTCCTTTTTATTGCTATGCAGTCTACTTTGTCTGAGTACCCCAATTTTTTTGTATGCTCTCCTAATGCTAGATCCTCAACATTCCCACTTTGGGACATGACAAAGGTGTTAGGAGTGCCCATGGAGACATCTCTCTGTGGCTCTGTGCTTTCAAATTCTTACAGAAACATCTAGGGGTGACATGCTGGTACATAGGGTAGATTTTTTCTTGTTCCTCTGCCAAGATCCACAAAGACTATGATGAGGACCAAGCCAGGAAGATGCTGCACGCACAGGCCTATGTGGGGACTAAGGAGTAAACAGGAATGTCCCTGTTTTACAAGGCAATGCTGGCAAATGGACCTTTTCCTGCTCCGTTTACTAGCTGTGGGTCCTGCATTCTATCCATTCTCTGACCATGGTTTTAACAGAGTGGCATCAGCGTAGCCCTCTCAGTGGGGCAGAGCCCACCAGAGTGAGGGTCTGGCAATAAAGGTGGGTGTCATCAAAGCCTCTCTGGGGCAACCCATACCTCCTAAGTGAGAGGTATACACTCAGGTGCCTGAGGTTCTGCTCTGATATCATGCCATGTCATTCCAGAGGCTGCACCCTCACCTGTGGGCTTATATTTTTCAAAACCTACGTTCATAAGGGTTCTTAAACACTCCAACATTTCTTACAGCCCACTGAACAAAGGTAGGGGAGGAAGAGAAGTTAATAGGAGGAGGGGGACCTGGACTTGTTTAGAAGTAGTTCTTTGGGGAGACTCCAGTCTTTGTTGTCAGCAGTCCAGTCCACTAGCAGAACACCAAACATGGATCGGCAGCAGAGGCTCGATCCAGAAGAAACCACGAGTCTCTGCTGGTCAATCTGCAGGAGGCTGCAGAAGGGGTCAGAAGCCACCAGAATATCATGAGAAGTTCTTTGGTGCATTTTTCTCTATGAAATCACTTTGTGACAAGTGAAGATTGACAAGGAAAGCAAGGCTAACCAATGCAAGAGCGTTATCCACTGTCTGTTGGGTTATACTTAAATTCTTTCCAAATATCATGTGACCTCTCAAGGATCTGCTCCAGCAAAACATCACATGCCCCTTCTTCACAAGACAGCGTCCAGAAAGACACCATATGTCTATTCTCTGCAAAGCGTCCTCTCACATGTCTGCTTCAACAAAACATCCTCTCAGAAGAGAGCTTCCAGAAAAACATGACATCACACAACTGAGTCTCCAAAGAAATCACAAATTTCCACTTCACTCATCTTTCATTCAGACCATTTCCTTTTCTCACCCAGTTCCAGGCCATCAGGGCCTGAAAATAAGGCAAAGAATTTCCATAGAAGGAACCAGAATTAGACTGGAAGCCCTGGGTACCAGAACAGAAGCCTGAGTTTCAGAGTAGGTCTATGTGTCACCTGTAGCTCCCTCCCTACTTCAATCCTGACCATTATCCAGGAAGGTCTAGAGTTCCTTTCTGGGGACTGTTCTCTGCAGTGAGCAAACTGCCCTATCCAGGTGTGTGTTGAAGGTCAAAGGATTAGCACTGGTATGTGCTTTCCATTTAAAAAAAATAGGGGTGTTATTATCATACTGCAAATAGACCCAACAGCCAAGTGTGTGACAGTGATGTTCCTAGCATTACAATGGTGCTGCCAGTCTTAGCTGATCTGTAACCCAAATGTGGCTCAGCAAACTTAAGGCACCAACTAAACCCTCAAGAGGGTTTCAAAGTTCTAAGCCAGATGCCAGGGAAAACTGCTTTGTAGTAGTTCTCAGTCCCTGAGAGAAGGTAGGCCATTGCCCAGCAGGAGGTATCAGGCTATCATGCGCAGTAGCCTCTGTAGGAGAGACCCAGTGCCAGCAACCATTAGTAGAGACAGGCACTACTCAGTCACAGCATATTTTCATAGCCCCTGGGAAGGGTAGTATAACATGCTAGTCTTGACTTCTCACAGGACTGAGCAAGTATTCAACCCAGTTGGTTGAGTTGCCAGCTTTAGCAATGGCCATATCTGCTTTCAGTTTCATGTAACTGGCTTGAGCAATGGGCACCAGCTTAACTGAGCTCACGAGCCATGCCCAGGTGAGTCTTGATGGAATTTTTCAGAAACTGCTTCTAGCTTGAAGTACCCCTGGACCCCAGGATTATCATGGGGTTGGAATGTCCTTTAGTATGCCGTTCTCTTTGGAAGACCACAACAGTTTTGGTGCTTCCCCTGTTGTCAGTTTCGGGTCTGTTGTTGACTCTACTCAAGATGGATGTCTTATTTGGGAAAATTCACAAAGCCTCCCTCTGTGCATCAGGCCTTCACTTCCACCAATAAAGCTATTGTTCCCAGCCACTAACAATCAGTGAACATCCAGAGGGACCCTGTCCCAAACAAAGTGCTACGCAAGGATAGACATGTGTCATTGTCTTCTGACCTTTGTACGTGTGCACTGGAACAGACTTGCCTGCATTCATATACACACATGAACATGGACATACATACATCCTATATTTCAGCACACACAGATAAACAAATAGTAACAATCCATCACTTCACCACTAGACAGACCTTCTACTTCTCCAGAGCTGTGGGCCCATGAGTTTGGATAATTAAAGAGAAAACCCAACAAAAGATTCTACTAGGCTTCCTTAAAGTCCCTCCACCCCAACCCTGGCCCTTCTGGTGGTATATGAAACATGTGAGAGGGTTCATGCTACAACTTGAAGAGAATAGAGACTAAGAAAACTCTCCACATGGAAGTTGAGAGCATTCCTTGACTTCCAGTGTAGCATTCTCTGGGTTGGATTTGCACGGTAGATACATTCCCCAACATTTATCATTCCATTAGCAGGAATTAGCTTTCACAGGTGTTCAAAGGGAGGTGCTCTCCATGGCCACAGCCCAAGACACATGAAGAACTGAAATTCAACTCTGGCATCAAATTGCATACGACTAAACTGTTAAGAATTGTGCCCATTTCTAAGATCTGAAGTTTGAAAACAGTATCTGAATGCTGCTTTTATTTAAGGCCCAGAGAATTACGTTATATCTCTGAATATTGATTCTGTTCTTTTGTTTTGTTTTGAAGGAAAAAAGAAAGGCCACAACTGGTCAAAACCAAAATGGAGAAAGCCAATGAGTGTACAGAGAAAACGTAAGCAAACTGAGGGACTGGTACAGCTCTTGTGTTTATTAAGGTGTTGCCCATTGCACACTTGGGGGCTCGTGAGTTGCTGAGCCATGATTGTGTGTGTGTATGTGTGTGTGTGTGTTGTATTGACACAGGTACATATGGGTGCACATACTTGCCCTCACATGTGTGGGCCTGAGGAGGATGTCAAATATCCTGCTCTCTCATTCTCTACCATATTCCCTTGATAATTGTCAGTCAGCAAGCCCCCATGAGCCTGTCTCTAGACCCTTAACATTAGTCCTATAGGTACATACCTATGTACTTTTTACGTAGAAGCTGTTATCTGAACTCATAGCCCCATGCTTACCTATTTATTGCTCTGTGCAATCTCCACCCTCCCACAAACATTTTATAGCTACATTAAGATATGGGTTAAGATGCTGTAACAAAGTCTTTTACCAACAGTTTGTTTCTGGTTCATGTGGTGGTCCAAAGTTGAAAGGGAAGTGCTGTCATCCTCAGAATAAAATTTTTTATTGATTTAGAAAAATGTCTAGAAGAAGGATGAATGAAGCAACCAGGCTGCATGTTCATATGTAAAAATGTGTGTGTGTGTGTGTGTGTGTGTGTGTGTGTGTGTGTGTGTGTGTGAGAGAGAGAGACAGAGACAGAGACAGAGACAGAGACAGAGAGAAACTGAGAGACAGAGACAGAGAGACACACAGAGAGAAACCTGCCAAAGCATTAATTTTTGCCTAAATTCAGGTCTCTTAATTATTTATCTGTCTAGAGAGAGAAAGATATACTTGACAGAAAAATAACTGACAGTCCGTGATTGTAAATGTGCTCATTGAAGGACTGATGGGATGGCTCTGTGGGTGTAAGCACGAGGCCCAGAGTTTGGATCCCTAATACCTACATTAGAGTGTGGGCATAATGTACATATTTGTAACCCCTCACTGGGGAGGCACATCCAGGTAGACCCCTCACAGTGCTTGATTGGTAAGTCTAGTCAGATCAGTGAGTCCCAAATTGACTGTCAGACCTGTAGCAACAGCAAGGTGGAGAGGTATTGAGGAAGACACCAAACTTTGATCTCTGGCCTCCACGCATGTTCAGGCACACACACATGCACATACATAGGAACACATTCATGTACACACATGCACACATATGCAAAGATACATACATTGGTTATTGGAATAGATGTGATGTCTATATTTTTATTTGTTTTTTAAAATATTGAATATGATCAGCCTTTGTCATGAAAGGTATTCTTTAGGGATACATACAAACACACACACACACACACACAGAGAGAGAGAGAGAGAGAGAGAGAGAGAGAGAGAGAGAGAGCGCAATTGATCTTAGAATGTTTTGAACAATTTAATCACAAATATATCTACATGGTGGTGTTTCCTATAATCTTATACCTATATTGTATATATATTTACAAACATCCCTGCTGTCTGATTTTAGTGATGGTCTAAAGGATTCCTTTCTCCTAAACAAAAGCTAAATGCTGTTTTTCAAATGATTATCAATTTTGCATCAGGTCTATGAAGTTGGCATTGGAATCCAACTTGATATTAATTTCACCAACTAAGAGTCTTATGCTCTTGACAATGTCCTGGCTGTGCTGTTGACGAATGTGTACATTTTTGTTTGAAAAGGAGAAAAGGGAGCTGCATCCATCTTTTTGAATGCGTATTATGAAAACCACACTATTTGGGCTGAGGTTTTTGAAAACACTTCCATTAATTATCTTCATGTGTAGGCAAATAGATTTCTTTCCAACATATTAATACAACTGAATCCTGCATGTGCTTTAACCCTGACTTCTGCCTGGAAGACCACAGCTCCTTGTTGTGAGCTCTTATCCACAGTGTGCGGAGAAAGCACCCTGAGGTAGCAGGATGCCTCCCTTTCTCCTTCCATTTCCCCTGTGGTTTGGCTCAACTCCGAGTTTGCCTGTGTCCCTCCTAGGTGGCAGAATAGCTGTTGTCCAGGCAGCTTTCAAGAGAAAGAAAATGAAAAAGAACCCAGAACGCACTGCTAAGATCAGGGGTAAGACAGCTTCTGTGGGTCTTTCCCTTCACCCTTGTCTGGTAAGGTTGGGGTTATCTGAAGATTAAACACAAAAGAAAGCAAAACCAAAAACACTACTCAAGCTTACTTATCAATTTGAGAGTAAAGCTGTTAGGAGCAAGAGCATAAATTGTATTTATACCACCAATGTGTCTCTCCTAATATCTTCTTCTTAGTTGAACCGTATTTTTATGGAAATACTTCTCTCTTATATATTGGTTATTAAAATGGCCAGATCTGGAAGAGGAAAGCAGATTTACTCTCAGTCCTTTCCTTCCCCTCTTTTGGTGAGTTCTTTCTCATCTTGGATAGGCCCTGTAGCTTTCCGGGTCCATTTCTGCAGCAGCAGTTTTCCACAGGAGAAGCTGAGTGCCCTTTCTGACCTGGTACCCAATTTTTGAGACAGGCAGACCACGTCTGAGAGAACAAAGGGCAAAGGAATGAACCTTCATGCTTTCTCCAATTTAAAGCACTTCCTCTCTGTTAGCCTGGGCAAACCCCAGACTAGAACATGCAAGTAGGGCTGGCACCACCCCGTTTTTAGCGCTCTTGGAGCTCTGCCTCTATTCCCTAGCAGCTGGTGTGCAGCCATTGGGTTGGGGAGATTGAAGAGAACAGAGGTGACTGGGTGCTTGAGCAGGTGTCTTGTCTGGTGGAAGATGTTGGAAGTATAGGATGCTCTCTCTTCCATGATATGCTGCCGTCACTTCCACAGTAGGCAAAGATGAGGGGCCAGACATCAGGTTCACTTCATTAAAGAAATTTTGCTTTCCTTTGGGGGTCTGGTATAAGCCCTGCTGGCATGATATGATCCCACTGATGTGTTCTGTGGTCACACTGTGGTTTGGCCCTTTGCCTTAGGATGTTTAGTATCCAGGGGACTACCTCAACCAACTCAACTGGAAAAAATGACTTTTCATTTTTTCCCCCTACAGAAACTCCTATGTCATTAGTGACATGAGCAGACTAACAGGTTACTTTATTTGCCATTTACTAAATTGATCACAACTATTGAGTCTTCTATAAAGTTTTTGAAAAAACAGCAGAGAATTGACAAATCTGTTATTCTAAAGTTTAAGACTGACCATAACAACTGTTTTTAAATAACTTTAAACTGTGTTCGGACCACAATTGCATTTATGGGGTTAGTGATGGATTTCAATTTAGTACATGGGCAAAAATGACTCTGGATGCAACAAGAACTCGGTCTTGCCTTGCTCAGGTATTCTGTTTGGAAATAAAATGTTGAAGGATCTAACATGTATCTAGATCTAAATCCCAATCTCCCTATACCAACTTCTCTGTTGCTAAAATAGACATCAGTGTTTTCTTTATCTCTTCAAAATACAAGCCTTAAACATGTTCAATAAAAGGTAATCCAGCAGACCTTATAGTCCCACAATGAAAAACACCACACAGCAGTAGGGAGGCAAGATATCTCAATTTGCTGTGCTGGCTGATCCTGCTGCCAAAACTTTGACACCAAGCCAGGCTGGAATTTGCCGGGATGACTCAGGTGGAAATCTTCCCAGTAGGCTATGAACATGGGACTTAAGAAGGAGGAGGAATGGGCTAGCATGACTTAA
Source organism: Mus musculus (assembly GCF_000001635.26). Classification (NCBI taxonomy): domain Eukaryota; kingdom Metazoa; phylum Chordata; class Mammalia; order Rodentia; family Muridae; genus Mus; species Mus musculus. The sequence goes on along the minus strand of NC_000067.6, from coordinate 85,081,425 downwards.
CCTTCTAGAGTCTCAGTGGCATCTCGAACCAGGAGGAGGATAGTTCCTTTGAAAGCCAGTTTGAGTGGAAGACCTTGTATTGCCTGGTGGTCCCGCCATCCACAGAGAGGACGCAAGAGTTTTAGTTTCTATAACAGCGTATGCAGCTGAATTACCTACCAAGATGCTTCCTATCTACTCACTGTGTCTGAGAGAGTAACAAGAATTTTGATGCTGCAGCTGAAACAAGGTCCAGAGCCCTGGGCCACTACAAGACTGCCTGCCTTGACCTGCAGACTCTCAAGAGTGGATACAATCTCTGCCACACACAGGGTGTCACCCAGCAGTGATTGTACAAGAAGGTGACCCAGAGTGTTGGGCAAAGACCTGAGTCCACGTTTTCTCTTTTTTTGACCAAAATGGACTTGGACAAGTCCTTTGTCTCTCACCTCAGACTCATTTCTAACGTTAAGAGGGTCATCTACTTCAACCCCTTCAGTCCATTGCAGGCTTGATCACAAACTTAGTCTCAGCACCATGGACAGTTCACTGCAGGCTCCCTCCCAGTCCCACTCCATCAAAGTCTCTGCACTGATGGCAGGGAGAGCAAACTTATCTTCTCTTCCTTGAGGTGTTTTCATCTCTACTTCTGTGGAGTTGCATCTCTCCACCTCCTGTATTGCTTTCAGATTGTTCTAGAGCTATCTGGGCTTTTCTATCAGCTACAGACACAAATCACTCTTGTCAGGGAGAAATGAAGCAGGGCAGACATACAGATAAATTCGAATTGATCCACCCAGCTCTGCCTATCATCTCCTCTCCCTGCTCACCAAGTTAGTACTAAAATGGGGAGATAAGAGGACCATATCTGGCTACCATCTTTAGTAAATAGCACATCTGGACAGCTCCTGCCATAACCCAGCAACAGCTGTATGTTTCATGAAGCAATCAGTGGGGCTAACCAGAGTGAGTGGGAGTCAGGACAGTTTTATTGAATCCAGATTTCTCTGCTAAAGCCTTATTATTATTATCATTTTATAAATTAGGGGTATTTTGTCACTATGTATCTAATATGCCACTTGCAAGAAAGATTTAGAAGCTAGAGATGTAAGGGTCAAAATGTCCCAAGTGTTAAAGGAATGGCCCCAAGAGGGACAAGGAGGAGTTGAGCAATTGAAAAGTGACACACAAGAAGAAATCCTCTTTTCAGGTCTAAGAAGACGCAGAAAAGAAAATGCCAATTTTAGTGCTGAGTTGCTTCCCGTGGTAACTTGAAGGGAGTGTTATACAAGGATAAATTCAAACAAGGTGTGCTTCATGGTTTTTGTTTTGCAAATGCTAAATTTTGAAATCACATGTAATAATGCAACTATTACTTAAGGAACTGTGGGGTAAGCATGGCTTGACATCAGGAAGGGATCCTGATGTGCTATTTTCACACTTGAAGAAACAATACATAATAGATGCTCACAACAACGTGAATATGGCCACGAGATGCCCAGAGAACCAGAAAGAAGCCCATGAACTTCCGTCCATAGATGGAAATTATTGTGTAGTTTCATTCTGGTCAGACACAAATGGGAAGAGGCTATAAACATCTGTCTTCACATCCCTGTGTCATTAGAACCAGGGCATGGCAGTCATGGGAAGGCCATCACAGGACTGAGAATCAGAGAACCCAATTTCCAGCCTCAGATTGGCCAAACAAGATGTTCTCATTCTATAGAGAGGGGGGCTTTCTGAGCCTGAATTTTTCCATTAGGAAATAGAGGACAATAATTTAAAGCCTGATCGATGGGGATTAATGTATATCATTGGTATAGCATATTCTTCAATAATATGCCATAAAAGTGTGCAAGAAATAAAGCCTCAGTTGATGGTCTTCATCTCAGAGCTCTCTTAATAGGAGGCTGTGGATGACAGTTAACAGAAAAGATTACATTGTCTCTATTTTTAAGAGTTTTAGTGAGTTATAATTCATACATTGTATGATTCAGCAATTAGAGTCTGTAAATAAATGGGATTTTCTTTTTTGGAACATCTGAAACAATTACCATGAGAATATATTTTGTTCCCTTTGTCACTCTACTAATCAATTGCCCACCTAATTTCTGTTCTATAAATCTGCCCACTGTACCCATTTCATACAAACAACATCCTATAATATACACCACTTGTGACTGCCTGCTTTCATTTACCATGATGATTTCAAACCACACCTGTGTAGTTTATGCAAGATATAGTTTTCACTTAGGAATAACATGATATTCCACTGTATGTACATATTACATTTTCATCGTTCCTTCATCAGTTTGGATTATTTCTGTTTTGGGATGTAATAAATAATGTTTGGAGAATTCCAGGAGGACAATACGTGTAGGAATATACATACTCAGGTTGAGGCACACTGAAGGGAAGTTTCTGGGTCATGTGGTGAAAGATTATATGTTGAACTCAGTAAGGAATCACCAAAATGTTTTTGGTGGTGGCTACACTGTTTGTTTTTCCACCAGCAATGCAGGGGCGCTCCCACTTCCCTACGTCAAAAGCTGCTGTTTCCTTTCGTCTTCTCTAATGGTTATCCTGGTGGATGTAAAATGGTGTGGTAGGAATTTTGTTCTCATTTTCATAATAATGAAGATGCCAAACATATCATTAGCTTTTTAAAAAATCATAACCTCTATTTCCACGGGATAAGATTTATGTCTGATGCTGTCTACCTATGACTGCAGGGATGGACAAACATCTGTTCAGTATTCCCTTTAAATTGGATAGAAAGCGATGTCACCTAATCCTGAGTTGCAGAAACCAGTGGCAGTCTTAGTCATAACTGCAGATTCTACCTGCACCTTGCCTGGGGCACCTGAGACTCTGGTTGTTCTCCAGCTTGAGAGCTCAGCATCAGGCTAGACCCCAGTCACACTGTGGACCCCAGTCACACTGTGGAGTTGCTCGATGGCTTGTCTGTTTCTTGGTGACCCTGAAGTAGTTTTAAAAGGTGGTGATTATCATCTTTTTTTCACACATGAACATGAAAGAAATATGCAAAGTTTCATGAAGCTCTTTAGGGAACCCCAGGGTTGAGCTGGGACTCCCGAAGGCAGGCAGGAGGCTATTGACTTTCAGCACAGCTTTGGTGGCTCTAGATCCAGTGTGGTGGGAGATCATGAATCTGAGCCCTAGGTACAAAGCAGGCTCAGAACTAACCTATTGTGGTCTTACAGGGATATCTGTAAAGTCCATACAGTGTCAGAATGGAAACTGTTTCACACTCTCGGAATTTGAAATGATGGGAGGCTATGGAAAGTCAAAGAACTGGAAACTGAGCCTGCGCTGCCATAATTGGCCCCTGAAACTCCTGATCCAGGTATTGCAAATGACGAGAGGAAGGTCAGTGCTTCAGATCAAATAGCCATTGAGTTATGGGGAAGTTCTGAGACTTCAGGAGAGAGACACCCCTCATTCACAGCCTCATGGAAGGTACACCCTTGGTGGTATTGACAAATGAGAGATACAGAACCTCTGAGGTGGGAATGGTCATTTTGAATAGGGGTGTTTGCAGAGAAATTTCTGCCTGAAGCCCAAGTAAGAGTTGACTGTCAAACAAGTGGGAGACAGTCTAGGGCAAAGAGGACCTTCAAGGGCTGGAGAGATGGCTCAGTGGTTAAGAGCACTGACTGCTCTTCCAGAAGTCATAAGTTCAATTCCCAGCAACCACATGGTGGCTCACAACCATCTGTAATAGAATCTGATGCCCTCTTCTGGTGTGTCTGAAAACAGCTACAGTGTGCTCATATAAATATAACTAATAAATCTTAAAAAAAAAAAAAAAGAATAAGGACATTCAAACAGAGTTCCAACGAGGGCCCCTGTGAAGATATAGGGAGTGTGCTGTGTGTTTGGCATAACCCATCCTTTAAGGTTTGTAATTGTAGCTTTTATTTGCTTGAAGTAATTGTCATCTCCGAGGTTTACTGCCTCTGATGCTAACCTAAGCCTAGGCCTAGAAACTTCTAGCCTCTGTACAATCTTGTCTAGGCCTGGAATGTGTTCAGCCTCTGAGGCTTACTGCTGATTAAGCTCATCCTTTCTACTGCTTTCTGAACTGTGGCTGGTTCAACTCAGCTGTTCTGGCTCAAAGTCCTTTTCAAGCTGGCTGATTCAATCTGGCTTATCTCAGTTTCTCCTGAATTGTTCTGCTTGGCCTCATGCTAACTTTGGCAATCTGTTCTAATCTTGCTCCTTCTCATTCTCTGGCGCATTCTGTCCTCACCTGTGTCTGGCTTGTTCTCTCTTCAACTGGTGTCTGTAAAGCTCTCCTGGTAGAACTGCCTCCTTCTCTTTTGTTTTCCTCTCACTGCACTGCCCTTTAAGTAGCTCCCCTTCCCTCTCTCTTATCCTGAGAGCTGGGCAGATCCTATTCTGCCACATCTTTTTCTGATTTGTCACTTTATCTGCCACTCAATTAGACATCACTTTCAAACACTGGTGCTTCCTTCTACAATCTAACTTCACCTTCACTGTTTGGGATTAAAGGTGCGTACTAAGGGTATATCTGTATTCTAGCCAGAGGGATTAAAGTGTGTCCTAAGAGCTGAGCCACACTAGAACTAGAAACAAGTTTTTTCAGTAAATAACACAATCCCAGGGTTCACAGTGTTAACAAATATCCTGCAACAGAGGTTGTTGGTGCAGGATTTAATTAATGCCACTGTAATTACCCCAAATCCAAAATTCAGACAAGAAATCAGTTATATCCTTGAAGTTAGAAATGGCAGTTGAAGACAAAACATCTTGGCAAAAGCTTTAATCTCAGAACTTCGGATTCAGAGATAGGAAGATTTCTGTGTTTTCACAGCTAGCCTGATCTAAATAGCAAGTTCCAAGACAACCAGGGCTAGGCAGAGAGAACCTGTTTCAAAAGAAAAAAAGGAAAAAAGAAATGGAAGTTCAAATATATGATCATCATTGCCATCATTATTTGGTGTACAAAGTTGAACCTAGGGCTTCAAGTGAACTAAAGAAGACTTCAGCTCTAAGCTAAGCCCAGCCTTCTTGTTTTACTTTGTTCCTGTGCTGCTATGATGAACACCATGACCAAAATCAACCTGTTGAAGGAAAGGATTATTTGGCTTGCAGCATACAATCCATTACAGTGGGAAGCCAAGGCAGGTACTCAAGACAGAAATAAAAAGGCATGAACTGAAGCAGAAACCATTGCTTAAGGCTTGCTCCTTGGCTCATATTCAACTTCCATTATTATTCAACTTCGGTATACCATTTCTAGGGATGGTACCACCCACAGGGGGCTTAGATTTCCTATATGAATCCATAATCAAGAAAATGCTCCCATGGAATTGCCTATAGTTTATCTGAGATACATAATTCTTCAATTGATGTTTGCTCTTCTTAGGCATGTCAAATTGACAGCCAAACTAGCCAGGACACATCTACAATGCTATTTGAAACAGCTGGTCTCAGACATGATTTCATCATCTCTCTATTTAGCAAGCCTGAGTATTTATTCTAGAATTCTTAGCTCAAATATCTCTTCCCTCCCTGACTGTCCTAGTCCCTCAGCTCCCAGAGATCCTTCTTAAACTGTATGAGATAGGTTCTGTATGCTGGCAACCACAGCACATGCCTTCAATCCAAACATTTCTGAGGCAGAGGGAGGTAAATCTCTGAGTTCAAGACCTCTACAGTAAAATGGCCAGGATACAGGAGCAGGAAAAAAAGGATGAGGAGGAGGAGGAGGAGAGGAGGAGGGAGGAGGAGAAGAAGGAGGAGGAGAAGGAGGAAGAAGAAGGACAGGAGAGGAGAAGAAGGAGGAGGAGGAAGAGAAGGAAGAAGAAGGAAGAAGAAGAAAGAGGAGGAGGAAGAGGAGGAGGAGACAAGGAAAGAGATCCTTTTTCTTTCATGAGCTTTTTCCTCATCCCCCCCTCCTAAACCATGTTTTTGTCTTTGTGTGCTCCAAATTCATCAGAGTCTGTGACACTCTATATGCAAGCAACAACGGGCTGTTGAATGTCTAGTCCTGGTGGAAAGTCAAGCTGAAGTGGGTCAGACAGATTTAAAGGTTGAATCAGTGATTGTAGGAAAACATTCTCAGGACTTAAGGGAGATGCAGCAGAGAAAGATGGATGTAAGGTGGATCTTTCTAGCTGTCACAGGCTAGAGTCCATAGGTAACAAGAGGGAAATGGAGTCAGACAACCTGGGTCTGAACCAGGCAGAACTTTTGGAAGGAGGTTGGAAATGCAAGACTCATACCACTGAAATACGGATACCTACATGCTCAGGTCCTTTTATCTTGCAGAGAAATTTTCTACCCAATCCTCCACGGATACATCGCAAAAGAAAAGAGGTGAGTGCTCACCATGTGAGTTTTACACACAGCATCTTACTGATGGCGCCTAAATTGGGTTGTTATCCTTAACATCACCTCTCATTTCCTCCTCTACTGCCTTCTTTTCTGGTTTTCAGCCTGTGTCTTCCTTCCCCCATGCTCTTGTATTGTGTGTAGAGCTACATCCTCCTTGAATGTTGACTGCTTTAAGTTGGAGAAGTTAGTATGCTATTAGCATAGACTTCAACAGGCCACATATCACTGAACTCTGGCTTCAAAGCTCACTAAAAATCTGAACTCCAGGCTATCGTATAATTTGTCCTTGGCATTATTGTCTAGCTTGCTTGAATTCTGAATCCCCAGGATGTTTTGCCCATTCCATTTTCTAGAAGGAAGCTACGATATAACCTGTCCAACAATTACTTTAAAGGCCAGTACCTCTACCTTCCCCAGCATGCTAAGAGCATCTCAGTCTGGGTCTGTCAAACAAGCTAGAACTGTTCAGCCGATGAAACCATCCTTAATTCTTGGATGCAGTATTTCATAGCAACAAGAGGCAGTTGCCTCTTATTTTGTGTTTCTGTTTGTAAGAACAGAATTCCCAGAGAAACAGAATCCAAGATCCATTTCCATTTTTACAAGTCTCCCAGCTTCATCTGCTCAGAAGTGTGGACTCTGGAAATTTCTGTGTCACAGTCAGCATCACATGCCAGCTTCTCAACTTATGATAGGAATGTTTAAACTTGCTGGTGATGACTGGTTTGTGTCAGAAAGTCTTGGATTCTCATTACAACCATCACGTCTGCATTGAGATACCCAGAGTCTCTTTTCCCAAGCAAAGCCTTATTTTCTCGTCTCTGTGATGCTTAATTACAAAGTATACACAGAATGCCCGATGACTGGAAGAGAAGATTGTAACAGTAGGCCTGACTGACCCCAAGTATTTTGTCAAAGTTGCTATCTACATTAAACAATGACCAATAGGGTGAAGTAGGGAATTCTAGCACAGTGGACAGTAGCGGGACCACCTCTCAGGTGAGTATATCTTACGTCATGCTTGTCTCTAGCTCTCAGCCCAGGACTGGAGTTAAGAGCTGTGACTCCCTGTATCACAGAAGGGAAGGATGAAAAGTCACTACAGCAGATGAGCTAAGCAATGTGAATTCTACTGTTGCCTCTTAACATTGCAGCCAGCATGGCATCCCTTTGAGTTTTGAATACAGAGGAGGGACCTGGGAGCCTTGGTTTTATTTGATTTTCAGGGTGAGCTATAGAAGGTGATGGATTTTTCTCTCTGGGGTTACTTGGACTCTAGGATTCTGAGCCTTATGGGTCCTTGACTATGATTGGCACATCTTCAGCCTCATTCTCATGGCAGCTACTCTGCAGCGAGGGGGGCTGTTGGCCATGGTGGACACATCCTGGGATGGCAAAGAGAAAGAAAATAGCCTAGAGCCTTGAATGTTCGAGGCTAAGTAGAATTATTCATTTAGAAACCAGACCCTGCTTCCTTGCATGACTTCACAAAGGCTCCTTGGGGACTAAAGCCAGCAAGGGGACCTTGCTTTAATTCAAACAATAGTTTGATGATCCTCTTTTTCTCCTAGTAGATGCACAGGTCCATAAAAATAGATATGGGGAGTAGCTACTTTAAGAGAAACACTTTAGGTAGAATGAATTAAACCAGTATTTTCAATCAATGAGTTCAAGAGTGAATGCACTCTGTTAACAGTTCCTGGGAAACCCCTGAAGGTGCACGAGGCCACAACTTCTACAGATTTGGGTCAAAGTAAGATTGAGAAACACGTGTGACTACAGATTTGGGTCAAAGTAAGATTGAGAAACACGTGTGACTGGTCAGGATGGAAAATTCCTAGTGAGAGATTAGGGAGAGGCTTTATGTGACTACAGTGTCTCTTTTGATCTTGTTTGCTTTATCCTCTAATTTGTTTAGATGGGAACTAAACAAGCTCAACACTTGAGCTGTTCCTACCTAAGAGCCTCTAAATAATTAAGCAAATTTTATAGGCAAGATGACACAAGGCTGGAATCTCAGCACATGGAATGCAGAAGCAGAAGGATCAGGAGTTCAAGTTCAGCCTTGACTATATAGGGAGTCCAAGGCTAGCCTGGGCTAAAGTGAGACATATCTCAGAAGTAAGATTAATGCTGGTGATGATAAAACAAATTTAAGCAACTGTCATTTGACTGTTTGAATGAATAATCAGATCTTATACTCACTCAAATCTTCTCTTTCAGCAGAGAACACAGAACTTGCATCGTTCCCCAGCTGACCCTAGTGTAAGTACTGACTCCTAGCTACAATCCCTGAAAGGCCCCGTCTCATTGGTGCTTTGCCTGTGACTTGATTGCCTCTCCCTTAAAGAGACTCAACTCTCAATTTAGGTATGCTGTATGAGTGAAGTGCCATCATTACCAGACCTGTCCCACAACCAAGGCAGGAGGAGCCACACTGGGTGTTTGGGTCAGAAACATCCTACTACATGGCCAGCATGGGTTCTCATATCCTCATTTACCCTAGAGGTGGGAGATAGAGTTCTAGATCACTGGGGTCCCTGGTACAAAACCTGACATGGCAGTGGGCCTGGCTGGCTTTGGATGAAGGGTAAGAGCAAATACAGGAGGAGACAGCATTTGCAAAGGGCAGTGTATGGAATGAAAACATCCTAGAATGTATCCAGTGTGCAGGTAGAACTCAGGAGGCCAGACCTCCTGTGCAAGTTCTAGGTCTGGGCCTCTCCTTGTCCTGCAGAAAGTTGCCTACAGACTGAATGGGTTTTCACAGAAACCCTCGGACCAGTCTGAAGAGAGCCATGGGGGTTCACTGCTGATCGGAAGCAAAACCATCACACTGAGCAAATCACTGTTTTTTCTTTGTCCGCTTGGCTGGTGTTTGGGCATAGGCAAACCATCCTAACACCTAAGGTCCTGTCCATTCTCTGTTTGCCAGTATCCTTGGACTTTGTGGATCTTGCTAGAACAAAGAAACGTTTTAAATAAGCTTAAAAGTTAGTGTTCAGAAGACAAAGAGCTGGGTGCATTTGGGAAGTGAGAGGTTTGAAGCAGGATAGGTTTGTCATGTATGGAGCATGTTATAAATGGTAGAGACAAAGAAAAGATCACGGTACAGTAGGAACATGGCCCAGAGTTTACCAGGATGAGTTTGAGCTGCATCCAGGGAGCCCTAGAAGAGACATGGCTGGGCATTAAAACACAACGAGCTGAGGAGAGATGAGACACCATGAAGCTGAGGACACAGGTGGAAACTGCAGCAGGAGAGTGACTCTGATCATCTGGACAGACTGTAGATAAGGATGGAAAACTGGGGAATTCCATCCTTTGCATGTGGAGGAGGAGAAGGACCAGGGAAGGAAAGTGGTCCAGCAGTCAGGTGATAAAGGCAAACCAACAAGACTGATGCAGAAGGACCAACTTCTCCTGAGGGCAGAGATGGCCCTGGTCACAGAATGGTTGGCCCTGTCACCTTGGCTACTTCCCTTCTCCCACTCACTCACCCAGTGGTGGCCCAGACCTCAAGCCACGCTTGTATTTGTCCCTTAGACAATCACAGGAAAGTAGAAAATTTCCAACAGCCCATGGGCTACGTAGAGGTGTTTCTTCCCCTCTTTTACACCATATCTTCTTCCTTCTCTTCCTCTCTTCTTTCCCTGATATTTTTGAGATAGGGTCTCATGTAGACCAAAATAACCACAAACTCACTATGTAGCCAAGGGTCCTGACCTTCCCGTCTTGACTTTCCTACTATGTGCCACCATACCTGAATTGTGATTTTTCTGTGTTCCTATAGAACCACCTCTCATTTCTCAAACTGTCACCATTCTCCTTGAAGTTGGGACCAGGAATGCATGTGTTCCTCTCCACATGTTATTCTGATTCTTCCTGGTTCCCGTGTTAACAGTAGTCATAGGAAACCCCAGCAACATACCAAGGGAGGTTGTGAGGAACTCATTTGAATACCTTTCTGAATGGCAGAAACAAAACCCACGAAAACTCTCCCATGAGGACAGAGTGGGGCAGGGAACTAATAGACCATCCTAGGCTCTCTCAACTATTTATGGTTTTTGTCTGTGTGTGTGTGTGTTGCATTGTTGTTGTTGTTACAAGGCTTCAAGCTGTCTTCAAAACCATGACTGTACTGCCTTAATCTCCTCAGTGGGGTTCCTTAATCCGTGTACCCACCCCATTTCTGACTTTTCCAGATGTTTAGGCAGTATATAACATTGAGCCTTAATTTTGGTGTTATGCCAGGCTTCCCACATGCAGCAGCGGTTTGGTCATAGTCCACTTCTGCTGCCCCTTGAACACACATGTATTTGTACATTGGTTTTAATAAATAGATCTTACTCTATAGTAACAAAGAACAAATAATGTCAAAGATTAGCTTTTCTAGATGGAAATTAACTTTGACTCCAGGCAGTCTGTGTTAGTCTTGGTAAGATGTTCAAACCTCTGTTGACTTGAGGGATTCTTTTCCCTTTCATAGGACAAAGTATCTTTTATGCCTGCAGAGAGCAATGCATCAACAAGTGCATGTTCATGCTCCTCTTACTTTCTCTGCTCTCATACCCAGGAAGCCACAGTGGCTGGGTCTAACTATAATGATCCCAACCTAGAATACACAGCTGAAGAAATTCTTTTCTCAGATGATTCTTCTGTTGGAGTTTTATTGCTGTGAAGAGACACCATGACTAAAGCAACTCTTATAAAGGAAAACATTTAATTTGGGCTGGCTTACAGTTTCAGCAGATTAGTCCTTTATCATCATAGTGGGAAGCATGGCAGCATCCAAGCAGATATGGTGCTGGAGAAGAAGCTGAGAGTTCTACATCTTGATGTGCAGGCAGCAGAAGGAGCTTATGTGTCATAGTGGGTGTAGCTTGAGCATGTATAACCTCAAAATCCATCTTCACAGTAAAACCCCACCTCCAACAAGGCCACACCCACTCCAACAAGGTCACATCTCCTAATAGTGCTACTTCCTATGAGCCAAGCATTCAAACACATTATTAGCCTATGGAGAGCCATATCTACTCAAACCCCTACAATTCTAGATTATATCAAGTTCAAGAATAAACTTACCATACCAATCTCCAACCCTGAGTGACTGACATGACTACAGTCCTTGGATTTTAGTGACAGTGACTCATGTCTCACATGCCCATCTCTTTGGTCTTGTGGGATTTTCTACAGGGTTCCAAAAGCTACAGATTGTTTTTTGTTTTTTTGTTTTCTTCCTTGAACCCACTTGCCTGGTCATCTGTAGTCATATCCTGCCATTTCAGAGGCCCTACCACAGGCTCTGGGCCCTCTAGACAGAAATCTCTCCAGATTGTTCAGTTCATGGTATGCTCACTGCTTAATTTACAGGATGTGGTATTCTCTTAGTTTATTCAATTCAATTCAATCCCTAGTACATTATCCCTTAGATGAGTCAATGTCATTATTGTTATAGAGGCAAGTAGACTAAATATTTTATTTCAGAAACTTCTTTTATCTACATGCTAGGAATATTAGTCAGATTATGTAAAAATCTTGTTTTATGGCTAGTTGTCTTAGTTAGGGTTTTATTGCTGTGAAGATATAACATGACCAGGGCAACTCTTATAAAAAATTTTGTTTTCATTGGGTCTGGCTTACGGTTCAGAGGTCTAGTCCATTATCATCATGGCAGGAAGCATGGCAGCATGCTGGCTGACATGGTGCTGGAGCAGTAGCTGAGAGTTTTACAACTGGATTAGAAGGCAGCAGAAAGTTGACTGTGAACCTCTAGGTCTTGTTTGAACTACCTAGAACTCAAAGTCTGCCCCCTAGTGATGGAATTCCTCCAACAAAGCCATGCTGGTTTCAACAAGGCCACGCCTCCTAATAGCACCACTCCCTATGGGGGCCATTTTTATTCAAACCAGCACCCTAAGATTCTGGGTCAGGATCTTTGGTTTCACAGGGAAGATGGGGTCTGGTTCATGCCTCCCTTCTCCCAGACTTCACTGAAGACCAGGAAGCCTTGTTTTGCAAATTGTGTTCCATGTTTTTCCTAAATCTACCAGGCAGAAGCATCAATTTCCTTATAGATTCGTGCAAAGGCCACCTTGTGGAGGATTGCCAATGGTGAAGATGTTCTATTTTCTAGATTCTGAACTCAGATGAATGTGAGGTGTGCCGGGATAGAGGAACACTCTTCTGCTGTGATACTTGTTTCAGAGCCTTCCATGAGGACTGTCATATCCCAACAGTGGAAGCTGAGATGTGAGTGGGATGGGATCCCTTCTCTGTCTCCTAGTACCCCGGCCTTGTCATATGCATCATCCTTATGGAGTGGTAGTGTGGGTCTTGAGGTGGGAAACACAAGGGCTCTTAACAGATACCAAACAGGAAGACCCAGAGAGCTGTCTCAAGATGCTGTCAGCAAAAGGTTAATGTTCTCTGTGTTAGGGAGCCATCTCTCCTGATATAAAGGCTGGGTCCTTTGCCTACACACCACTACTGCCTTTTCTCAAAGTTGTATACTAAAGCCTCTTGTCCAAAAGATTGGGGGTAGAATACACTACTTTTGCTTTCTATGTACTTATGAAAGAAAAATAAGCATGACTGACTACTTCCCACATTTCACCACATTGCAATGGACTCTTGGAAGTTCAAGATTCCCAGAATTTTTTTGAAGACCATTTTACTGTGCCTAGTCTCCTTGTGCTCCCAGCAACCTCTGTCAGGAAATGGGGACCTACCACTCATTACAAAGCCCACTTTCCAAGGGCTGCCTCCTGCCATGACATTGACAGGGGGCTGGCAACCTAAGATTCTAAGTGGGGTCCTTCAGTGTCTGAGAACCCTTGCCCCAGATAGACTGTCAGCCATTCACGAAAGCATAATAGCAGGCATAGAAACAGTGGCTGTTTTCACTGGTCATGTCCTCTGCTCACTTCCTGTCCAACCTTTCAGAACACCATGGAGTTGTATCTTCTGTAGGATGCAGTCCTTAGGAAGTCAACCGAGTCTTCCAGAATCTGAGATACTGAAGAGGGAGATGGCTCCCCAGGAACAGTTGGTGAGTCACTGTGAACCAATCTTTTCTCCTTTTTCCTGGATAAGGACAGACAGGCTTGGAGCTAGAAGAATAGCATTCACAGAGAGCCTGCTCTCCCAAGCCACACTCCATCATAGAGCTGTCGCAGCATAACTCCTTGGTATAAAAACTCAGTCATACAAGTTTATAACCAAGAGGCACTCGTGTTGGGCAGATTTGCAGATGGGTTTGAGCGGCGCCTTCCCCCTGGGTACATGTATAGACTCTGCCTTTCTAAGTCACTTTGACTGAGTCCCTTTTTCTTGCAGAAGTGTGAGTATGTTCTCTTGAGAGTCTATTGCTGTTCTGAGAGCTCCTTTTTTTCCAAGATGCCATATTATTATTATGTAAGTAACGGTGGTGAACCCCTGATCCCTGGCTTCCTGATGTCTCATGACTGAGAGGGCCATTGTGGGATTTGTGATCTTAATCCCTGAGGGGCACAGGCTCTGTTGTTTCTGTAGACTTTCTGGGACCCGATGGAAGGTAAATGCTGAACCGTGGCATTCACTCTTCTGTGGCTATTTCCCTCACCAGTTTAGAGAGATGACTGTGGGTGTGCAAGAGCCTATGTGGTTGGACATAATCAAGAAAAAGCTGCCTTCCGCTCGACTCGAGCCCCGGGCTAACTTGCCAGCAGAGACTTGCCCAACACCTGCAAGGGCCCACACGGGACTCCCCACGGGACCCTAAGACCTCTGGTGAGTGGAACACAGCGCCTGCCCCAATCCAATCGCGCGGAACCTGAGACTGCGGTACATAGGGAAGCAGGCTACCCGGGCCTGATCTGGGGCACAAGTCCCTTCCGCTCGACTCGAGCCCCAGGCTACCTTGCCAGCAGAGTCTTGCCCAACACCCGCAAGGGCCCACACGGGACTCCCCACGGGATCCTAAGAACTCTGGTGAGTGGAACACAGCGCCTGCCCCAATCCAATCGCGCGGAACCTGAGACTGCTGTACATAGGGAAGCAGGCTACCCGGGCTTGATCTGGGGCACAAACCCCTTCCGCTCCACTCGAGCTCTGGGCAACCTTGCCAGCGGAGTCGCCTGACACCCGCAAGGGCCCACACAGGATTCCACACGAGATCCTAAGACCTCTAGTGAGTGGAACACAACTTCTGCCAGGAGTCTGGTTCGAACACCAGATATCTGGGTACCTGCCCTGCAAGAAGAGAGCTAGCCTGCAGAGAATACTCTGCCCACTGAAACTAAGGAGAGTGCTACCCTCCAGGTCTGCTTATAGAGGCTAACAGAGTCACCTGAAGAACAAGCTCTTAACAGTGACAACTAAAACAGCTAGCTTCAGAAATTACCAGATGGCGAAAGGCAAACGTAAGAATCCTACTAACAGAAATCAAGACCACTCACCATCATCAGAACGCAGCACTCCCACCCCACCTAGTCCTGGGCACCCCAACACAACCGAAAATCTAGACACAGATTTAAAAACATTTCTCATGATGATGATAGAGGACATCAAGAAGGACTTTCATAAGTCACTTAAAGAATTACAGGAGAGCACTGCTAAAGAGTTACAGGCCCTTAAAGAAAAGCAGGAAAACACAGCCAAACAGGTAGAAATCATTAAAGAAAAACAGGAAAACACATCCAAACAGGTGATGGAAATGAACAAAACCATACTAGAACTAAAAGGGGAAGTAGACACAATAAAGAAAACCCAAAGCGAGGCAACGCTGGAGAAAGAAACCCTAGGAAAGAGATCTGGAACCATAGATGCGAGCATCAGCAACAGAATACAAGAAATGGAAGAGAGAATCTCAGGTGCAGAAGATTCCATAGAGAACATCGACACAACAGTCAAAGAAAATACAAAATGCAAAAAGATCCTAACTCAAAACATCCAGGTAATCCAGGACACAATGAGAAGACCAAACCTACGGATAATAGGAATTGATGAGAATGAAGATTTTCAACTTAAAGGGCCAGCTAATATCTTCAACAAAATAATAGAAGAAAACTTCCCAAACATAAAAAAAGAGATGCCCATGATCATACAAGAAGCCTACAGAACTCCAAATAGACTGAACCAGAAAAGAAATTCCTCCCGACACATAATAATCAGAACAACAAATGCACTAAATAAAGATAGAATATTAAAAGCAGTAAGGGAGAAAGGTCAAGTAACTATAAAGGAAGGCCTATCAGAATTACACCAGACTTTTCACCAGAGACTATGAAAGCCAGAAGAGCCTGGACAGATGTTATACAGACACTAAGAGAACACAAATGCCAGCCCAGGCTACTATACCCGGCCAAACTCTCAATTACCATAGATGGAGAAACCAAAGTATTCCAAAACAAAAACAAATTCACACAATATCTTTCCAGGAATCCAGCCCTTCAAAGGATAATAACAGAAAAGAAGCAATACAAGGACGGAAATCACGCCCTAGAACAACCAAGAAAGTAATCATTCAACAAACCAAAAACAAGACAGCCACAAGAACAGAATGCCAACTCTAACAACAAAAATAAAAGGAAGCAACAATTACTTTTCCTTAACATCTCTTAATATCAATGGACTCAATTCCCCAATAAAAAGACATAGACTAACAGACTGGCTACACAAACAGGACCCAACATTCTGCTGCTTACAGGAAACCCATCTCAGGGAAAAAGACAGACACTACCTCAGAGTGAAAGGCTGGAAAACAATTTTCCAAGCAAATGGACTGAAGAAACAAGCTGGAGTAGCCATTTTAATATCGGATAAAATCGACTTCCAACCCAAAGTTATCAAAAAAGACAAGGAGGGACACTTCATACTCATCAAAGGTAAAATCCTCCAAGAGGAACTCTCAATTCTGAATATCTACGCACCAAATGCAAGGGCAGCCACATTCATCAGAGACACTTTAGTAAAGCTCAAAGCATACATTGCACCTCACACAATAATAGTGGGAGACTTCAACACACCACTTTTTTCAAAGGACAGATCGTGGAAACAGAAACTAAACAGGGACACAGTGAAACTAACAGAAGTTATGAAACAAATGGACCTGACAGATATCTACAGAACATTTTATCCTAAAGCAAAAGGATATACCTTCTTCTCAGCACCTCACGGGACCTTCTCCAAAATTGACCATATAATTGGTCACAAAACAGGCCTCAATAGATACAAAAATATTGAAATTGTCCCATGTATCCTATCAGACCACCATGGCCTAAGACTGATCTTCAATAACAACATAAATAATGGAAAGCCAACATTCACATGGAAACTGAATAACACTCTTCTCAATGATACCTTGGTCAAGGAAGGAATAAAGAAAGAAATTAAAGACTTTTTAGAGTTTAATGAAAATGAAGCCACAACGTACCCAAACCTATGGGACACAATGAAAGCATTTCTAAGAGGGAAACTCATAGCTCTGAGTGCCTCCAAGAAGAAACGGGAGACAGCACATACTAGCAGCTTGACAACACATCATCAATGTGTGCTGAAAATAGGAGGAGCATACAGGAGCTGCCCAGGGACAGCCTAGACCGATGACCCTTGCCATCACCAGACTGATTAGCTTCTACAGCACAGAAGAACACTTAAGTGTTGATAACTCATGGGTGCCAGGCTAACCAACTCAGCTACCACCAGGCCCAGATACAGGGCTTTGACCTGACCAACCCCATCATCTACCCCAGCTATGAACTGCTGGAGCAGGTGAATGGATCAGTGCTGCTCTTCCAAAGCTGCAGGATCTCCATGACACAAGGCAACAACAGGATATCTGAGATGCATCCTGGGGAGGATCCAGTATTGATGGTAGAGCAGAGCCAGAGGCTTCGAATCAAACCAATGACCAAATGTTCATTGCAATGAACATTTGCAAGAAGAGCTGTTTGGATACTGTGTAAACTGTGTGACACACTGCAGCTTTCATGGCAAGATTGTTTTTGTTGTCATTGTTTTCTTTTCTTTGGGGGCGGGGGAGGTTGCCAGGGTAGAGGGGGATAGGACAGGACTGGAAAATGAGTGGGAATTGTAGTGCATGATGGGAAATTCACCAAGAATCATTTTTTTAAAAATTTAAACTATTGATAACTCTGTCAGCCAGTTTAGTTTTCCAGCTTTCTTTATCCAGTATCTAAACCCAAACACAATCTTCATGCCTCTCCTGTAGGCTGGGCTTGTCACTCCTTTAATGTGAGGCCCCTTTCACATGGCTTCCAGCCCTAACCTTGGTTTGTCTACTGAGCTATGCTGGGAATCCCCTGTGTAGTCTTTATTCAAGCTAGATGAGGGACATAGATGGCTCTTCATTGCAAGGAAGAGTAAAGGGATCCTCTCATAGACAAATAGGTTCAGGGAAACAGGTTCAAAGTCCTCACTCTGAGTCTCAGGACCCTGACATTGGCACAAGACACTTCCTGAACCTAGAATGCAGTCTTCTTGGGAGTTCTGACTTTGTGAACACAAGGGCCCAGCACATACATGCTTTTGCTGCAGTCTGACTTATGGCTGCAGATATGAGTGACTCTTTCCTCATGATTACTTGGGATTGCTCGATCTAAGGAACTCATATCCATCTATTAGTGCAATGCAGCAAGTGTCACCAGACCCCATCTTTCTTACAGTGACCTTTTCTCCATCCACTATCAAATATGCCACTTTGTGTCAAATATGCCACTTTATGTGTAGCTCACATAGTCTGTAATGCCTTTCTACAGGTTAAAATTTGGCCCCAGTGCTGGTTTAACACCTGAGAACCTTTGGTTAGACAGTGACATACCTTGAGAACCCCACCCGAAGGCTTTGCCTCTGGGACATTATCTTATAGTGAGTCTTCCTAGACACAGGTCCTGAGTTGAGAGCCTTTTTCTGTCTTATTTGATGAGTGGTTTGTTTTTCCAGAAACCTTTATAAGCCAGGGTAGCTGAGAGTCACTATGTAGCCCAGGCTCGCATTGCATTTGCAGCTATCCTCCTGCCTCAGCCTCTCAAGGACTGAAGCTACAGGAATGAGCCACCACGTGGTTTTAAGTCTTGGAAGCTTATGGTTTATTGTGGATTGTTCTCAGGAGAGTAAGAGACAAGAAAAGCAACATATATGTGGGGGGAGGGGTTGGAGTGGTGGTGGAGCAAAGCCAGCTGGAGACAGGCTCCAGCCTAGACCCTTGAAGACCAGAGAGCAGCAATGCACCATACTCTTGATTTCATGGGGAGAAAGGGGGATGGACCCCCAGGCCAGGAGGTGTAACTCCCAGCTGCACCTGTTTCCATATGACCAAGAGTAATCATCCTGGAATGATAGAGTCTATAAAGAACACTCATTGCTGCTGCAGGTGAGCCAGACATGGCCAGGTGACACCAGCCATGTCTCTGATTTCAGTCAACTCTTTTAATTTGTTTCCTGAATAGCAAACACTTCCTTGAAACTCTTCTCAAACTTGGACTCCAGTCTAAGTCCCGTTTCGCCAAACTTAGGGTCCTAAAAAAAAAAAAAACCATAATGTAGACAAGAATGATAGTACTCATTATCAGTGACAGAAACACATCCTCCCTCTTGGTACTTCTATTCACTGAGGGACTCCATTAGGTGCACGGTTCATTCACATGTAAAGGACCTTAGAGTTTGGTATTTCTGAGAATCTTGACTACGGGGAGTAAGAAGCAATCTCGGGCTGGGGAGTTGCCTCAGTGGGTCAGTGTTTGCCACACAAGTGAGAGGACTTGAGTTCAGATCCCCCCAAGCCTGTGGAAAGCTACATGCACTCCACTGTGGTCGACAGTTGCCTTGTCTCAAAGAAGCTGAGATGGAAAAAAACACACATGGTTGCCCTCTACTTTGACTTTCGTGAATATTATGACACACACATCTGAACTCTCACATAAACATGCACACACTCATGAGTACATACACATCACATATATTCATATACTCATACAAACATTCAAGCTAGGATCTAGAGAGATGGAGTGGTGATTAAGAGCATATAGTACTCTTGCTAAAGACCCAATTCAATTCACTGTACTGATGCCTCTGGACTCCACAGACTTCTACACTCAAATGCACACACACTGTGTCTTCCCCCAAACACACACACACACACACACACACACACACACACACACACACGGGGGGGGGGGGGCGGTTCCAGATAGGATTTCTCTGTGTAGTCCTGTATATCCTTGAACTTGCTCTATATATAGACTGGGCTAGCCTCAGACTCAGAGATCTGCCTACATCTGCCTCCCATATGCTGGGTTTGAAATCCTGTGCCACCATACATATATTTTTAAAATTATATTTTTAAAATTATATTTTTAAAATTATTTTTATATTTTTAAAATTATTCTCCTGTGTGTGTGTGTGTGTGTGTGTGTGTGTGTGTGTGTGTGTGTGTGTTGGGGGTGTTGGCTTAATTTTCCTCTTTGTGGCCCAATAGCTTTATAGACCAGGAAAGAAGTTAGGTCTCTTGTGCTGGGAACCTTCCTGTTAGTGAAACACATTCTAGATCTTAAACCAAAAAGAAAATCCAGTTCCAAATCTCTTTTTCTTTTTTGAGATAAAGTCTCATACCAAGAAGGCTTTGAACACAAGACATTCTTCCTCCATCGGCCTTTTGAATGCTACCATCCCAGGCTTGTATCACTGTGTCTGGCGCTTCCAGATCTCTTATTTATTGATCCTTATTACAGGAAGATGTATGACACTAAACTTTCCAGCATGCAGAAAATGGGTGCAGAGTAACCCTGAAGATGAGATGCAGGCACAAAGGGATGCTGACCTTGAACGTGATTTTGTGATTCCGGAAGATGAGCCTCATGTCTTGCACAAAGTCTTCTACTTGGCAGTAAGCCTGGTCACTCAGCTTTTTCTTTTTTTTTCTTTTTTTTTTCCATTTTTTATTAGGTATTTAGCTCATTTACATTTCCAATGCTATACCAAAAGTCCCCCATATCCACCCACCCCCACTCCCCTGCCCACCCACTCCCCCTTTTTGGCCCTGGTGTTCCCCTGTACTGGGGCATATAAAGTTTGTGTGTCCAATGGGCCTCTCTTTCCAGTGATGGCCGACTAGGCCATCTTTTGATACATATGCAGCTAGAGTCAAGAGCTCCGGGGTACTGGTTAGTTCATAATGTTGATCCACCTATAGGGTTGCAGATCCCTTTAGCTCCTTGGGTACTTTCTCTAGCTCCTCCATTGGGAGCCCTGTGATCCATCCATTAGCTGACTGTGGGCATCCACTTCTGTGTTTGCTAGGCCCCGGTTTAGTCTCACAAGAGACAGCTACATCTGGGTCCTTTCGATAAAATCTTGCTAGTGTATGCAATGGTGTCAGCGTTTGGATGCTGATTATGGGGTGGATCCCTGGATAAGGCAGTCTCTACATGGTCCATCCTTTCATCTCAGCTCCAAACTTTGTCTCTGTAACTCCTTCCAAGGGTGTTTTGTTCCCACTTCTAAGGAGGGGCATAGTGTCCACACTTCAGTCTTCATTTTTCTTGAGTTTCATGTGTTTAGGAAATTGTATCTTATATCTTGGGTATCCTAGGTTTTGGGCTAATATCCACTTATCAGTGAGTACATATTGTGTGAGTTCCTTTGTGAATGTGTTACCTCACTCAGGATGATGCCCTCCAGGTCCATCCATTTGGCTAGGAATTTCATAAATTCATTCTTTTTAATAGCTGAGTAGTACTCCATTGTGTAGATGTACCACATTTTCTGTATCCATTCCTCTGTTGAGGGGCATCTGGGTTCTTTCCAGCTTCTGGCTATTATAAATAAGGCTGCTATGAACATAGTGGAACATGTGTCCTTCTCACCAGTTGGGGCATCTTCTGGATATATGCCCAGGAGAGGTATTGCTGGATCCTCCGGTAGGACTATGTCCAATTTTCTGAGGAACCGCCAGAGGGATTTCCAGAGTGGTTGTACAAGCCTGCAATCCCACCAACAATGGAGGAGTGTTCCTCTTTCTCCACATCCTCGCCAGCATCTGCTGTCACCTGAATTTTTGATCTTAGCCATTCTGACTGGTGTGAGGTGGAATCTCAGGGTTGTTTTGATTTGCATTTCCCTGATGATTAAGGATGTTGAACATTTTTTCAGGTGTTTCTCTGCCATTCGGTATTCCTCAGGTGAGAATTCTTTGTTCAGTTCTGAGCCCCATTTTTTAATGGGGTTGTTTGATTTTCTGAAGTCCACCTTCTTGAGTTCTTTATATATGTTGGATATTAGTCCCCTATCTGATTTAGGATAGGTAAAGATCCTTTCCCAATCTGTTGGTGGTCTCTTTGTCTTATTGACGGTGTCTTTTGCCTTGCAGAAACTTTGGAGTTTCATTAGGTCCCATTTGTCAATTCTCGATCTTACAGCACAAGCCATTGCTGTTCTGTTCAGGAATTTTTCCCCTGTGCCCATATCTTCAAGGCTTTTCCCCACTTTCTCCTCTATAAGTTTCAGTGTCTCTGGTTTTATGTGAAGTTCTTTGATCCATTTAGATTTGACCTTAGTACAAGGAGATAAGTATGGATCGATTCGCATTCTTCTACATGATAACAACCAGTTGTGCCAGCACCATTTGTTGAAAATGCTGTCTTTCTTCCACTGGATGGTTTTAGCTCCCTTGTCAAAGATCAAGTGACCATAGGTGTGTGGGTTCATTTCTGGGTCTTCAATTCTATTCCATTGGTCTACTTGTCTGTCTCTATACCAGTACCATGCAGTTTTTACCACAATTGCTCTGTAGTAAAGCTTTAGGTCAGGCATGGTGATTCCACCAGAGGTTCTTTTATCCTTGAGAAGAGTTTTTGCTATCCTAGGTTTTTTGTTATTCCAGACAAATTTGCAAATTGCTCCTTCCAATTCGTTGAAGAATTGAGTTGGAATTTTGATGGGGATTGCATTGAATCTGTAGATTGCTTTTGGCAAGATAGCCATTTTTACAATATTGATCCTGCCAATCCATGAGCATGGGAGATCTTTCCATCTTCTGAGATCTTCTTTAATTTCTTTCTTCAGAGACTTGAAGTTTTTATCATACAGATCTTTCACTTCCTTAGTTAGAGTCACGCCGAGATATTTTATATTATTTGTGACTATTGAGAAGGGTGTTGTTTCCCTAATTTCTTTCTCAGCCTGTTTATTCTTTGTGTAGAGAAAGGCCATTGACTTGTTTGAGTTAATTTTATATCCAGCTACTTCACCGAAGCTGTTTATCAGGTTTAGGAGTTCTCTGGTGGAATTTTTAGGGTCACTTATATATACTATCATATCATCTGCAAAAAGTGATATTTTGACTTCCTCCTTTCCAATTTGTATCCCCTTGATCTCCTTTTGTTGTCGAATTGCTCTGGCTAATACTTCGAGTACTATGTTGAAAAGGTAGGGAGAAAGTGGGCAGCCTTGTCAAGTCCCTGATTTTAGTGGGATTGCTTCCAGCTTCTCTCCATTTACTTTGATGTTGGCTACTGGTTTGCTGTAGATTACTTTTATCATGTTTAGGTATGGGCCTTGAATTCCTGATCTTTCCAGAACTTTTATCATGAATGGGTGTTGGATCTTGTCAAATGCTTTTTCTGCATCCAACGAGATGATCATGTGGTTTTTGTCTTTGAGTTTGTTTATATAGTGGATTACATTGATGGATTTTCGTATATTAAACCATCCCTGCATTCCTGGAATAAAACCTACTTGGTCAGGATGGATGATTGCTTTAATGTGTTCTTGGATTCGGTTAGCGAGAATTTTATTGAGGATTTTTGCATCGATATTCATAAGAGAAATTGGTCTGAAGTTCTCTATCTTTGTTGGATCTTTCTGTGGTTTAGGTATCAGAGTAATAGTGGCTTCATAAAATGAGTTGGGTAGAGTACTTTCTACTTCTATCTTGTGAAAAAGTTTGTGCAGAACTGGAATTAGATCTTCTTTGAAGGTCTGATAGAACTCTGCACTAAACCCGTCTGGTCCTGGGCTTTTTTTGGCTGGGAGACTATTTATAACTGCTTCTATTTCTTTAGGGGATGTGGGACTGTTTAGAAGGTCAACTTGGGCCCTGGGCGGCGCCATCTTCAGTTCCAGACAGCCGGCCACCTTCCTGGTGAGAGCACAGGGGTCTGCCTGGCCTGAGAGGTTTGTGGCACAGGCGCCGGCGGGAGCCTTCTTGGCTCCGGGACTCCGCGGAGGGCAGGCTGCACGGGTGACCGTGTGGAATACAGAGTGCCAGCCGTTTCTGAGACGGGCGAGAGAGTCGCAGAGCTTCTGGGCGGCGCCATCTTCAGCTCCAGACAGCCAGCCACCTTCCTGGTGAGAGCACGGGGGTCTGCCTGGCCTGAGAGGTTTGTGGCACAGGCGCCGGCGGGAGCCTTCTTGGCTCCGGGACTCCGCGGAGGGCAGGCTGCACGGGTGACCGTGTGGAATACAGAGTGCCAGCCGTTTCTGGGACGGGCGAGAGAGTCGCAGAGCTTCTGGGCGGCGCCATCTTCAGCTCCAGACAGCCGGCCACCTTCCTGGTGAGAGCACAGGGGTCTGCCTGGCCTGAGAGGTTTGTGGCACAGGCGCCGGCGGGAGCCTTCTTGGCTCCGGGACTCCGCGGAGGGCAGGCTGCACGGGTGACCGTGTGGAATACAGAGTGCCAGCCGTTTCTGAGACGGGCGAGAGAGTCACAGAGATTCTGGGGCAGCACCATCCTCAGCTCCAGACAACCAGCCACCTTCCCGGCAAGAGCCACAGAGCTTCTGAGGCTGCGACATCTTCGACTCCAGACAACTGGCCACCTTCCTGGCCAAAGCAACACAGCTTCTGGGAAAGATCCTGTTTTGGGCCTTCACCTTCAGCCAGGAGGAGGTTCAAACACCAGATAACTGTACACCTTCCCTGAGAGAGGAGAGCTTGCCTACAGAGACTGCTCTGACCACTGAAACTCAGAGAAGAGAGCTTGTCTCCCACGCCTGCTGATAGAGGGTAACAAAATCAACAGAGGAACAATCTTTTAACAAAGACAACTATAACAACTAACTCCAGAGATTGCCAGATGGCGAAAGGTAAACGTAAGAATCCTACTAACAGAAGCCAGGACCACTCACCATCATCAGAACCCAGAACGCCCACTTCGCCCAATCCAGGACACCCTAACACACCTGAAAAGGTAGACCTGGATTTAAAAGCATATCTCATGATGATGGTAGAGGACATAAAGAAGGAATTCAATAACTCACTTAAAGAAATACAGGAGAACACTGCTAAAGAGTTACAAGTCCTTAAAGAAAAACAGGAAAACACTGCTAAAGAGTTACAAGTCCTTAAAGAAAAACAGGAAAACACAACCAAACAGGTAGAAGTCCTTATAGAAAAACAGGAAAACACATCCAAACAGGTGATGGAAATGAACAAAACCATACTAGACCTAAAAAGGGAAGTAGACACAATAAAGAAAACCCAAAGTGAGGCGACGCTGGAGATAGAAACCCTAGGAAAGAAATCGGGAACCATAGATGCCAGCATCAGCAACAGAATACAAGAGATGGAAGAGAGAATCTCAGGTGCAGAAGACTCCATAGAGAACATCGGCACAACAATCAAAGAAAATGGAAAATGCAAAAAGATCCTAACTCAAAACATCCAGGAAATCCAGGACACAATGAGAAGACCAAACCTACGGATAATAGGAGTGGATGAGAATGAAGATTTTCAACTCAAAGGACCAGCAAACATCTTCAACAAAATTATTGAAGAAAACTTCCCAAATCTAAAGAAAGAGATGCCCATGAACATACAAGAAGCCTACAGAACTCCAAATAGACTGGACCAGAAAAGAAATTCCTCCCGACACATAATAATCAGAACAACAAATGCACTAAATAAAGATAGAATACTAAAAGCAGTAAGGGAAAAAGGTCAAGTAACATATAAAGGCAAGCCTATCAGAATTACACCAGATTTTTCACCAGAGACTATGAAAGCCAGAAGAGCCTGGACAGATGTTATACAGACACTAAGAGAACACAAATGCCAGCCCAGGCTACTATACCCAGCCAAACTCTCAATTACCATAGATGGAGAAACCAAAGTATTCCACGACAAAACTAAATTCACCCATTATCTCTCCACGAATCCAGCCCTTCAAAGGATAATAACAGAAAAAAACCAATACAAGGACGGGAACCATGCCCTAGAAAAAACAAGAAGATAATCCCTCAACAAACCTAAAAGAAGACAACCACAAGAACAGAATGCCAACTTTAACAACAAAAATAACAGGAAGCAACAATTACCTTTCCTTAATATCTCTTAATATCAATGGACTCAATTCCCCAATAAAAAGACATAGACTAACAGACTGGCTACACAAACAGGACCCAACATTTTGCTGCTTACAGGAAACCCATCTCAGGGAAAAAGACAGACACTACCTCAGAGTGAAAGGCTGGAAAACAATTTTCCAAGCAAATGGTCTGAAGAAACAGGCTGGAGTAGCCATTCTAATATCGGATAAAATCGACTTCCAACCCAAAGTTATCAAAAAAGACAAGGAGGGACACTTCATACTCATCAAAGGTAAAATCCTCCAAGAGGAACTCTCAATTCTGAATATCTACGCTCCAAATGCAAGGGCAGCCACATTCATTAAAGACACTTTAGTAAAGCTCAAAGCACACATTGCACCTCACACAATAATAGTGGGAGACCTCAACACACCACTTTCATCAATGGACAGATCGTGGAAACAGAAACTAAACAGGGACACAGTGAAACTAACAGAAGTTATGAAACAAATGGACCTGACAGATATCTACAGAATATTTAATCCTAAAACAAAAGGATATACCTTCTTCTCAGCACCTCACGGGACCTGCTCCAAAATTGACCATATAATTGGTCACAAAATAAGCCTCAACAGATACAAAAATATTGAAATTGTCCCATGTATCCTATCAGACCACCATGGCCTAAGACTGATCTTCAATAACAACATTAAGAATGGAAAGCCAACATTCACGTGGAAACTGAACAACACTCTTCTCAATGATACCTTGGTCAAGGAAGGAATAAAGAAAGAAATTAAAGACTTTTTAGAGTTTAATGAAAATGAAGCCACAACGTACCCAAACCTTTGGGACACAATGAAAGCATTTCTAAGAGGGAAACTCATAGCTCTGAGTACCTCCAAGAAGAAACGGGAGAGAGCACATACTAGCAGCTTGACAACACATCTAAAAGCTCTAGAAAAAAATGAAGCAAATTCACCCAAGAGGAGTAGACGGCAGGAAATAATCAAACTCAGGGGTGAAATTAACCAAGTGGAAACAAGAAGAACTATTCAAAGAATTAACCAAACGAGGAGTTGGTTCTTTGAGAAAATCAACAAGATAGATAAACCCTTAGCTAGACTCACTAGAGGGCAAAGGGACAAAATCCTAATCAACAAAATCAGAAATGAAAAGGGAGACATAACAACAGATCCTGAAGAAATCCAAAACACCATCAGATCCTTCTACAAAAGGCTATACTCAACAAAACTGGAAAACCTGGACGAAATGGACAAATTTCTGGACAGATACCAGGTACCAAAGTTGAATCAGGATCAAGTTGACCTTCTAAACAGTCCCATATCCCCTAAAGAAATAGAAGCAGTTATTAATAGTCTCCCAACCAAAAAAAGCCCAGGACCAGATGGGTTTAGTGCAGAGTTCTATCAGACCTTCAAAGAAGATCTAATTCCAGTTCTGCACAAACTATTTCACAAGATAGAAGTAGAAGGTACTCTACCCAACTCATTTTATGAAGCCACTATTACTCTGATACCTAAACCACAGAAAGATCCAACAAAGATAGAGAACTTCAGACCAATTTCTCTTATGAATATCGATGCAAAAATCCTTAATAAAATTCTCGCTAACCGAATCCAAGAACACATTAAAGAAATCATCCATCCTGACCAAGTAGGTTTTATTCCAGGGATGCAGGGATGGTTTAATATACGAAAATCCATCAATGTAATCCATTATATAAACAAACTCAAAGACAAAAACCACATGATCATCTCGTTAGATGCAGAAAAAGCATTTGACAAGATCCAACACCCATTCATGATAAAAGT
Source organism: Mus musculus (assembly GCF_000001635.26). Taxonomy (NCBI): domain Eukaryota; kingdom Metazoa; phylum Chordata; class Mammalia; order Rodentia; family Muridae; genus Mus; species Mus musculus. Next base: position 85,053,923 of record NC_000067.6, on the reverse strand, counting down.
TTTGGAAAGATCAGGAATTCAAGGCCCATACCTAAACATAATAAAAGCAATCTACAGCAAACCAGTAGCCAACATCAAAGTAAATGGAGAGAAGCTGGAAGCAATCCCACTAAAATCAGGGACTAGACAAGGCTGCCCACTTTCTCCCTACCTTTTCAACATAGTACTTGAAGTATTAGCCAGAGCAATTCGACAACAAAAGGAGATCAAGGGGATACAAATTGGAAAAGAGGAAGTCAAAATATCACTTTTTGCAGATGATATGATAGTATATATAAGTGACCCTAAAAATTCCACCAGAGAACTCCTAAACCTGATAAACAGCTTCGGTGAAGTAGCTGGATATAAAATTAACTCAAACAAGTCAATGGCCTTTCTCTACACAAAGAATAAACAGGCTGAGAAAGAAATTAGGGAAACAACACCCTTCTCAATAGTCACAAATAATATAAAATATCTCGGCGTGACTCTAACTAAGGAAGTGAAAGATCTGTATGATAAAAACTTCAAGTCTCTGAAGAAAGAAATTAAAGAAGATCTCAGAAGATGGAAAGATCTCCCATGCTCATGGATTGGCAGGATCAACATTGTAAAAATGGCTATCTTGCCAAAAGCAATCTACAGATTCAATGCAATCCCCATCAAAATTCCAACTCAATTCTTCAACGAATTAGAAGGAGCAATTTGCAAATTCATCTGGAATAACAAAAAACCTAGGATAGCAAAAACTCTTCTCAAGGATAAAAGAACCTCTGGTGGAATCACCATGCCTGACCTAAAGCTTTACTACAGGGCAATTGTGATAAAAACTGCATGGTACTGGTATAGAGACAGACAAGTAGACCAATGGAATAGAATTGAAGACCCAGAAATGAACTCACACACCTATGGTCACTTGATCTTCGACAAGGGAGCTAAAACCATCCAGTGGAAGAAAGACAGCATTTTCAACAATTGGTGCTGGCACAACTGGTTGTTATCATGTAGAAGAATGCGAATCGATCCATACTTATCTCCTTGTACTAAGGTCAAATCTAAGTGGATCAAGGAACTTCACATAAAACCAGAGACACTGAAACTTATAGAGGAGAAAGTGGGGAAAAGCCTTGAAGATATGGGTACAGGGGAAAGATTCCTGAACAGAACAGCAATGGCTTGCTCTGTAAGATCGAGAATTGACAAATGGGACCTAATGAAACTCCAAAGTTTCTGCAAGGCAAAAGACACCGTCAATAGGACAAAAAGACCACCAACAGATTGGGAAAGGATCTTTACCTATCCTAAATCAGATAGGGGACTAATATCCAACATATATAAAGAACTCAAGAAGGTGGACTTCAGAAAATCAAATAACCCCATTAAAAAATGGGGCTCAGAACTGAACAAAGAATTCTCACCTGAGGAATACCGAATGGCAGAGAAGCACCTGAAAAAATGCTCAACATCCTTAATCATCAGGGAAATGCAAATCAAAACAACCCTGAGATTCCACCTCACAGCAGTCAGAATGGCTAAGATCAAAAATTCAGGTGACAGCAGATGCTGGCGTGGATGTGGAGAAAGAGGAACACTCCTCCATTGTTGGTGGGATTGCAGGCTTGTACAACCACTCTGGAGATCAGTCTGGCGGTTCCTCAGAAAACTGGATATAGTACTACCGGAGGATCCAGCAATACCTCTCCTGGGCATATATCCAGAAGATGCCCCAACTGGTAAGAAGGACACATGCTCCACTATGTTCATAGCAGCCTTATTTATAATAGCCAGAAGCTGGAAGGAACCCAGATGCCCCTCAACAGAGGAATGGATACAGAAGATGTGGTACATCTACACAATGGAGTACTACTCAGCTATTAAAAAGAATGAATTTATGAAATTCCTGGCCAAATGGATGGACCTGGAGGGCATCATCCTGAGTGAGGTAACACATTCACAAAGGAACTCACACAATATGTACTCACTGATAAGTGGATATTAGCCCAAAACCTAAGATACCCAAGATATAAGATACAATTTCCTAAACACATGAAACTCAAGAAAAATGAAGACTGAAGTGTGAACACTATGCCCCTCCTTAGAAGTGGGTGCAAAACACCCTTGGAAGGAGTTACAGAGACAAAGTTTGGAGCTGAGATAAAAGGATGGACCATGTAGACACTACCATATCCGGGGATCCATCCCATAATCAGCTTCCAAATGCTGACACCATTGCATACACTAGCAAGATTATGCTGAAAGGACCCTGATATAGTTGTCTCTTGTCAGAGTATGCCTGGGCCTAGCAAACATAGAAATGGATGCTCACAGTCGGCTATTGGATGGATCACATGGCCCCCAATGAAGGAGCTAGAGAAAGTACCAAAGAAGCTAAAGGGATCTGCAACCCTATAGGTGGAACAACATTATGAACTAACCAGTACCCCGGAGCTCTTGACTCTAGCTGCATATGCATCAAAAGATGGCCTAGTCGGCCATCACTGGAAAGAGAGGCCCATTGGACACGCAAACTTTATATGCCCCAGTACAGGGGAACGCCAGGGCCATAAAAGGGGAGTGGGTGGGTAGGGGAGACGGGGTGGGTGGCTATGGGGGACTTTTGGTATAGCATTGCAAATGTAAATGAGCGAAATACCTAATAAAAAAAGGAAAAAAAAAAAAAAAAAAAAGAAGGTCAACTTGATCCTGATTCAACTTTGGTACCTGGTATCTGTCCAGAAATTTGTCCAATTCGTCCAGGTTTTCCAGTTTTGTTGAGTATAGCCTTTTGTAACAGGATCTGATGGTGTTTTGGATTTCTTCAGGATCTGTTGTTATGTCTCCCTTTTCAGTTCTGATTTTGTTAATTAGGATTTTGTCTCTGTGCCCTCTAGTGAGTCTAGCTAAGGGTTTATCTATCTTGTTGATTTTCTCAAAGAACCAACTCCTCGTTTGGTTAATTCTTTGAATAGTTCTTCTTGTTTCCACTTGGTTGATTTCACCCCTGTGTTTGATTATTTCCTGCCGTCTACTCCTCTTGGGTGAATTTGCTTCCTTTTTTTCTAGAGCTTTTAGATGTGTTGTCAAGCTGCTAGTATGTGCTCTCTCCCGTTTCTTCATGGAGGCACTCAGAGCTATGAGTTTCCCTCTTAGAAATGCTTTCATTGTGTCCCAAAGGTTTGGGTACGTTGTGGCTTCATTTTCATTAAACTCTAAAAAGTCTTTAATTTCTTTCTTTATTCCTTCCTTGACCAAGGTATCATTGAGAAGAGTGTTGTTCAGTTTCCACGTGAGTGTTGGCTTTCTGTTATTTTTTTTGTTATTGAAGATCAGCCTTAGTGCATGGTGATCTGATAGGATACATGGGACAATTTCAATATTTTTGAATCTGTTGAGGCCTGTTTTGTGACCTATTATGTGGTCAATTTTGGAGAAGGTACCATGAGGTGCTGAGAAGAAGGTATATCCTTTTGTTTTAGGATAAAATGTTCTGTAGATATCTGTCAGATCCATTTGTTTCATCACTTCTGTTAGTTTCAGTGTGTCCCTGTTTAGTTTCTGTTTCCATGATCTGTCCATTGGTGAGAGTGGTGTGTTGAAGTCTCCCACTATTATTGTGTGAGGTGCAATGTGTGCTTTGAGCTTTACTAAAGTTTCTTTAATGAATGTGGCCGCCCTTGTATTTGGACCATAGATATTCAGAATTGAGAGTTCCTCTTGGAGGATTTTACCTTTGATGAGAACAAAGTGCCCCTCCTTGTCTTTTTTGATGACTTTGGGTTGGAAGTCAATCTTATCAGATATTAGGATGGCTACTCCAGCTTGTTTCTTCATACCATTTGCTTGGAAAATTGTTTTCCAGCCTTTTATTCTGAGGTAGTGTCTATCTTTTTCTCTGAGATGTGTCTCCTGTAAACAGCAAAATGTTGGGTCTTGTTTGTGTAGCCAGTTTGTTAGTCTATGTCTTTTTATTGGGGAGTTGAGACCATTGATGTTAAGAGATATTAAGGAAAAGTAATTGTTGCTTCCTGTTATTTTTGTTGTTAAAGTTGGCATTCTGTTCTTGTGGCTGTCTTCTTTTAGGTTTGTTGAGGGATTACCTTCTTGTTTTTTCTAGGGCATTGTTCCCGTTCTTGTATTGGTTTTTTTCTGTTATTAACCTTTGAAGGGCTGGATTCGTGGAGAGATAATGTGTGAATTTGGTTTTGTCGTGGAATACTTTGGTTTCTCCATCTATGGTAATTGAGAGTTTGGCTGGGTATAGTAGCCTGGGCTGGAATTTGTGTTCTCTTAGTGTCTGTATAACATCTGTCCAGGCTCTTCTGGCTTTCATAGTCTCTGGTGAAAAATCTGGTGTAATTCTTATAGGCTTGCCTTTGTATGTTACTTGACCTTTTTCCCTTACCGCTTTTAGTATTCTATCTTTATTTAGTGCATTTGTTGTTCTGATTATTATGTGTCGGGAGGAATTTCTTTTCTGGTCCAGTCTATTTGGAGTTCTGTAGGTTTCTTGTATGTTCATAGGTATCTCTTTCTTTATATTTGGGAAGTTTTCTTCAATAATTTTGTTGAAGATGTTTGCTGGTCCTTTGAGTTGAAAATCTTCATTCTCATCCACTCCTATTATCCGTAGGTTTGGTCTTCTCATTGTGTCCTGGATTTCCTGGATATTTTGAGTTAGGATCTTTTTGCATTTTCCATTTTCTTTGATTGTTGTGCCGATGTTCTCTATGGAATCTTCTGCACCTGAGATTCTCTCTTCCATCTCTTGTATTCTGTTGCTGATGCTCAAATCTATGGTTCCAGATTTCTTTCCTAGGGTTTCTATCTCCAGTGTTGCCTCACTTTGAGTTTTCTTTATTGTTTCTACTTCCCTTTTTAGGTCTAGTATGGTTTTGTTCATTTCCATCACCTGTTTGTATGTTTTTTCCTCTTTTTCTGTAAGGACTTCTACCTGTTTGATTTTGTTTTCCTGTTTTTCTTTAAGGACTTGTAACTCTTTAGCAGTGTTCTCCTGTATTTCTTTAAGTGATTTATTAAAGTCCTTCTTGATGTCCTCTACCATCATCATGAGATATGCTTTTAAATCTAGGTCTAGGTTTTCGGGTGTGTTGGGGTGCCCTGGACTGGGCGAAGTGGGAGTGCTGGGTTCTGATGATGGTGAGTGGTCTTGGTTCCTGTTAGTAGGATTCCTATGTTTACCTTTCGCCATCTGGTAATCTCTGGGGTTAGTAGTTATAGTTGACTCTGTTTAGAGATTGTTCTTCTGGTGATTCTGTTACCGTCTCTCAGCAGACCTGGGAGACAGATTCTCTCCTCTGAGTTTCAGTGCTCAGAGCACTCTCTGCTGGCAAGCTCTCTTACAGGGAAGGTGCGCAGATATCTTGTTTTTGGACCTCCTCCTGGTCGAAGAAGAAGGCCCAAAACAGGGCCTCTCTCAGAAGCTGTGTTGCTTTGGCAGTTCCCAGAAGCTGTCAGCTTCTGTGGTGCAGACTCTCATCTGTGCAGACTAAAAATCCTAAATTCCAGGGAGTCCTGGAACCAAGATGGTGACCGCTGCTCCTGAGGCTGATGCAGTCTCCCGAGACAGGCGGACACCTGTCCTCTGGTCCGGACGGTGGCCGGCTGTCTGCGGCCCGCCAAGGGTGCTGCCTCAGCGGCTCTGTGCTTCTGCCCGTCCCAGAAGCTGTCCGGTTCTCTGGCGCACCCTCTAACCTGTTCAGACTAATTTCCTAAGTTCTGCTGAGTCCCGGAACCAAGATGGCGACGGCTGCTGCTGAGGCTGAGGCCGCCTCCCAAGCCAGGCAGACACCTGTCCTCTGGTCCGGATGGTGGCCGGTTGTCTTTGGCCCGCCCAGACTGCTGCCTCAGCGGCTCTGTGCTTCTGCCCGTCCCAGAAGCTGTCCGGTTCTCTGGAGCACCCTCTAACCTGTTCAGACTAATTTCCTAAGTTCTGCTGAGTCCCGGAACCAAGATGGCGACCGCTGCTGCTGAGGCTGAGGCCGCCTCCCAAGCCAGGCGGACACCTGTCCTCTGGTCCGGATGGTGGCCGGTTGTCTGCGGCCCGCCCAGGCTGCTGCCTCAGCGGCTCTGTGCTTCCGCCCGTCCCAGAAGCTGTCCGGTTCTCTGGCGCACCCTCTAACCTGTTCAGACTAATTTCCTAGGTCCCGCGGAGTCCTGGAACCCAGATGGCGACCGCTGCTGCTGAGGCTGAGGGCGCCTCCCAAGCCAGGTGGACACCTGTCCTCTGGTCCGGATGGTGGCCAGCTGTCTGCGGCCCGCCAAGGGTGCTGCCTCAGCGGCTCTGTGCTTCTGCCCGTCCCAGAAGCTGTCCGGTTCTCTGGCGCACCCTCTAACCTGTTCAGACTAATTTCCTAAGTTCTGCTGAGTCCCGGAACCAAGATGGCGACGGCTGCTGCTGAGGCTGAGGCCGCCTCCCAAGCCAGGCAGACACCTGTCCTCTGGTCCGGATGGTGGCCGGTTGTCTGTGGCCCGCCCAGGCTGCTGCCTCAGCGGCTCTGTGCTTCTGCCCGTCCCAGAAGCTGTCCGGTTCTCTGGTGCACCCTCTAACCTGTTCAGACGAATTTCCTAAGTTCTGCTGAGTCCCGGAACCAAGATGGCGACCGCTGCTGCTGAGGCTAGTCCTGATTTCTAACTGAGTCTTAAATATTATTTCATTGTTTTATGTGTATGAGGGCTTTGCCTGCATGCATGTCTGTGCAGCATATCATGTCTGGTGTCCCAGGAAGTCAGAAGAGTGTATTAGATTCCCAGGAGTTCCAGACAGGTGTGACCTACCATGTGGGTGCTGGGAACTGAATCTGGGTCCTCTGGAAAGGCAGCCAGTGTTCTTAACCACTGAGCAATCTCTCCGTCTCCTAATTTCTAATTTTTAAAGAAATACATTGTGGTGAAGGATAATATAAATTTTACAAGGGGTCCTAGCTCATCTCCATGGTTTTGTAAGCTCCTCTGTAACCTACATCTCTGTAACCTTGTTAACTCCCTGCCCATCTTCACCATGTGTCTACATTGGTTCTTCTGCTCTGCTAAGTGCTTTGAGAAGACTTTCCTTATAGCTTCTGGATCATTCTTCTAGACGGGTCTTCCATTCCACTGTCCTTTGTTTATTATATGGTTGCTGTGGTTATACCCCATCACTGTGGTTGGACATTGGGCTGCTCACACCACACTTAGATTACCACAAGGTGTAACCTGGGTGTTGTTTTTGTTTTCTATCTGAGGTCAGTTTCTAAGGACATCATTGATCAATCAATCACCAAGGGATCCTATATTCCTTTGTGTTTCTGGGCACTCTCTTCTCTGCCATTGGCTATGGTGGCCCCTCTGCCATAAAGCCTGAGGTGTCATCACAGTGGGTCCTGATCAGTGAATGCACTGTGTGAATGGGTTTGGATGAGAATGGCTCCCATAGGGCCACAGATTTGAATATTTAGTCACCAGGGAGTGGTACTACTTGTAAGGATTAGGAGGTATAGTCATGTTGGAGAAAGTGTGTCACTGGGAGTTGGCTTAGAGGTTTCAAAAAGCCCATTCTAATCCCAGAGTCTCCCTCTTCCTGCTTCCAGCTGGTCCAGATCTAGAACTCTCAGCTACTTCTCCATCACCATATCTTTCTACATCTGGCCATGCTCTCTGACCTGATGACAATTCAAATTGACAAGTCAAATTAAACCTCTGAAACTGTAAGCAAGCCACAATTAAATACGTTCTTTTTTAAGAGTTGCTATGGTCATGGTATGTCATCACAGCAAGAGAACACTAACCGAGACACACTGTATTTGTGAGACCTCATTTGCTGTTCCCAAGCTACAGCAGCACAGAACACTTCAAAACAGGCAGAGCTCACTTAACATAGAGGAAACCACAGACCTAAGCTTGGAGCATTTCCAGCATGGGTCTGTCCCTTCCTCTTGTTCATTGTGAAGATGGTATGTGGTCTCTGAGTGTGGTAGGACTGGACTCCTGTTGACTGTCACCCTGTGTGGTTGCTGGTTTCTGTCCCAAATATCTGTAAAAGTGGTTAGACTCAAGTTTCTGGCCCTGAAAATGGCTCATCTTTTATTTCTTTTAAAAGTATAAAGTGTGTTTTAAAATGAGATTTATTAATTTTGGTTTTCTGTATTAGTGTTTTGCCTGCATTTGTGCATCACTTATGTGCAGTGTACACCATATATGCTTGTTGCCCATAGATTTCAGAAGAGGGCATCAGATGCCCAGCAACAGAAGTTATGTGTGGTTATGAACCACCATGTGAGTAATGGGAGTCCAACCCACGCCCTCTGCATGGAGCCATCTCAACAGCCCCTGACTCAAATGTCTTGACCCTTAAGTCTTATGTTACCCCGTCTCCAGTCCCTTTGTCATCTATTGTATTTTTATTTCCTCTTCTTGTTTTATTTGTGGGGTAGAGGAATTGGCAAGAAAGGGTTTCTCTGTGTATCCCTGGCTATACTGGAACCTGCTCTATAGACCAGGCTACTCTTGAACCCAGAGATCTGCCTGCCTATGCCAAGAAAGTCTATTACTCTCCGGGCTAGAGAGATAGTTTAGCGATTAAGTGGACGCTGGTTGAATTCCAGGCACCAACATGGTAGTTTGCAGAGACCTATAACTGAAGTTCCAAGAAAATCTGACATCCATGGACACCAAGCACACATGTAGTACACTAATATACATGCAGTTATTATATTCATATACATAAATGAAAAACAATGTCTTTTTTAGAAGAAAAGAAACCAGATGTTCTGCAAGACAAGGAAGGAAGGAAGGAAGGAAGGAAGGAAGGACGGAAGGAAGGAAGGAAGGAAGGAAGGAAGGAAGGAAGGAAGGAAGAAGGATGGAGGAAAGGAGAAACAAAGACATAGAAATAGAGGGAACAGAAGAGTAATTTGTAAAGAAAAGTTAATGGGATTTTTCAAATGGATAAATGACATCAGCTCCTAAACTTAGGAAAGTCTAAATGGGATGAATTAAAACAAAACCTTTTGTGAGGTTGATTTTTATCATGAAAGCATCCTGAGTTTGCCAAAAGCTTTTTCTGCGTCCGTTGGGGGTGATATGTCCTGTATTCTATTCATGAGATGTAGTCCAGTTATCCATTTGCAAATATTGAAATTTTTGCTTTGCTTCACCTAAGTGGGGGTGTAAAGCCTGATTTTGTGTGTCAACTTAACACAAGCTAGAGTTATCACAGAGAAAGGAACCTCCCTTGAGGTAATACCTCCATGAGATCCAGCTGTAAGGCATTTTCTCAATTAGTGATCAAGGGGGAAGGGCCCATTGTTTGTGGTGCCATCCCTGGGCTGGTAGTACTGGGTTCTATAAGAAAGCAAGCTGAGAAAGCCAGGGGAAACAAGCCAGTAAGCAGCATCCCTCCATATGTGAGTTCTTCCAGTGTGAGTTCCTGTCTTGACTTCCTTTGGTGATTAAGGCCTATGTGGAAGTAGAAGCTGAATAAACCCTTTCCTCCCCAACTTGCTACATGGTCATGATGTTTTGTGCAAGAATACAAACCCTGACTAAGACATGGAGTGACAGGAAGTGCCTGACATTTGTGGAATGTCTTCTGGCTTGGTTTTCTGTTCATGAATTATATAAAGGAGGCTCAGTAGCCTGACAAGTTGATAGCTTATGCTCCTTAGACACAAGTGCCAAAAGCTATCCTTCGCCGGAAGGAAAGCCTGTCAGTTGTGTTACCCATTATATCTCTGACACCAGCTGGCTTCTTCTGAGCCTGGAATTGGTGATTACTTGGGATCCTTGGTCTACTAAGTCTAGAAGCTATGCTATGAAGTTAGCCAGGTTGCCTGTTTGGCTATTTGCTAGCTGAGGCCATAGGTAGGCTCTGAGCCAGATGGGGTTACTTGCTGCTTAGTTAGATAGAGCCAAATAACACTCTGCTATGAGATAGAGACAACACACTGTCTTGGGGAGTAGACAGGCAGACAGACAGTGTGTCCAGACTGACCTGCTGGCTAGGCAGGAATGGTAAGTATGTTCCTTGGACAGATGGGCTGCCTTGGCAGAGCAGAACAGCTGACTGGGCTCTCCCACCAAGAGTGCCACTGATAGTGGAGACACAGCTGCAAAACTACCCCCCCCCATCTTATCATTCTGCTCTGTTTTTTGTTTTCCAGTGGTCTATTGAGCCATTCAGTGTTCATTGAGCAAGACAGATGGAGACATCCACTGGGACAGAGTTCTGGGGAGCTCTATGTTTGTTTCTATACTGGTTCCCAGTATAGAGAGACCTTAGGTCCAGGGTCACAATCTTGGTAAGGCTAAGGAGGAGACTGAGGAGGGACAATGCAGCCAAAGCCAATGCTTCTCTTGCTCTTCACACATGGCTTTGGTGGCCTGTGGGTAAGGTTAGTTTCATCTTCCAGTTGTTGTATTTGATTGTGGGTGAGTGATAGTTGCTGGTTGGTCATTCTGTATTGGGGACTTAGTCATAGACATCCTGACATCAACAAGATTTGTTGTTGTTGTTGTTGTTGTTGTTTTGTTCTACTTAATGCTGTCTGTCACTTCCTGGCATTCCTAGTCAGACTGTGGAAACATCACTCAGGTAGTCTCTTAGCGTGGTTTCTGTGGCAGTGATACAACACTCTGACTAAATACAATTTGGGAAGGAAAGGGTTTAACTGGCTTATAGTTCCACATCATAGTCCATCATGGAAGTCAGGGCAGGAACTCAAGCAGAATCCTGGAGGCAGGAATTGAAGCAGACACCGTGGCATAGCTTACTGGTTTGGTCAACTTGCTTTCTTACATATCCCAGAACAACCTGTCCTGAGGTGGTGGTGCCTACAGTTAGCTGTGCCCACTCACATCAATCATCAATCAAGAAAATGCCACACAGACATGCCTAACAGGCAACCGTTATGGAGGTATTCTTTTTCAATTGAAGTTCCTCTTTTCAAAGAACTTTAGCTTGTGTCAAGTTGACAAAAACCAAACAAACGCAATTTAATAATCCAAACTAAACAGGACATACTGTGTGTTCGTTAGTCATATTTCCTCTTTTGCTTGTACACCAGAGAAAACAGTGCAGCCTTTCTCACTCTGTGCAGCCTTTTGAGTGTCCACTTTCATTTTATGTATTTGAATATAAATGCAATGACTTTTTACAGAGCTGTACACCCAGCACCACAGTATTAGTTTAGGATGTAGACCTCCCCCATCCCTAAAAGAATCCCTTGCAGCTACGTGCAGTCCATTCTTGTTCCCCTAAGTCAAGCAACCACTAATACATCTTTCTGCATAGATTTCATTTATTGGCGTTTCTTGCAAATGGAATTATACATTATTTAGCCTTCTGTGTTTGTTTTCTTTCATTAAGGAATAAATGTTTTTGAAATTCATCCACATTGTAGAATGTATTAGCATTTTGTCCCTTTTTTATTCCATAATATTTCATTGCATAAATTGTCTACTATTATTTTTCTACTCACCAATTAAAGGCGATTTCAATGGCTTTTATTTTTCAGCTATCAACAATACCTCCAGAAATATTTCCATATATTTCTGTGGGAATATTACTTTTCACTAATTCTATATGAGGACAACAAGTAGTAGAATTTTAAAATCATAATTAGCTTTGTGTTTAACTTTATTTTTTGTATGTCTGTGGTCTGCAGTATATATGCATGTATATACAAACATTCACATGTGTGAGAGCTCATGTCTGTGCAGATGCACATATATGTGTGTACACATGTGTGAGGAAGTCAGAGGTCCATGCAGAGCTTCCTCTTCCATCGGTCTCCATCTTGTACATTGAGGCAGGGTCTTCCTCGATTGAACCCATAGCTTCCAGTTCAGCTGTTGATGCATTGGGGTTAACTCAAGACATTTATCTTATGTATGTTTGTTCTTTGAAGTCTTTCTTTCATATATAAAACCTTATAGTTTCCACAATCATCTATTGTACTGACAACCATTTTCCCATGGTATTTTCTCCTCTAGGATGTCCACTGAACAGGAGAACACAGAGATGCATCTCATTGAATGTATGTTAAAGCACTTCAAGACACAGAAAGTGGCCATTTCTAATGCGATAAGAAGTACATTTCCTTTTCTTGAGAGCCTCCGAGACTGTGAATTCATCACTGGTAAAATGTATGAAGTAAGTAAATTTACTTCATCATAACCTGGTAAACAAGCTCCAAATTAAGTTACACTTTGATATCCCAATTCAAACTTCAAGTCAGATGACTGACACGGTTTTAAGGTTGGACTTAATTTTTAAAAAAGATTTCGTTTCTTACATGTATGTGTGTGTGTATGTGTGCATGTGTGCATGTTTACATAGGAGCTGATACCCACAGAGCCCTGAAAAGGGCTCCAGATTCCCTGGAACTGGAGTTACAGGTAGTCGTGAGCCACCTGATGTGGGTGCTAGGAATGGAATCCAGGTCCTCTGCAAGAGCTACACATGCTCTGAAACACTTAGCCATCTCTCCAGCCCCAGCACTAAATTTTGACCAAGAAAGCTCATGGATTTTCATAGCATTTTGTAGAGGTATCAGTTACAATAATAAATTCATCAACTATGAATTAAAATTAAAATCTGGGTTTCCTATAACTGATACTTATCATGAAGATATTTCTGGAAGTGTTCTCTCTAGGGATTAAGGGAGATGAGAAGCCAAGGCCTCAGGAGATGGTACTGCTTCTATCTGAGGGAATGGCGTTCCATGTCAACTTCTGCCATCAGTGAATATTGCTGAAGATGAGCTAGGTCAGAATAGGGGTTCTCCATGGATGAGCAATGTCTCATGCATTTCATACCATGTAATATATGCAATTAAAACTAAATCAATCTAAACTAAAGAAATAAACTAAAAATCAAAGGTGATTTTAATGAACTGTCCAATTATTTTATCAAACTGACTTCATGAGATTTCAGTTAGTACATTTTAGTTTAGTAAATGTTTATTTTAAAAACCTAGCTTTGAGAACAATAAGACATACAGAGTGTTTAATTCAGACAAAAATTTTAAAAACACTGTTTTTATTTTACAGGTGTAAGTGTTTTGTCTGCATGTATATCTGTGTACCACTTGTGCCCCTGGTGCCTTTGGCAATCAAAAGAGAATGCACCAGATCCTCTGGAACTATAGTTATACAAATGGTTATGAACCACCATATGGGTACTGGGAATCGAACTCAGGACCTCTGGAAGAGCAGCCACTGCTCTTAATCACTAAGTCATCTCTCTAGCCCCTCTAGTGTTTCTTTTGCCTTATGAATATGCCACTCTCCAGTAGGGTTCGAAATTAGAGGGAATGGACCTCTTATTTCCTTCATGATAAATCAGGGTTAACCAGGAGGCCAGAACGAGTCCTGTTAATAAAATAGACTGCCAGCCGGGCATGGTGGTGCACGCCTTTAATCCCAGCACTCAGGAGGCAGAGGCAGGCGGATTTCTGAGTTCGAGGCCAGCCTGGTCTACAAAGTGAGTTCCAGGACAGCCAGGGCTATACAGAGAAACCTTGTCTCGAAAACCAAAAAACAAACAAACAACAACAAAATAGACTGCCAAGTCTATTTCAAAAGTAGTCTTGCTATGAGATATACATCAGTTTACCTTCCTTTAAAAAAAAAAAGTGGGCTGGCGAGATGGCTCAGCGGGTAAGAGCACTGACTGTTCTTCCAAAGGTCCTGAGTTCAAATCCCAACAACCACACTGTGGCTCACAACCACCCATAATGAGATCTGACACCCTCTTCTGGAGCGTCTGAAGACAGCTACAGTATACCTATTTATAATAATAAATAAATCTTTGGGCCAGATCGAGCAGGGACTGAGCAGGGTTGACTGGAGTGAGTGGGGCCAACCGTAGCGAGCAGAAGTCCTAAATTCAATTCCCAACAACCACATGAAGACTCACAGCCACCTGTACAGCTACAGTGTGCTCACATACATAAAATAAATACATAAGTCTTTTAAAAAGAACATATTTATTTTTATTCTTTTGTGTTCACCTATTCTGCCTGCATCTCTGTGTGCATAGCACTTGTGTGTCTGGTGCCCATGGAGGCCAGAAAGGAACACTGAATCATCACATGGAACTGGAGTTACAGATGTTCGTGAGCTCTTGCGTTGGTGCTGGGAACTGAACTTGGGTCCTCTGCCAGAGTAGCAAGCACTCTCACCCCACCGAGCCATCTCTTCAGCCCCTCTACACATCTAAAAACAATTAAATATATTGTTTATCTACTTATGAGCTGTGTGTGTATCTTTGTATTGTGTGGGCATATTTGTATGAGTCAGGTGCTGTGCATATGGAGAAGTAAGAGACCAAATGTGGCTAGTTGGTTTCTTCTTCAGATTCAGATGATGATCTGAGTCCCAGGGATGGAACTCAGACTACCAGGATTAATGGCAAGTGCCTCCACCCACTGAGAGATAGCCCCATAGTTGACCTTTAGCCCATATTTCCCTTTCAAAGTTGGCCCTTCTTACATGTAATATAAATGAGTATGGTATCCCAAAGTCACCAGTGATTACTTTCAAAGAGACAATATTTACTTGTTTCATGAAGTAGCCATGCAAATATAAAGCTTCCCCATAGAAGATATGTTTGGAAGGGATTGAGGTACCCTAACTATAATTATTTTTCTAGGGCTCTTCTGTGACATGGAAGCCTGCACTGAAATTTTCTCTATTCAATATTTTTATTTAAGGATTTGCTAGATTCCTGTAGATCGCTGGTCCCTGTGGACAAAGTGATCTACAGAGCCCTGGAGGAACTGGAGAAGAAATTTGACATGACGGTACTGTGCGAATTGTTCAATGAGGTCAACATGGAGAAGTACCCCGATTTGAATCTCATTCGTAGAAGCTTTGAATGTGGTAATTGGGTTTTATATCGCTCCTTGAGAGCACAGTCCTTTTTGTTGTCAACAAATGTATATTAAGCTTTTATCATGTGCCATATATCATGCAGAGCAATTGAGGATGTAACAGTTAACAAGACTACTGTGTCATGAATCATATGAAAACTTATGACTAATGGCTGACACCCTCCAGAGCTCTGCCGCTGGGCATTTAGGCTCTCAGGACAATAGGAGGCATACCATCATCAGGCTATGTAGAAGAGGGTAGGAGTAGAAGTGCTGATTGTCAGTAGGGTAGCACTGTTGTGTCTCTCAGTGGGCATTCTTACATGGTGAGAGTGCTCTTGTCTCCGCAGCTAGGGAGGTGAGGGATGTCTTCTGACTCCCCCTCCTCCCTTTTTTGAGACAGGGTTTCTCTATGTGACTTTGGCTATCCTGGAACTCATTGTATAGACCAGGCTAGCCTCCAGCTCCAGATCTGCCTGCCTCTGCCTTCTGAGTGCTGGGACTAAAGGCGTAAGCCACATGCTCAGGTGATCCACTTAAAACTCAAAACACACTTCTCATTATTCCAGTTTTTCATCTTGAACTTCATGTCATTTATGATTATAATAATAATTATTATTGACAGAATCTTACTCTGTAGCCCAACTTAGCTTGTTACTATATAGCTGAGCCTAGCCTTAAATTCGTGCCACTCCTGTCTCAGCTTCCTGTGACTGCCTGGCTGACCAACAGCCTTTCTGAAGGTTGATTCATTGCCACCAAGACAAAGTGAGCAGCAAGCTCCTGATGTTTGATCTGCAGCTGTGCAGGAGCCTAGCATTTCTTGCTTCCAATTTTTTAAAAAAATGATCTTGGACTTCTTTATTTAAAGTCTAAAAATAGATCAACTCTCTTCGTCACATACATAGTGAAGGCAAAGTTATCAGGGTTATATATACGTGTATATATACATCTCTCTTTCTCTCTCTATCTATCTATCTATCTATCTATCTATCTATCTATCTATCTATCTATCTATCTATGCTTACCAGGGCTTTTCACAGTCTTTCAGTAGTTGGTTTGAAAGCAATCAGTAGATCAATAATTATAAACCTGGTAACAGTTGTGAAGTCAGTGTAGAAGACTAAACCCACACAATTGTTTGGCTTAGTTCCTAGGGTTTTTTTTTTCTTCCCCCTCATAGTTGACACTTTGGTTTTAGTCAAATGTGCTAGCTCCTTTATCTCCTGCCATGGCTGGCTCAGAAAAAGGCTGTGCTCATTCTAGCCAATGAGGCTGGAGGGGTTTAGTTTCCAAGAGCTCTGGAGCTCAGTCCCTGCTTCCCAACCCCTCTCTCTTCCCTCCCTCCCTCCCTCCCTCCCTCCCTCCCTCCCTCTTTATCTTCTTTTCTTTATAAGATTGCATTATTTGCTGATGTGTGTGTGTGTGTGTGTGTGTGTGTGTGTGTGTGTGTGTGCATGTATGCCAAACTCATGTTCACACATGTGTCACTGTATCCATGTGGAGGTCAGAGGATAACTTCCAACACTTGGTTCTCTCCTATCATGTGGCACTCAGGTCTTCAGGCTTGGCAGCCAGTGCCTTTACCTGCCGATCAGCCTATCTTCTCTCTCCTTTCTCCTCCCTCCCTCCCTCCCTGCTTTCTTTCTTTTTAAAGATGTTTTCATACTATTTTGATCATATTCTTTCCCATTTCCCAACTCCTTCCCGGCCTCCCTACTTACCCAACTTATTGTTCTTTTTCTATCTTAACCCCTCAACATACCTACCCCACAAAACCCCCATGGAATCTGATTTGTATCAGCCAATTACACTGTTAGTTCCAAAGCTCTTCTCCCAGCCCCACACGGCAGTGTTGGTGGGAAATAGAAAGACTTCAGCCAGGTAAACAGAAGGATTTTGATTGGTACATAATCCTAAAGGCTGGTTTCTGTTTATCAGAAAAGCAAGTTTCCTAAAGTGGGTTTCTGTTTGCCAGGAAGCATCCCTAATCCTCCTTCCCTCAAAGCTCAGCTACCTTAGGTCAGGGCACCGAGTTCTCAGTCAGTCTGGACAGCCTGCATCCACTCAGATCCCCACCCTCCTGACAGCCATGTAAAATCTGCTTGCTTTTCTCTCATTTGCTCTTCTTTCTGCCTACTCCCACCCACCACCTCCCCTGAGGAGACCTTGGCAGTTTGATCCCCACCCCCACACAAGCATTATAGTTTGGTAGTCTCTTTGTGCCATAGCTTATACTGTTAATCCCACAGAATGAGACGAAAATGACTACCACCATTTTTTAGCCAAATTCGATGCAAGCGTTATTAAATATTGACTAGGAAGAAGGATAGTGGCCAGGTCCATACTCAGGATTTCAGAATGGCCAAGAATTACATTAGTTAGGTGCTTATAAAGGCACAGCCCACAAGGGTCCATACTTTCTGCCTTCATCCAGTAGGGGGCAGGCATATGTTCCGACATATTTCCTGCCTATGTGTGATCAAGCACAGCCTGTGCAGTTTGTGCAACCAACCTTGTTTACAGAAGTGAAAACATGCGGCTTGTTACCTCACACGAACAATGGCTCTCAGCATTCCAGGGATTTATCTGTCCCCGGGCAAGTGGGGCTAACAGGTTAGAGGCATTTCTGTTTTATAGATCTTTTAACCACAGTAATGTAAACTTAAAACATAACTTTAGCCCGCCCAGTATGTGTGAAGGTTCACATGTGTGTATACAGGCTTGCATGTGTGTGTGTGCGTGCCAAATGTTAGCTGTGCTTGCTAACCATCTGGAGACAGCTCACAGAGGGCCTCTGAGTGAGAAGAATGGGCTTTTAATTGCTGAGCCATCTCTTCAGCCCCAGAAGTTGTTTTTGTCTCTCTTCGTTTCAGTTTCTTCTGAGACAGAGTCTTCTTATTGGCTTACACTTGCTTCGAGCGGATGATTCTGCTGCTTCAGCTTCTTGAGATGCTCAGATATGTGCCACTGTGCCTAGCTGGAGAAAATACTCCCTTCCCCTTGTTTTAGATTTATTTATTTTTATTTTATGTGTATGAGTGTTTTGTCTGCATATATGTATGTGCTTCTTGAACGTGCAGTACTGGAGAAGACGGGGCTGAATGCCCTGGAACTAGAATAACAGACGTGCTGTCATGTAGGCGTTGGAAATCAAACCTGAATACTCTAGAACAGCAGCCAGTGTTCTTATCAATGGAGACATCTCTCCAGCCCTCTTGAGAAAGTTTCTTAAGGTCTTAATTCCATCTTCTCTCTCTCTCTCTCTCTCCCTCCCTCCTTCCTTCCCTCTCTTCTTCTCTTCCTCTCTCCCTTACTGCCTAAAGCTAGTTCCTCAGTGGTGGCAAGATGCTGACCAATAGTGTTGAGGACAGTCTTTTCCAGACCTAGAGGGATGGCTGTCCTCATCCAGCAAGTCCTCTGATATGACCACCTTGGTCATGTGCTTGCTTGTTTTACTGAATTTGGGATCAAACCCAGTCATTATGAAAGCTAATTCTTAGAGTCAGGTCCCTCCCCTCTCCAGCCTCTCCTTCCTTCTTCCTTTTTCCTTGTGTATGTGTGTGTGTGTGTTGAGACAGGATTTTCTTTGTGTAATCCTGACTGTCCTGGAACTCTCTCTCTCTCTGTAGACCACCAGGCTGGCTTTTGCCTCCCGAGTACTGGGATTAAAGGCCTGTGCCACCGCCACCGGCTCTTCCTCTTTCTTATTTGAGTCAGAATCACACCGTACAGCTTAGATCAGGCTGACCTTGAATTTAAGATCCTCTTGTATGAGCACCAGTGCTTACTTACCAGGCCAAGGTTGCCTGATATGGCCAGTGAGAAATGAATCTTGACTAGGCACAGGTTGGGGGAGTCACAGCAAGCCGAGGCTGTGACAAGTTTATTACAAGTAATCAGACTCTTTATACTGTTATCAGAAACAAAATATAATGGCAGCTGAGAGGCAGAATACAAAGGTAGTTGCTAAGAAACAATAACATTTTCAAACTATACAGGGCACAAGAGATTAGTGTCTGAGACCAATTGCCCTGCCAATTGGTCTATATGCTTCATTGACTTCTAAGGAACACAAATATCTTAGTTTGGGTTGTGTTGCTGTGAAGAGACACCATGACTATGGCAAGTCATTGGGGGCTGGCTCACAGTTTCAGAGGCTCAGTCCATTTTCATCATGTCAGGAAACAGCAATGTGCAGGCAGACATGGTGCTGGAGATAGAGCTGAGAGTTCTATATCTTAATCTGCAGGAGAGTCTTTGTGCCACACTGGGCATAGCTAGAGTATGGGAGACCTCAAAGACCACCCCCCCAACAGTGACATACTTCCTCCAACGAGGCCACACATACTCCAACCAGGCCACACCTCCTAGTAATGTCACTTCCTATGGGCCAAGCATTCAAACCTATTAGTCATACCACCTGATCAAACCAGCACAATAGAGAAACCGAGGTGGCCTGAATACATCACTATTTGAGGAAATGCCCCTGTTTCAGGAACTGAAAGCCACACAGTGCCCCAGGAGGTACAGACTTCAACCTGAACAACTTATGACACTTGTACATCAAGCCGACTAGACCAGGCCAGTTCCATGATTCCTTACATTCTTGCTCAGCCTTCTAGGATTATCGATATACATGACTGTAGCTGGTTAATCATGTGTGTTTTAACATCATTTATAGATTGGCTTAGGTCTAGTGCATTCTGGTCCCCCAAACAAACAACATTTCTTTACTGTATCCTTTACTGGAGATGGGGATGGGAAAATTATAGCAAGATTCCTGATGGGGTAGGATGCAAAGGATGCTGAGACTCTTACTTGCTTATCTGAGAGAGACAGAGAGAGAGAGAGAGAGAGAGAGAGAGAGAGAGAGAGAGAGAGAGAGAGAGCGCAAGTACCACAGGATGTTATCTCACCACTTGTCCTCAGTGCTCATTGACAAATGGGGACTCTAAGGGGAAATCCTTTTTTTTTTTTTCTTTTGTTTTTTTTTTTTTTTTTTTCGAGACAGGGTTTCTCTGTGTAGCCCTGGCTGTCCTGGAACTCACTTTGTAGACCAGGCTGGCCTCGAACTCAGAAATCCACCTGCCTCTGCCTCCCAAGTGCTGGGATTAAAGGCGTGCACCACCACCGCCCGGCCAGAAATTCTTTTCTTTAAAAAATACTTATCATCTGTATTTTACATTTTTTTTTTTGGACAACAGCCTGTTACTTGAACAACTTCAAAGAGAAAGGCTATGCCTCTGAGCGAAAGCTGGTAACAAATGCTTGTGGGTTTCAAGTAGAGGTGGTGACAAACGGGAAGTACTGGCCAAGCTTTACAGAAGCTCAGAACTGCCTCTCTTGTGCCCCTGTTACATCATCTCTGTTATATTTCCCCTGTACTAGTGTGGGGAAGTCATTTCTGCTTTCTCCAGAGATACCTGTCTTAGTCCTCTTTATAGACCACAGAGTGTGTCGGGAGCCTGGAAAGGAGACTGAGACCATGCGCATCATCAGAGGGACACGAATGCAAAAGTGAAGGAGCGGCTTGGTCCTCCACTTCTTTGGGCAGAAGGTGCTGAGTGTTCTTTGCTTTCTCAGATGCCTCTGTGTGACACTGGCTGCAGACCCGTGGAAGTAGCTCCTGAGTTTGATGGCTCAGGGAACTTGGTTCCAGCTGTGAGGCACTGGCCATCAGGGGCTCTTCCTAGGACTTGCTACCATTTCCAATACCTCTTCCTAAAAAACACACTCACTCACTGGTGGTTGGATCAGAAAGGATCTCTGTTGGCAAGGTAAGGTGTCTCCTGTCTGACCTGTGCTGGATGTCTTAGTCTGATTTCTGAGTCTCAGCTCTAAGATGTTCAGAGCTGACCAGACCCTTTTGCAGTCATCTCGCTGAGATGAACTGACATTTTACTGTCATTTTGAAAGTCATACTTACCAAAAGGATTGGAATACTCTGAGCTGAACAGTTAAGGCACACTGGTGTCAGGGGGAAATCCATGTTAGGGAGGAAATAAGGCAAAAGACAAAGGATCATTTTATGTTTCCTGTTAACGTATCCACCACCCCCAAGTGGAAATCCCACCAGAGCAAAGACCTTGCCAGCCTCGTTAGATATTGTATTTGTAGCATCCAAAATAGTCAAAAGTGCCGGGCACTGGTAGTATACATTTTTAATCCCAGCACTTGGCAGAGGCAGAGACATGCAGGTCTCTGAGTTCGAGGCCAGCCTGGTCTACCACGTGAGGTCCAGGACAGCCAGGGCTACACAGAGAAACCCTGTCTTGACAAACTGAACCAAGTCAAATTAAAATAAAAAAAAAAATAGTCAAAAGTATTCATATACTTGATAAACAGAAGGCTAGCTAGCTGGATAAATAAATCCTTATAGTTTCCTAGGGTCACATTCTTGGGATTTCTTTAAAATTTTTAAGAAAGTAATTCTTATATTTATCTATCTGTGCTATAGTGTTTGCGAATCAGTCCTTTCCTTTTACCGAGTGGGCCTGGCTGTCAGGCATGGCAGCCAGTGCCTCCACCTACTGAGCCATCCTACATCCCTTTTTTTGTTGTTTCATTTTATTTATTTGAGACAGGGTTTCAGGTAGCCCAGGTTGGCCTTGAACTTATCGTGCAGCTGAGGATGACCTTGAACCCCCAATCATCAGCCTGCTGAGATTACAGACTTGTCCTACCCTGTCTGTTTTTATATGCTGCCAGTTATTGACCCCACAGTTTTGCACATGGTAGGCAAGCACTGTACCACCCAAGCTCGTGCTGCCTTCCCAGCAGGAATTCTCTTCTGACTCTCTTAGAAGATTAGGTCCCTCTGCTGAGGTTTCGAAGCACTTGAGTTGAGAGGCACCCACTACATTGATGCTTTCCCTCTTCTCTCCAACCCCTTCCCTGGAAGACTGTATAGTTGTGGAAATTGCAATTAATTAATTAATTTTCTATTTGCTTTGAGATAGAACCTCACTATGTAGCCCATGCTGGCCTGGAACTCTCAAGGTGAAAATCAAGCTAGCCTAGAACTCACCTGCATCTGCCCACTCTTCCCTTCCCCTACCTCCCAGGGCTGAAGCTACAGGTGTGCGCTGTCATGCATGGCTTGAGTTCCAGGTGTGCACTGTCATACATGGCTGAGGTTGCAGGTGTGCTGTCATGCATGGCTTGAGTTACAGGTGTGCACTGTCATGCATGGCTGAGGTGGGGACTAGCTGTCTGCTCAGAGGTCAGAGAATTGGGGAATCCTCTCAGCTCAATGTCCAGGGCCTATGAGAAGAAGAAGGCAGTGGCTGCTGTCTGTGAAGGAAGGACCTGTGTCATCTATGCATCTCTCTCTTTATCCATTCCTTAGGTGATGGGCACCTAAGGTTGAGGGTGCTGGTTGCTCTGTCCCAGGACAGGTGCTCTGAGTCACATCCCTAGGATGCTCCTTAGAGGGAATCCATACTCCTCTCCATCCAATGTCTTAACTTAGCTGCTTCAAGTCATGGTGCAATAAACACAGGGGCTCAGGCATCTCTGCCGTATGCTGCTGACATAGGGGCCATTTGCAGCTGTATTTACTTGTTTTCTTTTCTTTTTCTTTCTTTTTTTTTTTTTTGAGGCAGAATTTTATGTAACCCAGGTTGGCTTCCAACTTACTGTATAGCTGAGGACAACCTTGAACATAAGAACTTCCTGCCTCTTATCTCCTAGGTGCTGGGGTTACAATTACATGTCAAATGGGTTTTATATAGCACAGGGATGGAGCCCAGGATTTTGTGCCTACCCGGCAGACTCAGCTCTACTAACTGAACTACACACTCAGTCTTTCAGTTCTTCTTCTTTTTTAAAAAAGATTTATTTATTTATTTTATGTATATGAGTACACTGTAGCTGTTCATATGGTTGTGGACCTTCATGTGGTTGTTGGGAATTGAATTTAGGTCCTCTGCTCACTCCAGTTGGCCCCACTTGCTCCAGTTCAGCCCAAAGATTTATTTATTACTATATGTGAGTACACTGTAGCTGTCTTCAGAAGAGGGCACCAGATCTCATTACAGGTGGTTGTGAGCCACCATGTGCTTGCTGGGGTTTGAACCAGGACCTTCAGAAGAGCAGTCAGTGCTCTTACCCACTGAGCCATCTCACCAGCCCCCCTTTCAGTTCTTTATTATAGTCTGGACAGACAGACATCTGTGGCCAGATGTTCAGTGGGTTTTTTTTGCAGAAGAGTGACTGGTTCTGATTTAGTCAGGGAATATGTAGCTATAAGAATTCGTTCATCTTTTAGCTCCAAAGGCTTATTTCAAAACTGAAGCTTTGGGCTGGAAGACAGCAGGTGTTCCTTATTTTAAAATTTCAGAAAAAGGACAAAGCCCTAAGACCTGCTCTAAGTAGGTTAAAAGATGAAGCTGATTATTTATTTGGGCCTGGTTGCCAGAGCTCTTGATATGCAAATGTACCTCGGAGAAGGTATGCAAATCAAGGCGGGGTCCCCCATCTCCCCCCCCCCCCTCATAGGAAGAGCAATAAAGCCTTCCTTCCTTTCTGCTGCAGATTTCGAACTCCAATCGCCTGAAGTGTGCTAAGTAGTTGCTCGGGCGGTGGGGTCCACACAGCCGTTCCCATGTTCCCATGTTGCTTGGAACCGCATTGTTTTCCCTGGTTTGCCCACCCTCCTACCCTGCGTCACTCGCGACATCTTGAGAGGCTCGATTCAAGCCCCCCTTCAAGTCCAGAAGTGTTCTCTGACTGCAGCCAATCAGGGCAGCTTGCTTTGATTTCCCACGCTGCACCTGATTATCTTTCTGATTGAGTAAATAAATAAAGCTACGCACGGTGTCTTTGGTGCCTCATTATTTGATTAAACTGAAATCTGCATCAGCCATTGAACAATAAGTTTCTGTTGGCCAGGTGACTGTTTTACCATCTGTCCCCTGCACTGTGCAGGATTAGGCATTGTTTGTGTCTGTGCTCAGTAAAGGCCGGTTGGGAACAATGACAAAACAGTTCGTCGTGTTGATTCATGCGCTAAACGTATCAGACAAGTGAAGAAACCTGCCACCACTTGGTCTCACCAACAATTTCCCAGAAGCTATTTTGGATTAGGGGTGGGGAGATGGGCAGCTCAGTCCTGACAGCAGCTGCAACTGCCTTCATTTGGGCAGGGCGTGGAAGAACCGCTCTTTAGAATTTCATTCTATGGAGTGTACAGTGACTGGGCTTGGAGTCTTGGAACACACTTGACTAGAGCCCTGATCATGACTGACTGCTTGGCTCACAGGGAATGGAGCAGGTGTGTGCCCATCATGGGATACCCCAGGCAGGGACAGAGAGGTCTGCTGAGTAGGGATGGAGGAAATTTGGGGGACTGTCTGGGATTCTAGGTAAAATGAAGGGTGGCAAGTAGGATCAAATACAGAGAATGGGGTATCCCCAGCTATGGTGAGCCCCGGTGCGTGTGCCATGCTGGGATCAAACCTAGGACTTTGTATGTGCTAGGTGAGCACTCTGTTAACCGAGCTCCACCTGCAGCCCCAGGCCTCTATCTCACAGGTTTCACCATCTCCCAGTAGGGCGATCCTGGGGATTAAGCTGAGAGCACATGGGCCTCTGAAGGACTCTCAAGCCTGTAGCGTTCCTAAGCCTCGTTTTCTCATCTGGAAAAGATGCATAGTAAAACCACCTTATGAGACATGAAACACCTACCAGGGAACTGAGAGAAATACTATGAGGATAGTTTGCTTCCTAGAAATTACCCAGGAAGTGTCACCTGTTACTGCAGTCCACCACAGTTAGCCTCCTCATGTCTTAGGGACCCACAGATGAGTGATGGCCCTGGCCTAATAAGTTGCTTACCTTCCCCAGCCCTGACCTTAACTGCTACCTCGGAACTTTGTATGTCCTATCTTAACACATGCCTAACACAAAGTCATTTGACTATGTTCCTGATGGAAAAGGACACACGGCCATTAGCTCTCTGTGTTAGATCTTGGCCCAAACTTGAGCCATTTGATTGCTCAGGCTGATACATCTTCCAGCCTTCCTTTTTGTGACTTACCTAGATGCCCCGTCCCTAATTAAAGAAAGACCTGCATGATGCTATGTAAAGTCATCATCCCTTGCAGAACACTGTCTAGTCCTTGCGCCTGAACACAGATCAGAGCCAGAAGGCGCACAAGGAGCTTCAGACAGAGTCACCCATTTTGGTCTTTCTCTCTTTCAGGAGCCAAGCCAGCCCTGAAGACCATGAACTCGTCTTCTGAGCATTGCAACGTATCTGACTGGCTGAGACTAGAGGCAACCGTGAAGGCCTCTGTGTACGTGGTGGCTTTCTCAATCACCACATCTCTCACCATTGTCATTATCGCAATAGTGTCACAGAGTCTGCAGCTGAGGAAAGAGGTACGGCTGGTCCTCCTCTGCCATCACCTGCTTTGTATCTCCTCCTACTGTGGCCTGGGGGTCGTCTTCCAAGGAATGTGGGCCTTACTGGCCAACAGCCCCCTCCTGCTGTGTTGGCTGGTATTTGGGGCGCAGCTAAGTGTGGGAGAAGGGATCCTCCTTACTCTGACCTTCATGGCTCTCAATACTTACCTCGCTATTTGTTATCCATTGAACTCTCCATCCTTTGTGGATTCTGCTAAGTACAGGATTCTAGCTGGGACTTGGACCACGGTTATACTCAAGAATGTTGGCTTATTCCTCATAGAGGGTACTAGCCCTACTCCGGCCTCTGTTTTCCAGTCTGCCCCGCTCTGTCCTGTGATTTTGAATGGTATGCCTGCCAGAGTCATTGGCATGTTTTCCCTTGCCTTTCTTTTATCCGTCATTCTTGTGAGTTACTGTCTGATATACCGAGAAGGGAAGCGGGCTGGCCATTTTAACAAGTCAAACATCAAGGCCCGGAGAACTGTCCTTGTTCATCTATTGCAGATAAGCTTACATGTGATACCTACCCTGATAATCATAGGTTTGGGAAAGCGGTGTGGGGTGTTTTTCTTTGCTCTAAATCTGGCCCTTTTTGGTATCTTCGCTTTTGCACAGTGTTTCAACCCTTTGTTCTATGGGCTCCACAACAGAGATGTGCAGAGCAAACTGTACCCTTTTCTGTGCTGTCGGAAGAAGCTGCTGCCTTAAAAAAGAAGGGGCTGGCTTAAACAAAAATTCAGCTCTTTGGAATAACTCCAGACTTAATGGGTGTGCTAGCTAGGGCTGGGGACTTGATCTGTGTAAACTGTTGCCTTGATTTGGTTTTGAAAGCACTGCAGACTTCTCTGTTGTACCTCACTAAGACGAGCTAGTGCTTTTAACTCTAAACCCAGATGAGCATTTCTGATGGCCTGATCTACTGTAGCCATAGCACAAAGAACAGGAATCACGTGGTTATGAAGTCACTGGAAAGGCTAGAGGAAACAGAAGTCAGGGACCCCATTGATTGGTGTGAAAGACAGACCCAGCAACCATGGACTGTGGAGGTTGCGTGGGCTGAGTAGCTATAGGCATTGGACACTCACATCTTGACAACTTTGTTTGTTAGGAGAAACAGCAACACAATGTCTTCTGCCTCCTTCCATCTTCTGTGTGTCATAAAGAAGCCTGTAATTGGTGGAACCTAACTGTCCAATGAGACCCTAAAAACAAAGGCATCTGGGAAATGTAGTTCTTAGTGTTACTTATTTGGCAGTGTGGGAAGTTACCTCACACATGGGTTGGAAGGAGCCAACCCATGGGCCACTCTTACTACACATAGTTTTATTTACTATATAATAATGATACAGCGAGGATATATGATTAATATAATGATATCAGCAATGGCAGGCATTACATTCCCCACACTATGCAAACCATTTACACTACATCATATCCTCACAACAATTTTGTAATTGTTCTTGATTTACAAATGAGAAAAACTGGGGTTGAGAGAAGACTTACACGAGCCTGGGAGGCTTTAAATCTTGCAATTCTCATAACTTTTTTTTGCATATTTTTTTGGCACAGAGTAATCACTTATCTTAAAAAATTAAAAAGAATTTATAGTTTTAGATTTTTCAAATCTTACTTTTAATACGGGTTCTTAAATGCTTTAACCTTCCTTCTATCCCACCACCCACCAGAGGTAGGAGAAAAGAAGAGTTGTTAGGATATGGGGGCAGTGGACCTGTTTAGAAACTGTTCTTTGGAGCAAATCCCATTTGTGTTATCAGGAGATCAGCAGTTCATTTACAGGAATCATCAGTTGCAGCTTGATCCATTTGCAAACACTTCACGAACTATCAATCGGTAGTGTTAAGATAGCAAACATGAATCAGCAGTGGAATGACCTAGCAGAGACATCCAGGTCTTAGATGAATCAGCATGAATCAGCTGTAGGAACCAGGACTACCAGGGACATCAGCAGAAGTTCTTTGCCTTGCCTCTCTCAAAGAAACAATGATCACTGAAGACTGGCGACCAAGAAGCCTTCTTTGCAGAGCTAGCTATGCAAGCAAGCCCCCCTCACAGTCTGTTGAGTCCTATTTATACTCCCTCCAAACATCACGTGTCCTCCATGGGTCTTACCTCACCACGTGTCTTGCCTCAGCACGTGCGTCTGTATCAACTGCCATCATTCTGCCAATTGGCTCGAGTCTGCAGAAGTGGCAAAAAGCATCAGGCACACCACCTTTGATGTGTCTATCTCTATGGAGTCCCTACAAACAATGACCAATAAACAATGGTAAGGCGTACCAATACCAACCAGCATCATCTATTGTCTGTTGGGTCCTTCTTAACATCATTCATCCTGCATCCTTTCACATGCTTGCTTTAGCAAAACATCCTTCCACCTGTGTCCACTTCAAGCAAATACTCGTTCATGTGTGTGCCCCAGCAAAACACCATCTGACACAACTGACTTTCCAAAGAAACCAGAAGTTTCCACTTCAAGAATTATTTGTGGGCTCAGTGGCTAAGAGCACAGACTGCTCTTCCAAAGGTCCTGAGTTCAAATCCCAGCAACCACATCATGCCTCACAACCATCTGTAATGGGGTCTGATGCCCTCTTCTAGTGTGTCTGAAGATAGCTACAGTGTACTCTGTGATCAAGTAAGATTTAAGAAGTTTAGCCAGGCGTGGTGGTGCACGCCTTTAATCCCAGCACTCGGGAGGCAGAGGCAGGCGGATTTCTGAGTTCGAGGCCAGCCAGGGCTATAAAGAGAAAAACAAAAAAAAACCCCAAAAACCAAAACCAAAACCAAACCAAACCAAACCAAAAAAGAAAATTATTTGTGTGTGTGTGTGTGTGTGTGTGTGTGTGTGTGTGTGTAGACCAGAGGACAACTTTTAGGACTTGGTTCTGTCTTCCTTTTATGTAGCTTTCTTTACGTGGTCATCAGGCTTTTAAGGCAAATACTATACCTGCTGAGCTATCTTGCCAGCTTAACTTTTTCATTTTTAAGAGCCAAACCAATTACTTGAGAAAGCCAGATCTTGACTCTCCACTTTGCTTTGGGTCGGGACACTGGGATATGGAGGAGATCCTCTTTCTTGTCCATCACTCTGACCATATTCTATGGTCCTTGGACCATCCTTCCTATCAGATGCTAGAGTGTCTGTGTCCTGCCTACACTCTTCAGTGGTTCCAAGTTCCCCTCCTTCCTCCTCCTTCTTCTCTCAGATTGAGAGATAGAGCACTTGTACATGCTAAGCAGGTATTCTGAACTACAGCCCCAGTCCTCAGTTGCTTGTCTCTTCTCTAGGTATTTACACTATTTTTGCCTCTTCCTGCAACCCCAATCCTAAGAAACAAAGCTTCATCATGTCTTTAAGGGCAGGCTCTAGGTCTTATTTCCTTTGCCTAAGGCAGCAGTGCTTAGTAGCACTTAGCAGTGCTTAGCAGTACTCAGCAATGCTTAGCAGTACTCAGCAGTGCTTAGCAGTACTCAGCAGTATTTAACTCAGAGTCCCGTAGACTTTAGAGAACCACAGACGGGAAAGAGGCGTCTTTCTGCAAACTCTTGCACCACAAAGCCAGGCTCTTTGCATTGATATAGTAAACACCTAGAGAATAAAGAATCCTTCAGGGCTGGAGAAATGGCTCAGCAGTTTAAGAGTACATACAAATCACTCTTGCAGAGGAACCAAGGGTTCAACTCCCAACATTCACATTAGGCAGCTCTAGAGGACCCAATGCCATCCCCTGGACACCATACACTCACAGGTGCACATATCCATTTACACACACTTATAATTATTTTAAACATAATTAAAAATTGTTTATGGATTTTCTTTGCAACCATCAACTCCCAAATAATGACATGGAGACTTATATATATTATGAATGCCTAGGCCTTATAGTTAGGCTTGTTCCCAGGTGGCTCATAACTTATTTATTCTATTCTAAGTTCTGCCACATAGTTTGTTAGTTACCCCTCTTTCTTTTTTTTTTTTTAAAGATTTATTTATTATTATATGTAAGTACACTGTAGCTGTCTTCAGACACACCAGAAGAGGGCGTCAGATCTTGTTACGGATGGTTGTGAGCCACCATGTGGTTGCTGGGATTTGAACTCTGAACCTTCGGAAGAGCAGTTGGGTGCTCTTACCCACTGAGCCATCTCACCAGCCCCCGTTACCCCTCTTTCTTAGTCTCAGCCTGTTTCTTCTTGTGTCTCCCTGGTGAGTCCTCCCTGGTTCTCTCCCAGAGTTCTTTTTTTTTTTTTTTTTTTTTGTGGTCATTTTTTTTTAATTAGGTATTTTCCTCGTTTACATTTTCAATGCTATCCCAAAGGTCCCCCATACCCACCCCCCAATCCCCTACCCACCCAATCCCCCTTTTTGGCCCTGGTATTCCCCTGTACTGGGGCATATAAAGTTTGCAAGTCCAATGGGCCTCTCTTTGCAGTGATGGCCAACTAGGCCATCTTTTGATACATATGCAGCTAAAGACAAGAGCTCCCGGGTACTCGTTAGTTCATATTGTTGTTCCACCTATAGGGTTGCAGTTCCCTTTAGCTCCTTGGGTAATTTCTCTAGCTCCTCCATTGGGGGCCGTGTGACCCATCCAATAGCTGACTGTGATCATCCACTTCTGTGTTTGCTGGCCCCGGCATAGTCTCACAAGAGAGAGCTATATCTGGGTCTTTTCAGCAAAATCTTGCTAGTGTATGCCATGGTGCCAGCATTTGGAAGCTGATTATGGGATGGATCCCTGCATATGGCAATCACTAGATGGTCCATCCTTTCATCACAGCTCCAAATTTTGTCTCTGTAACTCCATCTATGGGTGTTTTGTTCCCATTTCTAAGAAAGGGTAAAGTGTCCACACTTTGGTCTTCGTTCTTCTTGAATTTCATGCGTTTGGCAAGTTGTATCTTATATCTTCGGTATCCTAAGTTTCTGGGCTAATATCCACTTATCAGTGAGTACATATTGTGCGAGTTCCTTTGTGATTGGGTTACTTCACTCAGGATGATACCCTCCAGGTCCATCCATTTGCCTAGGAATTTCATAAATTCATTTTTTTAATAGCTGAGTAGTATTCCATTGTGTAAATGTACCACATTTTCTGTATCCATTCCTCTGTTGAGGGGCATCTGGGTTCTTTCCAGCTTCTGGCTATTATAAACAAGGCTGCTATGAACATAGTGGAGCATGTGTTCTTCTTACCGGTTGGGACATCTTCTGGATATATGCCCAGGAGAGGTATTGCGGGATCCTCCGGTAGTACTATGTCCAATTTTCTGAGGAACCGCCAGACTGATTTCCAGAGTGGTTGTACAAGATTGCAATCCCACCAACAATGGAGGAGTGTTCCCCTTTCTCCACATCCGCGCCAGCATCTGCTGTCACCTGAGTTTTTGATCTTAGCCATTCTGACTGGAGTGAAGTGGAATCTCAGTGTTGTTTTGATTTGCATTTCCCTGATGATTAAGGATGTTGAACATTTTTTCAGGTGCTTCTCTGCCATTTGGTATTCCTCAGGTGAGAATTCTTTGTTCAGCTCTGAGCCCCATTTTTTAATGGGGTTATTTGATTTTCTGGAGTCCACCTTCTTGAGTTCTTTATATATATTGGATATTAGTCCCCTATCCGATTTGGGATAGGTAAAGATCCTTTCCCAATCTGTTGGTGGCCTTTTTGTCTTATTGACGGTGTCTTTTGCTTTGCAGAAGCTTTGCAATTTTATGAGGTCCCATTTATCGATTCTTGATCTTACAGCACAAGCCATTGCTGTTCTATTCAGGAATTTTCCCCCTGTACCCATATTTTTGAGGCTTTTCCCTACTTTCTCCTCTATAAGTTTCAGTGTCTCTGGTTTTATGTGGAGTTCCTTAATCCACTTAGATTTGACCTTAGTACAAGGAGATAGAAATGGATCAATTCGCATTCTTCTACAGGATAACCGCCAGTTGTGCCAGCACCATTTGTTGAAAATGCTGTCTTTTTTCCACTGGATGGTTTTAGCTCCCTTGTCAAAGATCAAGTGACCATAGGTGTGTGGATTCATCTCTGGGTCTTCAATTCTGTTCCATTAGTCTACTTGTCTGTCACTATACCAGTACCATACAGTTTTTATCACAATTGCTCTGTAGTACAGTTTTAGGTCCGGCATAGTGATTCCACCAGAGGTTCTTTTATCCTTGAGAAGAGTGTTTGCTATCCTCGGTTTTTTGTTATTCCAGATGAATCTGCCAATTGCCCTTTCTAATTCGTTGAAGAATTGAGTTGGAATTTTGATGGGGATTGCATTGAATCTGTAGATTGCTTTTGGCAAGATGGCCATTTTTACAATGTTGATCCTGCCAATCCATGAGCATGGGAGATCTTTCCATCTTCTGAGATCCTCTTTAATTTCTTTCTTTAGAGACTTGAAGTTCTTATCATACAGATCTTTCACTTCCTTAGTTAGAGTCACGCCAAGGTATTTTATATTATTTGTGACTATTGAGAAGGGTATTGTTTCCCTAATTTCTTTCTCAGCCTGTTTATCCTTTGTGTACAGAAAGGCCATTGACTTGTTTGAGTTAATTTTATATCCAGCTACTTTATTGAAGCTGTTTATCAGGCTTAGGAGTTCTCTGGTGGCATTTTTAGGGTCACTTATATATACTATCATATCATCTGCAAAAAGTGATATTTTGACTTCTTCCTTTCCAATTTATATCCCCTTGATCTCCTTTTGTTGTCTAATTGCTCTGGCTAGGACTTCAAGTACAATGTTGAATAGGTAGGGCGAGAGTGGACAGCCTTGTCTAGTCCCTGATTTTAGTGGGATTGCTTCCAGCTTCTCACCATTTGATGTTGGCTATTGGTTTGCTGAGGTGCTGAGAAGAAGGTATATCCTTTTGTTTTAGGATAAAATGTTCTGTAGATATCTGTTAAGTCCATTTGTTTCATCACTTCTGTTAGTTTCACTGTGTCCCTGTTTAGTTTCTGTTTCTATGATCTGTCCATTGGTGAAAGTGGTGTGTTGAAGTCTCTCACTATTATTGTGTGAGGTGCAATGTGTGCTTTGAGCTTTACTAAAGTTTCTTTAATGAATGTGGCTGCCCTTGTATTTGGAGCATAGATATTCAGAATTGAGAGTTCCTCTTGGAGAATTTTACCTTTGATGAGTATGAAGTGCCCCTCCTTGTCTTTTTTGATGACTTTGGGTTGGAAGTCAATCTTATCATATATTAGGATGGCTACTCCAGCTTGTTTCTTCATACCGTTTGCTTGAAAATTTGTTTTCCAGCCTTTCATTCTGAGGTAGTGTCTATCTTTTTCTCTGAGATGAGTTTCCTGTAAGCAGCAAAATGTTGGGTCTTGTTTGTGTAGCCAGTTTGTTAGTCTATGTCTTTTTATTGGGGAGTTGAGACCATTGATATTAAGAGATATTAAGGAAAAGTAATTGTTGCTTCCTGTTATTTTTGTTGTTAAAGTTGGCATTCTGGAGACTCGAGCCCCGGGCTACCTTGCCAGCAGAGTCTTGCCCAACACCCGCAAGGGCCCACACGGGACTTCCCACGGGATCCTAAGACCTCTGGTGAGTGGAACACAGCGCCTGCCCCAATCAAATCGCGCGGAACTTGAGACTGCGGTACATAGGGAAGCAGGCTACCCGGGCCTGATCTGGGGCACAAGTCCCTTCTGCTCGACTCCAGCCCCAGGCTACCTTGCCAGCAGAGTCTTGCCCAACACCCGCAAGGGCCCACACGGGACTCCCCACGGGACCCTAAGACCTCTGGTGAGTGGAACACAGCGCCTGCCCCAATCCAATCGCGCGGAACCTGAGACTGTGGTACATAGGGAAGCAGGCTACCCGGGCCTGATCTGGGGCACAAGTCCCTTCCGCTCGACTCGAGACTCGACCCCTGGTCTACCTTGCCAGCAGAGTCTTGCCCAACACCCGCAAGGGCCCACACGGGACTCCCCACGGGACCCTAAGACCTCTGGTGAGTGGAACACAGCGCCTGCCCCAATCCAATCACGCAGAACCTGAGACTGCGGTACATAGGGAAGCAGGCTACCCGGGCCTGATCTGGGGCACAAGTCCCTTCCGCTCGACTCGAGTCCCGGGCTACCTTGCCAGCTGAGTCGCCTGACACCCGCAAGGGCCCACACAGGATTCCACACATGATCCTAAGACCTCTAGTGAGTGGAACACAACTTCTGCCAGGAGTCTGGTTCGAACACCAGATATCTGGGTACCTGCCTTGCAAGAAGAGAGCTTGCCTGCAGAGAATACTCTGCCCACTGAAACTAAGGAGAGTGCTACCCTCCAGGTCTGCTTATAGAAGCTAACAGAGTCACCTGAAGAACAAGCTCTTAACAGTGACAACTAAAACAGCTAGCTTCAGAGATTACCAGATGGCGAAAGGCAAACGTAAGAATCCTACTAACAGAAATCAAGACCACTCACTATCATCAGAATGCAGCACTCCCACCCCACCTAGTCCTGGGCACCCCAACACAACCGAAAATCTAGACCCAGATTTAAGAACATTTTTCATGATGATGATAGAGGACATCAAGAAGGACTTTCATAAGTCACTTAAAGAATTACAGGAGAGCACTGCTAAAGAGTTACAGGCCCTTAAAGAAAAGCAGGAAAACACAGCCAAACAGGTAGAAATCATTAAAGAAAAACAGGAAAACACATCCAAACAGGTGATGGAAATGAACAAAACCATACTAGAACTAAAAGGGGAAGTAGACACAATAAAGAAAACCCAAAGCGAGGCAACGCTGGCGATAGAAACCCTAGGAAAGAGATCTGGAACCATAGATGCGAGCATCAGCAACAGAATACAAGAAATGGAAGAGAGAATCTCAGGTGCAGAAGATTCCATAAAGAACATCGACACAACAGTCAAAGAAAATACAAAATGCAAAAGGATCCTAACTGAAAACATCCAGGTAATCCAGGACACAATGAGAAGACCAAACCTACGGATAATAGGAATTGATGAGAATGAAGATTTTCAACTTAAAGGGCCAGCTAATATCTTCAACAAAATAATAGAAGAAAGCTTCCCAAACATAAAAAAAGAGATGCCCATGATCATACAAGAAGCCTACAGAACTCCAAATAGACTGGACCAGAAAAGAAATTCCTCCCGACACATAATAATCAGAACAACAAATGCACTAAATAAAGATAGAATATTAAAAGCAGTAAGGGAGAAAGGTCAAGTAACATATAAAGGAAGGCCTATCAGAATTACACCAGACTTTTCACCAGAGACTATGAAAGCCAGAAGAGCCTGGACAGATGTTATACAGACACTAGGAGAACACAAATGCCAGCCCAGGCTACTATACCCGGCCAAACTCTCAATTACCATAGATGGAGAAACCAAAGTATTCCACGACAAAACCAAATTCACACAATATCTTTCCACGAATCCAGCCCTTCAAAGGATAATAACAGAAAAGAAGCAATACAAGGACGGAAATCACGCCCTGGAACAACCAAGAAAGTAATCATTCAACAAACCAAAAAGAAGACAGCCACAAGAACAGAATGCCAACTCTAACAACAAAAATAAAAAGGAGCAACAATTACTTTTCCTTAATATCTCTTAATATCAATGGACTAAATTCCCCAATAAAAAGACATAGACTAACAGACTGGCTACACAAACAGGACCCAACATTCTGCTGCTTACAGGAAACCCATCTCAGGGAAAAAGACAGACACTACCTCAGAATGAAAGGCTGGAAAACAATTTTCCAAGCAAATGGACTGAAGAAACAAGCTGGAGTAGCCATTTTAATATCGGATAAAATCGACTTCCAACCCAAAGTTATCAAAAAAGACAAGGAGGGACACTTCATACTCATCAAAGGTAAAATCCTCCAAGAGGAACTCTCAATTCTGAATATCTACCCACCAAATGCAAGGGCAGCCACATTCATTAGAGACACTTTAGTAAAGCTCAAAGCATACATTGCACCTCACACAATAATAGTGGGAGACTTCAACACACCACTTTCTTCAAAGGACAGATCGTGGAAACAGAAACTAAACAGGGACACAGTGAAACTAACAGAAGTTATGAAACAAATGGACTTGACAGATATCTACAGAACATTTTATCCTAAAACAAAAGGATATAACTTCTTCTCAGCACCTCACGGGACCTTCTCCAAAATTGACCATATAATTGGTCACAAAACAGGCCTCAATAGATACAAAAATATTGAAATTGTCCCATGTATCCTATCAGACCACCATGGCCTAAGACTGATCTTCAATAACAACATAAATAATGGAAAGCCAACATTCACATGGAAACTGAATAACACTCTTCTCAATGATACCTTGGTCAAGGAAGGAATAAAGAAAGAAATTAAAGACTTTTTAGAGTTTAATGAAAATGAAGTCACAACGTACCCAAACCTATGGGACACAATGAAAGCATTTCTAAGAGGGAAACTCATAGCTCTGAGTGCCTCCAAGAAGAAACGGGAGACAGCACATACAAGCAGCTTGACAACACATCTAAAAGCCCTAGAAAAAAAGGAAGCAAATTCACCCAAGAGGAGTAGACGGCAGGAAATAATCAAACTCAGGGGTGAAATCAACCAAGTGGAAACAAGAAGAACTATTCAAAGAATTAACCAAATGAGGAGTTGGTTCTTTGAGAAAATCAACAAGATAGATAAAACCTTAGCTAGACTCACTAGAGGGCACAGGGACAAAATCCTAATTAACAAAATCAGAAATGAAAAGGGAGACATAACAACAGATCCTGAAGAAATCCAAAACACCATCAGATTTCTACAAAAGGCTATACTCAACAAAACTGGAAAACCTGGACGAAATGGACAAATTTCTGGACAGATACCAGGTACCAAAGTTGAATCAGGATCAAGTTGACCATCTAGACAGTCCCATATCACCTAAAGAAATAGAAGCAGTTATTAATAGTCTCCCAACCAAAAAAAGCCCAGGACCAGATGGGTTTAGTGCAGAGTTCTATCAGACCTTCAAAGAAGATCTAATTCCAATTCTGCACAAACTATTTCACAAAATAGAAGTAGAAGGTACTCTACCCAACTCATTTTATGAAGCCACTATTACTCTGATACCTAAACCACAAAAAGATCCAACAAAGATAGAGAACTTCAGACCAATTTCTCTTATGAATATCGATGCAAAAATCCTCAATAAAATTCTCGCTAACCGAATCCAAGAACACATTAAAGCAATCATCCATCCTGACCAAGTAGGTTTTATTCCAGGGATGCAGGGATGGTTTAATATACGAAAATCCATCAATGTAATTCATTATATAAACAAACTCAAAGACAAAAACCACATGATCATTTCGTTAGATGCAGAAAAAGCATTTGACAAGATCCAACACCCATTCATGATAAAAGTTTTGGAAAGATCAGGAATTCAAGGCCCATACCTAAACATGATAAAAGCAATCTACAGCAAACCAGTAGCCAACATCAAAGTAAATGGAGAGAAGCTGGAAGCAATCCCACTAAAATCAGGGACTAGACAAGGCTGCCCACTTTCTCCCTACCTTTTCAACATAGTACTTGAAGTATTAGCCAGAGCAATTCGACAAAAAAAGGAGATCAAGGGGATACAAATTGGAAAAGAGGAAGTCAAAATATCACTTTTTGCAGATGATATGATAGTATATATAAGTGACCCTAAAAATTCTACCAGAGAACTCCTAAACCTGATAAACAGCTTCGGTGAAGTAGCTGGATATAAAATAAACTCAAACAAGTCAATGGCCTTTCTCTATACAAAGAATAAACAGGCTGAGAAAGAAATTAGGGAAACAACACCCTTCTCAATAGTCACAAATAATATAAAATATCTCGGCGTGACTCTAACTAAGGAAGTGAAAGATCTGTATGATAAAAACTTCAAATCTCTGAAGAAAGAAATTAAAGAAGATCTCAGAAGATGGAAAGATCTCCCATGCTCATGGATTGGCAGGATCAACATTGTAAAAATGGCTATCTTGCCAAAAGCAATCTACAGATTCAATGCAATCCCCATCAAAATTCCAACTCAATTCTTCAACGAATTGGAAGGAGCAATTTGCAAATTTGTCTGGAATAACAAAAAACCTAGGATAGCAAAAAGTCTTCTCAAGGATAAAAGAACTTCTGGCAGAATCACCATGACAGACCTAAAGCTTTACTACAGAGCAATTGTGATAAAAACTGCATGGTACTGGTATAGAGACAGACAAGTAGACCAATGGAATAGAATTGAAGACCCAGAAATAAACCCACACACCTATGGTCACTTGATCTTCGACAAGGGAGCTAAAACCATCCAGTGGAAGAAAGACAGCATTTTCAACAATTGGTGCTGGCACAACTGGTTGTTATCGTGTAGAAGAATGCGAATCAATCCATACTTATCTCCTTGTACTAAGGTCAAATCTAAGTGGATCAAGGAACTTCACATAAAACCAGAGACACTGAAACTTATAGAGGAGAAAGTGCGGAAAAGCCTTGAAGATATGGGCACAGGGGAAAAATTCCTGAACAGAACAGCAATGGCTTCTGCTGTAAGATCGAGAATTGACAAATGGGACCTAATGAAACTCCAAAGTTTCTGCAAGGCAAAAGACACTGTCAATAAGACAAAAAGACCACCAACAGATTGGGAAAGGATCTTTACCTATCCTAAATCAGATAGGGGACTAATATCCAACATATATAAAGAACTCAAGAAGGTGGACTTCAGAAAATCAAATAACCCCATTAAAAAATGGTGCTCAGAACTGAACAAAGAATTCTCACCTGAAGAATACCGAATGGCAGAGAAGCACTTGAAAAAATGTTCAACATCCTTAATCATCAGGGAAATGCAAATCAAAACAACCCTGAGATTCCACCTTACACCAGTCAGAACGGCTAAGATCAAAAATTCAGGTGACAGCAGATGCTGGCGTGGATGTGGAGAAAGAGGAACACTCCTCCATTGTTGGTGGGAGTGCAGGCTTGTACAACCACTCTGGAAATCAGTCTGGCGGTTCCTCAGAAAACTGGACATAGTACTACCGGAGGATCCAGCAATACCTCTCCTGGGCATATATCCAGAAGATGCCCCAACTGGTAAGAAGGACACATGCTCCACTATGTTCATAGCAGCCTTATTTATAATAGCCAGAAGCTGGAAAGAACCTAGATGCCCCTCAACAGAGGAATGGATACAGAAAATGTGGTACATCTACACAATGGAGTACTACTCAGCTATTAAAAAGAATGAATTTATGAAATTCCTAGCCAAATGGATGGACCTGGAGGGCATCATCCTGAATGAGGTAACACATTCACAAAGAAACTCACACAATATGTACTCACTGATAAGTGGATATTAGCCCCAAACCTAGAATACCCAAGATATAAGATATAATTTGCTAAACACATGAAACTCAAGAAGAATGAAGACTGAAGTGTGGACACTATGCCCCTCCTTAGATTTGGGAACAAAACACCCATGGAAGGAGTTACAAAGTTTGGAGCTGAGATGAAAGGATGGACCATGTAGAGACTGCCATATCCAGGGATCCACCCCATAATCAGCATCCAAACGCTGACACCATTGCATACACTAGCAAGATTTTATTGAAAGGACCCAGATGTAGCTGTCTCTTGTGAGACTATGCCGGGGCCTAGCAAACACAGAAGTGGATGCTCACAGTCAGCTAATGGATGGATCATAGGGCTCCCAATGGAGGAGCTAGAGAAAGTAGCCAAGGAGCTAAAGGGATCTGCAACCCTATAGGTGGAACAACATTATGAACTAACCAGTACCCCGGAGCTCTTGACTCTAGCTGCATATATATCAAAAGATGGCCTAGTCGGCCATCACTGGAAAGAGAGGCCCATTGGACTTGCAAACTTTATATGCCCCAGTACAGGGTAACACCAGGGCCAAAAAGGGGGAGTGGGTGGGCAGGGGAGTGGGGGTGGGTGGATATCGGGGACTTTTGGTACAGCATTGGAAATGTAAATGAGTTAAATACCTAATAAAAAATGGAAAAAAAAAAGAAAAAAAAAGTTGGCATTCTGTTCTTGTGGCTGTCTTCTTTTAGTTTTGTTGAGGGATTATCTTCTTGTTTTTTCTAGGGCGTGGTTCCTGTCCTTGTATTGGTTTTTTTCTGTTATTATCCTTTGAAGGGCTGGATTCGTGGAGAGATAATGGGTGAATTTAGTTTTGTCGTGGAATACTTTGGTTTCTCCATCTATGGTAATTGAGAGTTTGGCTGGGTATAGTAGCCTGGGCTGGAATTTGTGTTCTCTTAGTGTCTGTATAACATCTGTCCAGGCTCTTCGGGCTTTCATAGTCTCTGGTGAAAAATCTGGTGTAATTCTGATAGGCTTGCCTTTATATGTTACTTGACCTTTTTCCCTTACTGCTCTTAGTATTCTATCTTTATTTAGTGCATTTGATGTTCTGATTATTATGTGTCGGTAGGAATTTCTTTTCTGTTCCAGTCTATTTGGAGTTCTGTAGGCTTCTTGTATGTTCATGGGCATCTCTTTCTTTAGATTTGGGAAGTTTTCTTCAATAATTTTGTTGAAGATGTTTGCTGGTCCTTTGAGTTGAAAATCTTCATTCTCATCAATTCCTATTATCCGTAGGTTTGGTCTTCTCATTGTGTCCTGGATTTCCTGGATGTTTTGAGTTAGGATCTTTTTGCATTTTCCATTTTCTTTGATTGTTGTGCCGATGTTCTCTATCGAATCTTCTGCACCTGAGATTCTCTCTTCCATCTCTTGTATTCTGTTGCTGATGCTGGCATCTATGGTTCCAGATTTCTTTCCTAGGGTTTCTATCTTCAGCGTTGCCTCACTTTGGGTTTTCTTTATTGTGTCTACTTCCCTTTTTAGGTCTAGTATGGTTTTGTTCATTTCCATCATCTGTTTGGATGTGTTTTCCTGTTTTTCTATAAGGGCTTCTACCTGTTTGGTTGTGTTTTCCTGTTTTTCTTTAAGGACTTGTAACTCTTTAGCAGTGTTCTCCTCTATTTCTTTAAGTGAGTTTAAATTCCTTCTTTATGTCCTCTACCATCATCATGAGATATGCTTTTAAATCCAGGTCTACCTTTTCAGGTGTGTTAGGGTGCCCTGGACTGGGCAAAGTGGGCGTTCTGGGTTCTGATGATGGTGAG
Organism: Mus musculus; assembly: GCF_000001635.26. Classification (NCBI taxonomy): domain Eukaryota; kingdom Metazoa; phylum Chordata; class Mammalia; order Rodentia; family Muridae; genus Mus; species Mus musculus. The sequence goes on along the minus strand of NC_000067.6, from coordinate 85,013,460 downwards.
TGGTCCTGGTTTCTGTTAGTAGGATTCTTACATTTACCTTTCGCCATCTGGCAATTTCTGGAGTTAGTTGTTATAGTTGTCTTTGTTTAGGGATTGTTCCTCTGGTGATTTTGTTACCCTCTATCAGCAGACGTGGGAGACTAGCTCTCTCCTCTGAGTTTCAGTGGTCAGAGCAGTCTCTGCAGGCAAGCTCTCCTCTTTCAGGGAAGGTGCACAGTTATCTGGTGTTTGGGCCTCCTCCTGGCTGAAGATGAAGGCCCAAAACAGGATCTTTCCCAGAAGCTGTGTTGCTTTGGCCAGGAAGGTGGTCGGTTGTCTGGAGCTGAAGATGGCGCCGCCTTAGAAGCTCTGTGGCTCTTGCCTGGCCCAGAAACTGCTGGCCTCTGTATTCCACACCCTCACCCATGCAGCCTGCCCTGTGCGGAGTCCCGGAACCAAGGTGGCTCCCTCCGGAGCCTGAGGCAGAAACCTCTCAGGCCGGGCGGACCCCTGTGCTCTCACCAGGAAGGTGGCCGGTTGTCTCTCTCCCAGAGTTCTTATCTCTTCCCAGAAGTTCTTCCTTCTACTTTCTGCCTTTGCTATAGGCCACTAGCTTTTTTTCCTTTTTCTTTTTTTAAAAAGAATTATTTATTTTATGTATATGAGTACACTGTCACTGTCTTTTTTTTTTTTTAACAGACAAAGGCTTGTTTTATTTTAAAGACTGATCCACATGAGGCCACAGCCAGGCCGCTATGTACAGACACAAGGGAAGCTTTATTTCTTGGTCTCCTCCTCCTTGGACAGAGTCTTGATGATCTCTTCCTTCTTGGCCTGGAGGCGCTCCTCCCAGCGCTTTCGTGCTTCCTTGGTCTTAGACCTGGGAGCCTCAGCCTGGTCAGCCAGGAGCTTCTTGCGGGCCTTGTCTGCCTTCAGCTTGTGGATGTGCTCCATGAGGATGCGCTTGTTTTTGAACACATTCCCTTTGACCTTCAGGTACAGGCTGTGATACATATGGCGGTCAATCTTCTTGGATTCCCGGTATCTCCTGAGAAGCCGGCGCAGGATCCTCATCCTTCTCATCCAGGTCACCTTCTCAGGCATCCGAGCATTGGCAGTACCCTTCCTCTTCCTTATGCCCATATGCCTGCCCTTCCGTCGGGCCAGGGTGTTTTTCCGGCAACGAGCCCGGGAATGGACAGTCACAGGCTTGCGGATGATCAGCCCATCTTTGATCAGCTTCCTGATCTGCTGACGGGAGTTGGCATTGGCGATTTCATTGGTCTCATTGGGATCCAACCAGACCTTCTTTTTCCCCCAGCGGAGGACACTAGAGGCAAGCCTCTTCTGTAGCCTGAGCATACTCATGGCTGCGGCCGCAGCAGCGAAAGGAAAGGCTGTCACTGTCTTCAGACACACCAGAAGAGGGCATCAGATCCCATTACAGGTAGTTGGGAGTCACCATGTGGTTGCTGGGAATTGAATTCAGGACTTCTGGAAGAGTAGTCAGTGCTCTTAAACACTGGTCCACCTCTCCAGCTCTTGTCGGTCAGCTTTTTAATAACACAATCAGAAGGTGAGAGAGGGAGTATTTACAAAACACTGAGACAGGAGATGCTTAACAATTTCAAAGTCCCACCTGTAACTGGATCTCTGCCAGTTCAGAAATCAGCATTATTATAATACAGAGACAACCTGTATATCTCTGGGTCAACCTGGTCTACAAAGTGAGTTCTAGAACAGCCAGGGCTTTTTACACAGAAAAATCCTGTCTTGAAAAGCTAAATCAATAAAAAATAAAATAAACAAATAAACAAACAAACAAATAGGTCAGTCTTGAAACCATATACACACAAACAATAAAGACTCAGCAAACTGTATTTAAATGTATTTGAACATATACATTCATATATGTATACATGGACATATACATACGTACATGTATGTGAATGTATTAGTCAGTACTATATTGCTATGAGGAGACACTATGACCCTGGCAACTCTTACAAAAGAAAACATTTAATTGGGGCTTGTTTACAGTTTCAAAAAATAGGTTTTCTCCATAGATGGAATAAGCCAATTCAAACCGAATTAAGAGTTGAAAAGGGCAGGTTTACCTTGGCAAGTTCATTGGCCCCAAGGAAGGAGGCCAAGGAAATTGCCATGCAAACAGGAAGACAGAGAAGGGGAAAAGAGAAAGGAGGGAGGGAGAGGGGGAGGGGGGAAGGATAGGGAGAGGTGTGAAATCCTTCATACTCCAAATTTAAGCTTGGATAAGATACAGAGGAAGGAGAGGGAGGAAGTGGTGGTTAAAGTCACTTGTAACTAACCGGGTTCCCCGTAAAACCTACCCTTCCCACATGATGTGCTGTTAATGAGACAGAAAGCGTGGGAAGTTGGACAAATAGTCAAAGAAGTTGGACTGCAAATATCCCTAAGAAATTAAGTCACTCAAGAAAGAAAATGCAACTTACCTAAAAATTCCAGACCTCATATGCATATTCCATTTACCCTAACTGCAGCCATGTCACTATTGTGTGGGACTTTGCTGACTCTGTTTAGCTTGGGAGCAGACACTGGCTGAAGTCAGACCAAACTTGGAAACTCTTTAAAAGCAAGAGGGAAAAAGTTGACATTTTTATCCTTGTAAGAGAATACTGAGTGAATTCTGGCCATTTAGAAGTTTCAGAAATTCAAACCACAGTTAGAAACCTGAATTATTCTTTTCCTCTGAGAAGGTCAAAGATTATGGCTGGGAATGTCTGCTGGGTAGCTAAGTAATGACATGTACTTACACTGGTGGAGAGAAATTATTTAAAAAATTATTTTTATTATTTAGTGTGTGATTTTGCTGCATGCATATATGCATCATGTGTGTGCAGTAACCCAGGAGACCAGGAGAGGACATTGGATCCCATAGGACTGCAGTTATATATGGTTGTACTGTAGATGCTGGGAATTGAACCTGGGTTCTCTGTAAGAATAGCCAGTGCTCTTAATCACTGAGGCATCTCTCCTATACCACCAGAGTATTCGTAAGGGATAAGAGGACCATGTGATGATGGGTCTGGCCTTGAGGACATTGGAAAAGACTGAGCCATAAGGCTTCCTGCCTCCAAGTGAGGAGCTCTCTGATAAAAGGTTGGAGGATACTATAGAGGGCGCTGCTGAAGGAGAGGGTGGAGGTGGAGTAAGAACCATCTACCAGAGGCAAGCATCCAGAGAGGTGAACTCTGATTGAGTTCTGTAAGAAAGAATGAGTAAGCACCAATTTTCCTACCCAACACACAAACGTGTAGCTCAGACTTTATTTTTTCAAAACCTTACTTTTAAAATGGGTTCTTAAATACTTTAACTCCCCCTTCTAGCCCTCCACCCACCAGAGGTAGTGGAAAAGAAAGGTTATGAGGATACAGGGGAGTTGGACCTGTTTAGAAATAGTTCTTTGGAGCAAATCCCATCTGCGTTGTCAGGAACTCAGCAGTTCAGTTCACAGGAATCAGCAGAGGCTGCTCCATCCACTTGAAAACACTTCACGAATATACTAGCAGTCCAGCTCAGTGGTGTCAGGATAGCAAACACAAGTCCTCACACAGATGAGACTCACCATGTGAGTCTGTTTTAGCAAAAATCCATGTGAGTCAGTATCAGATGACATCACTACGCCCATCAGCCTGAGTCCGAGGAAGTGACAAGAAGCAGAAGTTTTTTGGTGCATTTCTGTCAATGGAGTCACAACAAACAGAGCTCAGTAACACACTGTCAGATGAGCCAATACATGGGTGTCGTTTAGTAAAGAGTCCTTCATCAAACATCCATTCACGTGCTTGCTTTAGCAAAACATCCTTTCACCCATGTCTGTTTCAGGAAAACATCCTGTGATATAACTGACTTTCCTGAAAAACCGTAAGTCTCCACAAACACTGGCCTTTGCTACGGACAGTCTTTTCTCATCTTCCAACCCTGGAGGACTCACCAGAGAGGTGAACTCTGACTGAGTTCTGTAAGAAAGAATGAGTAAGCACCAATTTTCCTACCCAACACACAAATGTGTAGCTTAGAATTTTTTTCAAAACCTTACTTTTAAAATGGGTTCTTAAATACTTTAACGCCCTCTTCTAGCCCTCCACCCACCAGAGGTAGTGGAAAAGAAAGGCTATGAGGATACAGGGGAGGTGGCATGGAGGGGTGCTGCTTTCTGGCTTGCTCCTCTTGGCTTTGCTCAGTCTGTTTTCTCGTAGAACCCAAAACCACCAGACCAGGGATGGCACCACCTACAATGGGCTGGGCTTTTCAGTTTCAATGACTAATTAAGAAAATACCCTACAGACTTACCTGCAGCCTGATCTTATGGAGGCATTTTCTCAAATGAGGTTTTCTCCTCTCTGAAGATTCGAGCTTGTGTCAAGTTGACATAAAAATAGCCAGTATATGGGGACTTGCTAGGCGGGATAAATAATGACAAGGAGGCTTCTATAATAGTTTAAAGCTCAGGCCTTTGAGTTGGACAGTCTCCTGGCTACTCTAAACTTAACCTAACTAGCCAGTGACCCACCATATGGCTAGCTCTATACCTTTCTCTGCTCCCTCCATGTCCTTCTTGAATCTCCCACCTCTGCTTGAATCTCCCCTTAAATCATTCTCTGCCTGCAAGTTCTGCCCTCCATTTTCTTCTCTGACTATTGGCTGTCAGATCTTTATTGGGACTAATCAGCATCGAGACAATCTCTGGTACATTTCTAGATTGCCTCTAGGCATAGAGAGATGTCTGAACTTCAGCTATCTGAGCAGGTGTGGAAGGACAAGTATTTACAAATATAAGGCTGGTGATGGGCCATAGAAATGACAAAACCAATATCCTGCCAGCATTTAGTCCTTTGCCCTACAGAATTAACAATTGAAAACACAGAGACACACCATTACACAATGTGAAAAAAATATTATCCCAACAAGCTAGGATAGGTATCAAGATGCTATGATGAAACCAACCTAATATAACGAGAAATAAACCTGCTAGCAAGCTTAATACCATCTGCAATCTTAATAATGTAATTATCCTAACATAGCTGACATAGCCATGTAACATGCTCATGAGCTGAGAACACAGATAGACTTGCCTTGCATGCTTAGGTCCCTAGATTTGACTTCAAGCACTACCAAAGCAAGCAAGCAAACAAACAAACACCTACTAGTTCAAGACCTTTTTTGTAGTAAGAAATCAAAAGAAAGTCATAAATCCTAAGTTCTGACTGTTATAAAAAGGACATATTTTGGGGAGTGTGGGATATTATCCTATCTCTCATATTTACTAAACTGAGATTCTTATTCTTCTTCTTTTTTTAAAATTTATTCATTTTACAAACTAATATTGCCCTTTCTGTCCTCCCAGGACCCCATCACACAAGTCCTCCCTCCCCCATTTCATTCTACCTTCTTCTTATCTTTTGAGAAGAGGAAGGTGTAACACCCCCCCCCATATCAAGCCACTGAGTGACTAGGTGGATCCTCTCCCACTGAGGCCAGACAAGGCATTCATTTAGGGGCACGGGATCCACAGGCAGGCAGGCAAAAGACTCTCCAGTTTTGGTTGACCTTTATGAAGATCAAGCTGTTCATCTATTACATATGTGCAGGGGCCAAAGTCCAGCCTGTGCTTGCTCTTTGGTTGGTGGTTCAGTCTCTGGGAGTCCCTGAAGGTACAGGTTAGTTGACTCTGTTGGTCTTCCTGTGGAGTCCCTGTATTCTTTGGGTCCCTCAATCCTTCTCTTAACTCTTCCGTAAGCCTCCCTGAGCTCCATCTCATGTTTGGGTATGAGTCTCTAAATCTTTTTCCATTGTCTGCTGTGTGGAGCCTCTCAGAGGACAGTTATACTAGCTTCCTGTCTGCAAGCATAACAAAGTATCATTAATAGTGTGAGGGACTGGTTCTTGCTCATGGGATGGGTCTCGAGTTGGGCCAGTTATTGTTGGACATTCCTGCAGTCTCTGCTCCATCTTTGTCCCTGCATATTTTGTAGGCAGGACACATTTTGAGTCGAAGGCTTTTGGGTGGGTGGCTATCCTTATCTCTCCAGTGGGAGTCCTGCCTGGCTATAGGAAGTGACCACTTCAGGATCCATATCCCTCACTGCTAGAAATCTCAGCTAGAGTTGCACCCATTAGACCCTCTGGGGCTGCCCCCTATCCCAGGTCTCTGGCATGTTCTAAAGATTGGCCACTCCCATTTCTGATCTCCTTCTCTCTCCCCTGCTCTCCACATGTATGATCTCCACCTACCAGCCCTCTCCCCTTCCCATCCCCTTTTCCAACCAGTTCCCTCCTTCCATTAATGTCCAATATCTATTTTGTTTCCCCTTCTGAGAAAGATTCAACCATCCTTCCTTGGACCCTCCTTGTTATTTGACTTCTTTGGGTCTGTTGGTTATAGATAGCATGGTTATCCTGTACTCTATGGCTAACATCCACTTATAAGTGAGTACATATTATGCATGTCCTTTTGTGTCTGGGTTACCTCACTTAGGATGATATTTTAAAGTTCTATCCATTTGCGTGAGAAATTCTTGATATTCTTGTTTTTAATGGGTGAGTAGTAGTCCACGTGTAAATGAGCCACATTTTCTGTCTCCATTCTTTAGTTGAGGGAATCTGGGTTGTTTCCAGTTTCTGTTTATTATGAATAAAACTGCTGAGCATAGTTGAGCAAATGTCCTTGTGGGATGGTGGCACATCTTCTGGGTACATGCTCAGGTGTGGTATAGCTGGGTCTTGAGGTAGAACTATTCCCAATTTTCTGAGCAACTGCCAAGTTGACTTCCAGAGTGGTTGTACAAGTTTGTCCTCCCCCAGCAGTGTAGGAGTATTTCTCTTGCTCCACAACCTTGTCAGCATGTGTTGTTCTTTGAGTTTTTGATCTTAGCCATTCTGATAGGTGTAAGGTGGAATCTCAGAGTTGTTTTGATTTGCATTTCCCTGATGACTAAGGATGTTGAACATTTCTTTAGGTGTTTTTCAGCCATTCAAGATTCCTTTGTTGAAAATTCTCTATTTAGCTCTGTACCTCATTTTTTAATTGGGTTATTTGGATTATTGGTATCTAACTTCTTGAGTTCTGCTAAGGATCAACCTCAGCTTGGAGAGGGTTCTGAGGAAGGAGAGTGTTCACCACCAACCAAAAAAATGACTAAAAGTCAAATCATGGGTACAAGCTGATTAGCCTTGTAATCTGCTCAAGATGGCTCCCTAGACAGCTCTCTGTAGATAGCTCTTGGATCTGTAGTATGCTCAAGATAGCTTTCTGCTCAAGACAGCTTTCTGCTTCAGACAGTTTCCTCTGCCTGAGACAGCTCTCTTTTGCTCTCTTGCAGGAAAAAGATTGTAAAAGACCTGTATATGGGCTGGTGAGATGGCTCAGTGGGTAAGAGCACCCGACTGCTCTTCCAAAGGTCAGGAGTTCAAATCCCAGCAACCACATGATGGCTCACAACCATCCATAACAAGATCTAAAGCCCTCTTCTGGAGTGTCTGAAGACAGCTACAGTGTACTTACATATAATAAATAAATCTTTAAAAAAAAAAAAAAAAAAAAAAAAGACCTGTATTTGCTCTCCAAGCAGTTCTCTCTGGGTAGCTGCTAGAAAAAAATTCTAAAAGAACTCTGTTTTCTCTCCAGACAGCTCATCCAGGTTGCTTAGCTCTTGCAGACCAAAGCCCAGTCTTTCATTTGCATATCAATTCAGTCATTTTCTTGAGGTTCTTTTTTGGTTATCCCATGAGTCAGCATTTTATGACTGTAGCAACTTGATTCTAATAGAAGAACAGCAAATTCTTAAAAAACAAAATAAAACAAAACATGGCAAATGAATTCAGATATCTGCTTGCTATAAGTAAAGACAATAAGCTAGCTGGGTGGGATCCCCACCACTCCTGGGCTTCAACTAGCTCTGTCCCAGGCTAACCTTGAATTCAGGAATCTGCCTGAGTAGTCCAAACAATAAACTTAGCTGGTGGGATCTTGCCATGAAATCACCACTCTCTAAATCTTGTTATTTCCTTCCTTAATATCTTTCTGACAAGGTGGCTCACACTGCAGCAGCCTCTGTTTTTTAGGTCCATGAAGCCCCCTTCATGTAATTCATATTGCATCCTTATATTTTGCATAGTTGAGAATATATTGAACTCATGTTGCCAAACTCAGTCTATGAGACAGTTTTATTCATATCCTTCACCTGTTTGACTATATTTTCTTGTATTTCTTTATGTTTATTTGCTTCCTCTTTTAATGCTTTTGCTTGCTTGAATGTATTTTCATGTATTTCCTTAAGGAATTTATTCATGTCTTCTTTAAAGGCTTTTATTAGCTTCATTAGATTGAATTTAAAATCCTCTTTTTGTGCTTCAGTTTCATTAGGATATCCAGGGTTTGTTGTAGAAGGATAGCTGCGCACAACTCACCTCTGTAGGCTGTCCCAGATGGATCAATTGGGATAGTGGGCAACTCTTACTGGAATGGGATTGGTTGGGCAGGGTTCCAAGATCATTAGTTTTGGGGTTCTTGAAGGTTTCCACGGGGAAGTAGGATTCTCTTGGTTTCCCACAAGACTCCTCTGAACCGAAGAGTGAGTCCAGAGCTAGACAATGTAGCTCAGGGGACCATGTGCCACCCCCTGAGATTGTTCTTTAGAGGTGAAAACGACCAAAAGACTTTGTGTTATTGGAGAGTGACTAGACACAAAGATAGCACATTATATCCATCAGGTTGACTACTACCAAAACCAACCAACCAAATAGAAGACAACATGTTGGCAAAGTTTTAGAGAAAATGGAGCATTGGTCCATTGTTAGTAGCATTGTAAAATGTGTGAGAATATAGAAAGAAGCATGGAGTTTCCTTTAAAAACTTGAGCCGGGCTCGGTGGCACATGCCTTTAATCCCAGCACTTGGGAGGCAGAGGCAGGCGGATTTCTGAGTTCAAGGCCAGCCTGGTCTACAGAGTGAGTTCCAGGACAGCCAGGGCTACACAGAGAAACCCTGTCTCGAAAAACCAAAACCAAAACAAAAACAAAAACAAAAATTATCGTGCCCCAGTGGAACCATTGTGGTACGCTAGTTAGTTTTTCGGGCTGGTGAGATGGCTTGCCGGGTAAGAGCACCGACTACTCTTCCAAACATCCCGAGTTCAAATCCCAGCAACCACATGGTAGCTCACAACCATCTGTAACAAAAATCTGATGCCCTCGTCTGGAGTGTCTGAAGACAGCTACAGTGTCTAAATAAATAAATAAATAAATAAATAAATAAATAAATAAATCTTAGAACTGCCAAAATGATTTAGCAATTTCACTTCTGGACATAGATCCAAAAGAGTCAGAAGCAGAACATTAAAGAAATCTCAGCAAACTCTCCACTAAAGCATTATTCCCCATAGACAAGAGATTTAGTATTCCCTGCAGGCTCATGTACTGGAATACTTGGATGCTAGTTGGTGGGGTATTGTGTAACCCCTGAGATGTGGATCTGACTGAGGGAAATAGTCACTGGGAGAAGGGTGCTGGTTGCAAAAAGCACACCTTTCATCTCAAGAGGAATATCAGATAGTTTAGTCTGGAGCAAAATATGATTGAACAACCTGGGAGCACAGACGTAGGTTACCCCAAAAGCCATGTGGAAACAGTTTCATGATTTCTATGGTAAGAAAATAAAATCATAAATTAAGGCAATTTTCTAATACATTGGCGGGAATGCTGGATAGGTGGCTATAGCAAAGTGGGGGGACCGCTCTATCTGATGATAATCTTACCCTTTGGGTTGGTGGAAGCTAGGGGACTATTAGTATATTCTAAAAGGGTTTTAATCTTATAGTCACGGGCTACTAGGTCAACCACAGAGGTAGGTGATGCGTGGCTCTGAAGAGAGCATAAAATAGTCTAAGATAAGTTTTCCCTAGACTTGAAACATTCCAGCTCTTCATTCCCATGAAGATTCTACCAGTCAGTCACCATTATAGAATCCTTAACACAGGTGCAGCTTTAACTTCAGGTCACAGGACCTTACAGTTTGTAGTTTAATATTACTTCCTGATCCACTGAGATGTAAACAAGTATTTACAGTGATGAGCTGCCCCTGGGCCATGCCCACCCTGCCATGATGCACTGTACCCTCAAACCAAGAGGCAAAGCAAATGTGTGTCCTTTACATTGCTTCTTGTCAGGTGTGTCACCACAGAAACCAGACACTAGGAAGTGAGTCCCTGATGTCATTACTTGACAGGTGGTTTATAGACATTAGGAAGAGCTCTGTGGGAGAAATAGAAAGAGTTGGCCTTGTAGGCTAGAGCAGCCCTAAAGTTCAATGGGCTGTTCTAGTGGGAGATTTAAGGTTGAGACTGTCAACCAGGTTCATGAAGTTTCAGAAAGACTCTAACAGGAACTGGGGTGGTGGTCAATTATGTTACAGTTGGCATAGAGTCTGCCTGCATTCTAAAAATTTGAGTGAGACTGAATGTTAAAATATTTACATTTAATCTAAATTTAAAATATTTAAAATATAAAAATAAAATAATTTGTTTAGTGAGGAAAATTTCAAGGCAGTGTATCACCTGGGCTATAAAATGGTTACTGCCTACTGTATTTACCCAGATTTACAGTGAGGGAAGGTGAGAAGACAGGCAAAATGTGTAATTTGGAGAGAAGGACTATAAACTGGTTGAAGTTGTGACACTAATATGAAGTTTGATGAGCAAAGGTCCCCGACGCTTGTTAACGTTGGGGACAGAGCAGGTGTAGGTAAAGTACATGCAATTGTTAAAAGATTAGCAACATTAAAGAGATAACCTCCGACTTTGCACAAGGACAACAGGAAAGGTGCTTTGAGGGCAAGAACCCACTCATGGAAAGCTCCAGAAGATAGCAGTGTAAATTCATTTGCAATGAGAGTGCGTCTAACAATGACAGAGCCTCAAGGGAGCCCTGTTGAAAAATGGCTGCTTAACTAAGTAAGTGTCTTTTTAGTTCAGTTTTGAAGTCACAGAAAGCCTATGGTAGTTGTTCGAGGAGGACAGGCCGCATCTTGAGCTGACAGCAGCTGGGTACCATCTGCATGGTACTGATGTTGCAAGGTTCAAAATGCCAGAGTGAGGGAGTCATGAAAGCTTGCAACACGGTTCCAGGAGGCCACTGGAGCCAAGCAATGCATAGCAGGGTGTCGTGAGCGTGCTGTGTCACAAACAGAGGTAAACGTATTTATGTCTTTCTAAAACATTTTATTGAATAATAACAAATCCACAAGCAGTGGTTTCACTGGTAGTCATCTGTCAGATAGCTCCGCTTTCCTTAATGACCCTGGCCAAGGCAAACAGGCCATTCCAACATAATTACTAACTCTTAGCTGATACATTAAACATAAGTTTATAACTTACTAACAACATAAGTCATATGTAACATATCTCTATCTACCTCTATCCCTATATCTATATATTACAGGCTAGCTACCAAGAGTTAAGGTGGCAAACACTTGACAAGCCAGAGTTGGGAGACAGCTGGGAAGTCATAGGAGTCTGTCGGGTGAGATAACAAAGGACCCTGAGCCCTCTGGACAGGCACTGAAGTCATGGTTGGATTTGACTGCAGGGTCATGGTTGAGCTGTAGAGTTGAGTTCCACTGCAGAGTCTAAAAGGCAAGACTGGGTCCAGATGAATGGATGAGCAATTGCACTGGATGGCAGGGCAAGATGGATCAATAAGAGGATGGTAGATGGCAACTTGAGTAATCTGTGGCAAAGTGGGGACCAGGCTGAATCGAAGGCATTGGGACTTCAGGAATTCTTCACCCATTAGACCCTCGATGCACCTACGGAGTGGTCAGATGATAGGTTGGTGGGGACCATCACCATCACAGTGCCAGGTGTTCTCTTTAAAGGGCATAGATGAGGGAGCCATGTGCTTTCTCAGACTGGTATCTTTGGTTTGGTTTTTCTGATATGATTTTAATTTGCTTATAGGAATCTACATACAGTCCCAGTTCACTCTAACAAGTTTATAGAGAGGACCTTCTCTATACCCAGGAGTAAGTAATTTATCATCTGTGTTGTGTAGTCAGGGTTAAGCAGATGGTGCTGTTCATACTTCCAGCCAGGCACAGAGTCATCTTACATCTGCAAACAGAATCTAAAGCTTCTTGTAAAAAGAAGTCTCTCAGCCCGGCAGTGAGGTGAACACCTTTAATCCCAGCACCGGTGGGTCTCTGAGTTCGAGGCCAGCCTGGTCTACAGAGCAAGTTCCAGGACAACTAAGGCCACATAAAGAAACCCTGTCTCTAAAAATCCAGAGGACCCAGGTTTTGATTCCCAGCATCCACATGGTGGCTCAAAATGATCTTTTAACTCCAGCTCAAGGAGATCCAATGACTTCTTCTAGCCTCCGGGAGCACCAGGCATGATCGTGGTACACAGCTATACATGCAAGCAAAACAAAACACCCATATACAGACATAACTATGCATAGGCAACCCGCACTGTTACGAAAGGACTCATGGGCTAAAGGGTGCGTATGTAGGTCAGAGGATGAGTATTATGGAGAGCAGAGGATGAGTTTTGTGGAATTCAGGCTCCTAGAATGAGATTCAGGTTGCCAGGCTTACATAGCAAGCCCCATTACTCGAGGAGGCAACTCTTGATCCCACCACACATCTGGCGCACAAAAACTACTGCTTGCTTTAAGAAATGAGCTCTAGAATCTTCTGTTTCTCCCCCACAGTCTCTCTCCTCCCTTTCACCTCCCTCTGTCGTCGTCGTCTTCTTCTTCTTCTTCTCCTTCTTCTTCTTCTTCTTCTTCTTCTTCTTCTTCTTCTTCTTCTTCTTCTTCTTCTTCTTCTTCTCTTCCTCTTCCTCCTCCTCCTCTTCCTCCTCCTCCTCCTCCTCCTCTGTTGGGAGCCGCGCCCACATTCGCCGTTACAAGATGGCGCTGACATCCTGTGTTTTAAGTGGTAAACAAATAATCTGCGCATGTGCCAAGGGTTTTTATGACTACTTGTGCTCTGCCTTCCCCGTGACGTCAACTCGGCCGATGGGCTGCAGCCAATCAGGGAGTGACACGTCCTAGGCGAAATATAATTCTCCTTAATTAGGGACGGGGTTTCGTTTTCTCTCTCTCTTGCTTCTTACACTCCTGCTCCTGAAGATGTAAGCAATAAAGTTTTGCCGCAGAAGATTTTATTCTGTGGTGTTCTTCCTGGCCGGTCGTGAGAACGCGTCTAATAACAATTGGTGCCGAAACCCGGGACGAGAAAAAACTCGGGACCGGCGCAAGGGAGATCCCCCATTCCAGAACCAGAACTGCGGGTCGCGGTAATAAAGGTTCCCGTAAAGCAGACTGTTAAGAAGGATTCAACTGTATGAATTCAGAACTTTTCAGCTGGGGAACGAGAGTACCAGTGAGTACAGCTTTACGAGGTAAGTCTGGTCTTGAACTTTCTAAGGAAATTCAAGACAGTCTATCAGAAGTAAAGTGGAAAATGGCTTTGCAAGGTATATTTGGCCTTGAATTTTTTCTAGTGTTAGAAGCCCTTTTGTTCCTTTTCACATGTTATCAAGTGGTTAAGGCAGGGCGGATTCTAGAGGAAATTCAGGACAAGCTATCAGAAGTAAAGCGGGGAGAGAGAGTAGGAACAAAGAGGAAATATGGTACACAAAATAAGTATACAGGCCTTTCCAAGGGTCTTGAACCCGAGGAAAAGTTAAGGTTAGGTAAGAATACCTGGAGAGAGATTAGAAGAAAAAGAGGAAAAAGAAAAAAAAAAAAAGATCGATTAGCAGAGGTCTCTAAGAGATACTCGTCACTAGATGAGCTCGGGGAGCCAGCTCTTAGTAGCTCTGAAGCAGATAAAAAATTCTCCTCTGAAGAAACAGACTGGGAGGAAGAAGCAGCTCATTATGAGAAAAAAGGGTACCAGCCAGGTAAAGTGCTAGCTAATCAGTTAAGGAAGCCAAAAGCGGCTGGCGAAGGCCAGTTTGCTGATTGGCCTCAGGGCAGTCGGCTTCAAGGTCCGCCCTATGCGGAGTCCCCGCCCTGCGTAGTGCGTCAGCCCTGCGCAGAGAGGCAGTGCGCAGAGAGGCAGTGCGCAGACTCATTCATTCCCAGAGAAGAACAAAGGAAAATACAAAAGGCATATCCTTTTCTACTTAAAACTTTAAGTCAGTGGGGTTTACAGATAGCCACAGAAAAGGTCCAAATTTCTGATACAGGACAATTCTTGGGCTCTGTGGTGTCCCCAGATAAGATTGTGCCCCAAAAGGTAGAGATAAGAAGAGATCACCTCCATACCTTAAATGATTTTCAAAAGCTGTTGGGAGATATTAATTGGCTTAGACCTTTTTTAAAGATTCCTTCCGCTGAGTTAAGGCCTTTGTTTAGTATTTTAGAAGGAGATCCTCATATCTCCTCCCCTAGGACTCTTACTCTAGCTGCTAACCAGGCCTTACAAAAAGTGGAAAAAGCCTTACAGAATGCACAATTACAACGTATTGAGGATTCGCAACCTTTCAGTTTGTGTGTCTTTAAGACAGCACAATTGCCAACTGCAGTTTTGTGGCAAAATGGGCCATTGTTGTGGATCCATCCAAACGTATCCCCAGCTAAAATAATAGATTGGTATCCTGATGCAACTGCACAGCTTGCCCTTAAAGGTCTAAAAGCAGCAATCACCCACTTTGGGCAAAGTCCATATCTTTTAATTGTACCTTATACCGCTGCACAGGTTCAAACCTTGGCAGCCACATCTAATGATTGGGCAGTTTTAGTTACCTCCTTTTCAGGAAAAATAGATAACCATTATCCAAAGCATCCAATCTTACAGTTTGCCCAAAATCAATCTGTTGTGTTTCCACAAATAACAGTAAGAAACCCACTTAAAAATGGGATTGTGGTATATACTGATGGATCAAAAACTGGCATAGGTGCCTATGTGGCTAATGGTAAAGTGGTATCCAAACAATATAATGAAAATTCACCTCAAGTGGTAAAATGTTTAGTGGTTTTAGAAGTTTTAAAAACCTTTTTAGAACCCCTTAATATTGTGTCAGATTCCTGTTATGTGGTTAATGCAGTAAATCTTTTAGAAGTGGCTGGAGTGATTAAGCCTTCCAGTAGAGTTGCCAATATTTTTCAGCAGATACAATTAGTTTTGTTATCTAGAAGATCTCCTGTTTATATTACTCATGTTAGAGCCCATTCAGGCCTACCTGGCCCCATGGCTCTGGGAAATGATTTGGCAGATAAGGCCACTAAAGTGGTGGCTGCTGCCCTATCATCCCCGGTAGAGGCTGCAAGAAATTTTCATAACAATTTTCATGTGACGGCTGAAACATTACGCAGTCGTTTCTCCCTGACAAGAAAAGAAGCCCGTGACATTGTTACTCAATGTCAAAGCTGCTGTGAGTTCTTGCCAGTTCCTCATGTGGGAATTAACCCACGCGGTATTCGACCTCTACAGGTCTGGCAAATGGATGTTACACATGTTTCTTCCTTTGGAAAACTTCAATATCTCCATGTGTCCATTGACACATGTTCTGGCATCATGTTTGCTTCTCCGTTAACCGGAGAAAAAGCCTCACATGTGATTCAACATTGTCTTGAGGCATGGAGTGCTTGGGGGAAACCCAGACTCCTTAAGACTGATAATGGACCAGCTTATACGTCTCAAAAATTTCAGCAGTTCTGCCGTCAGATGGACGTGACCCACCTGACTGGACTTCCATACAACCCTCAAGGACAGGGTATTGTTGAGCGTGTGCATCGCACCCTCAAAACCTATCTTATAAAACAGAAGAGGGGAATTGAGGAGATTTTACCCCGAGCACCAAGAGTGTCGGTGTCTTTGGCACTCTTTACACTCAATTTTTTAAATATTGATGTTCATGGCCATACTGCGGCTGAACGTCATTGTTCAGAGCCAGATAGGCCCAATGAGATGGTTAAATGGAAAAATGTCCTTGATAATAAATGGTATGGCCCGGATCCTATTTTGATAAGATCCAGGGGAGCTATCTGTGTTTTCCCACAGAATGAAGACAACCCATTTTGGATACCAGAAAGACTCACCCGAAAAATCCAGACTGACCAAGGGAATACTAATGTCCCTCGTCTTGGTGATGTCCAGGGCGTCAATAATAAAGAGAGAGCAGCGTTGGGGGATAATGTCGACATTTCCACTCCCAATGACGGTGATGTATAATGCTCAAGTATTCTCCTGCTTTTTTACCACTAACTAGGAACTGGGTTTAGCCTTGATTCAGACAGCCTTGGCTCTGTCTGGACAGGTCCAGACAACTGACACCATTAACACTTTGTCAGCCTCAGTGACTACAGTCATAGATGAACAGGCCTCAGCTAATGTCAAGATACAGAGAGGTCTCATGCTGGTTAATCAACTCATAGATCTTGTCCAGATACAACTAGATGTATTATGACAAATAACTCAGCAGGGTTGTAAACAAAAGTTTCCGGGATTGTGTGTTATTTCCATTCAGTATGTTAAATTTACTAGGGCAGCTAATTTGTCAAAAAGTCTTTTTCAGTATATGTTACAGAATTGGATGGCTGAATTTGAACAGATCCTTCGGGAATTGAGACTTCAGGTCAACTCCACGCGCTTGGACCTGTCGCTGACCAAAGGATTACCCAATTGGATCTCCTCAGCATTTTCCTTCTTTAAAAAATGGGTGGGATTAATATTATTTGGAGATACACTTTGCTGTGGATTAGTGTTGCTTCTTTGATTGGTCTGTAAGCTTAAGGCCCAAACTAGGAGAGACAAGGTGGTTATTGCCCAGGCGCTTGCAGGACTAGAACATGGAGCTCCCCCTGATATATGGTTATCTATGCTTAGGCAATAGGTCGCTGGCCACTCAGCTCTTACATCTCACGAGGCTGGTCTCATTGCACGGGATAGAGTGAGTGTGCTTCAGCAGCCCGAGAGAGTTGCACGGCTAAGCACTGCAATGGAAAGGCTCTGCGGCATATATGAGCCTATTCTAGGGAGACATGTCATCTTTCATGAAGGTTCAGTGTCCTAGTTCCCTTCCCCCAGGCAAAACGACACGGGAGCAGGTCAGGGTTGCTCTGGGTAAAAGCCTGTAAGCCTAAGAGCTAATCCTGTACATGGCTCCTTTACCTACACACTGGGGATTTGACCTCTATCTCCACTCTCATTAATATGGGTGGCCTATTTGCTCTTATTAAAAGGAAAGGGGGAGATGTTGGGAGCCGCGCCCACATTCGCCGTTACAAGATGGCGCTGACATCCTGTGTTCTAAGTGGTAAACAAATAATCTGCGCATGTGCCAAGGGTTTTTATGACTACTTGTGCTCTGCCTTCCCCGTGACGTCAACTCGGCCGATGGGCTGCAGCCAATCAGGGAGTGACACGTCCTAGGCGAAATATAATTCTCCTTAATTAGGGACGGGGTTTCGTTTTCTCTCTCTCTTGCTTCTTACACTCCTGCTCCTGAAGATGTAAGCAATAAAGTTTTGCCGCAGAAGATTTTAGTCTGTGGTGTTCTTCCTGGCCGGTCGTGAGAACGCGTCTAATAACACTCCTCCTCCTCTTCCTCCTCTTTCTCCTCCTCCTCCTCCTCCTCTTCCTCTTCCTCCTCCTGCCTTTCCTCTTCCTCCCTCTTCCTCCTCTCTCTTCCTCTTCCTCTTCCTCCTTTTCTTCTTTATTCTTTTATTTTTATTTAAACAGCCCAGGTTCTGCAAATCACTGGGGGTGCTCTTCTATGTTCCATGCCTTCATGGAACACGGATACTCTCCCAGCCCCCAGTAGCAGAGAGCACCTCACTGCTTTGCAAATTCCAGTCCTTCTGGTTGGTTTCTCTTAGTCAGCACTATAACTGCCATCCCTGTCGAGAACAGAGCACACTGTGTGCTCCCACCACCACCACCACCTCTTCCTCATAGTCACCCAGAAGAAACCCTATCTTCCTGCTCTCTCTGTGTCCCACACCCATAGGTACCACCTTAAATAAGTATTGCTTTCACAAGGAAATCCCCCCCCAACTCCCAACCCTCCTCCTCCCCTCCTCCCCCCTTCTCACCCCTCCCACTCCACCCCCACCCCCACCCGCCCCAGTCCAGGGGCAGGAGCATAGATAGGTCTCCAGATGTGGCTTGCCCCAGGGACTTCTCTTCAAGGCTCTTTCAGACTTTTGGTCAATTGTCTGTGTGCCTTCTGTTTACTTTGTGGGTGGCACTGGAGGTCAGAAGTGGATCAGTCTTGTTTTCTGTTTTGTGTCTGGCTACCTTGTGCCTCTGTTTATACCTAAACAACTAACAAATCAGGACAGTGGCCAGGACACTATGAATGCCCATACCAGGGCCTATGCTTCCCTCTGCTGGACGGTCCTTGTACTGCGCATTGCGTGGATTGTTTCTCTGGGACCTTATGCAGAGGCTTGATTGGACGGGGTAAACCCATGCCCTTGCCCATCATGCTGTCATTTGATTGTCATGATGAAACTCAAGAAAAAGGTAAAAGACTCAGAGGAGCTAAAATCCACTTAGGTGCTTCTGAATGCTTTTTTTTCCTTTACAATGAAAAAGCGAATATTCCCAGATGCCTCTTTAGTCTTTTTTTATGAAACACTTAAGGAAGCAGGAGCCCAGATCCATGCTGACTGTTGTCCTCCTACAGCTTCCCCTGACTTCCAGCACATGCCCCTCCCATATTCATATCTCACTGAATCCAGTTGATTCTGGGTGTGGAGCCATCTGCTGGAGCATGGGCAACCTAGGAGGTACCACACACCCCATCAGCTGGCAAGTTCCTCCTGCAGAGATGATACAGAGATAGCTCTGATCTGTCTGCATCCCAGGGCCAGCTCCCTGTCACTGTCAGGGTTCCTCACTCTCCCCATGTCTGAGCCACTCACCCCATCTATTAAGTGGATGATGCTTGCCTTCTTTTTGTTGGAATGAATGATGCAATTCTTGATGGTCTTGATCTGTCTGGGACGTCTCCAGCCACCCTACTTCAGCCCTTCCCCCTCACCCAGGCCCTTGGTCCACGGGTCATCCCTGGACATGCCACCTTCTCAGGTGTAGCCATCACCTTAGCATTTCCCCCTGTGTTCTGGAAGCATCCACAAGCTGCTCTTTGGATTGCTAATTAGGTTTTTTCCATCCCATCTCTCCCCTTCCTTATCAGGCTTCCTCCATAGAAGCTCCTTCACATAAGGAAATTCTTTTTTATCTTTAATTGCTTACTTACAGGCTCCCGGCTGTTTGCTCACGCTAATGAGGGCCTACACCAGCTGTTGCAGCTCCTTAGACTAGGGCTGGCTACTGCTGAGGAGTCACACACAGGCTGCCCCTCAGGCTCCATCTTGTACTGAAATGGGCAAAGGAGGCTAAGCCAAGCACCAGTGAGAACTCACCAGCAGACTGCCCTTTCTGGTCAGGTTCATGGCTTTAGAAGTCCTCAGAACTAAAGGCCCATTGCATTTGGGATACAAGGGGTACCTGCAACAGGCAAAAGAGGGGGTGATGCTCGTGGCCTGACCCTGCAAGTGAACTTGCTGCTCACAGCACCCCAAGCCCCCACTGCCCCTTTATCTGTTGCAAGCATATTCAGGACATCCGACTTCTTTACTTACTATAGAGAATTAGCAAAGATGTTTCCATGGAGACAGAGAACCATAGATCCCCACACTGTGCTAATCTGCCCACCCCACGGGGTTTATAACAGTAGTTCAGGGTTCCCTGTGACTCTGCTTCTCCCTCAAATTAGGATCTGATAGCAGCAAACCTCCTACTCAAATTGGGTAACTGCACTGCAACCTCAGTGGTCCTTCTAGGAAACCACAGAGCCAAGAGTCTGCCTCTGGCTCCAGATTCTCATCTACTGTACTGTTTTTGAAAGGATACTGGAGATGGGTGATGGGACAAACCAGTCCACATGCTAGCCTGAATGCCAGCCTGGCTCCTTCTAAGCTGGGCATCCTTTGGGGCTCTTTAGATCCACGCCCTTCGGTCCTGGAAGCTCCTCCTCCCACAGCATAACACTCCTGGCTCCATCTTCCCAAAGTAATTAATTAATTAATGTTCTTCTCTTACACCAACCTCAAACTCAACACTCATTTACAGCACTTTCCTCTGTCTCCAAGAGACAGCCCTGCATGAACTCTCCCTGAGGGGAAGGAAGCAGGAACTACCAAGAGCTATTTTTAAAACCCTTTCACAAATGTTTCAATTGACTCTTAGCTTGAGATCCCTGCTCTGAGCTTCCGAGCTGCCAAATCTTTCCTGGTGCAATTGGCAGACTTGTCCTGAAGTTGGGCTGTCTGCAGGTGATGACCTTGGACCTCATCTCTCAGTGCAGGTCACTTCACTTATCTGAGTCTGTTTGCTCTCCCAGTTCCAGAGAAGACCAAGAATGACGCTGTGGATTTCTCTCCCACACTCCCTGTGACCTGTGGTAAGGCCAAAGGGACTTTGTTCCAAGAGAAACTGAAGCAAGGTGAGTGCCTGCTCTTCTGATGCTCTGGTCCCGGGATGATGGGTAGGCTGGAAGGGAAGAGTGTGCCTGTTGAGTAACTTGTCAAGAAACAGACCCTGCTAGCCAGGCTGTAAGAGGGAAAAAACAAAAGCTACAACAAAAAGACTTCCCAAGAAGTTTCCAGACTTTTCCGTGGAGATGCATCTGGAAACCACATGAGCCGTCTGCCTGTGAGCCCTCTGAACTAGACACTGTCCTTGCTACAAGAATCTGCCCCACTCCCTCGGTGGCCTGTAGGGATTATGGTCCGCTGAAGCTAAGAGAGGGAGCCTCTTCTTTCACCCCAGAGGAATCCCCTCTTGCTCTGGGACGGTGAAAAGCCATAGCGGGGAGACTCAAAGGTCTGTGGTAAAGTCACAGAGGATCCAAGTGGGTCCTGGAATGGCCTGTCTTTTTCTTACAGGAGCCTCAAAAAAGTGCATTCAGAATGAGGCAGGAGATTGGCTCACTGTAAAGGAATTTTTAAATGAAGGGAGAAGGGCCACATCAAAAGCCTGGAAGGGCGTTATATGTTGTAACGGGGAGACATTAAGACATCTGGAGCAGGTATTGTAATAACCAAGGGTGATGGATTCATATCCTGGAAGAGTGGGTGGAAATTCAATAGCAAAAATGTAGATAAATTCCCATCTTGACTCAACAGCATGACTTACAAAGAGCCAGATGTTCAAGCAGAAAACATTGTAGATGGCAAAGTTAGAACCACAGATAGATGCACATGATGAAGACCTAGTGCAAGCAGAATATGCTGAGAGTAATGGAGGCCAAGGTTTCTGTGATCAAGTAAGATTTAAGAAGCTTAGCCGGGCATGGTGGCACAAGCCTTTAATCTCAGCACTTGGGAGGCAGAGGCAGACGGATTTCTGAATTTGAAGCCAGCCTGGTCTACAGAGTAAGTTCCAGGACAGCCAGGGCTACACAGAGAAACCCTGTCTCAAAAAACTGAAACAAACAAACAAAAAGCTTTAAGAAGCTTAGCCTGGTGAGTTTGAGTAGGGATTGGAAGGAAACCAGCTGCAGCCAAAGAATTCCTTGTGTCCTCAGTCTGATAAGACTTTATTGAAAGCCTGGTTCATATGGAACGTGTGAGATATTTTCAGCCACTTCAACTGTAGCAATCTCCCTTCTACACCTTGTGACACTCTCTTTCTAACTTGTAACAGTTGCAGAAGGCATGAGTCATTGCAATTCCTAGACATAGCCTCCCCATAATATGCAAACCATTATCACAAGGTGCCGCCCAGTGTTCGTTTCCTCCTCTGGGTATCCAGGCTCATTAAACACCAACTAAACGGGGGCAGGTGGGTGCAATACAGGATCTTAGTTGATGGTGAGAGCACAAGAAACAAACAGCCTTCTCAGGAGACAGCTCCTTTAATTGGAGCAGAAGAAAGGCCATTTATATCTTTGGGGAATGGGTAGAGGCTTTTGAGGGGAATAGACATCATTGACCAGAGCCAGGGTTCTGGGAATACCTTATTTGCATGAAGAGGAATCCCAGGTGCTTGCCAAATGTGACCTTATAAGGAGAGAGGAAGTTGAACCTGTAACCTGGCTGCCAGGCTAAAGGGCCACCTCAGGGTTGGCAGAGGTTGGGAGTGTAAGGCTACGTGGACCTGGACGTGCAGGCCCAGGGCAGGAAAGGAACAGTCCTATTCCTGCTGGTCTCAAAATGAGATTTTGGGGGTTTGGATATACCTTGACTTCTGTCTTGACACACACACACACCTGCCCCAGTTGCATGGCTCCCCAGCTCCACAATAGGGGCACCAGCAATATGGCACGGAGGCAAGCTTCAAACCTGAGTTTGATCACCAGAACCCAAGTAAATGTGGAAGGAGAAAACTGACTGCACAGAGTTGACCTCTGACCTCCATGTATGACTGTGGCGAGTGCTCATTCCCATAGTAATAAATAAAGGGTTTGTTTGTTTGTTTTTTCTAAATACACACCAAACATCACAGGGATGACCATGTATGGGTTTTACCTGGAGAGGATGAATGGAAAAAGAAAATGGGGAAGGGACTGAGGAAGGAGAGCTTGGGCCTTAGGTCTAAGTAAAGGGGAGAGTTACCTTATCACTAAGGGAAAACTTAAAAGGGGAGTGGTTTGGGGAAGCTCGTTTCTCTTCCCACACCTAATCTGATATCTAGATACAGGTGTTTCCTAAAGGGGGGAAACATCAATATTCACAAGAGAAGAAACTTCCAGAATAATCTCACTTGTCAACCTCTTCTCTTTCAGAAAGGACTTTTGTTCTGTACCTCCAAGAGTAAACCTCAAAAGAAGGGTGCCTAGCAGATGAACTCCTGACCTGATATGTGCTCAGCTCCTTTGCTCGCTCGCACTCTGTCTCTGTCTCTCTGTCTCTCTGTCTCTCTCTGTCTCTCTCTGTCTCTCTCTCTCTCTCTCTCTCACTCTCTCTCTCTATCTATCTCTCTTTGTGTATCTGAACTTTGCCTTTGAGCCTCTGAGTGTCCCAGCTCTGAAGTCCTTCGTAGTTGTGGTCCTCATCACAACTGACCCAGCACTGGGATACATGCTCACGATGTCCTTGTTCACAGCTGACTTACAATGGCAAAGTGCATGAATACTAGACAGTAAAAATAAAGCTGTTGGTGTCTCTGTGCGTTTGAAAACTATCTTGATATTAAAATGGATATAAACTAAAGGTGTCCAAAGGAGACGGCTTTCGTGCAAGAAGTAAGCATGAGACCAAGTGTTGTTCAATGCCACACACTTAGTGCTTGTGGCAAGATGATCCAACCAAGCTTTGTCTGCAGAGACCCCCCTCCCCCTCCAGGGCAAAGGGCAATCACCTGGCAGAGTCACTAACTGTCCTCAGCCTTCCTTACCCCTTAGGTGTGTTCTCCAGGCATAGTCCTACCCATAAGCTTCTTTCAAATGAGAACTTCTAGCAGAGATGGTGCTGTGTCTCCTTGGCTTGAGCCTTGGCCAGTTTCATTCAAAGTTTAAAGCAAAGATTCCCCCCCCCCTGCCCCCATGTCACTTACAATGTAAACCAACCTTTATCATGCTGATTGAAAGACACTGAGGTCAAGAATGCTTAGTGTGTGGTCACTACCAAATTCCATTGATATTATAAAATATATTGATACTAGGTAAACTTTTAAGACACATATAAAATCCCATAGCCATTGCTATGGCCTTGATGTTCCTTATCAAGACCTGTGTTGAAATTGAATCTCTATCATGAGTTAGTAGGAGAGAAGCTTAAGTCATGTACGGCAGTGGTTCTCACCCTGTGGGTCGAGACCCCTTTGGTTCTCAGGGGTCACCTAAAATCATCGGACACATCAGATATTTACATTACAATTCATAGAGGCAGCAAAGTTATAATTACGAAGTAGCAATAAAAATAATTTTATGGTTGGGGGTCACCACAGCATGAGATACTGTGTTGAAGGGTTGCGGCATTAGGAAGGTTGAGACCCACTAACTTACACAGTATTTGGAGGTGAGACTCAGGAGGTAACGGAGCATAATGAGGCCATGAAGGTAGAGGTAGAGAGAGCCCTTGTCCATTAGGACTGTGCCCGTGTAGGAAGAAGGGGTGAAGCCAGGTTGGCACCTCACACCTACCATCCC
The DNA here is from genome assembly GCF_000001635.26 of Mus musculus. Classification (NCBI taxonomy): domain Eukaryota; kingdom Metazoa; phylum Chordata; class Mammalia; order Rodentia; family Muridae; genus Mus; species Mus musculus. Next base: position 84,989,326 of record NC_000067.6, on the reverse strand, counting down.
AGCCCTGACGAAGCTGTGGTCACAGACTCAGACCCTCATTCGTAAGTGTGAACAAACAACTAGAAACCTGCAAAGAATCAATAGGAAAAAAAAGAAAGAAAGAAACGCTGGGCAGTGGTGGCGCACACCTTTAATCCCAGCACCTGGGAGACAGAGGCAGGCGGATTTCTGAGTTCGAGGCCACCTGGTCTACAAAGTGAGTTCCAGGACAGCCAGGGCTATACAGAGAAAACCTGTCTCAAAAAAACAAAATACAAAAGAAAAGAAAAAAAAATTAGGGGAGGGGAGGGGAGGGGAGGGGAGGGGAGGGGAGGGGAGAGGAGAGGAGAGGAGAGGAGAGGAGAGGAGAGGAGAGGAAAGGAAAGGAAAGGAAAGGAAAGGAAAGGAAAGGAAAGGAAAGGAAAGGAAAGGAAAGGAAAGGAAAGGAAAGGAAAGGAAAGGAAAGGAAAGGAAAGGAAAGGAAAGGAAAGAGTGATTTCCTGACACGAAGAGTATATGGAAGATGGGAACAGGAGGATCAGTTCAAGCTCAGCCCTTCTCTACTCAATCCAGGACCCACCCAGCCTGAAGGATGATGCTCTCACTTAGAGATTGGGGCTCCCACTTTAATTAAATGAATCAAAATAACCCCTCACAGACACACCCAGAGGCACATAAGGCCTCACAGATGTACCTCATCTCCTAGGTGGCTACAATGCCTGTCAAGCTGGCAACATTAATCCTCACCAGGATGTAAGGTTTTCAGACATTGTTTCCTTTGCTCCCTTGTCCTGGAGGGGAAGGGGGGTCAGCACTTTCTTGACAGTAATGCTGACTGTTTATTAGCCTCTGCTTTGAAGAGAAGAGTTACGGCAAAGTCTGCTTAGATCCAACACAACTCAAACACCAGGTCTATGGCCACAACAAAAAACTTATTGTAATCAAGCATCTATTGATTGATCGGGGATACAGAACAGTGATCGGGAGCTGACCTGTGACCCCAATCAGAATGTACAGAGCTTTTAAGCTTGAAATTCACACACATCTGTGCCAAGTGACAGTTACATTTCCCATCTATCAGGATTTAGGGAGAGGGGACTTTCAGAAACAGTCCATTGTGGTGGTCAGCTCCTGTTCTTTCCCCCTCTGCTTTAAGGATCTCAATGGAGCTGAGTGGCAGCCTTCAATACTTCCTCGTATATGACCATTAAAAAATTACCAACACCCTATTTGGTATATTTGATGGACCTTACTGGAGCAGGAAAAATTTGAATAAACTTAAAGTGAGTATCTATAGGACTGACGATGGGATGGATTTGGAAGGTGAGAGATAAGACAAAGGCAGGCTGAAGCCCCAGGTCTGTGGCGTATGGAGCCTGTTATATAAAATGGAAGTTCCAAAGAAGGAGCAGAGCGCGATTGGAGGGTGGGTTGCAGAGGAGACGTGGCTGAGCATTAGAACCCGAGGAGCTAAGGAGAGGCGAGGCACATGAAGCTAAGGACACAGGTGGAAACTGCAGCAGGAGAGTGACTCTAGTCATCTGGACAGACTGTAGCTAAGGATGGAAACCTGGGGAATTCCATCGGTTGCATGTGGAGGGGGAGAAGGACCTGGGAAGGAAAGTGGTCCAGCAGTCAGGTGATACAGCAAACCACCAAGACTGATGCAGAAGGACCGACTTCTCCTGAAGGCAGAAATGGCCCTGGGCACAGAACGGTTGGCCTTGTCACCTTGGCTACTTCCCTTCTCCAACTCACTCACCCAGCCCAGTCCTCAAGCATGTCTCATGGCTGTCCCTCAGATGGCCACAAGAAGGTAGGAATTCCTTCTGAACAGGTGTCCTAGTGCAACTCTCTAAACATACCCAGTCTATATAAGAAGTTAAAGCCCTAGAATGCTGCCCAAGACTGTAGAGCACTTACCTACCACTAGAGAGCACTGTGGGTCCCTCTTGACACTGGAAGCTAAAAGGAACTAGTGAGGCCTTTTAAGGGAACAGGAATCCTCTAGATGGCTGTCATCAAACACAAGTAACATGAGAGTCAAGCAAGAACAGAAGTAAGTCTATCAGAGAACTAAGAGTGGCAAAGAACAACAAGCCAAACGCTCTTGCTTAGGCACATGTGTGTGGGAGGGCTCTTTATGCGGGCAAAAGGTCTCTTTTAGCTGTTGGCCACACGTTTCAAGCCTCCCAGCCAGTGTAATGAAGTGGCTGAGATGTGCTCTGTGTTGTGATCTGGAAGAGACCTTTGTGGCCTCATTTCTTATTTAATCAGGTTGGGTCTAGTAGCAGGCCCAGGTTAAGTGTCCCACTGCTGGCTCAGACATGTCTGCTGGACCTTCCCATCTCCAAAAATGCTTCAGTTTACTTGGAGAAGCTCAAGGACAAGGATTCCAGGAGGAACCACAAATTACAGGGGGCTTTTGGAACTGATAGAGAAATTTTGATTGTACAGTGTTTCAGAACTGAATCTGACATTTTTTTAGATAGATTCTCACTATGTAGCCCAGGCTGGCCTGGAGGTCCCTGAAATCCACCTCCCTCTGCCTCTCCACTGCTGGGAATGAAGGTGTGTGCTACCATTCATTCCCAGTCTGAGAAGTTCCTTGCTTTTTAAGGCTACTTAATATCCCACTGTGTGCTGTATGCTTATACAACACTTTGCTTAGCCATTCATCTGTCATGGATAATATTTTTTGATTAAAGGGGGGCACACACACATACCACAGTGTTCGTGTGGGCATCAGAGGACATTTCTCTTCATCTACCTTTATGTAGGCTCCGAGGACTAAACTCAGGCTGTCAGGTTTTTACAGCAAACACCTTTGCCCACTGAGCTCTTTTGCCAGCCCTGTGGTGGATATTTGAGTTATTTCCTCTTAGTATGACTTCCTCTCCATATGACAGACTACCTGGCAAGAAGCAACTTAAGACAGGAAGGATTTATTCTGACTCACAGTTCAAAGGTAATCAAGGCAGAGAAGGAAGAGTGGAAGATACCAACCCCGGCTATGGTGGTAGGAATATGGGGCCATTTGTTCACATCTTACTGATCCAAGAAAGCAGAGAGACACAGGAAGTGGGGTCAGCCTATGAACCTTAAGGCTCATGCCCCAGTGACTCACTTCCTCCAGCTAGGTTCTACCTCCCAAAGGTTCCATAACATCCCTAAACACCACAATCAACTGGAGATCCAGTGTTCAATGCCTTTGGCATGAGCCGTTGGCAGACATTTTACAACCAAATAATAGCATGCGGTCATGACTTCCATAGGTACATGGTCATCTGATAATGCAAATGCATCCAGCCCAAGTTTTAAAATTCCCAGTGTCCTAACAGTTTAAACATTACCCAAATAGTCCAAAGTCTCTTCTGAGACTAAAGTCAATCTCTTATGTTAATCCCTATTAAATCAAAAGGGGTATCCACTTCTTTCCAGCATACAATGGCACAGAACACACAGTTCCATTACTAAAGGAAGGAATAAGCACAGTCAGGAAATATCAAACCAAATTAAGACTGAAATCCAACAGGGCAAATGCAAAAACACCCTGTGGCTCCACGTTCCGCATTTGGGACTGATGACCTCATCTGTGCTCCTGTACGTAGGCTTGATTAGCCCTGGCCCTCCAGCTCTGTTGCCCGAAGCCATTGTAGTTCCTCTCATGGGCCATTTCCACCCAGTGACTGCAGCTTGCCTTGGCAAACTTCCTGGATTTCTGATCTCCATTGTAATATAGGCTTTACCTTTACAGCTTCATGCACAGCAGACTCGGATATCCCATGAAGAGAATATGGCCTGGTGTTAGTGTGTAAAGGAATGTGTTAGGGGTTTCTTTTTTTTAATTTTTAATAATTTTTATTAGGTATTTTCCTCATTTACATTTCCAATGCTATCCCAAAAGTCCCCCATACCGTCCCCCCCACACACACTCCCCTACCCACCCACTCCCAATTTTTGGCCCTGGCATTCCCCTGCATATAAAGTTTGCAAGTCCAATGGGCCGCTCTTTCCATTGATGGCCGACTAGGCCACCTTTTGATACATATGCAGATAGAGTCAAGTGCTCCCGGGTACTGGTTTGTTCATAATGTTGTTAGGGGTTTCTGTTGTCATGGTTGTTGTTGTTGTTTTCAGGTTGTGTCTTGCCTTCTGGAGGGTGAGAGGTAGGTTTTGGGTTTTGGTTTGTTTGGATTTTTTAAGACAGGGTTTCTTTATGTGGCCTTAGTTGTCCTGGAACTTGCTCTGTAGACCAGGCTGGCCTCGAACTCAGAGACCCACCTGTGCTGGGATTAAAGGTGTTCACCTCCACTGCCGGGCTGAGAGACTTCTTTTTACAAGAAGCTTTAGATTCTGTTTGCAGATGTAAGATGACTCTGTGCCTGGCTGGAAGTATGAACAGCACCATCTGCTTAACCCTGACTACACAACACAGATGATAAATTACTTACTTCTGGGTATAGAGAAGGTCCTCTCTATAAACTTGTTAGAGTGAACTGGGACTGTATGTAGATTCCTATAAGCAAATTAAAATCATATCAGAAAAACCAAACCAAAGATACCAGTCTGAGAAAGCACATGGCTCCCTCATCTATGCCCTTTAAAGAGAACACCTGGCACTGTGATGGTGATGGTCCCCACCAACCTATCATCTGACCACTCCGTAGGTGCATCGAGGGTCTAATGGGTGAAGAATTCCTGAAGTCCCAATGCCTTCGATTCAGCCTGGTCCCCACTTTGCCACAGATTACTCAAGTTGCCATCTACCATCCTCTTATTGATCCATCTTGCGCTGCCATCCAGTGCAATTGCTCATCCATTCATCTGGACCCAGTCTTGCCTTTTAGACTCTGCAGTGGAACTCAACTCTACAGCTCAACCATGACCCTGCAGTCAAATCCAACCATGACTTCAGTGCCTGTCCAGAGGGCTCAGGGTCCTTTGTTATCTCACCCGACAGACTCCTATGACTTCCCAGCTGTCTCCCAACTCTGGCTTGTCAAGTGTTTGCCACCTTAACTCTTGGTAGCTAGCCTGTAATATATAGATATAGGGATAGAGGTAGATAGAGATATGTTACATATGACTTATGTTGTTAGTAAGTTATAAACTTATGTTTAATGTATCAGCTAAGAGTTAGTAATTATGTTGGAATGGCCTGTTTGCCTTGGCCAGGGTCATTAAGGAAAGCAGAGCTATCTGACAGATGACTGCCAGTGAAACCACTGCTTGTGGATTTGTTATTATTCAATAAAATGTTTTAGAAAGACATAAATACGCTTACCTCTGTTTGTGACACAGCACGCTCACGACACCCTGCTACGCATTGCTTGGCTCCAGTGGCCTCCTGGAACCGTGTTGCAAGCTTTCATGACTCCCTCACTCTGGCATTTTGAACCTTGCAACATCAGTACCATGCAGATGGTACCCAGCTGCTGTCAGCTCAAGATGCGGCCTGTCCCCCTTGAACAACTACCATAGGCTTTCTGTGACTTCATAACTGAACTAAAAAGACACTTACTTAGTTAAGCAGCCATTTTTCAACAGGGCTCCCATGAGGCTCTGTCATTGTTAGACGCGCTCTCATTGCAAATGAATTTACACTGCTATCTTCTGGAGCTTTCCATGAGTGGGTTCTTGCCCTCAAAGCACCTTTCCTGTTGTCCTTGTGCAAAGTCGGAGGTTATCTCTTTAATGTTGCTAATCTTTTAACAATTGCATGTACTTTACCTACACCTGCTCTGTCCCCAACGTTAACAAGCGTCGGGGCCCTTTGCTCATCAAACTTCATATTAGTGTCACAACTTCAACCAGTTTATAGTCCTTCTCTCCAAATTACACATTTTGCCTGTCTTCTCACCTTCCCTCACTGTAAATCTGGGTAAATACAGTAGGCAGTAACCATTCTATAGCCCAGGTGATACACTGCCTTGAAATTTTCCTCACTAAACAAATTATTTTATTTTTATATTTTAAATATTTTAAATTTAAATTAAATGTAAATATTTTAACATTCAGTCTCACTCAAATTTTTAGAATGCAGGCAGACTCTATGCCAACTGTAACATAATTGACCGCTACCCCAGTTCCTGTTAGAGTCTTTCTGAAACTTCATGAACCTGGTTGACAGTCTCAACATTAAATCTCCCACGAGAACAGCCCATTGAACTTTAGGGCTGCTCTAGCCTACAAGGCCAACTCTTTCTATTTCTCCCACAGAGCTCTTCCTAATGTCTATAAACCACCTGTCAAGTAATGACATCAGGGACTCACTTCCTAGTGTCTGGTTTCTGTGGTGACACACCTGACAAGAAGCAATGTAAAGGACACACATTTGCTTTGCCTCTTGGTTTGAGGGTACAGTGCATCATGGCAGGGTGGGCATGGCCCAGGGGCAGCTCATCACTGTAAATACTTGTTTACATCTCGGTGGATCAGGAAGTAATATTAAACTACAAACTGTAAGGTCCTGTGACCTGAAGTTAAAGCTGCACCTGTGTTAAGGATTCTATAATGGTGACTGACTGGTAGAATCTTCATGGGAATGAAGAGCTGGAATGTTTCAAGTCTAGGGAAAACTTATCTTAGACTATTTTATGCTCTCTTCAGAGCCACGCATCACCTACCTCTGTGGTTGACCTAGTAGCCCGTGACTATAAGATTAAAACCCTTTTAGAATATACTAATAGTCCCCTAGCTTCCACCAACCCAAAGGGTAAGATTATCATCAGATAGAGGGGTCCCCCCACTTTGCTATAGCCACCTATCCAGCATTCCCGCCAATGTATTAGAAAATTGCCTTAATTTATGATTTTATTTTCTTACCATAGAAATCATGAAACTGTTTCCACATGGCTTTTGGGGTAACCTACGTCTGTGCTCCCAGGTTGTTCAATCATATTTTGCTCCAGACTAAACTATCTGATATTCCTCTTGAGATGAAAGGTGTGCTTTTTGCAACCAGCACCCTTCTCCCAGTGACTATTTCCCTCAGTCAGATCCACATCTCAGGGGTTACACAATACCCCACCAACTAGCATCCAAGTATTCCAGTACATGAGCCTGCAGGGAATACTAAATCTCTTGTCTATGGGGAATAATGCTTCAGTGGAGAGTTTGCTGAGATTTCTTTAATGTTCTGCTTCTGACTCTTTTGGATCTATGTCCAGAAGTGAAATTGCTAAATCATTTTGGCAGTTCTAAGATTTATTTATTTATTTAGACACTGTAGCTGTCCTCAGACACTCCAGACAAGGGCATCAAATTTTTGTTACGGATGGTTGTGAGCTACCATGTGGTTGCTGGGATTTGAACTCAGGACCTTTGGAAGAGTAGTCGGTGCTCTTACCTGGCAAGCCATCTCACCAGCCCGAAAAACTAACTAGCGTACCACAATGGTTCCACTGGGGCACAATAATTTTGGTTTTGGTTTTGGTTTTAGTTTTGGTTTTGGTTTTGGTTTTCGTTTTGGTTTTGGTTTTGGTTTGTTTTTTTTTCAAGACAGGGTTTCTCTGTGTAGCCCTGGCTGTCCTGGAACTCACTCTGTAGACCAGGCTGGCCTTGAACTCAGAAATCCGACTGCCTCTGCCTCCCACATGCTGGGATTAAAAGCATGTGCCACCATGCCCGGCTCAAGTTTTTAAAGGAAAGTCCATGCTTCTTTCTATATTCTCACACATTTTACAATGCTACTAACAATGGACCAATGCTCCATTTTCTCTAAAACTTTGCCAACATGTTGTCTTCTATTTGGTTGGTTGGTTTTGGTAGTAGTCAACCTGATGGATATAATGTGATATCTTTGTGTCTATTCACTCTCCAATAACACAAAGTCTTTTGGTCGTTTTCACGTCTAAAGAACAATCTCAGGGGGTGGCACATGGTCCCCTGAGCTACATTGTCTAGCTCTGGACTCACTCTTCAGGCCAGAGGACTCTTGTGGGAAACCAAGAGAATCCTACTTCCCCGTGGAAACCTTCAAGAACCCCAAAACTAATGATCTTGGAACCCTGCCCAACCAATCCCATTCCAGTAAGAGTTGCCCACTATCCCAATTGATCCATCTGGGACAGCCTACAGAGGTTAGTTGTGCGCAGCTATCCTTCTACAACAAACCCTGGATATCCTATTGAAACTGAAGCACAAGAAGAGGATTTTAAATTCAATCTAATGAAGCTAATAAAAGCCTTTAAAGAAGACATGAATAAATTCCTTAAGGAAATACATGAAAATACATTCAAGTAAGTAAAAGCATTAAAAGAGGAAGCAAATAAACATAAAGAAATACAAGAAAATATAGTCAAACAGGTGAAGGATATGAATAAAACTGTCTCATAGAATGAGTTTGGCAACATGAGTTCAATATATTCTCAACTATGCAAAATATAAGGATGCAATATGAATTACATGAAGGGGGCTTCATGGACCTAAAAAACAGAGGCTGCTGCAGTGTGAGCCATTTGTCAGAAAGATATTAAGGAAGGAAATAACAAGATTTAGAGAGTGGTGATTTCATGGCAAGATCCCACCAGCTAAGTTTATTGTTTGGGCTACTCAGGCAGATTCCTGAATTCAAGGTTAGCCTGGGACAGAGCTAATTGAAGCCCAGGAGTGGTGGGGATCCCACCCAGCTAGCTTATTGTCTTTACTTATAGCAAGCAGATATCTGAATTCATTTGCCATGTTTTGTTTTATTTTGTTTTTTAAGAATTTGCTGTTCTTCTATTAGAATCAAGTTGCTACAGTCATAAAATGCTGACTCATGGGATAATCAAAAAAGAACCTCAAGAAAATGACTGAATTGATATGCAAATGAAAGACTGGGCTTTGATCTGCAAGAGCTAAGCAACCTGGATGAGCTGTCTGGAGAGAAAACAGAGTTCTTTTAGAATTTTTTTCTAGCAGCTACCCAGAGAGAACTGCTTGGAGAGCAAATACAGGTCTTTTACAATCTTTTTCCTGCAAGAGAGCAAAAGAGAGCTGTCTCAGGCAGAGGAAACTGTCTGAAGCAGAAAGCTGTCTTGAGCAGAAAGCTATCTTGAGCATACTACAGATCCAAGAGCTATCTACAGAGAGCTGTCTAGGGAGCCATCTTGAGCAGATTACAAGGCTAATCAGCTTGTACCCATGATTTGACTTTTAGTCATTTTTTTGGTTGGTGGTGAACACTCTCCTTCCTCAGAACCCTCTCCAAGCTGAGGTTGATCCTTAGCAGAACTCAAGAAGTTAGATACCAATAATCCAAATAACCCAATTAAAAAATGAGGTACAGAGCTAAATAGAGAATTTTCAACAAAGGAATCTTGAATGGCTGAAAAACACCTAAAGAAATGTTCAACATCCTTAGTCATCAGGGAAATGCAAATCAAAACAACTCTGAGATTCCACCTTACACCTATCAGAATGGCTAAGATCAAAAACTCAAAGAACAACACATGCTGACAAGGTTGTGGAGCAAGAGAAATACTCCTACACTGCTGGGGGAGGACAAACTTGTACAACCACTCTGGAAGTCAACTTGGCAGTTGCTCAGAAAATTGGGAATAGTTCTACCTCAAGACCCAGCTATACCACACCTGAGCATGTACCCAGAAGATGTGCCACCATCCCACAAGGACATTTGCTCAACTATGCTCAGCAGTTTTATTCATAATAAACAGAAACTGGAAACAACCCAGATTCCCTCAACTAAAGAATGGAGACAGAAAATGTGGCTCATTTACACGTGGACTACTACTCACCCATTAAAAACAAGAATATCAAGAATTTCTCACGCAAATGGATAGAACTTTAAAATATCATCCTAAGTGAGGTAACCCAGACACAAAAGGACATGCATAATATGTACTCACTTATAAGTGGATGTTAGCCATAGAGTACAGGATAACCATGCTATCTATAACCAACAGACCCAAAGAAGTCAAATAACAAGGAGGGTCCAAGGAAGGATGGTTGAATCTTTCTCAGAAGGGGAAACAAAATAGATATTGGACATTAATGGAAGGAGGGAACTGGTTGGAAAAGGGGATGGGAAGGGGAGAGGGCTGGTAGGTGGAGATCATACATGTGGAGAGCAGGGGAGAGAGAAGGAGATCAGAAATGGGAGTGGCCAATCTTTAGAACATGCCAGAGACCTGGGATAGGGGGCAGCCCCAGAGGGTCTAATGGGTGCAACTCTAGCTGAGATTTCTAGCAGTGAGGGATATGGATCCTGAAGTGGTCACTTCCTATAGCCAGGCAGGACTCCCACTGGAGAGATAAGGATAGCCACCCACCCAAAAGCCTTCGACTCAAAATGTGTCCTGCCTACAAAATATGCAGGGACAAAGATGGAGCAGAGACTGCAGGAATGTCCAACAATAACTGGCCCAACATGAGACCCATCTCATGAGCAAGAACCAGTCCCTCACACTATTAATGATACTTTGTTATGCTTGCAGACAGGAAGCTAGTATAACTGTCCTCTGAGAGGCTCCACACAGCAGATAATGGAAAGAGATGTAGAGACTCATATCCAAACGTGAGATGGAGCTCAGGGAGGCTTACAGAAGACTTAAAAGAAGGATTGAGGAACCCAAAGAATACAGGGACTCCACAGGAAGACCAACAGAGTCAACTAACCTGGACCACCAACCAAAGAGCAAGCACAGGCTGGACTTTGGCCCCTGCACATATGTAGTAGATGAACAGCTTGATCTTCATAAAGGTCAACCAAAACTGGAACAAAGGCTGTCCTTGAGTCTGTTGCCTGCCTGCCTGTGGATCCTGTGCCCCTAAATGAATGCCTTGTCTGGCCTCAGTGGGAGAGGATCCACCTAGTCACTCAGTGGCTTGATATGGGGGTGGGGTGGGGGTGGGGTGTTACACCTTCCTCTTCTCAAAAGATAAGGAGAAGGAAGAATGAAATGGGGGAGGGAGGACTTGTGTGATGGGGTCCTGGGAGGACAGAAAGGGCGATATTAGTTTGTAAAATGAATAAATTTAAAAAAAAAAGAAGAAGAAGAATCTCAGTTTAGTAAATATGAGAGATAGGATAATATCCCACACTCCCCAAAATATGTCCTTTTTATAACAGTCAGAACTTATGATTTATGACTTTCTTTTGATTTCTTACTACAAAAAAAGTCTTGAACTACTAGGTGTTTGTTTGTTTCCTTGCTTTGGTAGTGCTTACAGTCAAATCTAGGGCCCTAAGCATGCAAGGCAAGTCTATCTGTGTTCTCAGCTCATGAGCATGTTACATGGCTATGTCAGCTATGTTAGGATAATTACATTATTAACTTGCAGATGGTATTAAGTTTGCTAGCAGGTTTATTTCTCATTATATTAGGTTAGTTTCATTATAGCATCTTGATACCTATCCTAGCTTGTTGGGATAATATTTTTTTCACATTGAGTAATGGTGTGTCTCTATGTTTTCATTGTTAATTCTGTAAAGCAAAGGACTAAATGCTGGCAGGATATTGGTTTTGTCATTTCTATGGCCCATCACCAGCCTTATATTTGAAAATACTTGTCCTTCCACACCTGCTCAGATAGCTGAAGTTCAGACAGCTCTCTATGCCTAGAGGCAATCTAGAAATGTACCATAGATTGTCTCGATGCTGATTAGTTGCAATAAAGATCTGACAGCCAATAGTCAGAGAAGAAAATGGAGGGCAGAACTTGCAGGCAGAGAATGATTTAAGGGGAGAGGTAGGAGATTCAAGAAGGACGTGGAGGGAGCAGAGAAAGGTATAGAGCTAGCCATATGGTGGGTCACTGGCTAGTTAGGTTAAGTTTAGAGTAGCCAGGAGACTGTCCAAGTCAAAGGCCTGAGCTTTAAACTATTATAGAAGCCTCCTTGTCATTATTTATCCCGCCTAGCAAGTCCCCATATACTGGCTATTTTTATGTCAACTTGATACAAGCTCGAATCTTCAGAGAGAAGAAAACCTCATTTGAGAAAATGCCTCCATAAGATCAGGCTGCAGGTAAGTCTGTAGGGTATTTTCTTAATTAGTCATTGAAACTGAAAAGCCCAGCCCATTGTAGGTGGTGCCATCCCTGGTCTGGTGGTTTTGGGTTCTACGAGAAAACAGACTGAGCAAAGCCAAGAGGAGCAAGCCAGAAAGCAGCACCCCTCCAAGCAACCTCCCCTGTATCCTCATAACCTTTCTTTTCCACTACCTCTGGTGGGTGGAGGGCTAGAAGAGGGAGTTAAAGTATTTAAGAACCCATTTTAAAAGTAAGGTTTTGAAAAAAATTCTAAGCTACACATTTGTGTGTTGGGTAGGAAAATTGGTGCTTACTCATTCTTTCTTACAGAACTCAGTCAGAGTTCACCTCTCTGGTGAGCCCTCCAGGGTTGGAAGGTGAGAAAAGACTGTCCGTAGCAAAGGCCAGTGTTTGTGGAGACTTACGGTTTTTCAGAAAAGTCAGTTATATCACAGGATGTTTTCCTGAAACAGACATGGGTGAAAGGATGTTTTGCTAAAGCAAGCACGTGAATGGATGTTTGATGAAGGACTCTTTACTAAACGACACCCATGTATTGGCTCATCTGACAGTGTGTTACTGAGCTCTGTTTGTTGTGACTCCATTGACAGAAATGCACCAAAAAACTTCTGCTTCTTGTCACTTCCTCGGACTCAGGCTGATGGGCATAGTGATGTCATCTGATACAGACTCACATGGAGTTTTGCTAAAACAGACTCACATGGTGAGTCTCATCTGAGTGAGGACTTGTGTTTGCTATCCTGACACCACTGAGCTGGACTGCTAGTATATTCGTGAAGTGTTTTCAAGTGGATGGAGCAGCCTCTGCTGATTCCTGTGAACTGAACTGCTGAGTTCCTGACAACGCAGATGGGATTTGCTCCAAAGAACTATTTCTAAACAGGTCCAACTCCCCTGTATCCTCATAACCTTTCTTTTCCACTACCTCTGGTGGGTGGAGGGCTAGAAGGGGGAGTTAAAGTATTTAAGAACCCATTTTAAAAGTAAGGTTTTAAAAAAATAAAGTCTGAGCTACACGTTTGTGTGTTGGGTAGGAAAATTGGTGCTTACTCATTCTTTCTTACAGAACTCAATCAGAGTTCACCTCTCTGGATGCTTGCCTCTGGTAGATGGTTCTTACTCCACCTCCACCCTCTCCTTCAGCAGCGCCCTCTATAGTATCCTCCAACCTTTTATCAGAGAGCCTTTTATCACTTGGAGGCAGGAAGCCTTATGGCTCAGTCTTTTCCAATGTCCTCAAGGCCAGACCCGTCATCACATGGTCCTCTTATCCCTTAGGAATACTCTGGTGGTACAGGAGAGATACCTCAGTGATTAAGAGCACTGGCTATTCTTACAGAGAACCCAGGTTCAATTCCCAGCATCTACAGTACAACCATATATAACTGCAGTCCTATGGGATCCAATGTCCTCTCCTGGTCTCCTGGGTTACTGCACACACATGATGCATATATGCATGCAGCAAAATCACACACTAAATAATAAAAATAATTTTTTAAATAATTTCTCTCCACCAGTGTAAGTACATGTCATTACTTAGCTACCCAGCAGACATTCCCAGCCATAATCTTTGACCTTCTCAGAGGAAAAGAATAATTCAGGTTTCTAACTGTGGTTTGAATTTCTGAAACTTCTAAATGGCCAGAATTCACTCAGTATTCTCTTACAAGGATAAAAATGTCAACTTTTTCCTTCTTGCTTTTAAAGAGTTTCCAAGTTTGGTCTGACTTCAGCCAGTGTCTGCTCCCAAGCTAAACAGAGTCAGCAAAGTCCCACACATTAGTGACATGGCTGCAGTTAGGGTAAATGGAACATGCATATGAGGTCTGGAATTTTTAGGTAAGTTGCATTTTCTTTCTTGAGTGACTTAATTTCTTAGGGATATTTGCAGTCCAACTTCTCTGACTATTTGCCCAACTTCCCATGCTTTCTGTCTCATTAACACCACATCATGTTGGAAGGGTGGGTTTTACGGGGAACCCGGTTAGTTACAAGTGACTTTAACCACCACTTCCTCCCTCTCCTTCCTCTGTATCTTATCCAAGCTTAAATTTGGAGTATGAAGGATTTCACACCTCTCCCTATCCTTCCCCCCTCCCCCTCTCCCTCCCTCCTTTCTCTTTTCCCCTTCTCTGTCTTCCTGTTTGCATGGCAATTTCCTTGGCCTCCTTCCTTGGGGCCAATGAACTTGCCAAGGTAAACCTGCCCTTTTCAACTCTTAATTCGGTTTGAATTGGCTTATTCCATCTATGGAGAAAACCTATTTTTTGAAACTGTAAACAAGCCCCAATTAAATGTTTTCTTTTGTAAGAGTTGCCATGGTCATAGTGTCTCCTCATAGCAATATAGTACTGACTAATACATTCACATACATGTACGTATGTATATGTCCATGTATACATATATGAATGTATATGTTCAAATACATTTAAATACAGTTTGCTGAGTCTTTATTGTTTGTGTGTATATGGTTTCAAGACTGACCTATTTGTTTGTTTGTTTATTTGTTTATTTTATTTTTTATTGATTTAGCTTTTCAAGACAGGATTTTTCTGTGTAAAAAGCCCTGGCTGTTCTCGAACTCACTTTGCAGACCAGGTTGACCCAGAGATATACAGGTTGTCTCTGTATTATAATAATGCTGATTTCTGAACTGGCAGAGATCCAGTTACAGGTGGGACTTTGAAATTGTTAAGTATCTCCTGTCTCAGTGTTTTGTAAATACTCCCTCTCTCACCTTCTGATTGTGTTATTAAAAAACTGACCAACTAGAGCTGGAGAGGTGGACCAGTGTTTAAGAGCACTGACTACTCTTCCAGAAGTCCTGAATTCAATTCCCAGCAACCACATGGTGACTCACAACTACCTGTAATGGGATCTGATGCCCTCTTCTGGTGTGTCTGAAGACAGTGACAGTGTACTCATATACATAAAATAAATAATTCTTTTTAAAAAAATAAAAAGAAAAAAAAGCTAGTGGCCTATAGCAAAGGCAGAAAGTAGAAGGAAGGACTTCTGGGAAGAGATAAGAACTCTGGGAGAGAGACAACCGGCCACCTTCCTGGTGAGAGCACAGGGGTCTGCCCATCCTGAGAGGTTTCTGCCTCAGGCTCCAGCGGGAGCCACCTTGGCTCCGGGACTCCACGGAGGGCACGCTGCACGGGTGAGGGTGTGGAATACAGAGGCCAGGAGTTTCTGGGTCAGGCGAGAGCCACAGAGCTTCTGAGGCGGCGCCATCTTCAGCTCCAGACAACCGACCACCTTCCTGGCCAAAGCAACACAGCTTCTGGGAAAGATCCTGTTTTGGGCCTTCATCTTCAGCCAGGAGGAGGTCCAAACACCAGATAACTGTGCACCTTCCCTGAAAGAGGAGAGCTTGCCTGCAGAGACTGCTCTGACCACTGAAATTCAGAGGAGAGAGCTAGTCTCCCACATCTGCTGCTAGAGGGTAACAAAATCACCAGAGGAACAATCTCTAAACAAAGACAACTATAACAACTAAATCCAGAAATTGCCAGATGGCAAAAGGTAAACGTAAGAATCCTACTAACAGAAACCAGGACCACTCACCATCATCAGAACCCAAAACGCCCACTTCGCCCAGTCCAGGGCACCCTAACACAACTGAAAAGGTAGACCTGGATTTAAAAGCATATCTCATGATGATGGTAGAGGACATAAAGAAGGACTTTAATAACTCACTTAAAGAAATACAGGAGAACACTGCTAAAGAGCTACAAGTCCTTAAAGAAAAACAGGAAAACACAACCAAACAGGTAGAAGTCCTTATAGAAAAACAGGAAAACACATCCAAACAGGTGATAGAAATGAACAAAACCATACTAGACCTAAAAAGGGAAGTAGACACAATAAAGAAAACCCAAAGTGAGGCAACGCTGAAGATAGAAACCCTAGGAAAGAAATCTGGAACCATAGATGCCAGCATCAGCAACAGAATACAAGAGATGGAAGAGAGAATCTCAGGTGCAGAAGGTTCAATAGAGAACATCGGCACAACAATCAAAGAAAATGGAAAATGCAAAAAGATCCTAACTTGAAACATCCAGGAAATCCAGGACACAATGAGAAGACCAAACCTACGGATAATAGGAGTGGATGAGAATGAAGATTTTCAACTCAAACGACCAGCAAATATCTTCAACAAAATTATTGAAGAAAACTTCCCAAATCTAAAGAAAGAGATGCTCATGAACATACAAGAAGCCTACAGAACTCCAAATAGACTGGAACAGAAAAGAAATTCCTCCCGACACATAATAATCAGAACATCAAATGCACTAAATAAAGATAGAATACTAAAAGCAGTAAGGGAAAAAGGTCAAGTAACATATAAAGGCAAGCCTATCAGTATTATACCAGATTTTCCACCAGAGACTATGAAAGCCAGAAGAGCCTGGACAGATGTTATACAGACACTAAGAGAACACAAATTCCAGCCCAGGCTACTATACCCAGCCAAACTCTCAATTACCATAGATGGAGAAAACAAAGTATTCCACGACAAAACTAAATTCACCCATTATCTCTCCACGAATCCAGCCCTTCAAAGGATAATAACAGAAAAAAACCAATACAAGAACGGGAACCACGCCCTAGAAAAAAACAAGAGATAATCCCTCAACAAAACTAAAAGAAGACAGCCACAAGAACAGAATGCCAACTTTAACAACAAAAATAACAGGAAGCAACAATTACTTTTCCTTAATATCTCTTAATATCAATGGTCTCAACTCCCCAATAAAAAGACATAGACTAACAAACTGGCTACACAAACAAGACCCAGCATTTTGCTGCTTACAGGAAACTCATCTCAGAGAAAAAGATAGACACTACCTCAGAATGAAAGGCTGGAAAACAATTTTCCAAGCAAATGGTATGAAGAAACAAGCTGGAGTAGCCATCCTAATATCTGATAAGATTGACTTCCAACCCAAAGTCATCAAAAAAGACAAGGAGGGGCACTTCATACTCATCAAAGGTAAAATTCTCCAAGAGGAACTCTCAATTCTGAATATCTATGCTCCAAATACAAGGGCAGCCACATTCATTAAAGAAACTTTAGTAAAGCTCAAAGCACACATTGCACCTCACACAATAATAGTGGGAGACTTCAACACACCACTTTCACCAATGGACAGATCATGGAAACAGAAACTAAACAGGGACACAGTGAAACTAACAGAAGTGATGAAACAAATGGACTTAACAGATATCTACAGAACATTTTATCCTAAAACAAAAGGATATACCTTCTTCTCAGCACCTCATGGTACCTTCTCTAAAATTGACCACATAATTGGTCACAAAACAAGCCTCAACATACACAAAAATATTGAAATTGTCCCATGCATCCTATCAGATCACCATGGACTAAGGCTGATCTTCAATAACAAAATAAATAATAGAAAGCCAAAATTCACGTGGAAACTGAACAACACTCTTCTCAATGATACCTTGGTCAAGGAAGGAATAAAGAAAGAAATTGGGGCTGGTGAGATGGCTCAGTGGGTAAGAGCACCCGACTGCTCTTCCGAAGGTCCGAAGTTCAAATCCCAGCAACCACATGGTGGCTCACAACCACCCGTAATGAGATCTGATGCCCTCTTCTGGTGCGTCTGAAGACAGCTACAGTGTACTTACATATAATAAATAAATAAATAAATAAATCTTTAAAAAAAAAAAAAAAAAAAAAAGAAAGAAAGAAAGAAATTAAGGACTTTTTGGAGTTTAATGAAAATGAAGCCACAACATTCCCAAACTTATGGGACAGAATGAAAGCATTCCTAAGAGGAAAACTCATACCTCTGAGTGCCTCCAAAAAGAAACTAGAGAGAGCACACATTAGCAGCTTGACAACACACCTAAAAGGTCTAGAAGAAAAGGAAGCAAATTCACCCAAGAGGAGTAGAAGGCAGGAAATAATCAAACTCAGGGGTGAAATCAACCAAATGGAAACAAGAAGAACTATTCAAAGAATCAACCAATCAAGGAGCTGGTTCTTTGAGAAAATCAACAAGATAGATAAACCCTTAGCCAGACTCACTAGAGGGCACAGGGAAAGCATCCTAATTAACAAAATCAGAAATGAAAAGGGAGACATAACAACAGATCCTGAAGAAATCCAAAACACCATCAGATCCTTCTACAAAAGGCTATACTCAACAAAACTGGAAAACCTGGATGAAAAGGACAAGTTTCTAGACAGATACCAGGTACCAAAGCTAAATCAAGATCAGGTTAATGATCTCAACAGTCCTATATCCCCTAAAGAAATAGAAGCAGTCATTACTAGTCTCCCAGCCAAAAAAAGCCCAGGACCAGACGGGTTTAGTGCAGAGTTCTATCAGACCTTCAAAGAAGACCTAATTCCAGTTCTTCACAAACTATTCCACAAAATAGAAACGGAAGGTACTCTACCCAACTCATTCTATGAAGCCACAATTACTCTGATACCTAAACCACAAAAGGACCCAACAAAGATAGAGAACTTCAGACCAATTTCCCTTATGAATATCGATGCAAAAATCCTCAATAAAGTTCTTGCTAACCGAATCCAAGAACACATCAAAACAATCATCCATCCTGACCAAGTAGGTTTCATCCCAGGGATGCAGGGATGGTTCAATATACAGAAATCCATCAATGTAATCCAGTATATAAACAAACTCAAAGACAAAAACCACATGATCATCTCATTAGATGCTGAGAAAGCATTTGACAAAATCCAACATCCATTCATGATAAAAGTCTTGTAAAGATCAGGAATTCAAGGCCCATACCTAAACATGATAAAAGCAATCTACAGCAAACCAATAGCCAACATCAAAGTAAATGGTGAGAAGCTGGAAGCAATCCCACTAAAATCAGGGACTAGACAAGGCTGTCCACTCTCACCCTACCTATTCAACATTGTACTTGAAGTCCTAGCCAGAGCAATTAGACAACAAAAGGAGATCAAGGGGATACAAATTGGAAAGGAAGAAGTCAAATATCACTTTTTGCAGATGATATGATAGTATATATAATTGACCCTAAAAATTCCACCAGAGAACTCCTAAGCCTGATAAACAGCTTCAATAAAGTAGCTGGATATAAAATTAACTCAAACAAGTCAATGGCCTTTCTGTACACAAAGGATAAACAGGCTGAGAAAGAAATTAGGGAAACAATACCCTTCTCAATAGTCACAAATAATATAAAATACCTTGGCGTGACTCTAACTAAGGATGTGAAAGATCTGTATGATAAGAACTTCAAGTCTCTAAAGAAAGAAATTAAAGAGGATCTCAGAAGATGGAAAGATCTCCCATGCTCATGGATTGGCAGGATCAACATTGTAAAAATGGCTGTCTTGCCAAAAGCAATCTACAGATTCCATGCAATCCCCATCAAAATTCCAACTCAATTCTTCAACGAATTAGAAAGGGCAATCAGCAGATTCATCTGGAATAACAAAAAACCGAGGATAGCAAAAACTCTTCTCAAGGATAAAAGAACCTCTGGTGGAATCACCATGCCAGACCTAAAACTGTACTACAGAGCAATTGTGATCAAAACTTCATGGTACTGGTTTAGTGACAGACAAGTAGACCAATGGAACAGAATTGAAGACCCAGAGATGAATCCACACACCTATGGTCACTTGATCTTTGACAAGGGAGCTAAAACCATCCAGTGGAAAAAAGACAGCATTTTCAACAAATGGTGCTGGCACAACTGGTTGTTATCATGTAGAAGAATGCGAATTGATCCATTTCTATCTCCTTGTACTAAGGTCAAATCTAAGTGGATTAAGGAACTCCACATAAAACCAGAGACACTGAAACTTATTGAGGAGAAAGTAGGGAAAAGCCTCAAAGATATGGGTACAGGGGAAAAATTCCTGAATAGAACAGCAATGGCTTGTGCTGTAAGATCAAGAATCGATAAATGGGACCTCATAAAATTGCAAAGCTTCTGCAAAGCAAAAGACACCGTCAATAAGACAAAAAGGCCACCAACAGATTGGGAAAGGATCTTTACCTATCCCAAATCGGATAGGGGACAAATATCCAATATATATAAAGAACTCAAGAAGGTGGACTCCAGAAAATCAAATAACCCCATTAAAAAATGGGGCTCAGAGCTGAACAAAGAATTCTCACCTGAGGAATACCGAATGGCAGAGAAGCACCTGAAAAAATGTTCAACATCCTTAATCATCAGGGAAATGCAAATCAAAACAACACTGAGATTCCACTTCACTCCAGTCAGAATGGCTAAGATCAAAAACTCAGGTAACAGCAGATGCTGGCAAGGATGTGGAGAAAGGGGAACACTCCTCCATTGTTGGTGGGATTGCAAGCTTGTACAACCACTCTGGAAATCAGTCTGGCGGTTCCTCAGAAAATTGGACATAGTACTACCGGAGGATCCCGCAATACCTCTCCTGGGCATATATCCAGAAGATGTCCCAACCGGTAAGAAGAACACATGCTCCACTATGTTCATAGCAGCCTTGTTTATAATAGCCAGAAGCTGGAAAGATCCCAGATGCCCCTCAACAGAGGAATGGATACAGAAAATGTGGTACATTTACACAATGGAATACTACTCAGCTATTAAAAAAATGAATTTATGAAATTCCTAGGCAAATGGATGGACCTGGAGGGTATCATCCTGAGTGAAGTAACCCAATCACAAAGGAACTCGCACAATATGTACTCACTGATAAGTGGATATTAGCCCAGAAACTTAGGATACCGAAGATATAAGATACAACTTGCCAAACGCATGAAATTCAAGAAGAACGAAGACCAAAGTGTGGACACTTTACCCTTTCTTAGAAATGGGAACAAAACACCCATAGAAGGAGTTACAGAGACAAAATTTGGAGCTGTGACGAAAGGATGGACCATCTAGTGATTGCCATATGCAGGGATCCATCCCATAATCAGCTTCCAAATGCTGACACCATTGCACACACTAGCAAGATTTTGCTGAAAAGACCCAGATATAGCTCTCTCTTGTGAGACTATGCCAGGGCCTAGCAAACACAGAAGTGGATGATCACAGTCAGCTATTGGATGGGTCACACGGCCCCCAATGGAGGAGCTAGAGAAATTACCCAAGGAGCTAAAGGGAACTGCAACCCTATAGGTGGAACAAAAATATGAACTAACCAGTACCCGGGAGCTCTTGTCTTTAGCTGCATATGTATCAAAAGATGGCCTAGTTGGCCATCACTGCAAAGAGAGGCCCATTGGACTTGCAAACTTTATATGCCCCAGTACAGGGGAATACCAGGGCCAAAAAGGGGGAGTGGGTGAGTAGGGGATTGGGGGTGGGTATGGGGGACCTTTGGGATAGCATTGAAAATGTAAACGAGGAAAATACCTAATTAAAAAAAAAAATGACCACAAAAAAAAAAAAAAAAGAACTCTGGGAGAGAATCAGGGAGGACTCACCAGGGAGACACAAGAAGAAACAGGCTGAGACTAAGAAAGAGGGGTAACTAACAAACTATGTGGCAGAACTTAGAATAGAATAAATAAGTTATGAGCCACCTGGGAACAAGCCTAACTATAAGGCCTAGGCATTCATAATATATATAAGTCTCCATGTCATTATTTGGGAGTTGATGGTTGCAAAGAAAATCCATAAACAATTTTTAATTATGTTTAAAATAATTATAAGTGTGTGTAAATGGATATGTGCACCTGTGAGTGTATGGTGTCCAGGGGATGGCATTGGGTCCTCTAGAGCTGCCTAATGTGAATGTTGGGAGTTGAACCCTTGGTTCCTCTGCAAGAGTGATTTGTATGTACTCTTAAACTGCTGAGCCATTTCTCCAGCCCTGAAGGATTCTTTATTCTCTAGGTGTTTACTATATCAATGCAAAGAGCCTGGCTTTGTGGTGCAAGAGTTTGCAGAAAGACGCCTCTTTCCCGTCTGTGGTTCTCTAAAGTCTACGGGACTCTGAGTTAAATACTGCTGAGTACTGCTAAGCACTGCTGAGTACTGCTAAGCATTGCTGAGTACTGCTAAGCACTGCTAAGTGCTACTAAGCACTGCTGCCTTAGGCAAAGGAAATAAGACCTAGAGCCTGCCCTTAAAGACATGATGAAGCTTTGTTTCTTAGGATTGGGGTTGCAGGAAGAGGCAAAAATAGTGTAAATACCTAGAGAAGAGACAAGCAACTGAGGACTGGGGCTGTAGTTCAGAATACCTGCTTAGCATGTACAAGTGCTCTATCTCTCAATCTGAGAGAAGAAGGAGGAGGAAGGAGGGGAACTTGGAACCACTGAAGAGTGTAGGCAGGACACAGACACTCTAGCATCTGATAGGAAGGATGGTCCAAGGAACATAGAATATGGTCAGAGTGATGGACAAGAAAGAGGATCTCCTCCATATCCCAGTGTCCCGACCCAAAGCAAAGTGGAGAGTCAAGATCTGGCTTTCTCAAGTAATTGGTTTGGCTCTTAAAAATGAAAAAGTTGAGCTGGCAAGATAGCTCAGCAGGTATAGTATTTGCCTTAAAAGCCTGATGACCACGTAAAGAAAGCTACATAAAAGGAAGACAGAACCAAGTCCTAAAAGTTGTCCTCTGGTCTACACACACACACACACACACACACACACACAAACAAACAATTTTCTTTTTTGGTTTGGTTTGGTTTGGTTTTGGTTTTGGGTTTTGGGGTTTATGGGGTTTTGTTTTTTTGTTTTTCTCTTTATAGCCCTGGCTGGCCTCGAACTCAGAAATCCGCCTGCCTCTGCCTCCCGAGTGCTGGGATTAAAGGCGTGCACCACCACGCCTGGCTAAACTTCTTAAATCTTACTTGATCACAGAGTACACTGTAGCTATCTTCAGACACACTAGAAGAGGGCTTCAGACCCCATTACAGATGGTTGTGAGGCATGATGTGGTTGCTGGGATTTGAACTCAGAACCTTTGGAAGAGCAGTCTGTGCTCTTAGCACTGAGCCCACAAATAATTCTTGAAGTGGAAACTTCTGGTTTCTTTGGAAAGTCAGTTGTGTCAGATGGTGTTTTGCTGGGGCACACACATGAACGAGCATTTTCTTGAAGTGGACACAGGTGGAAGGATGTTTTGCTAAAGCAAGCATGTGAAAGGATGCAGGATGAATGATGTTAAGAAGGACCCAACAGACAATAGATGATGCTGGTTGGTATTGGTACGCCTTACCATTGTTTATTGGTCATTGTTTGTAGGGACTCCATAGAGATAGACACATCAAAGGTGGTGTGCCTGATGCTTTTTGCCACTTCTGCAGACTCGAGTCAATTGGCAGAATGATGGCAGTTGATACAGACGCACGTGCTGAGGCAAGACACGTGGTGAGGTAAGACCCATGGAGGACACGTGATGTTTGGAGGGAGTATAAATAGGACTCAACAGACTGTGAGGGGGGCTTGCTTGCATAGCTAGCTCTGCAAAGAAGGCTTCTTGGTCGCCAGTCTTCAGTGATCATTGTTTCTTTGAGAGAGGCAAGGCAAAGAACTTCTCCTGATGTCCCTGGTAGTCCTGGTTCCTCCTGCTGATTCATGCTGACTCATCTAAGACCTGTATGTCTCTGCTAGGTCATTCCACTGCTGATTCATGTTTGCTATCCCAACACTACCGATTGATAGTTCGTGAAGTGTTTGCAAATGGATCAAGCTGCAACTGATGATTCCTGTAAATGAACTGCTGATCTCCTGATAACACAAATGGGATTTGCTCCAAAGAACAGTTTCTAAACAGGTCCACTGCCCCCATATCCTAACAACTCTTCTTTTCTCCTACCTCTGGTGGGTGGTGGGATAGAAGGAAGGTTAAAGCATTTAAGAACCCGTATTAAAAGTAAGATTTGAAAAATCTAAAACTATAAATTCTTTTTAATTTTTTAAGATAAGTGATTACTCTGTGCCAAAAAAATATGCAAAAAAAAGTTATGAGAATTGCAAGATTTAAAGCCTCCCAGGCTCGTGTAAGTCTTCTCTCAACCCCAGTTTTTCTCATTTGTAAATCAAGAACAATTACAAAATTGTTATGAGGATATGATGTAGTGTAAATGGCTTGCATAGTGTGGGGAATGTAATGCCTGCCATTCCTGATATCATTATATTAATCATATATCCTCGCTGAATCATTATTATACAGTAAGTAAAACTATGTGTAGTAAGAGTGGCCCATGGGTTGGCTCCTTCCAACCCATGTGTGAGGTAACTTCCCACACTGCCAATTAAGTAACACTAAGAACTACATTTCCCAGATGCCTTTGCTTTTAGGGTCTCATTGGACAGTTAGGTTCCACCAATTACAGGCTTCTTTATGACACACAGAAGATGGAAGGAGGCAGAAGACATTGTGTTGCTGTTTCTCCTAACAAACAAAGTTGTCAAGATGTGAGTGTCCAATGCCTATAGCTACTCAGCCCACGCAACCTCCACAGTCCATGGTTGCTGGGTCTGTCTTTCACACCAATCAATGGGGTCCCTGACTTCTGTTTCCTCTAGCCTTTCCAGTGACTTCATAGCCACGTGATTCCTGTTCTTTGTGCTATGGCTACAGTAGATCAGGCCATCAGAAATGCTCATCTGGGTTTAGAGTTAAAAGCACTAGCTCGTCTTAGTGAGGTACAGCAGAGAAGTCTGCAGTGCTTTCAAAACCAAATCAAGGCAACAGTTTACACAGATCAGGTCCCCAGCCCTAGCTAGCACACCCATTAAGTCTGGAGTTATTCCAAAGAGCTGAATTTTTGTTTAAGCCAGCCCCTTCTTTTTTAAGGCAGCAGCTTCTTCCGACAGCACAGCCAAGGGTACAGTTTGCTCTGCAGATCTCTGTTGTGGAGCCCATAGACCAAAGGGTTGAAACACTGTGCAAAAGCGAAGATACCAAAAAGGGCCAGATTTAGAGCAAAGAAAAACACCCCACACCGCTTTCCCAAACCTATGATTATCAGGGTAGGTATCACATGTAAGCTTATCTGCAGTAGATGAACAAGGACAGTTCTCCGGGCCTTGATGTTTGACTTGTTAAAATGGCCAGCCCGCTTCCCTTCTCGGTATATCAGACAGTAACTCACAAGAATGACGGATAAAAGAAAGGCAAGGGAAAACATGCCAATGACTCTGGCAGGCATACCATTCAAAATCACAGGACAGAGCGGGGCAGACTGGAAAACAGAGGCCGGAGTAGGGCTAGTACCCTCTATGAGGAATAAGCCAACATTCTTGAGTATGACCGTGGTCCAAGTCCCAGCTAGAATCCTGTACTTAGCAGAATCCACAAAGGATGGAGAGTTCAATGGATAACAAATAGCGAGGTAAGTATTGAGAGCCATCAAGGTCAGAGTAAGGAGGATCCCTTCTCCCACACTTAGCTGCGCCCCAAATACCAGCCAACACAGCAGGAGGGGGCTGTTGGCCAGTAAGGCCCGCATTCCTTGGAAGACGACCCCCAGGCCACAGTAGGAGGAGATACAAAGCAGGTGATGGCAGAGGAGGACCAGCCGCACCTCTTTCCTCAGCTGCAGACTCTGTGACACTATTGCGATAATGACAACGGTGAGAGATGTGGTGATTGAGAAAGCCACCACGTACACAGAGGCCTTCACGGTTGCCTCTAGTCTCAGCCAGTCAGATACGTTGCAATGCTCAGAAGATGAGTTCATGGTCTTCAGGGCTGGCTTGGCTCCTGAAAGAGAGAAAGACCAAAATGGGTGACTCTGCCTGAAGCTCCTTGTGCACCTTCTGGCTCTGATCTGTGTTCAGGCACAAGGACTAGACAGTGTTCTGCAAGGGATGATGACTTTACATAGCATCATGCAGGTCTTTCTTTAATTAGGGAAGGGGCATCTAGGTAAGTCACAAAAAGGAAGGCTGGAAGATGTATCAGCCTGAGCAATCAAATGACTCAAGTTTGGGCCAAGATCTAACACAGAGAGCTAATGGCCGTGTGTCCTTTTCCATCTGGAACATAGTCAAATGACTTTGTGTTAGGCATGTGTTAAGATAGGACATACAAAGTTCCGAGGTAGCAGTTAAGGTCAGGGCTGGGGAAGGTAAGCAACTTATTAGGCCAGGGCCATCACTCATCTGTCGGTCTCTAAGACATGAGGAGGCTAACTGTGGTGGACTGCAGTAACAGGTGACACTTCCTGGGTAATTTCTAGGAAGCAAACTATCCTCATAGTATTTCTCTCAGTTCCCTGGTAGGTGTTTCATGTCTCATAACGTGGTTTTACTATGCATCTTTTCCAGATGAGAAAACGAGGCTTAGGAACGCTACAGGCTTGAGAGTCCTTCAGAGGCCCATGTGCTCTCAGCTTAATCCCCAGGATCGCCCTACTGGGAGATGGTGAAACCTGTGAGATAGAGGCCTGGGGCTGCAGGTGGAGCTCGGTTAACAGAGTGCTCACCTAGCACATACAAAGTCCTAGGTTTGATCCCAGCACGGCACACGCACCGGGGCTCACCATAGCTGGGGATACCCCATTCTCTGTATTTGATCCTACTTGCCACCCTTCATTTTACCTAGAATCCCAGACAGTCCCCCAAATTTCCTCCATCCCTACTCAGCAGACCTCTCTGTCCCTGCCTGGGGTATCCCATGATGGGCACACACCTGCTCCATTCCCTGTGAGCCAAGCAGTCAGTCATGATCAGGGCTCTAGTCAAGTGTGTTCCAAGACTCCAAGCCCAGTCACTGTACACTCCATAGAATGAAATTCTAAAGAGCGGTTCTTCCACGCCCTGCCCAAATGAAGGCAGTTGCAGCTGCTGTCAGGACTGAGCTGCCCATCTCCCCACCCCTAATCCAAAATAGCTTCTGGGAAATTGTTGGTGAGACCAAGTGGTGGCAGGTTTCTTCACTTGTCTGATACGTTTAGCGCATGAATCAACACGACGAACTGTTTTGTCATTGTTCCCAACCGGCCTTTACTGAGCACAGACACAAACAATGCCTAATCCTGCACAGTGCAGGGGACAGATGGTAAAACAGTCACCGGGCCAACAGAAACTTATTGTTCAATGGCTGATGCAGATTTCAGTTTAATCAAATAATGAGGCACCAAAGACACCGTGCGTAGCTTTATTTATTTACTCAATCAGAAAGATAATCAGGTGCAGCGTGGGAAATCAAAGCAAGCTGCCCTGATTGGCTGCAGTCAGAGAACACTTCTGGACTTGAAAGGGGGCTTGAATCGAGCCTCTCAAGATGTCGCGAGTGACGCAGGGTAGGAGGGTGGGCAAACCAGGGAAAACAATGCGGTTCCAAGCAACATGGGAACATGGGAACGGCTGTGTGGACCCCACCGCCGGAGCAACTACTTAGCACACTTCAGGCGATTGGAGTTCAAAATCTGCAGCAGAAAGGAAGGAAGGCTTTATTGCTCTTCCTATGAGACCCGGGAGGGGGGGGGGTGGGGGTGGGGATGATCCTTTTTTCTCCCCGCCTTGATTTGCATACCTTCTCCGAGGTACATTTGCATATCAAGAGCTCTGGCAACCAGGCCCAAATAAATAATCAGCTTCATCTTTTAACCTACTTAGAGCAGGTCTTAGAGCTTTGTCCTTTTTCTGAAATTTTAAAATAAGGAACACCTGCTGTCTTCCAGCCCAAAGCTTCAGTTTTGAAATAAGCCTTTGGAGCTAAAAGATGAACGAATTCTTATAGCTACAAATTCCCTGACTAAATCAGAACCAGTCACTCTTCTGCAAAAAAAACCCACTGAACATCTGGCCACAGATGTCTGTCTGTCCAGACTATAATAAAGAACTGAAAGGGGGGCTGGTGAGATGGCTCAGTGGGTAAGAGCACTGACTGCTCTTCTGAAGGTCCTGAGTTCAAACCCCAGCAAGCACATGGTGGCTCACAACCACCTGTAATGAGATCTGGTGCCCTCTTCTGAAGACAGCTACAGTGTACTTACATATAGTAATAAATAAATCTTTGGGCTGAACCGGAGCAAGTGGGGCCAACTGGAGTGAGCAGAGGACCTAAATTCAATTCCCAACAACCACATGAAGGTCCACAACCATATGAACAGCTACAGTGTACTCATATACATAAAATAAATAAATAAATCTTTTTTAAAAAAGAAGAAGAACTGAAAGACTGAGTGTGTAGTTCAGTTAGTAGAGCTGAGTCTGCCGGGTAGGCACAAAATCCTGGGCTCCATCCCTGTGCTATATAAAACCCATTTGACATGTAATTGTAACCCCAGCACCTAGGAGATAAGAGGCAGGAAGTTCTTATGTTCAAGGTTGTCCTCAGCTATACAGTAAGTTGGAAGCCAACCTGGGTTACATAAAATTCTGCCTCAAAAAAAAAAAAAAAAGAAAAGAAAAAGAAAAGAAAACAAGTAAATACAGCTGCAAATGGCCCCTATGTCAGCAGCATACAGCAGAGATGCCTGAGCCCCTGTGTTTATTGCACCATGACTTGAAGCAGCTAAGTTAAGACATTGGATGGAGAGGAGTATGGATTCCCTCTAAGGAGCATCCTAGGGATGTGACTCAGAGCACCTGTCCTGGGACAGAGCAACCAGCACCCTCAACCTTAGGTGCCCATCACCTAAGGAATGGATAAAGAGAGAGATGCATAGATGACACAGGTCCTTCCTTCACAGACAGCAGCCACTGCCTTCTTCTTCTCATAGGCCCTGGACATTGAGCTGAGAGGAGTCCCCAATTCTCTGACCTCTGAGCAGACAGCTAGTCCCCACCTCAGCCATGCATGACAGTGCACACCTGTAACTCAAGCCATGCATGACAGCACACCTGCAACCTCAGCCATGTATGACAGTGCACACCTGGAACTCAAGCCATGCATGACAGCGCACACCTGTAGCTTCAGCCCTGGGAGGTAGGGGAAGGGAAGAGTGGCCAGATGCAGGTGAGTTCTAGGCTAGCTTGATTTTCACCTTGAGAGTTCCAGGCCAGCATGGGCTACATAGTGAGGTTCTATCTCAAAGCAAATAGAAAATTAATTAATTAATTAATTAATTAATTAATTAATTGCAATTTCCACAACTATACAGTCTTCCAGGGAAGGGGTTGGAGAGAAGAGGGAAAGCATCAATGTAGTGGGTGCCTCTCAACTCAAGTGCTTCGAAACCTCAGCAGAGGGACCTAATCTTCTAAGAGAGTCAGAAGAGAATTCCTGCTGGGAAGGCAGCACGAGCTTGGGTGGTACAGTGCTTGCCTACCGTGTGCAAAACTGTGGGGTCAATAACTGGCAGCATATAAAAACAGACAGGGTAGGACAAGTCTGTAATCTCAGCAGGCTGATGATTGGGGGTTCAAGGTCATCCTCAGCTGCACGATAAGTTCAAGGCCAACCTGGGCTACCTGAACCCCTGTCTCAAATAAATAAAATGAAACAACAAAAAAAGGGATGTAGGATGGCTCAGTAGGTGGAGGCACTGGCTGCCATGCCTGACAGCCAGGCCCACTCGGTAAAAGGAAAGGACTGATTCGCAAACACTATAGCACAGATAGATAAATATAAGAATTACTTTCTTAAAAATTTTAAAGAAATCCCAAGAATGTGACCCTAGGAAACTATAAGGATTTATTTATCCAGCTAGCTAGCCTTCTGTTTATCAAGTATATGAATACTTTTGACTATTTTTTTTATTTTGATTTGGCTTGGTTCAGTTTGTCAAGACAGGGTTTCTCTGTGTAGCCCTGGCTGTCCTGGACCTCACGTGGTAGATCAGGCTGGCCTCAAACTCAGAGACCTGCATGTCTCTGCCTCTGCCAAGTGCTGGGATTAAAAATGTATACTACCAGTGCCCGGCACTTTTGACTATTTTGGATGCTACAAATACAATATCTAACGAGGCTGGCAAGGTCTTTGCTCTGGTGGGATTTCCACTTGGGGGTGGTGGATACGTTAACAGGAAACATAAAATGATCCTTTGTCTTTTGCCTTATTTCCTCCCCAACATGGATTTCCCCCTGACACCAGTGTGCCTTAACTGTTCAGCTCAGAGTATTCCAATCCTTTTGGTAAGTATGACTTTCAAAATGACAGTAAAATGTCAGTTCATCTCAGCGAGATGACTGCAAAAGGGTCTGGTCAGCTCTGAACATCTTAGAGCTGAGACTCAGAAATCAGACTAAGACATCCAGCACAGGTCAGACAGGAGACACCTTACCTTGCCAACAGAGATCCTTTCTGATCCAACCACCAGTGAGTGAGTGTGTTTTCTAGGAAGAGGTATTGGAAATGTAGCAAGTCCTAGGAAGAGCCCCTGATGGCCAGTGCCTCACAGCTGGAACCAAGTTCCCTGAGCCATCAAACTCAGGAGCTACTTCCACGGGTCTGCAGCCAGTGTCACACAGAGGCATCTGAGAAAGCAAAGAACACTCAGCACCTTCTGCCCAAAGAAGTGGAGGACCAAGGCGATCCTTCACTTCTGCATTCGTGTCCCTCTGATGATGCGCATGGTCTCAGTCTCCTTTCCAGGCTCCCGACACACTCTGTGGTCTATAAAGAGGACTAAGACAGGTATCTCTGGAGAAAGCAGAAATGACTTCCCCACACTAGTACAGGGGAAATATAACAGAGATGATGTAACAGGGGCACAAGAGAGGCAGTTCTGAGCTTCTGTAAAGCTTGGCCAGTACTTCCCGTTTGCCACCACCTCTACTTGAAACCCACAAGCATTTGTTACCAGCTTTTGCTCAGAGGCATAGCCTTTCTCTTTGAAGTTGTTCAAGTAACAGGCTGTTGTCCAAAAAGAAAATGTAAAATACAGATGATAAGTATTTTTTAAAGAAAAGAATTTCTGGCCGGGCGGTGGTGGCGCACGCCTTTAATCCCAGCACTTGGGAGGCAGAGGCAGGTGGATTTCTGAGTTCGAGGCCAGCCTGGTCTACAAAGTGAGTTCCAGGACAGCCAGGGCTACACAGAGAAACCCTGTCTCGAAAAAAAAACAAAAGGAAAAAAAAAAAGATTTCCCCTTAGAGTCCCCATTTGTCAATGAGCACTGAGGACAAGTGAGATAACATCCTGTGGTACTTGCTCTCTCTCTCTCTCTCTCTCTCTCTCTCTCTCTCTCTCTCTCTCTCTCAGATAAGCAAGAGTCTCAGCATCCTTTGCATCCTACCCCATCAGGAATCTTGCTATAATTTTCCCATCCCCATCTCCAGTAAAGGATACAGTAAAGAAATGTTGTTTGTTTGGGGGACCAGAATGCACTAGACCTAGGCCAATCTATAAATGATGTTAAAACACACATGATTAACCAGCTACAGTCATGTATATCGATAATCCTAGGAGGCTGAGCAAGAATGTAAGGAATCATGGAACTGGCCTGGTCTAGTCGGCTTGAGGTACAAGTGTCATAAGTTGTTCAGGTTGAAGTCTGTACCTCCTGGGGCACTGTGTGACTTTCAGTTCCTGAAACAGGGGCATTTCCTCAAACAGTGATGTATTCAGGCCACCTCGGTTTCTCTATTGTGCTGGTTTGATCAGGTGGTATGACTAATAGGTTTGAATGCTTGGCCCACAGGAAGTGACATTACTAGGAGGTGTGGCCTGGTTGGAATATGTGTGGCCTCGTTGGAGGAAGTATGTCACTGTTGGGGGGGGGGGGTGGTCTTTGAGGTCTCCCATACTCTAGCTATGCCCAGTGTGGCACAAAGACTCTCCTGCAGATTAAGATATAGAACTCTCAGCTCTATCTCCAGCACCATGTCTGCCTGCACATTGCTGTTTCCTGACATGATGAAAATGGACTGAGCCTCTGAAACTGTGAGCCAGCCCCCAATGACTTGCCATAGTCATGGTGTCTCTTCACAGCAACACAACCCAAACTAAGATATTTGTGTTCCTTAGAAGTCAATGAAGCATATAGACCAATTGGCAGGGCAATTGGTCTCAGACACTAATCTCTTGTGCCCTGTATAGTTTGAAAATGTTATTGTTTCTTAGCAACTACCTTTGTATTCTGCCTCTCAGCTGCCATTATATTTTGTTTCTGATAACAGTATAAAGAGTCTGATTACTTGTAATAAACTTGTCACAGCCTCGGTCTTGCTGTGACTCCCCCAACCTGTGCCTAGTCAAGATTCATTTCTCACTGGCCATATCAGGCAACCTTGGCCTGGTAAGTAAGCACTGGTGCTCATACAAGAGGATCTTAAATTCAAGGTCAGCCTGATCTAAGCTGTACGGTGTGATTCTGACTCAAATAAGAAAGAGGAAGAGCCGGTGGCGGTGGCACAGGCCTTTAATCCCAGTACTCAGGAGGCAAAAGCCAGCCTGGTGGTCTACAGAGAGAGGGAGAGAGAGTTCCAGGACAGTCAGGATTACACAAAGAAAATCCTGTCTCAACACACACACACACCTACACAAGGAAAAAGGAAGAAGGAAGGAGAGGCTGGAGAGGGGAGGGACCTGACTCTAAGGTAGAGAATTAGCTTTCATAATGACTGGGTTTGATCCCAAGTTCAGTAAAACAAGCAAGCACATGATCAAGGTGGTCCAATCAGAGGACTTGCTGGATGAGGACAGCCATCCCTCTAGGTCTGGAAAAGACTGTCCTCAACACTATTGGTCAGCATCTTGCCACCACTGAGGAACTAGCTTTAGGCAGTGAGGGAGAGAGGAAGAGAAGAAGAGAGGGAGGAAGAGAGAGAGAGAGAGAGAGAGAGAGAGGTTGAGAGAGAGAGGTTGATAGAGAGAGAAGATGGAATTAAGACCTTAAGAAACTTTCTCAAGGGGGCTGGAGAGATGTCTCCATTGATAAGAACACTGGCTGCTGTTCTAGAGGATTCAGGTTTGATTTCCAACGCCTACATGACAGCACGTCTGTTATTCTAGTTCCAGGGCATTCAGCCCCGTCTTCTCCAGTACTGCACATTCAAGAAGCACATACATATATGCAGACAAAACACTCATACACATAAAATAAAAATAAATAAATCTAAAACAAGAGGAAGGGAGTATTTTCTCCAGCTAGGCACAGTGGCACATATCTGAGCATCTCAAGAAGCTGAAGCAGCAGAATTCATCCGCTCGAAGCAAGTGTAAGCCAATAACAAGACTCTGTCTCAGAAGAAACTGAAGCGAAGAGAGACAAAAACAACTTCTGGGGCTGAAGAGATGGCTCAGCAATTAAAAGCCCATTCTGCTCACTCAGAGGCCCTCTGTGAGCTGTCTCCAGATGGTTAGCAAGCACAGCTAACATTTGGCACGCACACACACACATGCAAGCCTGTATACACACATGTGAACCTTCACACATACTGGGCGGGCTAAAGTTATGTTTTAAGTTTACATTACTGTGGTTAAAAGATCTATAAAACAGAAATGCCTCTAACCTGTTAGCCCCACTTGCCCGGGGACAGATAACTCCCTGGAATGCTGGGAGCCATTGTTCCTGTGAGGTAACAAGCCGCATGTTTTCACTTCTGTAAACAAGGTTGGTTGCACAAACTGCACAGGCTGTGCTTGATCACACATAGGCAGGAAATATGTCGGAACATATGCCTGCCCCCTACTGGATGAAGGCAGAAAGTATGGACCCTTGTGGGCTGTGCCTTTATAAGCACCTAACTAATGTAATTCTTGGCCATTCTGTGGGAATCCTGAGTATGGACCTGGCCACTATCCTTCTTCCTAGTCAATATTTAATAACGCTTGCATCGAATTTGGCTAAAAAATGGTGGTAGTCATTTTCGTCTCATTCTGTGGG
Organism: Mus musculus; assembly: GCF_000001635.26. NCBI lineage: Eukaryota > Metazoa > Chordata > Mammalia > Rodentia > Muridae > Mus > Mus musculus. Next base: position 84,955,628 of record NC_000067.6, on the reverse strand, counting down.
ATTAACAGTATAAGCTATGGCACAAAGAGACTACCAAACTATAATGCTTGTGTGGGGGTGGGGATCAAACTGCCAAGGTCTCCTCAGGGGAGGTGGTGGGTGGGAGTAGGCAGAAAGAAGAGCAAATGAGAGAAAAGCAAGCAGATTTTACATGGCTGTCAGGAGGGTGGGGATCTGAGTGGATGCAGGCTGTCCAGACTGACTGAGAACTCGGTGCCCTGACCTAAGGTAGCTGAGCTTTGAGGGAAGGAGGATTAGGGATGCTTCCTGGCAAACAGAAACCCACTTTAGGAAACTTGCTTTTCTGATAAACAGAAACCAGCCTTTAGGATTATGTACCAATCAAAATCCTTCTGTTTACCTGGCTGAAGTCTTTCTATTTCCCACCAACACTGCCGTGTGGGGCTGGGAGAAGAGCTTTGGAACTAACAGTGTAATTGGCTGATACAAATCAGATTCCATGGGGGTTTTGTGGGGTAGGTATGTTGAGGGGTTAAGATAGAAAAAGAACAATAAGTTGGGTAAGTAGGGAGGCCGGGAAGGAGTTGGGAAATGGGAAAGAATATGATCAAAATAGTATGAAAACATCTTTAACAAGAAAGAAAGCAGGGAGGGAGGGAGGGAGGAGAAAGGAGAGAGAAGATAGGGTGATCGGCAGGTAAAGGCACTGGCTGCCAAGCCTGAAGACCTGAGTGGCACATGATAGGAGAGAACCAAGTGTTGGAAGTTATCCTCTGACCTCCACATGGATACAGTGACACATGTGTGAACATGAGTTTGGCATACATGCACACACACACACACACATATCAGCAAATAATGCAATCTTATAAAGAAAAGAAGATAAAGAGGAAGGGAGGGAGGGAGGGAGGGAGGGAGCGAGGGAGGGAGGGAGGGAGGGAGGGAGGGAAGAGAGAGGGGTTAGGAAGCAGGGACTGAGCTCCAGAGCTCTTGGAAACTAAGCCCCTCCAGCCTCATTGGCTAGAATGAGCACAGCCTTTTTCTGAGCCAGCCATGGCAGGAGATAAAGGAGCTAGCACATTTGACTAAAACCAAAGTGTCAACTATGAGGGGGAAGAAAAAAAAACCCTAGGAACTAAGCCAAACAATTGTGTGGGTTTAGTCTTCTACACTGACTTCACAACTGTTACCAGGTTTATAATTATTGATCTACTGATTGCTTTCAAACCAACTACTGAAAGACTGTGAAAAGCCCTGGTAAGCATAGATAGATAGATAGATAGATAGATAGATAGATAGATAGATAGATAGATAGATAGATAGATAGAGAGATAGAGAGATAGAGAGATAGAGAGATAGAGAGATAGAGAGATAGAGAGATAGAGAGATAGAGAGATAGAGAGAAAGAGAGAGAGATGTATATATACACATATATATAACCCTGATAACTTTGCCTTCACTATGTATGTGACGAAGAGAGTTGATCTATTTTTAGACTTTAAATAAAGAAGTCCAAGAGCATTTTTTTTAAAAAATTGGAAGCAAGAAATGCTAGGCTCCTGCACAGCTGCAGATCAAACATCAGGAGCTTGCTGCTCACTTTGTCTTGGTGGCAATGAATCAACCTTCAGAAAGGCTGTTGGTCAGCCAGGCAGTCACAGGAAGCTGAGACAGGAGTGGCACGAATTTAAGGCTAGGCTCAGCTATATAGTAACAAGCTAAGTTGGGTTACAGAGTAAGATTCTGTCAATAATAATTATTATTATAATCATAAATGACATGAAGTTCAAGATGAAAAACTGGAATAATGAGAAGTGTGTTTTGAGTTTTAAGTGGATCACCTGAGCATGTGGCTTACGCCTTTAGTCCCAGCACTCAGAAGGCAGAGGCAGGCAGATCTGGAGCTGGAGGCTAGCCTGGTCTATACAATGAGTTCCAGGATAGCCAAAGTCGCATAGAGAAACCCTGTCTCAAAAAAGGGGGGAGGGGGAGTCAGAAGACATCCCTCACCTCCCTAGCTGGGGAGACAAGAGCACTCTCACCTCTCACTTCCATAGGGATGTCCCTGAAAGGATGAACTATCTGCTTTGCCAAACTGCTTCCCACAAAACCTACCAAACACAACACTGGCAAGACGAAGAACAGGGTACTGCCAAAACTGTTCATTTTGGTCTAGTGCTACTCTTGGCCAGATAATCTTCGAGCTAAAAAACCAGGCCCATGCTAGATGGAATGAAGGTATTTTAGAGATGGAGATTTATGTCAGTCTTTGTCCCCCGGGACTGCTCAGTGCCCCCCACAGACCCCACCCCAACACTTTCAGTTTGAAGCAATCTGTAGAAAATAGAAGATGTTAAGGAAAAGGGATGTGGAGCTAGATTCAACAGAACTCTGAGCCAAACGTGGCTTATGGCTGAAGGAAATATTTCCTGGGCCCCAAGCCAAACTCCTAAATGAACAGTCTTCAGAGGTGGGGCTTGAGAAGTCCTTTTATTTATTTTTTTAATCTAGGTATAGTGGCACTTATATGTTTATTTACTTAATTATATTTTTATGCATATGCGTGTTTTGCCTAGGTGTATGTTTGTGTACACAAGCATTCCTGATGCCCAGGGATGCCAGAAGAACACATTGGATCCCCTAGAACTGGAGTTACAGATGGTTGTGAGCTGCCATGTGAATACCGGGAATCAAGCCTGGAGCCTCTGGAAGAGCAGCCAGTTCTCTTAAACCCTGAGGCATCTCTTCAGCCCGTCAGGATGCCTTTTAAGAATATCTGTGGTGATATTTGTGCAGATAATGTTTGAGTGAATTTAGAGCATCAGGAAATGATTCTTCAACTCCAGGGTGGAAAAACTAGATGCTGGGTGTCAATACACAGCCGAACTTTGTCTTCTTCTGCTCTCCAGATTGTCTGACACCAGCCTGGACTAGCTCAGGCCAGAGAGGAAAGATATGGTGCAGAATGTTTGGCTGAAAATCAACGAGAAGCTGGTCTTGCTGACACGGCAAGCAGGCATTCCAACACACAGCAAGCTCCCAGCCGCGAGCCAACGGGAAGAATTCTTAACTCATGGGAGAGTCCTAGGGTTTGGGTCTATTCACACCCACATGTACCTTTGTCTAATGTCTTCATAAAATACGGCCTTGCAAACTTTCTCTTTTCTGATCCACATCTTTATGTCAAATTACAACACAGCTTAATAACACACAAGTGATGACTAAGGCACTTATCAGTCAGCCATCTACCCACTCCCAGTCCTGAGCTCTTATCTCCATGATCTAAACAACTTGCTGAGCACTAAAACTGCTGGTCCAGGTAAAAAATATGATTGATGGATTTACACGTTTTTCATGAAAGACTCTCCTTCACCCCCACCCCACCCCCAACAATTTCTCCAAAAGTCCAAGAATCGACTAAATAAAAATAGTCTTTAGGCCAGATGTGTGGTGCTCACCTTTTAATCCCAGTACTAAGGAAGCAGAAGTAAGTGGATCTCTGTAGGGTCAAAGCCAGCATGGTCTAGGACAGCCAGGGCTACGTAGGGAAACCTTGTCAAAAACAAACAAACAAACAAACAAAACAGAACAAAACATTTGTCCAGGTCTGTGCAAGTCACATACACAAGGGTTACATGGGCCATGTTTCTTACTGTGTATAGACCATTTCTATTGAGAATGAGAAATGGATCTTCAAGCCCTTCTAAAGATTCTGCAGGAGACCTTCCAGCCTATGATGAATTGTTCTCTGCTGTCATCTAACCTTGATTTAACATCAGGAATCCAAGGCTGTTGAGCATATGCAATGGAGGAGCTGATTCTGCAAAAACATAAATTTAATATCAAAATCTAGTGAGACCAAATGGCCCTGTTTTGGCTGTGTGCCAGGTGACCCATTTCTGTCTTCATCGTGCACAGGGTATGGGAAGCAATAGAGATGAAAGAAACGGAAGAACAGAATATGCAGAAAGCACCTTTCAAAGGTACTCCCATCCAGGTGATGTTTGGATTGTGGTGTGGCTGAGGAGGCAGGGAATAGAATTGCAAGACCATACGTGTATCAGACTGCAGGTTCCAGAGATGGTCACAGAAGTATCTGCCATTCCCACCTGCTCTTCCGAAGTGGAAACTCGCCATTTCAATCATCAAAAGGTAGGATCCACCCACATGCCATCTCTCTTGAATCTGGGTAGGCCGATGACTGTCACTACCCAAGAGAATGCTTCCGTTGTGTTTTAGAACCTTGCATGGGGATCCCTGAATACCCTTGTAAGTAGTCCAGTGTTCCCTGCTGGGTACCATGCTTGAGAGACCATGAGTAGGAGCACCAGTTGACACCTCCACTGAGCTCTAGCTATCAGAGAACCATAGAGTACTCCATCCTTCAGGTCTAACCCTTGACATCTGGCTGTCCATAAGACACCTCAAGATATAACTAGCCAATTGAGTCAAGTTCCTGACCCACATAATCTATAATTAATATGTGTGAACAAAAATTAAAACTGAATCAGAAGGGCTGCAGAGGTGGCTAAATGGTTAAGAGCGCTGGCTGTTCTTGTAAGGAACCAAGGTTCAATTCCCAGCACCCACATGGTGGTTCACAACCATCTATAACTCCAGCTCCAGGGGATCTGATGCTCTCTTCTGGCCTCTGTGGGCACTGCATGCACATGTACCTATCTATCTACACAGTCACATACACACACACACACACACACACACATATATATACACACACACAGAGACACATATATATATATACAGAATAACAAAGATAAATCTTTTAAAAAACTGAATCTTAAAACTTTTCAGAACTAAGATTGGTTTTGAAATGGAAAAGCAGATAATTGTTCATGGGCATGCTTTCAAAGGTGGTTAATTCCTTTCCTCTTCATTAGTCTCTTCCCCAGTTCATGAAGATATTTATCATCCTCTCAATAAAAATTACCTCTCTAGGGTAATCTAGACTTTTTTTTAGGTTCCCAACAAAGTAAAAGGACAAAATAAAAACAAGAAAATGAAAAAAAAAACTAGAAAATTTAAAACTTAATTCAAATAATTTAATTCATCAAAAATTCAATTAAACCTCTAGAACTAAAAAACTTGTAGTTATAGGAAGTGAGCAATCTGTCACAGGATAACCAAGAACTGATGGTCACTTGTAGCCAAAAATAAATAGAATTCAGTTAGAATGTTAGGAAACTTTGAAAGGGAATGAAATATACTAAAATGAAGGTGCTGAGAGAATGTAATGGTAGAACTATCTAGTAGGCTGTTGGAGATAAAGATCATATATATATTTAATGTATTAAAAAATCATACATTTATGAGACATTTTCTATCCTTTATTTCCCAAGAAAATAGTTGTCTTAGTTTTGTTTCCTGCTGTGGTGACAAGACACCCTGACACAAGCAATTTTAAGAAAGAAAGGGGTTATTTCACTCATAAGTCTAAGTCATCACTGTGGAGGAGTCAAGGCAGCAGAAACTTGAAGCAACAAGTCATATCTACTGTCAAGAATAGGGAGCAATGAGCTAGTGCATGTGTGCCTGCAGCTAGCTGGACTTCTCTTCTTTTATACAGTTCAAGACCTCCTGTCTAGGGAATGGTACCACCCACTATGGGCAAATGTTCCCACTTCAATTAACACAATCAAGATAATCCCCCCAAAGACAAGGCTACAGGCTAGCTTGATCTAACAATCCCTCATTGAGAGTCCCTTCCCTTCATCTAGGAATATTGTACTACTGTATTCATTAACTTTTGGCCTGAAGCAGGCTACTTATCATCATCATCACCACCACCACCACCACCACCACCACCACCATTATTTCTTCCCCCTCTTTACTGCCAATAAAAAAAATCGGCTTTTCAGGACATGTGATTGATGTTTGTTAGAATTATTCAACTCTTTCATTTAACACAGAAGGACCCTAGACAATACATAAGTGGATGCACATCATAGCCCAATAATATTTTATCCCCTCTCCCAATAGGTAACAAGCTGCCTTGTTTAAAGTTTACTGGAGCTCCAGAATCTATCAGCCCTACATCTGCTCAGACTCGCAACATGACCAGACTCCTGTGAGACCGCACCTGACTAGGCCTGCCTGGACTGCTCTCTTACTCCCTCCCTCCACACTCACTCTTTCCTGGCTCTGACTCCCTTCGGCCCCAGCCCTTTGTTCGGGCATGCAGCTTCCCTGAAGCATCCCTAGCTGATGTATCCATCCTACGTGAAAACACTCTGTGCCCACACTGCGAGAAGCTGATACAGTTGCTCTTCTTCAGCTGGATCAGGGTCCCAAAAGGCAAGCTTTGTAGCCATCATCTTTACTGTTTTTGTGACAAAATACCCAACAGAAGAAACTTAAAGGAGAGGATTATGCTGACCCAGAGTTCAGGGTATGGAGTCCAACCTGGCAGAGAAGGCTGTCTGGCACCAGGAGCATGAGGTAGCTGGTCATGTCATGACGTCTGCAGTGAGAAGGCTCACAGAGGAAGACTGTTAGTGCACAACTCACTTTCTCCTTCCTACTCAGTCTGGAACCCAGGCCGTGAAATAGTGCAGCCCACATTTAGGATGGATCTCCCTAACTAATCTAATCTAGAAGCTCCCTCACAGGCCTGCCCAGAGGTCTGTCTCCTATGAGGTTAGATTCTCCCATTAAGTGAGCAATCAACACTAACTATCATGGCTCTCAAAGAGCCTGTGAGGGGGGGTTTTAGGGAAGAAACTTCAAACTGTGCTACAGAGACAAGGAAAGTAGTTACTGTTGTCCCTCTAAAGGTCTCACGAAAGTATTTGCAGCTACATCTGATGGCCTGAGTTCAATTCCTGAGACCCAAATTGTGGAAGAGAGAACTAATTCCTGTAAATTGTCTTCTTTTGGCCTCCACACATACATCAAGGCATGTTTGGGGGGTGTGGGGTATAAATCCATGCATGCACACATGGGTGTAGACACCACACACACACAAATACAAACACACACATGTCATTTTTTTAATCTTTTAATTTTTTAATTGCTTATTTATTTATTTACGTTTCAAATGTTATCCCCCTTCCCAGTTTCCCCTTCTCAAACCCCCCATCCAATACCCCTCCCTGCTTCTATGAGGGTGCCCCCCCAACCACCCATCCACTCCTACCTCACGTTTTTTGTTGTTGTTTTTGAGACAGGGTTTCTCTGTATAGCCCTGGCTGTCCTGGAACTCACTCTGTAGACCAGGCTGGCCTTGAACTCAGAAATTCGCCTGCCTCTGCCTCCCAAGTGTTGGGATTAAAGGTGTGCGCCACCACGCCTGACCCTACCTCACCTTGAATGTCATTTTTTTAAGTTAAAAAAAAAAGTCTTTAAGAACAAAAACTTGAAGATGCCTCAGAGAGGCTCTGAGTCCCTTGCTATCACACGATGTGTCTGTCTGTAGCTCTTTTTGACTCTTTATTTAACTGCCAGTCATCATGTTTGCTGTCTTATCTCCATTTCCTTCTCCCTCAGCATGGACATCATGAGGACAGAGACCTGCCCTGTTTCATTACTGTAATCCCACCATTTAGAGCAGAGTCTGGCTCTCAGTGGCATTCTGTGAGTATAGTTGAATGAGTGAGAGCAAAGGCTGGTGATAAAGATATTGATGCTGATGCTGATGAAGATGCTGAGAGCAGATGCTATGTGTAGCTACTCTGAGCCAGGCACTGTTCCACTCTCTTTACATATTTTACTTACTCCTCCCAACAATGCAATAAGACAAATGGTATTTTCATTTTAACTTACTCAAAAAAGACAAAAAAAGAAAAAAACTAAAACCAGAAATGTCGGGTAAAGTGCCCAAGATCAGACAGCTAATGAAAGGCAGGGCCACATTGCAAATCCAAGCAAGCTAGAGACAGGATCAGAGTTACTTTATTGAACTGTTCTGCAATGATGGCTAAGCCCTGATCCCTTACAGAGACATCCTTGATGAAGAACAGCGGACCACAAGCTAGACTGTGTCAGATGCACGGGTAGGTACAGACAAAGGGACAGGTCAACTCAGGACATAATGAGAACTCTCCTGCTGAGAGGCAGTCTGAGGTCAGAGTGTCCTCAACACCCAGAGTGGACTGAGCCCTCCCCTGTCAATCATTAATCAAGAAAATGTCTCACTAACTTGCCCACAGGCAGGTCTGATGGAGGCATAGCCTCAATTGGTGTTCTTTCTTCCCAGATGACTCTAGCTTATTCAAACTGATAAAAAAAAAAACCAACCCAAACACTTGCCCCAAGACACTCCATATTGTATAAAGCAGTGGCTTTCCAGGCCATGCCATGCCCTGAGTGGCTCTACTTTATAAGTAGCTTTTGACTTGATTTTTTAGTATAATAGAGAAGCAGGCTGAGTCTGCACCTAGGTGGACACTTAATGCAACATTATCTTTCTGTTACCAATGCCTAGCCACAAGCTGATAAATAACTCATTCCTAAGTTGAAAGGATGCTACCTTATAAATTCATTGAAGTAGACTGAGCTTACAGGAGCACATGGGCATAGTAAAATCATGTCAGGCAAACCAGGCCTAAGCTTAGCAGGCACACCAGACTGGAGAAAGAGTGTAACTCCCTCTCCTAGACCCTACAAAGAGGAAGACACTTGACCCTGACGTAGCAATGGCCCCACCAGCCTGTCTCTGACCACAGGGTCACAAAGGACCAACAGGTAAAGAACTCTCAACTATCCTAAGGGCCTTAGCTCAGCTTAGCTCAGTCCCAGCTACTCACAGGGTCTATTCAGACTGTCGTCCATCCATCTGCCTGTTAATCCACCTGGACGTTACCTCTATGGCTCTCACAGTCTCACACTTCATTTCTATAGCCAGACTTAACCCTGAAGTTCCACTCAACTCTGACTCCATGGCCTGGCTCCACAGTGGTATGCTTACCCAGATCTCCCCAGGCTCAGCCATCTGACCGACACCCACACCGTGCCCTTTTTACAGATCCATCCACTTCCAGCTTCCTCCATGTCCAGCCTCTTCAAAACTCCTTGAACTCTACTATGGCTTTTGTAATATCCAGCCATCCAAATACATATATTTACAGTGTGATCTGAGAACTGATATTAATAGTTAAGGGTGGAATAAAGGAACCCGGGTTTGTCTTGGCTGACTCTCAGGGCAATCCTTGGCAAATCCCTCTTGACCACAGCAACACGTCTCCTGAATGTAATTGTTACTCGGTGAAATTTCAACACCGTGAAAGGACACAAATGTGTTCGTCTGTTTCTAAGCCGCTCACAAAGTCTGGGATGGTGCTTTAAACAGTTTGAGGAGACATTAAAGGAAAACATGTGCCTTTCTAATTCCCAGGGTGGAGTCCCTCAAGAAACAGGACACGGAGGAGCAAACGTCCGCACTGAAGAGGTGAAAAGATGTTTGTCCAGCTCAGCTGTTTTCCACCAGCAGTTGAGAGAAGTTGATTCCCAGAAAAGGAAGTAAAGGACCCAAGCTCAGCAAAAACAGTGGGGCAACTCCTTTGGGACTTTGTCCCTAACAGGAACTTTTTGTTCCCTTCACTCCCCCTACTCCCCCAGCTCCTCCTTGCTCCCCATCCCTCTGGACCTGCAATCTAAGTGTGGCAGGGAAGCCTCACCTGAATAGTTGATCTTCTAGATTTACAGAACCAGGCAGGACACTGGATTACCTCTGTTTCTTTGTCAGCTTGGGATCTTGTTCTGTAGCTCAGGCTGGCTTTGTGACCGCGGCCGTCCTTGAACTCTGGATCTTCCTGTGTTAATGTTCCCAAGCACTGAGCTTACAGGCAGGCATGTGTCATTATGCCAGGGCTCATGACAAGCCATCCCCACACACGTTCCTTAGTCCTAAGTTCTACAAATTGCTGTGAAGTTTAACTTGCAGAAAAGTAGTATGTCTGCCTTTAAAAATGCAGGAAGTAGGGGGCTGGAGACATAGCTTTGAGGTTAAAAGCACCGATTGCCCTTGCAGAGGACCCATGCTTGCCTCTCAACACCCACATGGTGGCTCACAGTTGTCTATAACTCCAGTTCCAAAGCACCCCACAGCTTCTTCTGGCTTCCATGGGCACCATACACCATGCCATAGCACACACAGACATACATGTAGGCAAACACTCACATACAAAAAGTAAAATAAATAAATCTTAGAAAAAGAAGAGACCTTGCCAGGCAGTGGTGTCTAGACCTTTAATCCCAGCCCTCAGTAGGCAGAGGCAGGTGGATCTCTTGAGTTCGAGGCCAGCCTGGTCTACAGAGCTAGTTCCAAGACAGCCAGGGCTGTTACACAGAGAAACCCTGGAGAGAGAGAGAGAGAGAGAGCTTTTAACTCCAAACACATTCTCCTTGACTAGTCCTTGGCATCACTTGGCTGTATTTTCTTCAGGCTCTTGTTAGACTTCTTGGCAAAATGTATACTCCTCGGAAACTTAGAGTCCACCCCAAAAGACTTATAGCTTAGAGAATGATGTGTTGTCCTATCATTACTGTGCCATTTTCAGGACTGGTTGGTTATGCATGGTGTGGTTCTCAAACCAAGCCATGTCTTCTCAGTCAACCACAGCCCCCCAGGTTCCTGGAACAAGAAGGGGAAGAGCATTATTATTTACTTTGAGATGGAGTCTTGCTTTAAGCTCTAAACTGGCCTTAAATGTACTCTGTACCCCAGGCCAGTCTTAAACTTGTGATCTTCCTGCCTCAGTCTCCCAAATGCTGGGATTAGAGGTATGTGCCATTATCGTCAGCTCTGCTCTCTTGCCCTGGGTCCCAGGGAACTTTTTACACAAAGAACTCAGAAGCCACACGTGGCTTTAAATACACACTTTTTCTTGATTCTCATATCCCACCCAACTGTCCCATCCTGCAGGGGTAAAGGATCACAGGAAACTGTATGAAGAAATCTCCATAATTGACTCTCTCTAGAAGCAACCTTCTCCATGCTGTGCACAGGGTTGCTCTACCACTAACAGAGTCTCGTCCACCTAGTCTAGCTCTAAATAACACACAAGGAGACTCACCCTCTAGATGCCCAAGGCGCTAAATGTAGTCATAAATTTTTCTCAACCTATTTTAGTAAGCATTCAACCTCCCTGCCACCCACCAGAGGTAATACAAACAAAACGTTATTAGGACACAGGGGAGGTAGACCTGTTTAGAAATAGTTCTTTGGAGGCCAAGTCCAATCTTCAATGTCAGGATATCAGCAGTTCAGTCCAATAGCAAACACCAAATATGAATCAGCAGCTGCAGTCCAGTACTCTTGGCAGACACCACACATAAACCAGCAAAAACAAGCAAACAAATAAACAAACAAAAAACAAAAACAAAACAAAAAACCACTAGGCTCAACAACTGCCCCCAGGCTACTGAGAAAGTGTCAAGAAGCCACAAGAACCTCCGGAAAAATTCTTTGGTGAGTATCTCTCTATGGCATCACCACAAGTGGAGCTCAGCAATGCAATGTGAGACAAACCAATGCATGCGTGTTGTTAGCAGAGACTAGCAAGGCAAACCAACGTCAAGCTCCCACCGCCTGTGGGGTCACATTTATAGTCCTTCTGAACATCATGCACCCTTTCATGTGTCTACTATAGCAAAACATCCTTTCATTTGTGTCTGCTTCAGGAAAACATTCCTTCACGTGTCTACTATAGTAAAACATCCTTTCATGACTGTGCCCCAGCAAAACCTCATTTGATATAACTGACTTTCCAAAGAAACCAGAAGTTTCCACTTCAACCAAAGAGCTTTAAAGTTCATGTGGTAGAATGAGTTGTCTCCATGGGCACAAGTATCTGCGCACTTGTTCCCCAGTTGGTGATGCTGTTTGGAGAAGTTAGGGGGTGTGGCCTTGCTGGATGATGTATTTCCCTGGGGGAGGGCTTTGAGAGTTCACAGCCTTGCCTCAATTCCAGTTTGCTCTTTGCTTCATGTTTGCTCCTGAAAACATAACCTCTCAGCTTCATGCTCCTACCCACCACCATGCCGGCCGCTTGCTTCCCGGTCTCCCTGCCAGTTTCTCCCTGGTGGACTCTTTTCCATGAGGAACCTTAAACCAAAATGACTCTCTCTCTCTCTCTCTCTCTCTCTCTCTCTCTCTCTCTCACTCTCTCTCTCTCTCCCTAAGTTGATTTGTCATGGTGTTTTTTTAAGCAACAGAAAAGTAATAAAGATCAGAAGTCTTATCACGATGAGGAGGATGAAAAGGCAAAGACGGGAGTTGTGAGCAACGCAGAGCTTCCCAGTGTTTTCTGGAACCACACAAGGTGGGGAAGCAAAGACTGGAAAACAGGAAGAGCAGAGCGGTCAGACTAGGACTGGTTTCCTGAACATTATTAATGAAGGTCAGCAGGAGACCACGGGCTTGCTACAGGGAATTCAACATTGGGAGGGTGGGGGACTGTTAAAAATAACTACCAAGTCTCTTGGAGACCTGCTGCCCGGCATTCTTAGAAAAACCTAACGTACTTTTTACACTCTGGGGAACATTTTGAAGAAACAAAACAGGCATCTTCTTATATACCCCAGCACGATCGTCACAACTCTGACAGGTCCAAAGACAAACAGAGCAAGATCACGATTTGACAGTCTCTAGACCCCAAACAGAAGAAGCCATTAAACTCATTATTCTTGGTTAAAGTGATCCAGGTCCATGCTCTGCCACTAAAATGTCATGTTTTGTGCCTCCTTTAATCTGGACTATCCCCAAATACTGGTTCTTCAGACACTTTCATTTTTGTGGATTTTTGTTCTGCAGTGCTGAGCTGCCTGTGTGCTGGCCAAGAGCTCCTCTGTGAGTCACAGGTTCATCCCCTTGACACTGGCCTTGGAAGAGTACTGGGCCATTATTCTGAAAAATGTCAATGAACTTGGGTTTGTCTGATGGTACCTCATAGGAAGAGAGAGAGAGAGGGATGGATAGATAGATAGATAGATAGATAGATAGATAGATAGATAGATAGATAGATAGATAGAATTATCAGACATTATGTTACATAGTTTTTTGTTAAGGATTCGAACTGGCTCAGTGGTTAAGAGCACTGACTGCTCTTCCAGAGGACCCAGATTCAACTCCCAGCAGCCATATGGTGGCTCACAACCGTCTGTAAGTGCAGTTTCTGGTCTTTTAGGTACCAGGCACACACATAGTTACACAAACACACTACCTACAGGCAACACATGTCTACACATAAACATAAATAAACCTAAAACTTAAAACGACAGCCAGACAGATGTTGGTTTTTTTAAACAAACAGGTCTTTCTACGTAGCCCTGTCTGTTCTGCCCACTCTACAGACCAAGCTGGCCTCAAACACACAGATATCCACCTGCCTCTGCCTCCCAAGTGCTGGCATTAAAGGTGTGCCCCATTACACCTTGCCTAGAAAAAATCATTAAAAGATCTGTCGACGGGGCAAGCAACCTCAGCCGGATGCAGCCTTGCATGATCACTCCAGCCTACAGTATTTCTTTTCATCAAGAGGAGTGATAAGCCAGGTTTGTTGGAGCTGAAATGAGACAAGTCAAAATTGAAAACCAATATAAAGAATAAAATTGCTTTTCCCCTGAAATGTAACTGCAGTTGAAGAACGAGGGGTTAAACAGAAAATGAAGGTCTTCTTTCTCCCAAAAGCAAATTTCAGCAGGGCCCAAGAGTCTTGCTTTTAGGCTTGTTTCTGTAAACCTGTGTGTTTGTGAAGAATTAAGGCGTTTATTGATAGCTTCTCATCTAGATGGTCTGCCGAAGGGATCAGCAGTAGCTAATGTACCAATATTCTTTATATTGGTTTTTTTTAAACTCATGTGTAAATCCCAGTCAGCAATCTCACCTCTCTGGGCCTTGGTAAGAGTCTTTCACTTCTGGCAAAGCAAGCTGACTTTAGCCTGGCTGGGTGCCTCAGTTACTTCCCTGTCTTTATGAGGTGTCATGCTTTTGTGCTCCTGGGGTTTTATCCGTCTCTAAGGCCACATTAAACACAACCCACCCCTGCCTCCTGTTCCCCCCAAGTGGTTTGAAGTAAATGATAACAACTGATATCTCATAGAGTCCAAAGTGTCACCAGGGAATTTTTTTGTTGGTTGGTTGGTTATGGGTTTTTTGGTTTTAAGATAGGATCTCATTATGTATCCCTGACTGCCCTGGAACTTGCTATGTTCCAGACCAGGCTGGCCTCAGATTCACAGAGATCCTCCTTCCTCTGCCTCCTGAGCGTTGAGATTTAAAGATTGTGCCACCGTGCCCAGCTGAATCTCCAAGTTTTCAGACCTCCCTGATAATTGATGCTGCCTCTCAAGGGGAAGGCGGTAGCAAAGGAACATGCTTGGGCATAATGGGAAGTGTCTGGATTCCTAGAACTCAGGCTGAAGCAAGAGTTTCTGGTGAGTTTCCGGCTGGTTTGGCCAGGTCCTGACTAAAAGGAAAGGAAATGGACACCAGTGTTGAAAAATTTTATCCATGAGGTTTGTAGGCCATTCTTACTTTAAAAAACCAAACCAAAACAAACAAACAAACAAACCACAACCCAGGGGCTGAAAGTTAGTTAAGAGCACCTACTTCTCTTACAAAGAACCTGTTAGCTTCCCAGCATCCACCATGGGTGGCTTACAATGGCTTGTAACTGTGAGCACTTGCACAAGTGCACACACACACACACACACACACACACACACACACGTAAAAAAAAAATTAAAGAAACAGAAAGGTATTCCTTAACAACATGAGGACAGAGTACTTGGCACACAGGATCGCTTAACCCTTGCAATAACTCTTCAATGTGTGTGACTATCTCTACTTTGGAGCTTGATGGCCAAGCAACAGAAATGCACAGTGGGAGCTGGAGAGGTGGCTCAGTGGTAAGATTGCCCTTCCAGAGGTCCTGAGTTCAATTCCCAGCAACCACATGATGGCTCACTACCATCTGTAATGGGATCCGATGCCCTCTTCTGGAATGTCTGAAGACAGTGACAGTGTACTCATCATACATTAAATAAACAAATAAATAAATGCACAGTGGAAGAGCTTGATTCCTGTGCGGGTCTGGTTGACTAGACACCATGTACTTGGCTCCTACAGGCTTGCTTTATTGCCCTACCAGGGGCAGGGCAGGGCCTTGGTTACATCATGGCAGACCACACAGTGCTAAGTTTCCCAACACTGACATTCTTCCTGCACACTATATTGAAACTGTGTGACCTTCTCTTGCAGGGGACCCAACCTGACAAGCCTCTTACAGAAACATCATGGATCCGGAGACTCTAGTACCAAAGAGCTGTATGCATTCATCTGATTTTTCTTTCATTTCTTTCAATAACCTCCTGAAACTTTCCAGAGTTCTGTTGCAGGATATTCAATCACACTGAACCCCAAGGTTGTGTTATTTACTGAAAAAGTACAACTGTTTCTAGTTTGGGTGTGGCTCAGTCCTAGCAGACACCTTTAATCCCAATGCTTGGAGAAGGAAGCCCATGTTTGAAGTCACGCCTCATTGAGTGGCAGACAAAGTGATGAATCAGAGAAAGACAGAATAGGACACGCCCGACTCTAATGAGAACAGAGAGGAAAGGGAAGCTACTAAAGAGAGAGGTGCAGAGAGAAAGAGAGAATGAGAAAGGGGGCAGTTTTACTATATGAGTTTTACATACAGGTTGAGAGAGAATAGGCCAGATAGAGAAGGAAAAAGAGCCAGAAGATTAGAACAGATTGCTAGAGTTAGTTGGAGACCAAGTAGTGCATTTCAGGAGAGGCTGAGAGAGAGAAGCCAGACTGAATCAGTCAACTTGGAGAGGAGCTTGAGCCAGGACAGCTGAGTTGACCAGCCAGCAGAGATCAGAAATAACCAGGAAGGGGTAAGCTTATTCAGCAGTAAGTCCCAGAGGCTGAAAACATCCTAGGCCCTAGGTTAGATTGTACATAGGCTAGAAGCTTCCAGGACTAGGTCTAGGTTAGCAGAAGTAGTAAGCCTCGGAAATGACAATTACATCTGTTGAAGCCTGTCTCCCCAGCATAGCTGTAGGTAGCCATTTTGTTCCATGCCTGCCAGCTACTTCGTATTGTTGCTGTAATATGCCTGCCAGTCATCAATGCAGAAAAAAATAACTTGACTCAGAGCAACGTTGTGTTGACCACAGACCCTGTTATGTCTCGTACTTTATGAGGATTGTTAATCTTAAGAAATTCCACAGCTGGGGTTGGGGATTTTAGCTCAGTGGTAGAACGCTTGCCTAGCAAGTGCAAGGCCCTGGGTTCGGTCCTCAGCTCTGGGGAAAAAAAAAAAAAAAAAAAAAAAAAAAAACAAACAAGGTAACTGGCACACACAACCTTAAAAAGAAAGAAAGAAATTCCACAGCTATAATCTTCATGTAGGACCCATCAAATTAAATGTCAATATGAACTATTACGTCTAAAATGGCTTAAGTCAGGGGCAACCACCAGGAAACACTTCCAGTACCTGCATATGAGCTCATTGTGGTTTTTGCAGTTTTAGCCTTTATGAGCTGCCCCTAAGGAATGTCCAGTACACAGCTCTAAGCTGTTGCCCTGATTGATCAGTCTTGGAATGTGTGTTCAATAAACTCTTCCCGTTTAACTGAGATTGGTGTCCATGTGTCCTGTGGGGTGAGTCCTGGACCCCAACACATCAGGAGACTAAAAGTTACATTTACAGAGTTCGGTACTTCACTGAACTTCACTTCCAACCTTGAACGTTCCTTTTGATGCTATTGCAAATGACACTGCACTGACAAGTTTGACTTCAGTGGCTAGTCCTAACATTTTCTTGGGTTTTCATTATTTTTCTGTATATATAATCATATCGCCTGAAATTAGAGATCATTTTACATTTCCCTAACAGGCTGGATGCCTTTATTGCATTTTTTAATTTTTTACTTTGCTTTTTTTCCCCCCTCCAGACAGGACCCCACTGTGTAGCTGTGATTACCCTGTAATTCGCTATATATATAAGGGCAGCCTCCAACTCATGGAGATCTGCTTGCCTCTGCCTCCTGACAACATGTTCGGCTTGCATTGCAATTTTTTTACATTAGGAAATAGATTTAGAGCCTGGCAGCACTCGGGAGGCAAAGGCAAGTGAGGTCAGTCTAGCAATCTAGTAACAGAGTGAGTCCCAGGGCTACACAGAGACACTCTTGTCTCAGAAAAAGGAAAAAAAAAAAAAAAGACTTGGGTGCTGGAGAGCCATTAAGAGCATTTGCTGATCTTAGAGGACCCCAATTCTATTTCCTACACCCACATGACAGCTCTCAACTGTCTACATAACTGTAGTTCCAACTCCTTCTCTGGGGCACCAGGCGCATGCCTGGTACACAGACATACATGCAAGGAAAACACTCAAACATGAAATAAAGTAAATTAAGAAGAATAGATTTAGGGCTGGAGAGATGGCTCAACAGTTAAGAGCACTGGCTGCTCTTCCGAAAGTCCTGAGTTCAAATTCCAGCAACCACATGGTGGCTCACAACCACCCGTAATAAGATCTGACGCCCTCTCCTGGGGTGTCTGAAGACAGCTAGAGTGTACTTACACATAAAAATAAATAAATCTTGGGGATGGAGCGAACAGAGATCCTAAGTTCAATTCCCAACAACTACATAATGGCTCACAACCATCTTTACAGCTACAGTGTTCTCATATACATAAAATCAATAAATAAATCTTAAAAAAAAAAGAAAAATAGATTTAGTAGGCGGGTAAGAGGCTGTCTGGGGACATTAGATAGAATGAGGCCTGAATGACAGAGAGACACAGGGAGTGTTTGGGAGTTATTTGACTAAGGGGATGGTTCCCCATATTTATGATAAATCACACTCCTAGAGATCTGCAAGATTGCAGGCCTGGGAGGCCAGGAGGGAATCTTGATCTTACAGACCTCTGGTATTCATTTTCATTTCACTGTGACAAAATTCTGACAGAAGCATGGCAGTGGTGGCACATGCCTTTAATCCCAGCACTTGGGAGGCAGAGACAGGCAGCTTTATGGGTCTGAGGCCAGCCTGGTCTACAGAGTGAGTTCCAGGACAGCCAGGGCTACACAGAGAAACCCTGTCTCAGACCCCCCACCACCCCCCAAAAAGTCTGTCAGAAGCAACTTAAAGGAGGAGGGGTTTGCTTTGGCTCAAGGTTTCCCAGGTCCATCTTCAGTGGCAAAGAAGGCTCCGCAGAGGAGAGGCTCTACCCACGACAGTAGTGGCCTGTGTCAGTATCCCTTTATTTCTTATGGAAAGTAGAGTGCTCAGGGCAGCACCAGAAGCAGATCGAATCCTCAAAGTCTGCCCACAGTCCACTCACTTCTGCTAGCCACATGCACCCTGTGACCCAAATGTCCCAGAACCTGCCCTAACATCACGGATGGCTGGAGACCAAGCGGTGGTAATCATGAGCCTGTGGGGGATACCTCCTCACACTCAAATCAACCCATAGCACCGCTTCTAAGAACAGATGGATCATCTGTACTTCCCTGGAACTCTATTCCGAGACAGAGAGAGAGAGAGAGAGACAGAGAGAGAGAGAACGAGAACGAGAACAAGCTGTTGTGTAATCCCAGACTGGCCTTGAACCCCCTCCAATCTCCCAAGTGCTAGAAAAATAGGTGTGAGCCACCACACCTGGCTTCCCAATCTTGACTGGCTGACAAAAGCGTGTTTGGAACGAATGGTGTCTGAGAGGAGCAGCCCGAGGGAGTACTCAACAAAGTCCGTTTTCAAAGTTCTGTTGTCTTCATCAGAGACGTGCTCCCGCAAATGTCCTCATCTAGCGCTTCTCCACAGTCCTCTGGGTTATTAAGATGACTATAGGAGGGCTGGGGGCATGGCACAACCGAGAGAGGAATTGCCTAGCATGCGCCAAGTTCCCGGTCTCATCCCCAGCATTGAATAAACTGACCATTGGTGGTATATGGCTATAATCCCAGCACTTGAGAGATGGAAGCAGGAAAATCAGAAGTTCAAAGCCATCCTCAGCTACATAGCTATTTCCAGGGTACCCTGGGGCATGTGAGCTGTTATCTCTCAAAAATTAAAAGAAAACAAAACAAAACAAACAAAAATGGGGCGTGTGGGTGGGGGAGGGGACTGGAGAGATGGCGCTATGGTTAAGAGCACTGGATTGCTCTTCCAGAGGACCTGAGTTCAATTCCCAGCATCCACATAGCAGCTCACAGCTATCTGTAACTCTGACACTCTCACACAAATATACATATAGGCAAAATAAATAAATAAATATTTAAAAAAAAACAAGAGCCAGTGAAGCCAATGACAATAAAAATATACATGAATGTCTTTTGGAAAGAAAGGAGGAAGGGAAGGAAATCCATGGTGGGCTCCTCCAAAGGCATCTATATCCTAATCAGGGACTCGTGACTATGTGACCTTAAGCGGCAGGAGGGGATTCAAGGTAGCAGATGGAAGTACATTGCTAGTCAGCTGGCCTTAAAATAGATGTGTGAATTATCTAGGAAGGATCAAGATAACGGGGTGGGGGGGCGCATCCATAGAAGGGGCTGGAGAGGTACTTACTACTAAGCCTGACCAATCCTCAGAACCCACAAGGTTCAAGGAAAACTGCCTTCTAAAAGATTTTTACACATATACTGTCGCATGCAAGCACACACAATACACACACACTACGTGTTTAAAAGAATTTAAGTTTAAAAGGAAGAGAAAAACAAACAACAGAGAAAGTGTGTCCTGAGTACCCAAGACACTCAGAATGATGCAATGTCGATGGTTTTGAAGATGAGGAAGTGGCCGCCAGCCAAGGCGTGTGGGCAGCCTGCAGAAGCTGGTGGCTCAGCTAGAGCTGCCAGGAGGAACACAGCCTTCAGTGTGCCAACGCGCTGAATTTTAGTCCAGGGAGGCCCGTTTCAGGTTCTGGCTGCCAGAACTGTAAAATAATGAATTTGTGTTGCTTTCAGTCACTGTGTTTGTGGTCATTTATAGCAACAAGGACAGGAAAGTACAGAGCCGGTCAGGTTAGGTAAAAGAGTGCTTGCTTCATGTATTTAACAAAATACTAAAAACTCTCCGAGAGCACAAAGTATTATGTTGCTTGCCTATGGGTGTAAGCAATAGGTACTTCAGAAGGATGAGAAGAGGTGGTACCCAGACTGGGTCAAAGATGAGAGATTTTTAGTCCACTGTGGCTATGAGTGTTGAAATCACTCCACAAACTGCTTTTTGGCTGAGACTCATATGAGGGTCTGATTCGTTACTTCCCTCCTAGTCAAAAAAAAAAAAAAAAAAGAAGAGCCCCCCCCGCACTCCCCCCACCCTACACACACCTTAGATTTCGGGACATTTCCTATGGTAGCAAATATGCACAGCATTGATGAATCTCAGCCAAGGCGATAAACTTCAACCGGCCACAAGAGTGTGCCTGTGAGGAGCCCGCAGATTTTTTTCCCCCTGACAAACCAGAATTAGCCGGTATAGGAATATACCAACGCGGAGATCTGAAATTGCACGGATTGGAAGGAAGCTCTGGGTAGGCTCGGATCCTTCCAAACGCACCCTTTTTAAAGGCTCTGGGACGGAAGCATCGAGCCTTAGGCTCCAGAAGGTTCACCTGGACAGATAGTGAACAGAGGGCGAGTCCGGGAGCCCCTGCACGGAGCGCAGGAAACGAGGCGAAGAGCCGAACCCCCAGCGCCGCATCTGCAGGATGCAGGTCGACATTGGCACCAATCCCCATGCCCAGCGACCCTGGGTTCTCCGAGCGGACCTGCAAGTTCACAGGTCGAGACTGGGAGCCGAGTGAGATCTTAGCCTCTCGGGCTGCGTGCAGTGAGTACCCTGGGCTGTATTGAGTGGCGGCCGGGGGCTACCGCAGGGTTGGAGCATCTCCGAGCCGGCGGATACTGGTGGATACCGGTCGATACTGGTGGTTGCGGTTCTTCCTGGGACCCTTGCGAGCTGAGAGCCAGGGACAGGGTATGACAAGAGAGGGGCCTGGGCAGGGCGGCGGTGCTCCCTTGTCCCTGAGCTGCGGGCGGGGATGCGCGCGGTCCAGGGTAGCGCGCGCCCCCAGGGCAACAGAGCGCGCGTCGCCCCCGCGCCCGGCCTCGCGCTCGGGTGCTATGGAGGCCCCCAGTTCATTGCTTGAAGTAGGCAGTGATGGGGCTACAGTTAGTGACCTCCGAGGGAGAGGATGTCTGTGCCCGGGTCCCCTGTTGGGGATGGAGGATCGGAGGGTGCGGCATCATGCACAGCTGGACCAGGACAACGAATGCTGAGCCCCCGGGAGCCGCTCGGATCCAGCATCTCCAAAGAGGAAAGGGGGACAGTGAGGACCCAGCACAGCCATTAACGGGCAGAATCTGCCACGGCTTGAGGAGGTTTTATGAGCTCAACTCTGCTTACCAATTAAGCCCTTTCTTCCTGCGGAAAAGTTGGTTCAGGCTTAGGCTCGTTAGCAAGGATGGCTGGGGGATGCTTATAAGGAATTAGACTCCCTTTGCCTTGTCAATGGAGAGAGGGGAAAAGGGAAAGCGGGAGAGCAGTGCGAAGAAGAAATTGAGACTGACCATACGTTTGTTTATATTGGGACTTCACAGGGCACTCATTAAGCAGCGGGCTCACTTTCACCTACCAACGGAGGGTGCTTGCCTAGCATTCATAAGGTTTTGAGTTCAATTCCCCCAGCACTGCCTAAATCCAGCACTGTAATTCAACACCCTTCCTCGCCGTGGGGGTGGGACGGTGAGTTCAAGGTCATCCTCCAAGTCTGAGCTAAGTGAGACCCTGTCAGACACAAACATAGGATGTCTCAGTTGTCTTATCTGTAAAATGGGGTCGTTTCGGACCATAATACCAACTGGCCAAGACCGTCGTGGCAAAAGCCGCCAAGCACTGCCCTGACCCATTGGAGACTTTATCCTCTTATCCCACCCCCTACCCACTAACACAACATGAAGCTAGCTGGGGTTCACTGTCCAGTTGTTTCGCTTGCTGCCCTTCTCTTCAGCTCTGCAGCCTCATGGTCTCGAGAGCGCCCTCTACCGGCCTGAAATTCCATGAGTTCAGTTGAAGAACTCACCTGCCATTAGCTCTGACTGCTTCGGGAAGGGATTGCAATTTTAGTTGTAACTTGTCACGCACCACCCCAATCCCGGTCTTGCTTCTCATTATAATTAGTTTATCGAATGCGACACGGTGACAGCCCAATTAAAAGTGAAAAGCTTGCTTGTAAAAAGTCATCCTGTGACAGAACTGTAAAAAAAAATGTTAATTACTTTTTTAGTCTATAATACATTGCAGAAAAAAATGACATTTCCATTTTCCGTTACTCCGCTACATAGCTACATTTTGACATTTGTCACTTCAGTGCCACCCTGCCCTTATTTATGATTTTTATTTTTTATCTACTTTATGAAATTTTAGAGGCTTTCACAGTTTTTAAGTGTGTATATGTATGTGTCTGCTTGTCCATGTGTGCACCGTGTCCCTCTGAGGCCAGAAGATGTCATCAAGTCCTGTGGAACTACAGACAGTTGTGAGCTACCCTATGTGTGTGTTGGGAAAGTAAATACCAGTCTTCTGTACGAGGCACAAGTGCTCATGCCTGCTAAGCCATCTCTCCAGCCTCCTTTTTAAAAAATTATGTATTTTATATGTGTGAGTGTTTTGCTCACATGAATGTTTGCACACTGTGACATGCAGAGTCGGAGGGACCAGAAAAGGGCATCAGGATAAATATCAAGTCACACCCATGCCATTTTTATCAGGAACCCATTCCCAAGACAACCAATCCACTCTGGGGATGATGGCCTTAATCCGTCCCTGAAGTTAGAGTCCTGGTGACAGACACCTTCTAGGGGTCCCCTTTTACTATGGTTACAGAGGCAGTTAGGTTTCAGTGTGACCCGTGGCAGAAAAAGTCAGATCATATCAGAGTAAACGCTTGTTGTTCTGTAGACTGACAGTGAGTTGTGAAATCAAGGAATGATGGCTTTTAGAAAGACAGAAGTATAAAATGCAAATACTTTTTTTCCCTTTTTGTTTGTTTTGGGGTTCTGTTGTTCTCTGTGTGTGTGTGTGTCTGTGTGTGTGTTTCTTAAAAAGAAACCTCTTAGCCGGGTGTGGTGGTGCACGCCTTTAATCCCAGCACTTGGGAGGCAGAGGCAGGCAGATTTCTGAGTTCCAGGCCAGCCTGGTCTACAGAGTGAGTTCCAGGACAGCCAGGGCTATACAGAGAAGCCCTGTCTCCAAAAAAGCCACACACAAAAAAAAAAAAAAAAAAAAAAAGAAAAGAAAAGAAAAGAAAAGAAAAAGAAAAAAAAGGAAACTCTTGAGGCCCAGGCTGTCCTCAAACTTGCTTTATAACTGAGATTGGCCTTGAATTCCTGTCCTTCTGCCTCTGCCTCTCACATGCTAGTGTTACCAACACACACACAATGCTAGTGTTTTGTTTCCCCTGGTTTTTGTTTGTTTTAAGACCGGGTTTTGTTGCATAGCCCTGCCTGAACCAGTACTCACTGTGTACCCAAGGCTGGTCTCAAATTCCCAGCAATCCTCCTTTCTTCTTCTTCTTCCTCTTCTTCTTCTTCTTCTTCTTCTTCTTCTTCTTCTTCTTCTTCTTCTTCTTCTTCTTCTTCTTCTTCTTCTTCTTCTTCTTCTCCTCCTCCTCCTCCTCCTCCTCCTCCTCCTCCTCCTCCTCTTCCTCCTAGTCCTCCTCCTCCTCCTCCTCCTTCTTCTTCTTCTGTTGTTTGTTTGTTTGTTTTGTTTTGTTTTGTTTTTTGAGACAGGGTTTCTCTGTGTAGCCCTGGCTTTCCTGGAACTCACTTTGTAGACCAGGCTGGCCTCGAACCCAAAAATCCACCTGCCTCTGCCTCCCAAGTGCTGGGATTAAAGCACTTGGGGCCACCACCACCGGGCTGCAATCCTCCTGTCTTAGCCTACCATTTTCTGTAATTACAGGCATGCTCCTCTAAACCTCTTCATATGTTCTTTAGGGAGAAATCAGCGTAACCCTTGAGGGTCTTAGGAAGTTATGACCCCACCCAAATGCTGCATGCAGTGCTATCTTCTGCATCCATACTTGGCCTCTTGCATACAGTTGTCCATTGCATGCTAATACATTTATTTATGATCAAATAAACTGAAAATGCCCAGAGTAGTTAGATGACAACCACATCTTTTAACCCATAAAATAAATAATTCAGTAAGAATATAAAGTTCTTAACATTGCCACAGAAAAGTACTTAATATTTCAAGTACTTTTCTGTGGATTCGAAAACTCTTATTTTGTGTATGTTCATGTCCCTGTGTGTAGGTGTGTGCACATTTGATCATAGAGATCAAAAAATCAATGTCCAGTGTTTCCCTTAATTGCTCTCTACCTTTTTTACTTGTTATGTTTTTAGGGTTTTTGATTATTATTAAAAACAAGATTTATCCTGTATGTATGTGGGTGGGTCTGAATGTCTGTGTGCATGCGGTACCTGCAGAAGTCAGAGGAAGGCGCTGGTGCTGTTGGGAGCCATATGTTGTGGGTCCTGGGAACTGAACCTGGATCCTCTGGAAGAAAGGCCAGTGCTTCTAACCACTGAGCCATCTGTCCAGCCCCTGGCTTTCCTTCTTATATTTGACTTTTGTGGTGTTGGTGGTCGAACCCAGGGCTTCAGTCACGCTAGGTCAGTGCACTTCCACTGAGCTACATCCCTTCTCCTGTTCTAAAATAAATACAAGTGGATTTCAGTTCCAAAGGTCGTAATCAAAGCAAGTGAAACATTTTCATGTGAATCAACTGAAAATGCCACTCTCCAAAGCAGCCTCTCACCTCCCTCACCTCCCCCACCTCCCCACTCTCTTTTTCACTGTTTTTTGTTTTGTTTTTCGAGACAGGGTTTCTCTGTGTAGCCTTGGCTGTTCTGGAACTCACTCTGTAGACCAGGCTGGCCTTGAACTCACAGAGATCCTCCTGTGTCTGCCTTCTGAGTGCTGAGATAAAGGCACATGCCACCACACCTGGAGTTCCATCTCACTATTTTAAACAGAAATGAAATCTCCACACAGACATGTAGGGTGACAGATGACGTGTAGTCACTCTGATCCTTTGTCTCAACAACCAGTTGTTACACTGGTACTGTTGACCTCAGGAGCTCATGGGCTGTAGCCTCAGATCACTCTGAGGTGAGTGCCCATTGCTCAGACTCTTAGAGCTTACTTCCCAAGTAACTTGGGAGTCAGCGCTATTTGTATGTGAAGTCAGCTAAGAGGTCTCTGAAGTAACTGCTGGATAAATTTACAGTAAGGGTTGGGAACACGATGAGGAGCCAGGGAGATGGTTCATGCAGTAAAGTCTCTGTCCTGCAAGCCTGGGAAATGAGTTCAATCCCTAGCCCATATAAAAAGCCAGGCATGCAACATGTGCCTGTCAGCCCAGCATTTAACTCCATAGCTAGCTTTCTATTCCTTGCTAGACTGTCTCACAGCGGTAAGGCAGAGAACAGAGGAAGGCACTCAATAGCCTGCTGTGAATTCTGCATGCTCAAACAAGCACATATGCATATATGTGCACCATATAGGGAGATAGAGTGTGACAGGTGGACCCCAATGGATCACTGGCTATCGAGTACAGCTGAATGTGTGGGTTCCAGGCCAGTGAGAGACCTTAAAAACCAAGATGGCCAGCTCCGGAGAAACAACACCTGAGGAACAACATCTGAGGTTATCCTCCATATTAGTTTGCCATCCATCTTGGCTCTGCCTAGACCCTCCTTCCCCAGGCCAGAAGTCAGATCTTCCTTATGGAGACTGGTCTGTCTTAACCCACCAAATCCAGGATGTGTGTTCTCCTTCTCTCCATCTCCTTCTCCCTCCTTTCCTCTGTGTCTACCCTCACTTCTTTAAGTTTATAATACCCGGGAGGTGATCATGAAGACAGGCTTTAAAGTGATCTGTAAAGAGGCAAAGCCTGTCCCAGATGCACCAGTATCAAACACTAATCTGCTCTAACTTGAGCATCATTTGACCCTGAAGCGACTTTGGTCACAGTGGGAGGTAGAGCTGTCTAAAAAAGAAGAGGAAGGTGTTGTTTGTTTCCATGTGTGATGAAATTATTTACTGCGTGTGTTTCAGAAAACCTTAGAAAATGTATACGAGTCATGAAGATATCGGGTATGACCTTGAAGACGACCGAAAGGCTAAGAATAAGAAGACGCTGAAGCCCCACCCAGATATCGATGGCGGGTGGGCCTGGATGATGGTCCTCTCGTCCTTCTTTGTTCACATCCTCATCATGGGCTCACAGATGGCCCTAGGAGTCCTCAACGTGGAGTGGCTTGAAGAGTTTCACCAGAGCCGCGGCCTGACCGCCTGGGTCAGCTCCCTGAGCATGGGCATCACCTTGATCGTGGGTGCGTACATGCGCTGACACCTGATCTAAGACTGGGTGCTTACAAAACGATGGGTCCCTGCTGTAAGACAGACATCACATTCCTGAAACATTAGGTACTGGGTATCAGTGGCATCACCAACATTTAAAATTGAAGTATTCAGAACACAAAATTTACCATTTAGCCGTGTGCGTGTGCGCGCGTGTGTTTCATGGCACTTATATAGGAGTGTGTGTGTGTGGTGTGTATGTGTGTGTGAGTGACACTTGTCTAGATCAGAGGACAACTTACAGAAGCTGATTCTCTCCTTTGACATCCCAGTCCTGGGGATGAAGCTCAGGTTACGTCACCGAGAGCCTTTACCTGCTGAGACATCTCACTGTCCCCAACACTGATCCTATAACTGATGATTCATCCCCTTCTGCTCATCTAGCATTGTTGTTGGGATTGGCCTTCGCTCAGTGTTTTCTTAGAGACTACCACATTTCTGTTGTTTTGAGACAAGGTTTCCTGTAGCCCAGGCTGGCCTTAAACTTAGTCCATAGTCAAGATTGACCTGAACTTCCGATATCCCTGTTCACTTTCTACTCCTATGAATGTTTTTGTTTTTTTAAGATTTATTTATTTATTATGTATATGAGGTTTATTTATTGTTATATGTAAATACACTGTAGCTGTCTTTAGACACACCAGAAGAGGGCATCAGATCCCATTACGGGTGGTTGTGAGCCACCATGTGGTTGCTGGGATTTGAACTCAGAACCTTCGGAAGAACAGTCAGTGCTCTTAACTGCTGAGCCAGCCCAGTTTTGGGAGTTGTGTTGTTGTTGTTGTTGTTGTTGTTGTTGTTGTTGTTGTTGTTTGGTTTTTGGTTTTTGGGGGTTTTTTTGTTTTGTTTTTTGGCAATGTTGTGAATCAAAGCCAGGGCCTCACACATGCTAAGCAAGCAGCCTACCCCAGCACTGCATCTCCTGCCAATCAAGACAAAGGATGAGTCAGGACTGCCTACTTTTCTGTTGCTGTAATAAAACACCAGGGTCAAGAGTATTCTATTCACATGCCAGAAGCAGGGAGAGCAAGCTGGAAGTGCACTAAGGCTATACACCCTCAAAGCCCACCCCCAGTGATGGACTTCCTCCTGCCAGGCTCCACCTCCTAAGGGTTCTATAACTTCCCAAATAGCACCACCCACCAGGGATGAAGTGTACAAATACAGGAGCCCAAGGAGGAAATGTCCCACTCAAACCATCACCCAACCCAAACATTGGTTTAGGATTTCAAAGCCAGCCTCAGCTGCGTAGTAAGTTCCATGAGCACATGAGACCCAAGGGCACAAATATGTGTGTGAAAAGATTCTTGATAAATGTCTATGAAATGCTTGACCCCTTCAGTTCTTCATTGATCTTCTTAAAGACTGGGCTGGAGGGATAGCTCAGTGCTCTCCCAGAGGACCAGGGTTCAGTTCCCAGTACCTGCATGGCAACTTAGAGCCATTTGTTCCCAAACAGGAGTCATAGAGAAAGGAATAGATCTGGGTTGGATTTTCCTTTTGTGCTGTTCTGGAACTCACTATGCAGCTGGAAACTGGCTTTGAACTCCTAATCCTCCTGCCCATGTGGTGGCTGGAGTTGAGGCAAGGGTTCTTTATTAGCATGAGGTATGGGTGTGGTTTTGGGGGTTGGGGGAAGAGGAGGGGAAGGGGGAGAGAGAGAGAGAGACAGAGAGAGAGTGAGAGAGAGAGGGTGTGTGTGTTAGAGAGAGACAGAGAGAGGAGGGGAAGGGAGGGAGGGAGAAAGAGAGGAGAGAGAGAGAGAAAGAGAGAGAGACTTACAAGTGTTAGGTCTTTTCATTTTGCCAGAATGGTAGTGAGGAGTTCCTGCCCATTGCCTTAAATGTAATTAAATCCTAACTACAGAGGATTTACAGTATTTATCATTTACAAAGTGTGAATGCCTGAAGCCTCAGTAAGCAACAGTCACTTAACTAGAAAACCCGGCAGATATTAATATATTAATTCAATGCTGCCAGCTGTTGTCCACTTCCTTAATGCTTCTGTCAGGACAGCAGCAGCTTACTCCTTCTGTCTGGCTTATGAAACCCTTCAGCTAGGGATATTCACACCAACTGTGCCTTGCCTTTCCTTTTATTTTTCTCAAATGTCTTGGAATGTTTCATAAGCTTGCATATCAGAAAAGCTTGCCTCTGAACCCTTTCTATGATGGGGAAGGCAGTGTATTGTGGCTTGCCAGTTTTTCATATCTCAAAGGGCTGTCAGTAGCAAAGCCATGAGCCACACACATTCCAATTTGGGTCACTTGGTCCCCTAACTATGGCATGGTTGAGTGAGTATGAATATATAAGAATTAAAATGTAGGGCTAGCGACATGGCTCTGTGACTAAGAGCACCAGCTGTTCTTATATAGGACCCGTATTTGGTTTTATTCTTTAATGTTTGTGGAGAAACATCTTCAAACTTATGGTATCTCAGTTTCAGTTACTTCCAATAGTTCTCTCAGGTGACTATACCAGTTATTTATATAGTACACATATTTAATATATAGCATGTGCTTATATACTTATATATAGTATTTAGTATATAGTAAGACTGTTATAAGAAGTTAACTGAATTGGTATCATTAATATCAGAACTTATTAAATAAGTCTTTATATTCATGTTTCAAATTATGCACTTTCAGACAAGGAGCTGATGAAATATCTCCATGGTTACGAATATTTGCTGCTCTTGCAGGGGATCTGGGTTCAGTCCCCAGCCCTCATCTACGGTGGCTCACAACTGCCATAACTCCAGCTCCAGGAGTATCTGACACTTCTGGCCTCCACAGGCACCTGAGCTCATGTGTGCCCATACACAGACACACAGAACTAAAAACAAACTAATGAAGCCGGATTGGTGTCAATGGTTAGGAGCACTGCCTGCTCTTACAGAGGACCTGGGTTCAATTCCCAGCACCCACAAGTAACTCATGATCTAAAACTCAAGTTCCAGGGCATCTGATGCCCTCTGCTGAACTCTGCAGGCAACAGGCATGCACACAGTGCACATACATACATGCAGGCAAAACACACACACCCATAAAATAAATGCACTTTGAAAACAAATAAAAATAAATGTTGCCAGCTGTCTCAGTGCACACCTGTAATCCAAGCACTTGGGAGGAAGAGGCAGGTGGATCTTTGTGAGTTCCAGGCCAGCCTGGTCGACATAGCAAGCTCCAGGCTAGCTGGGGCTACATAGTGAATGACTAAGTATGAAAAGCGAAATCTTTGAATACATACACACAGAGTAGACAAGGCTGGGCTGCAGCTGAACGGTAGAGCACTTGTCCAAGACAATGCTCCGTCTTCCCAGTCAGCTCCACAGACTTGGACTCAAACCCCTGTGGGAGTTTCTGAGGGAGTTTCCGGGTTGATTCACTGAGGAGGTTAAGACCCACCATGAACGTGAGCGGCACCAATTCTGGGACTGGAGGAAGCTGGCTGAGCCCCAGTATTGTCTCTCCCTCCTTCCTGATGGCAGACACAATGTGACCAGGCACTGTAACGGGAGCACGTGACCTTGATAAACCAAGTCTTCTAGCCCAAGCCCAAACCACCCTTCCCTTACATTGTTTTTTATCAGGATTGGTCACAGCAGGACAAAAGTAACTAATTCGCCAGGGCTGTGGGAGATACCCGGTTCCTTCTCCCTTCTCCGGCCCAGAAGAAAGAGACCTCACAGGGCTAAGCAGGGCAAGTCTTCAGAGCTCAGTTATTTTACTTGTATCATGTTTATACTTCTGAGTATGTGTATGAGTGTGGGCCCCAGCCTGTGTGTAAAGGTCAGAGGACAGCTTTCGGGAGGTGGCTTTCTCCTTCCGTTGTACTCTAGGAATTGAGCTCAGGTCACCAAGCTTGTATAGCAAGTTTGGTTTTTTTTCTTTTTTTACCCACTGAACTATCTCTCCAGCCCTTAAATTTGTTATTAAGTCAAAAGCCCCACTCAAGTGCAGCATTCAATAACTATATAAAGTGATGACAAAAGTCTTCATTCTCTACACCGTGTCAAAAATGCACAGCCTGAGCCGGGCGTGGTGGCGCATGCCTTTAATCCCAGCACTCGGGAGGCAGAGGCAGGCAGATTTCTGAGTTTGAGGCCAGCCTGGTCTACAGAGTGAGTTCCAGGACAGCCAGGGCTACACAGAGGAACCCTGTCTCGGAAAAAAAAAAAAAAAAAGCACAGCCTGGGATCTGAGATGCAGTTCGGCTGTAGTGTGCCTACCTAGCATGCATGGAGCCCTGGGGTCCAACCCCCAGCATCTAAATAAACCAAGCATGGTGGCACAAGCCTCTAGTCTCAGCATTTGGGAGGTGAAGGCAGGAGGATCAGAAATTCAAGGTCAGCCGGGCAGTGGTGGTCCATGCCTTTAATCCCAGTACTTGGGAGGCAGAGGCAGGCAGATTTCTGAGTTCGAGGACAGCCTGGTCTACAGAGTGAGTTCCAGGACAGCCAGGGCTACACAGAGAAACCCTGTCTCGAAAAACAAACAAACAAAAAAAAAGTACAAGGTCAGCCTTGGTTACATAGGCAAATTGAGGCCAGCCTATACTGCATGAAACAAAAAACAAAACAAACAAAACAAAAAATGCAGCCTAGTGGTCTCAGAGGAGGCCTGGAAGAGAATGTGGAGCCTGAGTGTATTGAAGTCAGCAAGTCCTTGCGTTGGGTGCTCTGTGATAGTCTGTAGGAGCCCTTGTGAGAATCCTTTCCGAATGTTTCCTTTAGAACCGGAGTCAAAATCCCTGATGAGGAGTCTGTGAGATGGTTCAGTGGGTGCTTGCTACCAAGCATGACAACCTGAGTTCCATCCCCAAACCCATATGGTAGGAGAGAATTGACTCCCATAAGTGGTTATCCAGTCTCCACTCTGCAGCATTCACCCACAGCGACACGCCCACAGGGAATCGGTAAATGCAGGAAGTGAAACTTAACCTCATCTGCATATAGCAGCTCCAGGGCCTGGAAGAAGACTAGAGGAAAGGGTAGAAATTGCTATCAGCCTGAGAGCGTGTGAGCAAGCCACTGGGCCAGCCATCACATGGTCCCAGTCGGCTGGAGATAGAACTAGCCATCCTAGAACTCACTCAGTAAACCAGGTTAGCCTCAAACTCACAGAGAGCCTTTGTCTCCCCAGTGCTGGCTGATTTCACTTATTTTCAAGTGTTTGCTTATTCCACACATTTTCAAACTTTGTATAAGGCTGAGAAAATGAGAAGACCCAAAAGGCTGGATCCTGTTAGCCCGCTAGCCAAGGGCCTCTGTTGTAGTCAGAATGAACCTGACAGCTTGTTGCCAGTCTAGGACTGCGTGTTCTCTGATGAGATCATGGGCATGTGAAAGGTTTTTATACTTTAAGATTGTTGAAGACACAAAGGTCCTTGTGCCCTCGGATTCTAGGAAATTAAGATGGTAATCACTCAGGGATGTCTCCTCAATAGAGGAAATAAAATATCTGTTTTCCTTCCAGAAAGCTGGGAGTGGGTGTTAATAACCTGGTGAGCTTGTTGTTATCTGTAGATAATAAAACACCCAGAATAATTATCCCAGACTCTCCCTCCCTAGACCTTTATCTTTGGCTCCCAGTCAATAGCACCCATCCTTAGGGGAGCTATCACATGTACTCTATGGCCTGCTGACCTCTATGCTATCTCTGTTAGAGACTACACCAGATCCTGGGCCTTTTAGCTAGAGCACCTATCTTCGTGGTCACAAGTACTTTGTAAAGTAGTTTCTGTGTAGTTACCTTTACCTTTACTGTACACCCAGAATTGGAATGATTGTAACCTGGAAACCGCTATCTAAAATCTGTTGTGTTGAAACATGCCTACAATAAGCTGCCTGGCATCAGACTCCCTGAATTAGATCCAGGTTGATTGAAGTCATTCTGAATCGAGTTTGTATCCTCACCTCTAGCAGATTGCTGCCTGACTTGACATGTACAGGGACCCCTCCATAAGATGGTTTGGGTTTGCCTACGTTATTAAATATTACATTATGTATTTTTATTGAGAGGTGCATGTGTGGAGGCTAACAACCTGTAAGAGTTTGTTCTCTTTCTACCATGTGGGTTCTGAGGTTTGAACTCAGGTTGGCAGCTTTGGCTACAAGCCACGTTCCTGCTGAGCCATCTCAGAGCCCCGGTTTGGTCTCCTTTGAGCAGCCCTGGTGATGCTTTGTTCTTTATCTTCTTGCGTGGGGACCTAAGACAACAAGGAGCCTCTAGTCAGTGCCTTTTCCACTGCTCTGTGGCAGGACCTTTCATCGGCTTGTTCATTAACACCTGCGGGTGCCGCCAGACAGCAATCATTGGAGGCCTGGTGAACTCCCTCGGCTGGGTGTTGAGCGCCTATGCAGCCAATGTGCAGTCTCTCTTTATTACCTTTGGAGTGGCAGCAGGTAAGCATGGTTTAAATTTTTTTATTTCAGTGCTTTGTGCATTTAGATGAATTTAACTGTAGAGAAAAATAGAGCCATTAAGACATCTGGTGGATGGTCTAGAGAGACAGCTCAGAAATTAAGAGCATTTGTTCTTGCAGAGGACCCAGGTTTCATTTCCAGCACTCATGAGGTAGCTCCTAGCCATGTGTAACTCCAGTCCCAGAGGATCTGGGTACCCTCTTCTGACCTCTATGGATGCCACACATGCATATATGGTTTATGGTTTATATGCATGCATTGAAGGCAAAGCAAAACATACAAATAAAATATACATTTTTAAAGACATCACATATTTTAAAAGAAATTCCATTTTTGTCTTGGAAGTAAGTGTGTGTGTGTGTGTGTGTGTGTGTGTGTGTGTGTGTGTGCATGTGCCTGCGATTCTATAATCCCATGCCTTATTCTTTGACACAGGTTCTCCCTGACTCTGGAGCTAGGCTGGCAGCCGGGAGGCGCCGGAGATCCTCTTGTCTGTGACCCTTCCCTCCTCCCACCCTCACCCTCACACCAGGCACACAAAGCCCCATCAAGCTTTTATTTGGATGTTGTGTTTTTGCACAGCAAGCATCCTTTTTTTTTTTTTTTTTTTAAAGATTTATTTATTATTATTCATTAGTACACTGTAGCTGTCTTCAGATGCACCAGAAGAGGGTGTCAGATCTCATTACGGATGGTTGTGAGCCACCATGTGGTTGCTGGGATTTGAACTCAGGACCTTCGGAAGAGCAGTCAGTGCTCTTAACCGCTGAGCCATCTCACCAGCCCCACAGCAAGCATCCTTACCCATTGAGCTATCTCTCAGACCCAAGAAACGCTTTCATGGATGGCCCTTTAAGAGTGGGAAACTCACTGGTCCATGTAGTTGGCTTCCCCAATAGAACCAAATTCAAACTTGACTGCCAGCTCCTAGGTGCTAGGGTAGACCTTTTTCCTTTAAAGAACAGGAAAGGAGGATAATGACACAGACTTAAGAGAGTAAACAAAATTACTAAGAAATGAATGAGTTCTCTCATTAGTAAGTATAGGACCGGGCGTGACCCAAGGAATAGTCTTTACTCATGGGCACCATTCAAATGAATAAATTAGCACAAACCACAGGCGCATCCTGATTCTCAGAAGCCAATCTAAGCACACAGGCAGGAGACAGATTAAAACTGAACACCATGCAGAGTGGTTTGCATTCTGAAAAATTATTCCTGGCCATAATTTCCTTTACCCACAGGTTGTGGGGTTCACACGGTGAGCAGCAACTTCTTGAACACCTGTGCTCCAGCCTAGCAGATCCCACCTGACTCTGTGGAAACAGAACTCTGATCCTCCTCAAAAAATGAATTGTTGAATCAGAGTTGAAAGCTATTTTGATCAGGAAAGCCAGATGTAGCAGCACACGTATCCACAGCATTTGCCATTAAGAGGGAGGGCATTACTGAAAGTTCGGAGTCAATTGGGCAACATAGACAATTTCAGGCCAGCCAGGCCATATGGTAAGACTCTTGAAAAAAAAAATCTCTGTGCTCACAAGACAAGGAGAAAGATCTCTATTAGTTCAAAGCCAGCATGGTCTACAGAATGGTTCCAGTCCAGACAGGAATAGATAGTAAGAACCTGCCTCAAAAAACAAAATCATAAAATAAAATGTCCAGATATATAAGTATAATCCTAGCCCTCAGGAGGTTGGGGCAGGGAGATCCATACTACAGGGCCATCCTTAGCTATGTACATAGTGAGTTCAAGACCTGCCTGGCCTCCACAAGACCCTCTCTCAAAGCAATGGAAGTTATTTTGGTTAGGATATGGAGGCACAGAGCATGTCTGTAATTGTAACACTTGGGATTTTTTTTTTAAAAAAGAACTATTTATTTTATGTATATGAGTGCACTGTAGCTGCCTTCAGACACACCAGTAAAAGGCACCAGATCCCATTATAGATGGTTGTGAGCCACCATGTGGTTGCCGGGAATTGAACTCAGGACCTCTGAAAGAGCAGTCAGTGCTCTTAACTGCTGAGCCATCTCTCCAGCCCAACACTTGGGATCTTGAGGCAAGATGATACACGGGCTAAAACTAGCTCAGACTATGTATCAAGACCTTGTCTCTGTTGGGTGATGGTGTTGCATACCAGCAGTTGGAAGGCAGAAGCAGGTGGAATCTTTGTGAGTTCTAGGCTAACTTGGTCTACAAAGCAAGTTTCCAGGATAGCCGGCACTACACAGAGAAACCCTGAATCGAAAAACTAAAATGTTTTTCTAATGTCCTCTAACAGTGTATTACTGTAATAATAATAAAATAATAATAATGTAATAATCATTACATTAATAATAATAATAATAATAATAATAGTGTGTGTGTGTGTGTGTGACTGCACATACACATGTTATGGCATGCACATGGAGGTTAGAAGACAGTGGTTCTCAATTTGTGGGTTGCAACCCCTTTGGGGTAGAATGACCCTTTCACAGGGCTTATATATCAGATATCCTGCATAATGATTTACATTATGATTCATAACAGTAGCAACATTACAGTTATAAAGTAGCAATGAAAATAATTTGATGGTTAGGGGTCACATGAGGACTTGTATTAAAGGGTTGCAGCATTAGGAAGGTTGAGAACCACAGTTTTAGGCCATGGGTTTGTCCTTCCACCAGGGGATCTGAGATCCACTCAGGCTGTCCAAGCCTGTACTTGCCTTAGGTAAGTTACCTTTATCTGTGAGCCATCTGCCAGCATCTGACACCAGGTTTCAGTGTTCATTCCTCTTGTCTTAAGGGATATACTTGAGTTTATAATTCATATTTATGCTAACCATATGCTACCATGTTTGCATTGTCAACTAACATTTACCAAGCTCATTAGTATGTACCACCATGCTAAGTGATTTATGCAAATTACTTCGGTCTTTTCTTTTTTTTTTTTTTTATTTATTTATTTATTTATTTATTTATTTATTATATGTAAGTACACTGTAGCTGTCTTCAGACACTCCAGAAGAGGGCATCAGATCTTGTTACAGATGGCTGTGAGCCACCATGTGGTTGCTGGGATTTGAACTCTGGACCTTCGGAAGAACAGTCGGGTGCTCTTACCCACTGAGCCATCTCACCAGCCCTACTTCGGTCTTTTCAATGTGTTCCTCTGGTATGCTTATTTGCCCTTAGCTAAGTTAGGGTTTTATTGCTGTGAAGAGACACTATGACCAAGACAACTCTTCTAAAAGATAACATTTAGTTGAGACTGACTTACAGTTTCAAGAGGTTTGGTCCATTATCATCACAACAGGAAGCATGGCAGCCTGTAGGTAGACATGGTGTTGAGAGTTCTACATCTCAATCTGAAGGCAGCAGAAGAAGACCGTCTTCTGTAGGCAGCCAGGAGGCTCTGGATCACACTGGCCAGACTTGAGCACATATATGACTCATATATATATGAGTCCCGCCTCCACAGTGACACACATCCTCTAACAAGGCTCCATCTCCTCCAATAAGGCCACACCTCCTAACAGTGCCACCTCCCATGGGCCAAACATTCAAATCACCACAGTCTCCAGTTTGCACAGAAGGAAACTGAGGTGTA
Source organism: Mus musculus (assembly GCF_000001635.26). Taxonomy (NCBI): domain Eukaryota; kingdom Metazoa; phylum Chordata; class Mammalia; order Rodentia; family Muridae; genus Mus; species Mus musculus. Next base: position 84,919,238 of record NC_000067.6, on the reverse strand, counting down.
AGGAGGTTCAGTGGTGAGTTTAATGTGCCTAATGTCACACAAATATTGTGGTCACAAAAAGAGAACAACAAATGCAGCCCAGTGGTAAGTGTGCTGGCCCAGCATGAACGAAGCACTTAATCAGCCAGGCCTGGTGGCACACGCTGCAATCCCAGCGCTCAGGAGTGGAGGCAGGAGGATCAAAAGTTCAAGGTCCCTCTCTGCTACACAAGTCAATTCAAGGCCAGCCTGAGGATACATGGGAATCCATGTCATAACAGAAATAAGGAAACAAGTAGACACAAATCTTCATTAACATTTTATTTCTTTCATGACAGGGTTTCTCTTAGCCTTGGCTGTCCTGAAAACTTGCTCTGTAGACCAAGCTGACCTAGAACTCACAAAGATTCCACCTGCCTCTGCCTTCCAAGTGCTGGTATTAAAGGTATGCAACACCATCACCCAGCAGAGACAAGGTCTTGATACATAGTCTGAGCTAGTTTTAGCCCGTGTATCATCTTGCCTCAAGATCCCAAGTGTTGGGCTGGAGAGATGGCTCAGCAGTTAAGAGTAGTGACGCAAGCCGGGCGGGTGGATTTCTGAGTCCGAGGCCAGCCTGGTCTACAGAGTGAGTTCCAGGACAGCCAGGGCTACACAGAGAAACCCTGTCTCGAAAAACCAAAAGAAAAAAAGAAAAAGAAAAAAAGAAAAGAGTACTGATGCTCTTCCAGAGGTCCTGAGTTCAATTCCCAGCAGCCACATGCCTCTCCAATGCTGGGATTAAAAGTGTATTCTACCACCAGCACCTGGCTAGGACAGAATTTCAAGACTATCTTTAACTAAAATTCCAGGCCTGAGCTGCAAGAGACCCTGTGTAAAATAAGTAAACTTAATTTGTTCCATCATCAAAACCCAAAGTATGAGAGTTCTACAGAGCAAGTCACCCAATGTCTGCAACAAATAAGTTACAAGAGGCGTTGAGGTTGAGGGACCAAAAACTAGGCATCAACAAACAGCAATGTGTGGACCTTTCTTGGATTGTGGTTTAAACAACAAGTTTGGGGGGTTATTTTTTTTTAAAAGAGCAGTCATTCATAAGACATTTAGAAATTGGAGCACATTCTGGATATCTAGTGGTGTCAAGGGATTATTTTTTTTTCGAATGAGATAATGATATGAGAATTATGCTATTTAAATAATTTTTTACATTTGGAGATTTATACTAAAATATGCACACATGAGATAAAATATTCTCAATTTGCTTCCAAATAATATGTGGTATTTACAAAATTGGCCGTGAGCTGAGATTTGTTGAAGTTAAGTGATGGCATAAAGAGTCATTAAAATCGTTCTGTTTTTAAAAGCTTCACTCTGATTTGATTTAAACTGTTCGTTAGAAGCTGGAAAGATGGCTCAGCAGTCCAGAGTGCTGCTCTTCCAAAGGGCTGGAGTTCCGGTTCCACCTCCCACACTGGGCAGCTTACAACCTCCTGTAACACCCGCAGAGGGACCCATTGCCCTCTTCTGACCTCTGAGGGCACCTGCACACAGACATGAATTTTAAGATTATATCCCCTATTGCTGCAGTCTTCCTAGATTTGGAGTTTTGTCTGTCTTTGAGGCAGGGTCTTGTGTAGCACAGGCTAGCCAGGCTCTCATGTACTCACATTCTGATTTGTGTCAAGAATGCCCTGATACTCTTACCTTACCTCTGAGCTCTGGGATTAATGTATCACAACACGTGGTTTATGCTGCGCTGGGGATTGATCTCAAGGTCCCACGCATGCGGGGCGAGCACTTCTTATGCATGTGGTGTGTGTTACTCAGACAGGAGAACATCCTCATGCTACATTTCTTGGGTGTATTCCCGTGGTTGTGGTTCTCCTACACGGGGCTTTTTTTTTTTTAGACTATCCATAGACACCAGGCGTGGTGGCGCACGCCTTTAATCCCAGCACTCAGGAGGCAGAGGCAGGTGGATTTCTGAGTTCGAGGCCAGCCTGGTCTACAGAGTGAGTTCCAGGACAGCCAGGGCTATGCAGAGAGACCCTGTCTCGAAAAACCAAAAAAAAAAAAAAAAAAAATCCATAGACATATTTATGAAGAAGGCTTCTTTTTTTCTTTAATGGACTTTATCTTTGCTGAGTGATGGTGCACGCCTTTAATCCCAGCACTTGGGAGGCTGAGGCAGGCTGATCTCTGAGTTCGAGGGTAGCCTGGTCTACAGAGTGAGTTCCAGAATGACCAAGGCTACACAGAGAAGCCCTGTCTTGAAAAACAAAACAAAACTTTATCTTTTTTTTAAATTTATTTATTGTTATATGTAACTACACTTGTAGCTGTTTTCAGACACACCAGAAGAGGGCATCAAATCTCAGTATGGATGGTTGTGAGCCACCACGTGTTTGCTGGGATTTGAACTCAGGACCTTCAGAAGAGCTGTCAGTGCTCTTAACTACTGAGCCATCTCTCCAGTCCAAAACTTTATCTTTAGAAATACAAGATTGAACAAACAAACAAACAAAAAACCACAAAATTAATCTCTTTTTAAAAAAGATTTGTCTTGGGCAAATGAGATGGCTCAGTAGATAGAGACGGTCACCAGCAAGCCTCACACCCTCAAGCTACATTCCTGGGACCCACATGTAGAAGAAGAAAATCAGCCAACTTCTAAGTGAGGGGGAACTGGTGAAAAAAAAAAAGGAGAGGGGTGAAATGGGGTTGGAAGGGAGGGTTTCTCTTCACAGCATCGTGGTCCAAGTGGTTTTGCTGAGGCCAAATGGGCTGGGGGCTAAGGGCATGAGTGCAGGGTCTGTCTAGCAGTGAGCTTGTACGGCCAGCTTCTGAAGGGACAAGGTTTCAAAAGTCCACACTAGCCAGGCAGTGGTGGCACACACCTTTAATTCCAGCACTTGGGAAGCAGAGGCAGGCATATTTCTGAGTTTGAGGCCAGCCTGGTATACAGAGTGAGTTCCAGGACAGCCAGGGCTATATAGAAAAAACCTGTCTCGAAAAACCAAAAAAAAAAAAAAAAGAAAAGAAAAGAAAAATAAGAAAGAAAGAAACGTCCACACTAGCCACAGAAATGAATGAAAGTTCCTCATTTCTTAAAGGATCAGGCTAGGGTTTTGCATAAAGATACAACATACGACAGTCATCTAGATATGTCATTTTCAGATATTTTCACTTCGTTAATTTTCTCAAGAAGCAGGCAGATGTTACAGATAGTCCAAAGTCAATCAGCTCATGAGGAGGATATGGACCTGGTGACAGACCATGGAATGATATCTTTTTTTTTATTATTCTTTTTTTAAAAAATATTTTTATTAGGTATTTTCCTCATTTACATTTCCAGTGCTATCCCAAAAGTCCCCCATACCCTCCCCCCACCCCCCTACCCACCCACTCCCACTTTTTGGCTCTGGCGTTCCCCTGTACTGGGGCATATAAAGTTTGCATGTCCAATGGGCCTCCCTTCCCAGTGATGGCCGACTAGGCCATCTTCTGATACATATGCAGCTAGAGTCAAGAGCTCCGGGGTACTGGTTAGTTCATAATGTTGTTCCACCCATAGGGTTGCAGATCCCTTTAGCTCCTTGGGTACTTTCTCTAGCTCCTCCATTGGGGGCCCTGTGATTCATCCAATAGCTGACTGTGAGCATCCACTTCTGTGTTTGCTAGGCCCCAGCATAGCCTCACAAGAGACAGCTATATCTGGGTCCTTTCAGCAAAATCTTGCTAGTGTCAATGATGTCAGTGTTTGGAGGCTGATTATGGGATGGGGAATGATGTCTTCTTAATTTTGTTAATTATTTTGCCAATGTGTACACTGTGCCCCATGAATGTAGTGCCCTCGGAGGTCAGAAGAGGGTGTCAGATCCCTGGAATTAGAATTACAGATGTTTGTTAGCCATCATGTGGGTGCTGAGAAGGAAACCTGCTCTTAACCACTAAGCCATCTCTCAATGGTTTAAAAAGTTTATTTTATGTGTATGAGCGTTTTGCCTGCATGTGTGTATATGAACCACAAGTGTCAGTGGTGACCACAGATGTCAGGAAGGGGCAGGGGAAGTGGTCAGACCACTAAAAGCAGCTGTGTAGATGCCAGGAACTAACCCAGGTCCCTGTGTGTGTGTGTGTGTGTGTGTGTGTGTGTGTGTGTGTGTGTGCGTGCATGTGTGTGCGAGCACATGTGTATATTTACATGTGGAGGTAAGAACACCTTGCAGGATTTAGGGATCCAACTCAGGTTGTCAGGCTTGGGCAGCAAGTTCTTCCATGCTGTTAGCTATCTTGCTGGTCTCTAAGGCTGTTTTCTTAAACATTTTTTTTAATTATTTATTTATTTTATGTATGTGAGTACACTGTAGCTGTCTGCAGACACACCAGAAGAGGGCATTGGATCCCATTACAGATGGTTGTGAGCCACCATGTGGTTTCTGGGATTTGAACTCAGGACCTCCGGAAGAGCAGTCAGTGCTTTTAACTGCTGAGCCATCTCTCCAGCCCCCTAAAGGCTGTTTTCTCTGTCTGTTTTACATTCTAAGAAAGTCTGATTTCTACCATTGTGGTCATAAGCTTCATAAAGAGTGATCCAGAGTTTGACCCAAATTAGAGGACTGTGTCTTGCCCTCACTGACACGGGCAGGAGGCTCAGGGACGGTTACGGTTCTAACTGGCCTGAACCTGGGAGAGTAGAGCCTCAGGAAGAGCCGACTAACTAGTCTCACGCAATAGCCATCTTTATTCAGAGCATCGGACAATTTTATTCTGAGGGCATTCTGAGGGTGAGGCAAAGTCATGTGAGCAAAGGTTGCTTGAGCTGGAGCTGTCTACAGTAACAAGGACATGGCCACCAGAGTTTAGGCTGTATAAGGTCTTGAGGACAACTGTGCTTGGGAACATCCCTCTGAATAATAACGGGTAAAATGATGGCTAATCTGAAGCATGCCCACTCCTATTATTACTTCTAGGAGGGGCACGAAAGTGCATTCTAAGAACAAATCCCTGTTCTAAAGGAACAGAGATTGCAAGACTCTTGTCTGGTTTACATGAAGTTTTCTTACAAGGTCCTAAAAAGTCACACAGCTTCTTTCATGGACTGTACTCTGACCAGACACTTGTCACTTTCTTCTTCTGAGCCTGCCTGAGACAGGGCCTTTTCTGTAGGTGAGGCTGGCCTGATCTTACAGGAGGGGTCTGCTCTGCTGTTATTGGTAGAAACTATCGCAAAGTCTGATGGGAAAAATGGCAGCTCCTCCTGGCAATTCTCCTTGGAGCTTCCTTACAACTGCTATCCTTCATTAGAATGGAAACGTACAATGCTGTAAGAGGATGAAGGCTACACAGTTTACATCTCCTTTTGACATTGTTTTGGATTTTCTGTGTTTCGAGACAGGGTTTTGTTATGTCTTCCTAGCTGTCCTGGAACTCACTCTGTAGACCAGGCTGGTCTCGAACTCACAGAGATCCACCTGCCTCTGTCTCCCAAGTGCTGGGATTAAAGGAGTGATCTACTATCCCACCCCAGCATGATTTGGATCTTAAATGTCTCTGAAGGCTGTGTAGTGAAGACTGGCGTCTTTAGGGAGTAGGGCCTAGTAGAAGAAATTGATAATTGGGAATACACACACACACACACACACACACACACATACACACACGCACATTTTTAATCCCGTATTGGCCTCAAACTCACTACGTAGGCTGAGAATGACCTTGAAGTTCAGTTCCTCTGCTCCTGCTTCCTAGTGTTAGGAATAAAGACATATGGTGTCACTGTGACCATGTTTTTATACATGGTGCTGGGAATTTGCACATGCTAGGGCAAGTACTCTGCCAACAGCTAGATCCCTGGTCCTCTTCTCCTTGACTTCTCAGCAGCCTTGAACTTTGCTCTGCTGAAACTTGCCCAAAAGCATCGGGAGCTAAATTCTCTAAAATTGCTAACCAAAATAAACCTTTCTTCTTTTTAAATTCATGGCCTCAGACCTTTTGCTATAATCTGGAATTCTGCCTGACACAGCAGGTCTATATGTCCTAAGGATTCTGATTGTGCCGTGTGCTTTCTTCCCTCTCACCTGCAGGCCTTGGCAGTGGGATGGCTTACCTACCTGCAGTGGTCATGGTGGGAAGGTACTTTCAGAAGAGACGAGCCCTGGCCCAGGGCCTCAGTACCACGGGGACAGGATTTGGGACGTTCCTGATGACCGTGTTGCTGAAATACCTGTGCGCAGAATATGGCTGGCGGAATGCTATGTTCATCCAAGGTGCTCTGTCCCTGAACCTGTGTGTCTGTGGGGCGCTCATGAGGCCCCTCTCTCCCGAGAAGTTAGAAAACTGCCCAGAAGCGGAAGAGCCGTGTGCTCTCCCAGCTTACTCCACTGAATCTGTTAAGTCTGGAGGACCACTGGGCATGGCTGAAGAACAGGACAGAAGGCCCGGGAATGAGGAGATGGTGTGTGACCTTCAAACACAGGAGTGTCAAGGTCAAACCCATCCGAGGAAGAATGTGTGTGCCTTCCGGGTTCTGAAGACAGTGAGCCAGCTCACTGTGCAAGTCCGGAGGGGCTTTAGGGACTGGCACTCAGGCTATTTTGGGACGGCTTCACTCTTCACCAACCGCATGTTTGTAGCCTTTATTTTCTGGGCTCTGTTCGCATACAGCAGCTTTGTCATCCCTTTCATCCACCTGCCCGAAATCGTCAGTTTGTATAACTTGTCAGAGCAAAATGACACATTCCCTCTGACCTCGATTATAGCAATACTTCACATCTTCGGGAAGGTGATCTTGGGGGCCGTGGCCGACCTCCCCTGTATCAGCGTCTGGAATGTCTTCCTCATCGCTAACTTCACCCTCGTCCTCAGCATCTTCCTTCTGCCTCTGATGCACACCTACGCGAGTCTGGCTGTCATTTGTGCCCTAATTGGGTTTTCTAGCGGGTATTTCTCCCTCATGCCTGTGGTGACAGAGGACCTGGTTGGCACTGAGCACTTGGCCAATGCCTACGGCATCATCATCTGCGCCAATGGCATCTCAGCCTTACTAGGACCACCATTCGCAGGTGAGTGCACCAAGGGGCCCAGAGCTTAGAGTGCATGCAGGAAGGCAGGATGTGGGGTGGTCCGTTCCCCTTCCCCTACAAAATCCAATGTCAGAGCTGGCCACGGTGACACATGCTTGAGGTCCCAGCACTTGGGAAATATAAGTAGGAAGAAGTCAGCCTAAACTGGTCCAAAAGGCAAAAAGGCCAGGTGTGGCTGTGCGTGTGCGTGTGCGTATGTGTGTGTGTTGAACATATATATGTGTGTGTATACACATATCTGTACTACCAGTAGTAAGGGTATTGAGACAGGAGGATTATTATAAATTCCAGGCTAGCTTTAGCTACATTATGAGACCCTGTCTCAAGAAACCACAACCAGGGGCCTGAGAAATGACTGTCGGTAAAAATCAGTGATGATTCCAATCCTCAGAACCCACATGGTGAAAGGAAAGGACAGAACCTTGCAGATTGTCCTCTGACCTCCACATTTATACTGTGGCACAGACCTATACGCATACACACATAGTTAAATAAATAAAAGGTTTTTTTAAGCAGGGCGGTGATGGCGCACACCTTTAATCCCAGCACATGGGAGGCAGAGACAGGCGGATTTCTGAGTTCGAGGCCAGCCTGGTCTACAAAGTGTACAAAGTGAGTTCCAGGCCAGCCGGGGCTATACAGAGAAACCCTGTCTTGAAAAACCAGGGGAAACAAAAAGTTTTTTTAAAGAAGGAACCAAAAACAGGGCCAAGGATATGCGTCAGTTGGCAGAGTATTTGCCTAGTGTGCACACTGCCCTGAGTTCTACACCCAGCACCTCATACACTGGGCATGATGGTGCATGCCTGTAGTCATAGCACTTGAGGGAGAGGCAAAGATCAGGAGCCCAAGGTGATCCTTGGCATATGAGACCCTATCTCAAAATAACCGAAAGGCATCTGTGCTTGGGCCTAGCCTTGTGTTTGTTTCCTGTTGCTGCTATAACAAGCTGCCATAAACATTATCTAACTGTTCCAGCAGTCAGAGATCTAGGCAAGGAAATATGTGCCTCAAGTCCAGGGAGAAGTCCTGCCTCCAGGGAACAGATGGAGATGGAGGTGCATATATGTCTTTTGACCTCCAAACACTCAGAACACATACATATATGCATACACACATGTGCATGTGCTCACACAAACACACAAGGCCAGGCATGGGGGTGCAGGCCTGAGGTCCTGGCACTTGGGAGGTAGAGGTGAGAGCATCAGCGGTTTAAAGCGAGCCTGGGTTGCATATGACGCCAACTCAAAAACAAAACAAAAAAACAAAACACAAAAACACCTAACAGAAACAATCAAAGAGAGAAGTTTCTGTGGGTGCCCACTCTCACAGCTGTGGGGACACAGGCCAGTGTCCCAGTGTGTCTAGGTGTCTGGTGTAAAGGGTCATTCCTCCTTTTGTCTCTTGCTTCCTCTCATCCCACTGATTGATGCACTGAGAGTGAAGGACATTTGTCGGTTGCCTGCATATTGTTGAACTGACTCTTCAGGCCAAGACACTAAACTCATAATGAGATGCAGTCCCAGCACTCCCGCACTGTAGGGTCAGGGTGCCTAGCAACCCGAGTGACTAAATAACCACATTCGATTCTTGCTAGTCATCCCAAATGGGCTTGAAATGCTACTTAATGTGATGCAAAGAAAATTACTTCTCCAATTACCTTCCCCACCCCCTTTTGGTAAATGGATTCAGAAACAAAATTATTTCCTACTTTTCAGAGAGATTTCTAGTCCCATTTAAAAACCTGGTACAATTTTACTGCCGTATTATACACTTAGGGAAGACATGCAATTACATTACATTACACAGACATTTCCACCATGGCATCAGACAACACCAGCTTCGATCTTTATAACATGGCTGGGTGTTCACGTCTCCTTAAAATGTGTCATATTACTAGGTAGTTTTTCTAAATGTTTCCAGAATCCTTTCTAGCAAAATCCAGCTCCGTGGCTCACCCTCCTTTGAATAAAAGCTCCCTAACAAGCATTTCCAATGTTGTCCAGGAGATGGGTGGGAGCAGATTCACTGAGGAGAAAGACACCTGCCCTTCTCATGGGGCACACTCAAAGGAAAGGCAAGGGCAACTGAAGAGGAAACCAGGGTTTCCTGTGAGACTTTGAGTTAATGGATTAAAGGATTGCAAAGGGCCCAAGTTCCAAATCAAAGAACGAAGATCACAACCAGGTGTGATGTCACATGACCGATCAATACATAGGGAGTTCACATGGTACAGCGTCTGAGCGCTTGCCTGGCAAGTGTGAGGTCCTAGCTGGGTTCAGTCTATAGTATAGGAGCAGGAGGCTGAAGACGCTCGGCTCAGTGGTTAAGAGCATTGCTGCCCTTCTAAATGTTTCATTCTCAGCACCCATATCCAGAGGCTCACAGCCATTCCAGTTCCTGAGAATCCACAACCTCTTCTGGCCTCCATGGGCACCTGTACACACACACAACATGCACGCACACCTCCACTTTCCAGTCTGATGGGGTCTTGTTCTATATCTGAAGTTGGGGTTACACTCAGGCACTATATTGAGACTAAGCTGTCTGTAGTTCCCACTTGGTCGCGTGAAGACTGAAGATTTAACTATTAGTGATCGAGCCAGCTTTCGCTGGAGCCGAGCAGCACATGAGAACTTCATTTATAGATGTTCAGCTTTGCTGTCGTTTTGGGTGGTGCTGGGTTTTGAACTGAGGGTCTCTTTCCATGCTAAGTGACTAAGTGATCACCACTGGGCGACATTGCCAGTTTTGCTTTGTTTCCCCTCCCTCTTAGGGACAGGGCCTCACTGTGTGACTCTGTCTTGCCAGGAATGCACTATGCAGAGCTGCCTGGCTTCAAACCCACAGAGACCTGCCTTGCTTCTGCCTTCCAAGTGCTGGGATTAGACGGGTGTGTGTGTGTGTGTGTGTGTGTGTGTGTGTGTGTGTGTGTGATGCTTGGCTAATTTTCATTTTGAGACAGGGTCACATTAAATTGCCCAGGCTGAGTCTGTGAGGTCACCCTGTAGCCCTGGTGGCCTTTTAATTTACATTCTTCCTGTAGCTGGGATGACAGACCTGTGCCCTCAGAACCTGTCCTAATTGCCTAGCTTTTAGGTTATAGACCCCTATCTGCTGTTCTGTAGGTAGATACGGACCACTCTACAGCATTCGTGTGGCCGTCAGCCAAACAAGTCCACTGTAGGCAGCTGGTGTCACTGAGCGGAAGTTGGTGGGAGTGGCTGAGATGTGTCTGCATAGCTTTCAGATTCTGTCCCTGAACCATTATTTTTTAATTATGTGTTTAATCATGTTTTAGATTGTAGATGGAGAAAGGGCAGAGCATTTTGCTAAGCCACATCTAAAGAATATGACCTTTAGCTGGGCGGTGGTGGTACATGCCTTTAGTTCCAGCATTTGGGAGGCGGAGGCAGAGGCAGGTGGATCTGGTCTATAGAGCTCTAGGACAATCAGGGCTACACAGAGAAATCCTGTCTCAAAAAACAACAACCACAAAACAAAACTTTTTTTTTTGTTTGTTTTCTCTTTGGAGGTGGTAGTTTTTTTACTTTTTTCCTTTTGATTTGTTTGTTTTGTTCTGTTTTGTTTGAGACAGGCTCTCACTAGGTAGCTCCAGCTGGCCTAGAACTTGTTATGACCAGGCTGGCCTTGAACTCACAGAAATCTCCTACCTCTGCCACACCTGTGGTCTCTTATTTTTAAATCAAATGGCACATAAAACAGGGCTGATTGTTTGGGTCAGTGGGTGTCTTAGTCAGGGTTCCTATTCCTGCACAAACATCATGACCTAAAAGCAAGTTGGGGAGGAAAGGGTTTATTCAACTTTCACATTGCTGTTCATCACTTAAGGAAATCAGGACTGGAACTCAAGTGGGTCAGGAAGCAGGAACTGATGCAGAGGCCGTGGAGGGATGTTACTTACTGGCTTGCTTCCCCTGGCTTGCTCAGCTTGCTTTCTTATAGAACTGAAGACTAGGAACTCATGAGCTCATGGGTGGCACCGCCCACAATGGGCCCTCCCCACTTGATCACTAATTGAGACAGTGCTTTCCAGCTGGATCTCATGGAGGCATTTCCTCAAGGGAGGCTCCTTTCTCTGTGATAACTCCAGCTTGTGTCAAGTTGACACACAAAACCAGCCAGTACAGCGGGTAAAGTACTTGACAAACTAGTTCAGCATGCTGGGTGACCTGAGTTCAATCCCTGAGACCCACAGAAAGGTAGAAGGACCCACACAGTTGTTCTGTGACCTCCTCACATGCTCATGAGCCCTGCGTGCCACAAGAAAAGGTTATACACTTACACAGAAATAAATCAAGAGAAAGCCAAATTACAACAGCCAGACATGACAGCACATGCCATTAGTCCCAGGATTGGAGAGTCAGAGGCCAGCCTGGTTTATGTAGTGCGTTCCAGGGCTACATGGTGAGGCCCTGTCTAAAGAACAGACAAAAATTAAAAATGCAACCTTGAATATGTGAGATCTTGTATCAACTCTGGGTTCCACCGCCCCACCCCCACAACAAAGTTAATTCCTTTGGAGGGACAGTACTGGGGACTGAACCTTGGCTCTAATGTGTGCTAGCCAAGTGTTCTACCACTGAGCTACATCCCCAGTCCAAACGCTTATTTAAAAAAAAAAATTGACGTAGCAATAAATGCGTGGTTTGTATCTTGGAGTTTTGTCTTAAACTGTGTTATGCTGAATATCTATGCTTTTTTGTTTTGTTTTGTTTTCATAGGATGGATCTTTGACATCACCCAAAAATATGACTTTTCCTTTTATATATGTGGTTTGCTTTACATGGTAGGGATACTCTTTTTGCTCATTCAACCGTGTATTCAGATGATAGATCAATCCAGAAGGAAGTGCATAGAGGGTGCACATGTTTAGTGTCCTGTAACGTTTCCTGTGGGTTCCCTCCTCGTGCCTACCTCACCTGGCTCCTAGAGGAACACTCTGTGTGATGACCGGTGGTGTCACTTATGAATGGCATTGTCATCGCTTCATCTGTAAGCAGTGTGGCCTCTCTGCAGAGGTGGCAGACGTGATTAGAACTGTGTGTGTCTTAGAGGTGACAGTGTTTATAGCTTATTAAATAGTTGATACAGATGCCCTTATGAAAACTTTCAAGCCAGGCATGTTGGCAAATGCCTGTAATCCCAGCTTTAGGTGGAGGCAAGAGGGTCAGAGGTTCAAGGTTAGCCTGGGCTACATGAGACCCTGTATCAAAAAACAAAACAAAACAAAACAAACAAAACCACAAAAAAGCCCCCCTCCTCTTTTCCTTCCTCCCACTCTCTCCTCCTCTCCCCTCCCTTCCTCTTTCTCTCTCTCTCTCCTTCCTTTCCTCCCTTCCTTCCTCTCTCTCCTCCCTTTCTCTCACCCTCTCCTTACCTCTTTCCATTCACTGAGACTAGGGTTTTATATGCAAAGACTGGAAATAAAAACACTGCAACTCACCCACTTCTTTGTAAGGTAAAACCCAAGTGTCTGTGTTTCCACAGAAGGTCCAGATATGTGGGCTTTGAACACGAGAGTATGACTGAGTTTTGTAAATTCTTACAAGGTGGTGGTCTGCTGGTATCATGCAAAGGCAGGTTATCATTTCAAAAGCAGTGTAGTCTGTGGACTGGAGGAATGGCTAAGAGGTTAGGAGGTGCTTGCTGCTCTTGCAAAGGACCAGAATTCAGTTCCCAGCACCCACATGTTGGTTCACACCCACCTGTAACTCCAGTTCCAGGGGATCAGGCACCCTCTTCTGGTCTATGTGGCATGCATACATACACTCAGACAAAACACCCATACACTTAAAATTTTTTTAAAAAAATCTTTAAAAAAGGAATACATATTAGTACAATTTTGAAAAACAGTTTATATTTTTATGAAAGATTCTGTAGCTAAGAATTACAATTTCTAACTCTCGTAAGAAATGAAACTGGCCATCCTTTCTAACTCAGTAACTGTGTCATGGAAGATGATGTCAGCCATAAACTGAACTCAGCACACATCCTTCCCATGTGGTCTATGAGTGATATCCTTAGTCTCAGGAGTGTTTCTTAGTGCACTTCACAAGCAAATTAAGGGCTAGGATTCAGACACTTTAGTTTATACCATTATCTTGGATTCAAACATCTTTTTTAAGAGCCTGTTATGGTGGCACACACCTCGTTCATCCCTGAGCTTGGATAACAGGTGGATCTCTAAATTAAAGGCCAGCCTGGTCTACAGAACAAGTTCAAGGACAGCCAGGGTTTTACAAGGTCTCAAAACAAAACAAAACAAAAAACAAACAAACAAACAAAAATCCGTATCTTTAGAGTTTCTCTTGCCCAGTGAAGTACAAGGTTAAGGTTAAGTCACTTATAAAATATGTGGCTTATTCCAAGCAAGAGTCAAACTGTGAGCGCCAGGAGATGGCCCAATGAGTAAAGGTGTTCTTGCTCTTAAAGAAGACCTGAAATTGGTTCCCAGCATCCATATGGGGCAGCTCACAACTATCTATAACTCCAGTTTCAGGGAATCGGCCACCCTCCTCTGGACTAATGGGTACACAACACCCCCTATACACACACACACACACAATTCCTTTTAAGAGTCAAGCAGTGGGGCTGGAGAGATGGCTCAGCTGTTAAGAGCACTGACTGTTCTTCCAGAGGTCCTGAGTTCAATTCCCAGCAACCACATGGTGGCTCACAACCATCTGTAATGGGACCTGATGCCCTCTTCTGGTGTGTCTGAAGACAGCTACACTGTACTCATTATACATATAAAATAAATAAAATCTTTTTTTAAAAAAATAGTTCTCTTTGTAGATTTCATACATAAAGAAGTCTTTTTTTTTTTTTTTTTTTTTTTTTTGGTTTTTCGAGACAGGGTTTCTCTGTATAGCCCTGGCTGGCCTGAAACTCACTTTGTAGACCAGGCTGGCCTCATCTGCCTGCCTCTGCATCCCAAGTGCTGGGATTAAAGGCGTGCACCGCCGCCACCACCACATAAAGAAGTCTTATCTGGGATATCATAAAAACAAACACTCTCCCTTCGCCAGGATCTCTATTTTTCTACAGCTAAAACATTTTCAGATTAGTGAATGCACCTCCCAGGGTCGTCTTAAAATTTCTGACTGCCTTACTTGTTTATACATACCTTTAAATGACTTAAATATCTACCTGCTGGTTTGGAGGCATAGCTCAGCAGTAAGAGCACTTGCCTAATGTGTACAAGACCCTAGAACCCATCCCCACACCATAAAGCAAGAAACTTGTACTCGAAATTTGTTCATTAAACGAATTTGCCAGTGTCTTGGGCCAAATTTACCTAAAATGAATCCTCCTGTTCTCAATTATCTTTGGTAATTAAAGGCAGGAATGCTGGGAACTGGATTTGCAGAATGCTCCCAAGGTCTAACGTGCAGTCAGAATGTGAGCCGAGCTTCCCAGATGTACTAGGTAATTAAATGAACAGTTTCCTTCTGCCTCATCTCCATGGTCCCCTACCCTTAAGGACTATTGGAAAGGTTGCTCCATGAAACTGCCCAGATAACACCAATAGGAAGCAAGCTGGCTAATTGAAAAGGAGTCCCAAAGGTCCCACTAATGCACACACTTGATATTACCTCCAATGACTTGTGCATTGCCTGGAAGTTAGCTAGGTAATAACTTGTATTTAATAATTTGTGTAGGCCATATTTCATCTGGCCTAGCACAAAGACATGTTTGGGTTTTGTTTTGTTTTGAGACAGGGTCTCACTATGTTGACCAGGCTGACCTTGAAATGACAGGACCTGCCTTCCTCTGCCTCCCTGCCTCTGTCTCCACCCCTGGCCAAAGACCTGCTTAGTATCATCATATCTGTAGCACAACTTGATGTTTTAACAGAGGTAACATCAGCCAGACATGGTGGTGCATACTTTTTTAATCCCAGCACTCAGGAGGCAGAGGCAGGCAGATCTCTGTGAGGTCGAGGCCAGCCTGCTCCACATAGTGAATTCCAGGTCAGTCAGAGCCTCATATTATTTATTTAATAATTTTATTATTAAATAGATAATAAAAGATGAGCTTTAAAGCTGAAGCAGTGATGTTCATTTTCATCTTAAATGCACACAGTTAGGAATGGTTGAACAACATGTTATGTATTTTGAAAACTACATTACTCCCTTACTTTTGTTGTCTACAATATCAGTTAACAGGAGGCAGTGATAAATATGCTGAATGGTGCTATGAGGGATGCTTGTATTGCTGGCTAGGCATCAGCTATCCGAACCTCCCACCCACTGACCCAGCTGGGATGGCATCAGGTTAGGTTCTTTCTAACCTTTCTATTTGTGGACTTAACTGTACTTGAGGGTGCAGTGGCTCCTACTGAATCGGAGGTCCTGGAAGGACTGAAGCAAGATCTGCTTGCAAAGAATGGTTCCTATTCCAACCTGAAGTATTCTGAAGGTACTCTCAAGGATTAACTATGTAGTTGTATCATGCTTTACAGTTTGCCATTTGCAAACCTGTGTTTTTTATTTACCTGCAACTAAATAAATGTTGTCCTCTTTAAAGGTGGTCAGTGATGTTTTTTTTATAAAACTAATCTCTCTCTCTCTCTCATTTATAAGAATGCTGGGATCACATGTAGGCCCCAATTGTTTTATACAGAACAACTACTGTATACAACTACTCTCAGTGACTACAGAATGCCTAGTGAACTATTCTCAATGTATTTAAGAACAAAACATTTCAATCAGTTTTAAATATTTGTCTTCAGGCATGTCCCTTTCATTTATGTTTTGGTTGATTGTCTGAGACAGTCTTGTTATGTAGCCCTAGACTGGCCTTGAACTCCAGGTCCCCTTGCCTCTGCCTCCCAAGTTCTGAGCATGTGCCAGCATGAGCATGTCTGCCCTACTGTATTTAACTTCCATACTGCCTTCTGGTCAGGTACAATCTACAGAGCCCCCGGTGATCTGGCCTTCTGTGGACATGGACCAGGCTGATACAAAAATTCCCTGCAGGCCACATGGTAATGGTGCAATCCTTAATCCTAGCAGAAGGGAGACAGAGGCAGGAGCACCTTTGTGAATTCAAGGCCAGCCTGGTAAACAGAGTGAGTTCCAGGACAGCCAGAGCTACACAGAGAAACCATATCTTAAAGAGAAAAAAAAAAGAATATCCCTTGCAAGCCTAGGTAGGCTTCTATTACAGCCACCAAGGCAACAGTGACACAAAGCTGAGGGAATTTTCCTTGTAACCTATTCAAATAGAAACTATAACCAACAATATACAACATGGAAAGACTTTTGAAATGATACTGAGAGTTGAAGAGATGGCTCAGCCATTAAGGGCGCTGGCTGCTCCTCTAGAGGACCTGGGTGTAGTTTGCAGCACCCAAATGGTGGCTCACAATGTTACACCTTGTCCTTTGTGCGCCACGGGATCCAGGAGAGGTGAAGGAGGCAGAGTCACAAATTCAGGAAGCAGACTCCAGAGAGCAACATCGAGGTGTAGATCTACTGTACTGCTCAGCAGCAAACATTTTTATACCAATGGGGACCAATGGGGAAGCGACTGGAGCTCTGGAGTAGGCAACCATCCCACTGGCACTATGGGGAGGTGTGAGACTGCCAGCACCTGAGGGGACTTCCATAAAGACCCGGGAAGCAGCCATTGTCTGTTCCGGGCCCATTCAGAGGTTCCACTAGGTTGCTAGAATCCGCTATTTTGTGTCTTTCTTTCTTTCTCTCTCTTTCTCTCTTTCTTTCTTTCTTTCTTTCTTTCTTTCTTTCTTTCTTTCTTTCTTTCTTTCTTTCCTTCCTTCCTTCCTTCCTTCCATTCCTTCCTTCCTTCCTTCCTTTCTTTCTTTCTTTCCTTCTTCCTCTCTCTCTCTCTCTCTTTCTTTCTTTCTTTTTGGTTTTGGTGTTTTCGAGACAGGGTTTCTCTGTATAGCCCTGGCTGTCCTGGAACTCACTTTGTAGACCAGGCTGGCCTCAAACTTAGAAATCCGCCTGCCTCTGCCTCCCAAGTGCTAGGATTAAAGGCGTGCGCCACCACTGCCCCGCTAAGAAAGTCTTTTATTATTCCCACCACATAAGCAGAATGGCAGAAGCAGGGTTTATGAGTGTAAAACCTGCAATCATCTGAGCCAAGTTAGTTACAATTTTTACCATCAGGACTCAGTTATTAGGGACTTTCCCAGTGTTCCATCATTGTCAACGGAGACTCAAAGTAAGTGTTTTTGCCCAACCAATCAAATCCATTCGTTCTTCCTGTTGTTAGGAGCAAGCATTATGTTTTGGGTAACTATTTTTGCTTAGAGATGAGGTCGATAACAGGTATGTTTGGGGGAACTATTGTTACCTACAGAGGGAGTTAGTCGGTCAGCTTAGGTAAAATGGAATCTGAAGTCAGAGTAACAGTACTCAAGACAAGTTCCTTCTATCTGCTCCCAACAGCAGCAGTCTGTAACTCCAGTTCTAGGTGATCAGATGGCTTCTTCTGGCCTCTGTGGACACCAGACATGCAAGTGATGTACAGGTGTATGTACAGGCAAGACACACATACACATACTATGAAAACAAATCTTTATAAAAACAAAGATTCTGAACTACCAGTTCAGAATTTTTTCTGACTGCTTGTCAAATGAAAGATGTGGTCTACAAGCAATGGATTTTCAATTCTCTCTTGGATCTTAGGGGAACTCAGTAACAACAGTACCACCGAATCATCACTCCAACCTTCCCACCTCTATTTTTATTATTATTATTATTATTATTATTATTATTATTATTATTATTATTATTATTATTATTTTAGGTTTTTTCTAGACAGAATTGTTCTATGTAACCCTGGCTATCCTGGAACTCACTCTGTAGACCAGGCTGACCTTGAACTCAGAGATCACCTGTCTCTGCCTCCTGGGATTAAAGGTATGTACCACCACCACCTGACCTCCTGCCACTTTATAAACACAAGGGCTCCTGTAACTCTGGCGGGTCTCCAACTTGCTATGTGGCAGAGGCCTGGGCCATGCTAATTAACTACATGTGAACTGTTTACACTGGTTACCCACAACCTCTGCTCTTAAAATCCATGCTGCAAGGTGCTAGCTGTCTGTGTTCCCTTCAGAACGCAGTGTTCCTCCTCCGCTAAGAACTGACAGTTTGTTGAGCAGTGGTACCCTCCTCTAAGTAAGGGTTGCCTGAACACTGACTTGGCTTCCCCAACCGTGCTCTCGTGCTGGGTCAGGGGGTATTTGTGTGGTACATGACACCATGGGCCCACAAGGACAGTGACTGAATACTAGATGAAGTGAGGGTGAAGCTGTGCTGCCCTGGGGTGCCTCCTGTGGCACCTGTACCTCCAAATGTTGGGTGGAGATTCCCAGCCATCTACTCCACAGAGGGATGCAGGTAATACTCTAGGGGGAAAAAATTCAAAAGTTGAGTTGCCATTTTAACGCCTAGATAGAATAGATATTTAACAAAACCCAGCTATGCATTGTGGGGGATATGACTTCATGGAGAGTGTGCTTACTTGGCACACAGGTCATTACTTTATGAACTGGGCATGGTGTCAGATAAATAAACAGGCGGCTGTAATCCCTGCAGTGGAGAGGTGGAGGCAAGAAGGTCGGAAGTTCAAAGTCATCCGCAGACTGCAGCTTGGGATCCTTGTGTGATTACAAACCAGAACACAAGCCTGCTGATAGCTCTTTATTGTTAGTTCATATACAAGTGCCTCTTTCCTGGGGGGTGGGGCAAAAGGGGATCAGGGAGGTGGTAGTCTAAGAGACTTCCTGGCTCGAAGCCCTTAGTACTTGGGCCCTGGTTGGGCAATAGGAGGGGGTTGCTTGAGCAAGGCACTAGGTGGATTTGCATGTGTGTGCAAAATCTGGTTTTCAAGTGATGCTGGAATCGGCAGAACCTGTTGTTAAGAGAGAGTGAGCTTTGGACCTGGAGATTCGGACCACTGTGGCTCCGCTGTTGGAAACAGCCATCCCCTAAGCAAGCTTCTCTGCCTGGTTTTCCTGTCTTTGCTTCTTCTTGCGGGTCTGCCTCTGGAGCTGGATGTTGTTGGTGAGGAACATCTGCCTCCAGCCCATGTTTTTCGCCAAGGCCCGCATGTCAGGGGTGATGGTGTCACAGGTGGACTGGACTATCTGTTCCCACAGCAAGTCACTCTTGCACAACTGCAGGTGGAAAGAGCCAGAGGAGGTGGTTAAGACACACCGTCACTATCAAACACACACCTGCTGCTTGGGAGCCACCTTGGGATGTCAGGGGCCATGAAGGTTTGGCCTCCAGAAACTGCTCCTGTCAGGGAAGAGGCAGATACAGCAGTATCTACAGAGGGGTCAGTGGGACAAAGCAAGTCCTGCACTCTGTTAAGATGTGAAACCTGGGGCTGAAGGGATGGCTCAGCGGTTAAGAGCACTGGCTGCTTGCTCTTCCAGGTGACCTGGGTTCAATTCCCAGCACCCACATGGCAGCTCACAACTGTTGGTAACTCCAGTTTCAGGGGATCTGACACAGTTTCAGTAGATCTCACAGACACCTACATGCAGGCAAACACCAGTGCACATAATATCAAAAATAAATTATTAATTAAAAAAAAAAAAAGACATGTAACCCAGGGCTCAGTTGGCCAAGTGTTAGTGCTTGTCTGGCATGCAAGAGGCCCTTGCACCACATTAACTAGATATGGAGGAGCTCAGGAGAAGGCAGGAGGATGAGAAATCCAAGGGTGGCCTCTGGTAGCTGGTGAGCTTGAGCGAAGCGCTGAGTGCTCTCCTTCCCGACATGACTCAGGGCCAGCAGGACCAGCCCGTGAAGGATCTGAGCTGCCTGCATTGGCATTGCTATGCTGTTAGGGTATGAGTGAGCCCAGTGCTTTTCAGCAGTCCAAGGTCATCCTCAGCCACACAGAGAATTGAGACCAACCCGAACTCCATGAGGCTGGGTCCCTAAAATGTCATGAACCATAGCTGTTTTAAGGTCCTATCTACATAAACAGCAACGGAACAACCATCACAAATTACATGATGTAAGTTAAGCAGTAATATTGAGTCCTGTGTTTCATCCCTTAAACATTTGTGGAGGGTTTTGTTGTTGTCGTTGTTTTTAAAAAAGGTCTCACAATGTAGCCCTAGCTAGCTAGCCTAGAACTTGCTATTAGACCAAGCTGACTTTGAACTCACAGAAATCTGCCTGCCTCTGCTCCTAAATGCTGGGATTAAAGGCGTGCACCACCATCCTGGCTTTTGTTTTTTTAAGGCAGAGCTTTGCTGTGTATCCCAGGCTCAGCAACCCTACCTCAGCCCCCAGAGCACAGGCAGAGATGTACAAAGCTTACCCTCGGCTCCAAAACACACTTTCTTTCCTTTCCTTTCTTTCTTTTTTTTTTTTTTTTTTTGGTTTTTCGAGACAGGGTTTCTCTGTGTAGCCCTGGCTATACTGGAACTCACTCTGTAGGTCAGGCTGGCCTCGAACTCAGAAGTCTGCCTGCCTCTGCCTCCCAAGTGCTGGGATTAAAGGTGTGTGCCACTACACCTGGCTCCTTTTTTTTTTCTTTAAAAATGTATTTTTTTTTATTTATATGAGTACACTACAGCTGTCTTCAGACACGCACTTAGAAGAATGCATTAGATTCCATTACAATTGGTTGTGAGCACCATGTGGTTGCTGGGATTTGAACTCAGGACCTCTGGTAGAGCAGTCAGTGCTCTTAACTGCTGAGCCATCTCTCTAGCCTCTAAACACACTTTTCTGCTCTGCAGGCCATTCATTATCTAATCCCATTCTCAACGCCCCTCTACTTGGGTTACACATCTAACTGTGAACAGCAAAGGCAAAGTCTTAGGGAATGTTTTTTAAAAGAAAAAAAAAATTAAGCTAGGTGCTGGTGACACAAGCAGACAGGTCTCTGAGTTCAAAGCCAGCTTGGTCTACAGAGAAATTTCCAGGACAGCCAGGCTACACAGAGAAATCATGTCTCAAAAAAACAAAACAAAATTTTTTTTACTTTAGATTTATTTTATGTGCATATTGCTGTGCCTATATGTTTATATGTGTACACCACATGAATGCCTAGTGCTGTTAGAGGGTGGAAGCCATTGGCTCCTTCCTTGAGAACTGAGATGCTTATAAGCCACCATGTAGGTGCTAGAAACTGAGCCTGGGTTCTCTAAGGGTTTTTAATTGATGTAGCATCTCTCCAGCTCCCAAGAGGATTCTTACTAGAAAAAGCAAAGCCAAACAAAAAAAAAACAAATAAACAAAAACGCCAGATGCTTCTAATTCTAGCACTCAGGAGGCAGAGGCAGGAGGATCTGAGTTTGAGGTCTTCCATGTCTCAAAACACAAACCTAAACCTTTTCTTTGAAAGCTAAACTCTAATGTAGATGACTATCCTGTTGCTGACATAATACACTTAAGAGTGTCTTGTCTTGTGTAACTGAGACTATATGCGAAAATAACAAACGATAGTTCCCACTAGAGTAACTTCATCATGAGTCATCATACTTTAGACTGAAAACACTTATTTTTGTCTACAAAATCTTCCCTATTGAACATCCCAAACTTTGGGCTTCAATTGCCAGGAGGCAAGAGCTAATCGCCCCTGGTGGTGGTGTACGAAGTTGACATAGGAATTCTAAAAGGGATTGAAGGGATTCAAGGGAAAGCCTGTCCTTTTAAGAACTGGAGCTCAGGTGCACGCCTTTAATCCCAGCACTCAGGAGGCAGAGGCAGGCGGATTTCTGAGTTCCAGGACAGCCTGGTCTACAAAGTGAATTCCAGGACAGCCAGGGCTATACAGAGAAACCCTGTCTCAAAAAACCAAAAACCAAAAACAAGAAAGAAAGAAAGAGAGAGAGAGAGAGAGAGAGAGAGAGAGAGAGAGGGAGAGGGAGAGGGAGAGAGAGAGAGAGAGAGAGAGAGAGAGAGAGAAAGAAGGGAGGGAGGGAGGGAGGGAAGGAGAGAGGGAGGGAGGGAGGGAGGGAGGGAGGGAGGGAGGGCTGGAGAGATGGCTCAGAGATTAAGAACACTGACTGCCCTTCCAAAGATCCTGAGTTCAATTCCCAGCAACCACATGGTAGCTCACAACCATCTGTAATAGGATCTGACGCCCTTCTCTGGTATGTCTGAGGAGGGCCACAATGAACTCACATACATACAATAAATAAATCTTTAAGATGGCTCAGCAGTTAAGAACACTGGCTGCTCTTGCAGAGGACCTGGGTTTGGTTTCCAGCATGCAAATGGCATGGTGGCTCACAGCTGCCTATAATTTTAGTTCCAGAAGATCAGACACCCTCTTCTGGCTTCCATGGGCACTACATGCACATGATGCATATACACAAAGGTGGGCAAAACACCCATACCCATCAAATAAACAAATAAAACAAACAAAAAAAAACAAACAATCAAACATAAATGAATAAGGAAGAGGAGAAATGTGGCTCTCAGGGGTTAGATCAGTGGCAGGGCTCTTGGTGCAGCTGATGCAGCAGCAGGGACTGTTACCTTCTCAAACTTGCTTGATGTCTGGGAGAGGCTGGCAATATCTTCCAGGTCCAGGTAGCAGATGATCTTCAGCAGCAGTCTGTCGGAGAGCCGCTCCAGGTAGTCAAATTTACCTTCGCACAGGTTGAAGACATAGTCTAATATTTTTGTACCAAATACTACGGCGACTTGAACTGCAAACCAAACCACAAACCAACAGGTTCAGTCACACAACAACTATCATCAGGAAGAAACAAGCTTCAGGGAGTATCACAGACCCAGTCTCTCTTACTCTCCCCAAGCACTAAGGGAGAAGATTTTTGGAGGCATTTGTTTGTTATCCTGATGATAGGATCGGCTTGCTGCCCTGGCAAAAAGGTAAGTTGGTCATGAATACGTGAGAACAAAGGAAATGTGGTCTTATTATTGGCCAGCAGTCTCCCATATCCTCCATGGCTAGACCAGCAGTGTCTCAGGGTTGATATGACTGGTGATGCTAACCCAGACTAACAGCTAACAGAGAATCTGCCAGAGACAGACAAGAGAGGGTGCTGCCCACCTGGTGGGCAGAGCATGATCTTCTCCCTAGCTCAGGTGTATGGGGGAGGAGCATGCATAAAACGTGAAGGCTCTCCAAGGGCTCCATCCTCAAGCCTGTAACTTTCTAGAGTTACAAGAAAAAAAAGCCTGGCTGGGTGCTTTTAATCCCACAACTCAGGAGGCAGAGGTGGGTGGGTCTCTATGAGTTCAAAGCCAGCCTGGTCTACAGGCGTGAGTTCCAGGCAAAGCAGAGCTACACAGTGAGACTGTGTCTCCAAAAGGAAAAGAAAGGACCTGTGAAATGGCTTGATGGCTAAGGTTGCTGTGGTGGTTTGAATATGCTTGACCCATAGAGGATGGTACTGTTAGGAGGTGTGGCCTTGTTGGAGGAAGTGTGTCACTGTGGGGTTGGGCTATGGAGGTCTCCTCCTATGCTCAGGCTCCACTGATGATGGAAGAGAGCTCCCTCCTAGCTGCCTGAGGATGCCAGTCTCTCCTGGTTGCCTTCGAATCAAGATGCAGAACCCTCAGCTCCTTCTCCAGCACAATGTCTGCCTGCATGCTGCCATGCTTCCTGCTGTAATAATGGACTGAACCTCAGGAACTGTAAGCCAGCCCCAATTAAATGTTGTCCGTTATAAGAGTTGCCTTGGTCATGGTGTCGCTTCACAGCAATGGAAACCTTAACTGAGACAGTTGCCGTGCCTGACCACCTGAGTTTGAGCAGGATCCATACAGTATGGAATCCTCTCAGATAACTCAGATATCAACACATGTGCTGTGACACACACACACACTCAAATACATACATACATACATACATACATACATACATACATACATACATATATACATACCCAAGAGGTTTAAGCAATGAGATTAAAAACATTAGGGATGAGAAATAATAAGGGCTTGCAACTGTGTAGAAGCTAGAGCCAGTGTCAGCAGACCAGCTGGCTACCCCAAACCCTCTTCCTGGAGAAATCTACACAAGATACTGCTGCCATTTACTGTTATTGGATTCCAATCTGGCTATTCCCACTATCAAAGGCTGAGAGACCTTGTCTTGGCGTGTAAAGCTTGGGCAAGTAAAAGAAGCTTTATTGCAAGCCCAGCAGGCCAACAGATGGAGAACCTGTCACCAAGCCCTTCAGCCCTGGCCAACCATGATAATGCTCAGAGCCATCTTTTCTCCAAATCCATCATCATCATGGGGAGGCAAAGCATGGGTCTTGGGAAAGCTTGTCCCCACATTTCCACATAGGCTCTATGTTGAAAAAAAAAAAAAAAAAAAGGAAGGAACAACTCTAGGCAGAGAACTCAACATTAAACATAGCAAAGGGCTGGGTGTAAGTGGCTCACACCTGCAACTCCAGAACTAAAAGAGGCAGAGGCCAGAGGAACATGAGTTCTAAACCAGCCTGGGTACTACATAGGAAATTCCAAGGCAGTGTCAGCCACACAGCTAGACCACCTCAAAGAGAAAGCTAAAAGACCCAAGCATGATACCACAGGCATGTGATCCTAGGACCTGGGACAGGGATCCGCCTAGGATCAGATATCTGAGTGTTTAATCACGAGTTGGTAGAACTTTGAGGTTTCAAAAGCCCAGGGCCACACTAGATCCAGCTCTCCATCTCTCTGTTTCCAACATACGGATCAAATGTAAGGTCTCAGATGCTGCTCCAGCATTATGCCTGCCTGCTGCTGCCATGATGGCCATGGACTCACTCTCGAAATTATAATCAAGTCCCCAGTAAAATGTTTTCTTAAGTTGCCTTGGTCTTGGTGTCTCTTCCCAGCAACAGAGAATAACCAAGCCAAGATAGAAATAGACTGATCAAGAGCTTGAGGTTTTTCTCAGCATATGTTTAAGACCAGTCTGGGCTACAAACAACCCTATCTCAAAAGAGAGAGAGAGAGGAGAAAAAAAGTATTCAAGAAGATTAACTCAGAGCAAACAAATTATTATCAGCATATATGAAGATTCATTACTGATGTGTGTAACACAAGCGTCTCTAAGGTATAAAATATGAAAACGGCCTATCTATTCCCCACTCCCTAGCCCTACACACACACACACACACACACACACACCACAGCATCCGTTGTCAGCCCACAGTTTTTGGTTGTGAACCTGTGAAAGTCACTGCCACTGAGAATGTTGGAAGCCTTTGCCATCAGGTGCTTCCCCAAACCACTGACAGGATTATTGATAACCCATGCTTGAGTATAGCTCTGATGGAGGGAGAGCATTCTCCCATGCCCCAGGATGATCTAGAGTTCCACTGGGGGTTGGAGAGATGGCTCAGCGGTTAAGAGCACTGACTGCTCTTCTGAAGGTCCTGAGTTCAAATCTCAGCAACCACATGGTGGCTCACAACCATCCATAATGAGATCTGAAGCCTTCTTTTGGGATGTCTGAAGACAGCTACAGTGTACTTACATTTAATAATAAATAAATCTTTGGGCCAGAGCAAGTGGGACTAGGAGGAACAGAGGTCCTGAGTTCAATTCCCAGCAACCACATGATGGCTCACAACCATCTGTACAGCTACACTGTACTTATATACATAAAAATAAATAAATAAATCTTTAGAGTTCCATTAGGAGTCACTGGGGAATATTTGTGTCTTTTTTTTTTTTTTTTTTTCGAGACAGGGTTTCTCTGCGTGGCTCTGGCTGTCCTGGAACTCACTAGGCTGGCCTCGAACTCAGAAATCCGCCTGCCTCTGCCTCCAGAGTGCTGGGATTAAAGGCGTGCGCCACCACGCCTGGCTTCATTTGTGTCTTTTAACAAAAGCAAATCTTGTATTTTTGGTTGTGAGCCTAGCTTTTAATGGCTGAGCCATCTCTTCAGCCCAAAAGCAAATCTTAAGTGTCCTAAATATATCATAAATGTTTCTTCACCCAGCTACCTCCCCATAAAAAGGGACACATACAACAGTACCCTGAGGCGCTAGACAATGGCAGTGGCTCATACATCTAACAAGTAACTGTTTTGTAGGCTGTCAGCATACTGCTGGACCAAGCTAAAGGTGAGCATCCCTGTGGAGCAACCTTCTCTAAGCCCCCAATGTAAATCTCCAGTAATACTCAACCTCAGACAGATCCCTACCATTAAGGGCTAGGGGTTGGGAGGTATTGGATGGCCATGTCTGGCTGCTGTGGGGTCCCTGCTGAATCTTCCCAATGGAGGCAACTGGCTTCCTGGTGAGCCTTGGGTGAGACTTGTTAACATCTTTCCTCTGCACACCACCCTATGGTGAGTGTAGTAAAGACCGAAGCAAATAATCCCATAGCCCCTCTTAAGGTTAGTTACCCTTGTATAAAGGGCAGTGATTTTTTTGTTGTTGTTGTTAAATCTGTGATTAAAACAAAACAACAAAAAATGTGGTATGTGTAAAGTAAACAGGTTGTCTTTGCTGGTTGCCACCTATCTGGTCTCAATAGGAACCACCAGGCCATATTGGGTCCCCTTCGGGGTATTGTAGTAATGTACACATTGAAGATATAAATATATAGGCATGAGGAGAGGGTTCAAACTGCCCTGATAAGGGGGTGGTAGTGGCTGCAGAAAAGACATCAATGCTGGCTTTTCCTGTGCAAGAAGGGGTACACAGTTTTAATGAGGGAATGGACTTCATTTCAGGGATAGGCAGGTCACTGCTGGCGTTGGCACAGTTCCTCACCATGGCGCCAATCTTGCCCCAAATTGAGGGAAATGGTTTTACCAAAACTGTGGGCTATCCTCCGTCTAGACGGCAGAGTGGGTGAGGAAGGGACACAGTTTACTGGGAGAGCACTTGTCTAGATTGTTCAGTGTCTGAAGCCCGTGGGTTCACTGCCTAGCACTGACAGAAAATTTTGCAAAAGGAAGAAAGGAAAAGAGAAAAAAATAAAAGATGTGGTAGGGACCAGAGGCCTGGCTCAACTGGCTATGGGTCATAACCCTGAACAACAAAGTACAATGACACAGAGTTTTTAAAAGATTTTTCCTGTCATACAAATACTGTCCTGGGCTGCCATTAGAAGCTTTGAGGGCTAATCATCTAACAAGGCCATTTCTCATCCTCTGGATCGCATCAGCACCAGACTCTGATTTGTCGCGGTACCAGTGATTTAACCACCCTCCTCTCAAACCCTCCCCAGCCTGTTCTCGGCCCCTCCCCTTCCTCCTCTCGGCCCCTCCCCTTGCTCCTCTCGGCCCCTCCCCTTCCTCCTCTCGGCCCCTCCCCTGCGCAGCTGCCACTTTGCTCTCTAAGAAGGAACTTGCATGGATACCCTGCTAGTGATTTTTTTTTTTTTTTTTGGTTTTTTTTGGTTTTTTTGAGACAGGGTTTCTCTGTATAGCCCTGGCTGTCCTGGAACTCACTCTGTAGACCAGGCTGGCCTCGAACTCAGAAATCCGCCTGCCTCTGCCTCCCGAGTGCTGGGATTAAAGGCATGCGCCACCACGCCCGGCTACTGCTAGTGATTTTTAAGTTCCGAGTTAATCTTTCCCATACTACACTGTGTCAACGCAAACAACACAGCTCTCACCTTAAAGGGAATAAGAGATAAGTTTATTTGGGAGCCATACTGGCGTGACCATGGCCTAGGAACACAGATTTAGGTTATCCCAAATTTTATGTTCCAATGTGGGAGTGGTTTCTTAAAATTTTATAGTTTTATAGAATAAAGAAAGCCAATCAAAGTAGTGTGAGATTCACTAGAGAAGACTTCTCAGACATGGGTTTAAGCCAATAGAAAGTATTAGTTGTCTAGCAACTACACTGGGTGTACAGGGTCCCAGTGTAACCCCAAGCCTTTCTCAGGGTGAGCTTTTAAGCACCAAACAAACAAACAACAAAAACATGTTCTGGGTTGTCATACTTCAGTCAATAAGAACAGTTAGCCAGAAGCAAATCTACAGAAGCCAAAAAAGCAAGGTCAGTACACTTCGAGACTTTACCAAACCTATATGGCCTTTGATGAACTAGGCCTGTTTTAGTTTGGGCAGGTAGCGCTGTCTACTGAGCCTTACAGCCTGATTGGCATTTCCATCATGGAGTCAGTCCTGCTAAGGTCTAGGGGCTTAACAACTCCGTGGCGCTGTTACAAAGGCAAGTTTAAAATACACTGATAGGTACATCAGAAGTGGTTACAGCAAAAGAGGCCTCGGATGTTAATGGCATTCTTAGTTAGCTTTTGGGCTGATGGGCTAGGTCTGCTAATTGATAGATCCAAAAACAGTTTTATCTGTTAATTGGCCTGGACCTGCAACATTCCAACCTCTCAGTGCAGTTCTGAGCAGTCAGTTCCTTTAGGTCTACATGGCTTCTTTCCGGGAATTCTCCTTGACAACAGGAAAGAAAAAAGGATCGTGAAGTGATACAAGATCCACTGGCCTTAAAAGTCTGTAAACTAGGCGGGGCCAAACAGGTCTTGCTGAGTCACACCGATACAGAAGTGACTGAGACGGGTCTCAGAACTCGAGCCAGGCTCGGATTTGTCCTCAAGGCCCAAAACAGAGCCAAAATGGGGCCCAACATTTACCTGCTTGTGGTGGCACAAGCCTTTAACCCTACTGGGAGGCAGAGGCAGGTGGATCTTTATGGGTCTGAGGCCAGCTTGGTCTTCATAACAAGCTCCAGACCAGCAAGGCCAAAGAAGAAACCCCGTGTCAAAAACAAACAAACAAGCACAAGCAATAAATAGATCTTTTTTTAAAATTAGGTATAGGAGAAGTGCAAGCCTCTAGCTTTGCTGTCCATAAATACCCCAGCCACTCAGAGTGGCAGAAAGATAAGGGGGAGGGGACCTGCGAGACAAAAGCCACCTGGCCAGAAGGATAAGCCAGGACCTTGAATTGATTTCTTAGTTCTTCTCTATAAAAATGCTAATGAGGAAAGGATTGAGGCGGCCGATCCCACCCGGCTCTCCAGCCTGAGGGCTTTATGAATAAATACTTTCAGGATTCAATTCCAGGGTTTGCCTCTGTGATGGGCAGCAGGGGTCTTTGTGCTCTCTCTCCTCCCGCCCCCAAACCACGTGACACACAGCACCCTGAATTCAGCCTGCTCCGATTATTTTACTTTTTCTTATTAAAATTCCTTCCTCCCCACCTTCTCTCAACCCCATCTTTACATAGTTTAGCAAATTATGAGGTGAAGATAAAAGCATTAACGGAGGAATATTTCATGAAAACCATTAGCGCTTTGCTTTGTGCATTTATTTTTACTTTTTTAAATGGGGGTTTTTAGGGTTAGGTTAGGGACAGGATCTCTTTATGCCATCTTGGCTGGGCTGAAACTACCTATGTAGAGCAGACTGGCCTCAAACTCGCTGAGGTCCATTTGCTTATGGCTCCCCAGTGATGGGATTAAAGGCAGCAGCCACCATGCAAAGGAGATAGTCACTCACAAACAATAGACTAATGGAATGCTTGACATAAACAGATTTAATGCAGAGGCAAAAAAAAGGTCAGCCAGCTGTATCTGAGGGGGTACAGCAAAGAAACTGCCTACATGACTGCTCCATTAGAGGTCAGGTTTTTTTGTGGTTAAGAGAAAAAAGATCTAGAGGCATCTGGAGGAGTCTAGGACTGAGAAGAGCAGATGGGATGTGGCCAGGGCTAGGGAAGCAGGGCTAACGGAGACAGCAAGGGACGGAGCCCAGTGTGCAAGAGGGGACATGGAGAAACAGCAGAAAGCAGCATTGAGAGCAGTGAGATAGCCCAAGAGCCAGGACACATAGATCATTCCGATTATGGAGTGGCTCGGGGAGGGGCTTCGGCCTGACACTCCAGCAAGATGGTGCAGCAGATAAAGGGTGATTGCTGAATTCAGTCCCTGGCACCCACAAGGAAGAGAGAGAGCTGGCTCCCACAAACTGTCCTTTGACCCCCAGACTTGTGCTGTGACTGTGATATGTATACTGCACACGCACACACGCACACACAGAGGCATACAAGAACACATATACAGCACACACACACACACACATGCATGTGAGCATACCACACACACACACAGTATAATAAATGGTTTTTTAATAAAAAAAAAAACAAGATCCCTCTCACCCCTCTCACTCCTCAGCTTCAAGGAATGGGAACACATTTTGGTTTGGGTTGGGTCAGGGTTTTTTTGATTGTTTGTTTGTTTGTTTGTTTGTTGTGACAGGGTCTTTCAGTGTAGCACTGGAACTCATTATGTAGACCAGGCTGGCCTCAAACTCACAGACATCTGCTGCCTTGGCCTTCCAAGTGCTGCAATTAACAGCAAGCACCACCATACTACCTACACTCTTCTAATAACTCACTCCTTCTCTTGCATTACACACCCAGCCCTCTCCAAACAATGTACCTGCCTACATCTGGCTGCATGTACTCTGAACAAAGTGGAGTAGTCACCTCCTTTGACAACTTTTAAGCTTTAACAGTCTGTGGAACACAGTATGCCCAATAAATGCTGATGTCAAGATTGAAGAGCTAATCCAACCTGAGCTGGTTTTGGATACCTGACCCATAAGGCAAAACTGTGTACTTGGGTAAACTTCCAGGGAGAATCTATTATTTACTACCTTATGCCTATGAAAAATTAAAATTATAAAATGTACATCATTCAAATGAGAGGAAGCATGGGAAAGACATTCTCAGTAGAGAAGTGATCACATGACCTAATCTGTCAAAACAGAAAACCACCAGTTATTGACCAAACTTTTCCTTCTTTTGACCCCATAAGAAGAGACCCAAAGTATTCTGGGCTCTTGCCAGGCTTAATCCAGCACTCCAGAAGCAGAGGCAGGCAGATCTCTCTGTGAACTCAAGGCCAGCCTAGGCTACAGAGTAAGTTCCAGGACCACCACTACAAAGAAAAACCGTATCTTGTAAAACCAAAATCATCATCTTCTTCTCCTCCTCCTCTATCCCCTCCCCCTCCCTCTTCTAGGCCCTTGAGTACCTTCAGTATCAGTCTGGACGGTTTCTGATTTTTTTTTTAAGGTTTTATTTTATGTGAGTGCACATATACATGTGTCCCCTGCCAGGTGTGGTGGCGCACGACTTTAATCCCAGCACTCGGCAGGCAAAGGCAGGTGGATTTCTGAGTTCGAGGCCAGCCTGGTCTACAAAGTGAGTTCCAGGACAGCCAGGGCTACGCAGAGAAACCCTGTCTCGAAAAACAAACAAACAAACAAAACCAAACGTGTGTCACATGCCTGTCTGGTGTCCACACAGTCCAGAAGACTGTGAATCCCCTGAAACCAGAATTAAGGATGGCTCTGGCCACCTTGTGGTGCTATACCATTTCTTTAGCCCTGTGTTTCTGATCTTTACTACGGCTTTGGTGCATATGTGTGAGCATGTCCTGTATTGGTGTCTGCAGGAGCCAGCAGGAGGTGTAGGATCCTGGGGAGCTGAAGTTAAAGGGCCCAGCATGAGTGTGGGTAACAAACCTGGTTCTCTGGCAGAGCAGAAAGCACAAGCTCCCATCTTCCAGACCCTTACATTGTCTTCACATCAAGTTCCCTTCACATATCTGTGTGTGAGCCCTTCTCTCAGCCCTTTGAGTAAGGGGACAGGATGGTGTGCAGGATGGCTCTGTGGGTAAAGATGCTTAACACCAAGCTTGACAACCTGAGCTCTATCCTCAGGACCCACACTGGGACAGAAGGTGAGAACTCCTGTGGTCCTCTGATCTCTACCTGTGCATCCTGATATGAGTGTGCACACCTTCGAGCGCACACACACAAACACAAGTAATTTCTTTTAAAGGCCAAACACCTGGAAATGCCTGTTCAGATGTGGACCACTGGCAATAGTGTGAAATTTTTCCTTTTGTGTAACTAGAGTTTTTTGGGTCAAAGTCTGGACTCTTATAGCCACAAGCAAGTATACTCCTCCAAGTTAGATATTGAACAAGCATCAGTCAGCAGAACTGGAGCCAGAGGCCAGTGGGACCCCTCCCTCTTGGTCGTCTTGAACTTTTACCATAAGATATCTCAGGAATATGTAAAGTTCCAGTAAGGGAAGACCATTTCCTCCTAATCAAAAGAATAAAATCTGCGTTCTGATCTGCCCAAGGAACAGAACCTTACATACAATTGTCCCCTCCCTTAAGATTTAACTCAACTGAGCTGGAGAGAGGGCTCTGTGGTTAAGAGCACTGACTGCTCTTCCATAGGTTCTGAGTTCAAATCCCAGCAACCACATGGTGGCTCACAACCCCATCTGTAATGAGCTCTGATGCCCTCTTCTGGTGTGTCTGAAGACAGCTACAGTATACTTATATATAATAAATAAATCTTTAAAAAAAATAACCCAACTGAGCCTGCCAATCACCAGTCCTTCAGCCAGCTTTCAAAGCCTCAAAGCTAAAAACATGCTAAGGAGCCAGGAGGAATGCTGTCTCTCAGTGAGACAATATAAACCCAGGTCCTCTTCTTCAAAGAGGTTGCTTACTTACAAATCACTGAGTTCGGGCCGGGCTTGGTGGCGCACGCCTTTAATCCCAGCACTCACTCGGGAGGCAGAGGCAGGCAGATTTCTGAGTTCGAGGCCAGCCTGGTCTACAAAGTGAGTTCCAGGACAGCCAGGGCTACACTGAGAAACCCTGTCTCGAAAAACAAACAAACATCCAAACAAACAAACAAACAAACAAATCACTGTGTTCTAACTCAGAGACACTCTTTCTTCCTTTTTCTCCTTTTTGTCTCTTCTTTGGATCCTGAGCATGTCGACACTCTGGTTCTTCTCATTCCCATCTTCAGTTTTATAGCTGCTTACAGACCTCCACTGCTGATGCTACCTGCTTGCCCCCCTCTTGTTCTTCCCCTGCCCCTCTTCTTTCTTTTTCGAGACACGGTTTCTCTGTGCTGCCCTGGCTGTCTGCCTCTGCCTCCTGAATGCTAAAATTAAAGCTTCCCTGCACCGTCAAGCCCTGCTCTCAACCCCTGCCTCTCCCCACTCCCCGTTTTTATTTATATATGTCTCTGTGTGCTGAATATTTATGTATGTGTATGCAGTGCCCAAAGAAGCCAGGAGAGGGCGCCAGGTGACACTGTAGCCCTGTAAGTGGTTATGAATAGCCTGCTGGGTGCTGGAAATCAAACCCGGGTTCTCTGGAAAGGAAGCTGCTACCTTAGTACCAGCTATACACATTCTTGGATCCTAATGCAAACCCTGTTTTCTTCATTTCCCTTCCCTTCACCTGACTCACCTGCCCTGTGATTTTTCTCTCAACCTCTAATTGACCTTGAGTTTCCTTCAGAGTCCATTTTTAAAATTCTTTTACCAATAAGAACAATGGGAACCCAGATTCTCCAGTAACATACACCTTGCTCGATTCTTCTCAGTAACATACACCCTGCTCAATACTCCTCAGGATTCAGGAAGAGAGTAATCAAGATCCCCTCAGTCACGCTGTTACTGTCAAACCTTAACTCCAGCCTCAAAGGAGATCAGGGCCAAATATGAGCGAACATACTAAGGGGTGGGCAGGGTCAGGTTGTCAGGTCACTCCACGTTCTTTTTTTTTTTTTTTTTTTTTTTGGTTTTTGGAGACAGGGTTTCTCTGTGTGGTCCTGGCTGTCCTAGAACTCACTCCATAGGCCAGGCTGGCCTCGAACTCAGAAATCCACCTACCTTTGCCTCCTGAGTCAAAGGCGTGCACCACATTCTTTTAAAAAATGTTTTAATTTTATTATAGTTTATGTGTATGGGTATTTTGCCTACATATATTTCTGTACCAAGTATATGCAGTACCCATGGAAACCAGAAGAGGGCAATGGATCCCCTAAAACTGGAGTTAAATATAGTTGTGGACTGCCTTGTGGGTGCCAGGGAATTGAACCTGGATCGTCTGGAAGAATAGCCAGTGCTCTTAACCCCTAAGCCTTCTCTCCAACCCCTCAAACTCCCATGTTTTAACTTAACATTTTTATTAAGGTTTTAGAGTAACAGGACAAAGGAAGCTATATATCAAGGCATTTTTTCACACACCTGGGGGGACCATCAGGCAAGTGTGGGCAACAGCAAGCAGCAAGGTGAGGTGGTAGAAGGGCAAGGAAACCCTGCTATGCCCTCTAAAACCATCTGAGGGCATTCCTAGGGGGTTGCTGAAGGCTCATGGTCTCTTAAGTTAATATATTTCAAAAGGTTTCACAGCAGCCCACAACCGGCCACCATCTATAACTGTAGCCACAGGGGATCTGAAGGCCTATTTTTGGACTCTGGTGGAACTGGTACTCACACAT
Organism: Mus musculus; assembly: GCF_000001635.26. Lineage (NCBI taxonomy): Eukaryota > Metazoa > Chordata > Mammalia > Rodentia > Muridae > Mus > Mus musculus. The sequence goes on along the minus strand of NC_000067.6, from coordinate 84,884,908 downwards.
GCAAAACCCATGCACAGACACACACATGTAATTAAAAATAAAATAAATTAAAAAAAAAAAAACGGCCTGGAGAGATGGCTCAGTGGTTAAGAGCACCGACTGCTCTTCCAGAGATCCTGAGTTCAAATCCCAGCAACATGGTGGCTCACAACCATCTGTAATGAGATCTGACGCTCTCTTCTGGTGCATCTGAAGACAGCTACAGTGTATATAGATATAATAATAAATAAATCTTTAAAAAAATGATGTCTAAAAAATAAATAAGTCCGGGCATATATTCTTTTTGTTGTTGTTGTTTTGTTTTTTGTTTTTGTTTTGTTTTGTTTTGTTTTCAAGACAGGGTTTCTCTGTGTAGCCCTGGCTGTCCTGGAACTCACTCTGTAGACCAGGCTGGCCTCAAACTCAGAAATCCACCTGCCTCTGCCTCCCAAGTGCTAGGATTAAAGGCATGCGCCATCACTGCCTGGCTGGCTGGGCATATTCTTAAACACCCGTAATCTAAGCATTTAGGAGCCAGAGGCAAGTAGTTCTCTATGAGTTAAAAACCAACCTGGTCTACATAGTTCAATTCAGGACAGCCAAGGTCACATACAGAGACTCTGCCAGAAAGAAAGAAGAAAAGAGAAAAAAGAAAAAGGAAAAATAATGAAGAGAGAATTCTCTTAAATAATTCATAAGAATGCAGTTACTGAGCTGTGGACCAGTCATTGTTCTAAGTGGTCTCAAAGATCCATCAACAAACAAAGTTCCTAACACAACAAAAAAGACAAGAAACAAACAGCTGGCTGCACAGTGCCCCCTGTGACAAGGAGTGCGTGGGAGGCGGCATTCCAGGGAAGGCTGTGATTTTCTGCCTAGTGGTTGGGGGGGCTAATAAGACAGTGTCAGCACGGACTGAACAGTCAGCAAGCCAGTGGAGACTTCCCAGAAAATTTCCCTTTTGTGTTTGTTTATTTTTGAAACAGGGTCTCTTGAAGTTGGGACTGTGTCACTGTGTCGCCTAAGGACTGGAAAGAGCTAGAAGATCTGCCTTCAAAAAAACCCTTGGCCAGGTAGCGGTGGCACACACCTTTACTCCCAGCGCTTGTGAGGCAGAGGCAGGCAGATCTCTGAGTTTGAGGTCTACAGAGTGAGGCCAGCCTGGTCTTCCAGGACACTCAGGGCTATACAGAGAAACCCTGTCTCAAAAAACAAACAAGCAGTTCCTGGGTGTAGCTGTTTTGGGGAGCCCTTACATTCCCACAGATGGGCCTGTCTCCCAGTGAGTGTCCTGCAGCCATCGCACCTGACTACTCTAGAATAAGTGGGCAGGATGAAAGAGACAGAGGAAGAAGGGGACACCAGGAGAAAAACGATAGCGTCACATCTAACTAAATCTTGAAAGTGACATGCTGTTGGGTACCCTGAATCCCACTGGTCACGTGGATCCGCCTGCATACAAGAGTGGTGTGAGACACTCAAAGGTCCTCCTTACAGTTTATCTTGGAACCTGCCCACCACTGTCCAGACTGCAGGTTTAGGGATGGGCTGAACTCAATAAATGATGGAAAGAGAGATTCAAAAGGATTTGTGGCTTGAGGTCATCCCCCTCCTTCCACCCTTCACCCCATCCCCATGGAAGGGGTGTGTGTGTGTGTGTCACAGGACAGCTTGTAGGAGTCAGTTCTCTCTTTCTACCATGTGGGTGCCAAGGATGGAATTCAAGTCATCAAGACTGGCAGCGGGCACCTTACTTTACCCAGTGACGCCTCTACTGGAAACTCTATTTGGATACACTGGTGAGCAGATCCTCATGTGGATTGATCACGGGCACAGTTATGTAACTTCCCGAGAGTGGCATTTAGAGAAGTTCAAATAAGACATACTTACTTTACCCTCCTGTAAAATTCTGTTTCTAAAATGTTTAGTTCTTATTTGTGTGTGTGTGTATGTGTGTGTGTGTGTGTGTGTGTGTGTCTGTGTGTGTGTGTGTCTGTGTGTGTGTGTGTCTGTGTCTGTGTCTGTGTGTGTGTCTGTGTCTGTGTGTCTGTGTCTGTGTGTCTGTGTGTGTGTGTCTGTGTGTGTGTGTCTGTGTGTATAAGAGAGACGTGAGCATGTCACACGTGTGCCATAAAGAGAAATTGAATTTCTGGTCATTGGAGTTTACAGGAAATTGAGAGGCCTTTGACATGAGTGCTGGGAATTGAATTCTGGAAGGATGGGCTGTGTTCCTCACCACTGAGCCCTCTCTCTAGCCCTGTGGACGAACAGCACTGAAAGCTAGAGATTGAGTGTCAGCTGGCGGTGGAGCGCACCTTCAGTCCCAGCACTGAAGGGTGGGGGTGGGGGACAGAAATAGGTGGATCTCTGGGTTCAAGGCCAGTCTGGCCAAATTCTAAAATAGCCAGAACTATACTGAGAAACCCAGTCTCAAAAAACAGTAACAGTAACAAAGAGAAAAGAAAAGAAAGCTAGAGCTTGAACCAGAACCCCCAGGGCATAATTACAAACAGACCAGAGAGAAAGGCAGACAGGTGTGACCTCCCAGTCAGAAGACTAAGGAGCCAGTAAGGGAGAGGAACAAGGTCAAAGGTCAGAACCACCTCCTCACTAAATACTGCTGAGAGGTCCAGGCAGCAAGAGTGATTTGCTCAGACCCCCTGCCAAGCTCTCTGCATGAGGAAATCTTGTAGAGGACCTTAGTGAGAAGACCAAGGGAGACGGAAAAATAAGTCAGGCCAAACACTGTCTGCTTAACAATAGAGCAAATAGTAATTAAGAGCTGATTATATATAATGCCAAGGAAGCCGAAGGCTCAAGATGACCAAATAATGTAACCATGATTATCCCCAGCCCAGCACAAGGAAACTGACTCACAAAGGGGCTGAGCCATCACTGTGGCCACAGGGCTGGCCAGTAACAGCTCTGAAGTTCCAGCTGGCTGAATGATACCCAAGACAACATGCTATGGGTAGCCATGAGCCAGTGCGTGCGAGCATTCTCTCTCCTCCCTCCCTCCCTCCCTCCCTCCCTGTCTCTTTCTCCTCCTCCTCCCTCTCTCTCTCTCTCTCTCTCTCTCTCTCCTTCCCACTCCTCTCTGAGGATGGAGATGAGCAACAGAGACAGAGACTATTGGAGCCGCCTGCAAGTTGTATGGGGATACAGGCTTTGTGAGTCATCAGACACTCAAGGCTGGGCCTTTCAGTGACACAGCTAAATCTGAGTCATCCACATGCCTGTGCCTAACCCCAGGACACTCACAGTACGTGGGTGGAATCACATCTTTCTTCCGTCTGTGATTGTTCTCCTCTCTGGGGTAAACAGTCATTTATTCACGCCTCCCCAGAAAGACGACGACAACGATGACATTAGAATGCAAGAGACTCTATCCCAGAAAAGTTTTAATTTTAAAAGCTGTATCTTGTTTTTAATTATGTATACGAGGGTTGTGCAATTGCCCACAGAGGCCAGGAGAGGGCACTGGATTCCGTGGAGCTGGAGTTACAGGCAGTTGTAAGCCCCTCCTCCCATGGGTGCTGGGAATGGAATTCTGCAAGAGTGTACACATTCCTAACCACTAAGCCACCTCTCCAGTCCTCAAAAGTCAAACTCAACTTCAACAGTGCATTCTTTCTAAGAACATAATTGTGCTAGTGCTGGTATGCAGTGATATGCATAAATGCAGTGCTGATACATCTCTGCCACACGTGCTGGGGCATGATCACTCACCTTGGAGATGAGAGTTATCTAGGAAGTCTTCATGGCTTTCCTTTGTTTCTCCAGGTTTTGCTGACCGATACTCACTTCTCAGAGAAATCTTCCACCATCTAAAGATGATCTGTAATTAAACATGAGTTGGTAGAAGTTTAAAAAGGACTTGAATTCTGGAAGTCATGTTAAGTTTAGGGTGTTTTGTTTTGTTGAGACAGGGTCTCATGTAGCTCAGGCTAGTCTTTTGTTTGTTTGTTTCTGTTTGGTTTTTTGTTTTGTTTTGTTTTGCTTTGGTTTTTTTGAGACCTGGCTCCCAGGCTAGTTTTGAACTTACTATGTAGCCCTGAGTGCTTGATTCTCCTTTCTCTATCAAGTGTTGGCAGGCATAGTCTACCATGCCTACCTTAAATGTAGGGTTTTGAAAGGTGCCTGTGCTGGGCTGAAGAGATGGTTCAGCAGTTAAGAGCCCTAACTGTTCTTCCAGAGATCCTGAGTTCATATTGCCAGCAACCACATGGTGGCTCACAACCATCTGTGATGGGGATCCAATGCCCTCTTCTGGTGTGCCTACAGACAGCGACAGTGTACTCACATACATAAAATAAATAAATCTAGAAGAAGAAGAGCAGGGCGTGGTGGCGCTCGCCTTTAATCCCAGCACTCGGGAGGCAGAGGCAGGCGGATTTCAGAGTTTGAGGCCAGCCTGGTCTACAGAGTGAGTTCCAGGACAGCCAGGGCTATACAGAGAAACCCTGTCTCAAAAAAAACAAACAAAAAAAGATCTTCTAGGTCACATGGCTGGAAGATGGCCCAGTGGTTAAGAGAACTGGTTACTCTCCCATAAGACCCAGATTTTCAAAATTTTTTTATTACTTATTTATTTTATTTTTTGTTTTTCGAGACAGGGTTTCTCTGTATAGCCCAGACTGTCCTGGAACTCAGAACACAGAAATCTGCCTGCCTCTGCCTCCTGAGTGCTGGGATTAAAGGCGTGTGCCACCACTGCCCAGCGATTTTTTTTTTATTTTTTAAGATTTATTTATTATATGTAAGTACACAGTAGCTGTCTTCAGACACACCAGAAGAGGGCATCAGATCTCATTACAGATGGCTGTGAGCCACCATGTGGTTGCTGGGATTTGAACTCAGGGCCTTAGGAAGAGCAGTCAGTGCTCTTAATCGCTGAGCCATCTCTCCAGCCCCAAGACACAGATTTGATTCCCAACATCCATCCACTTGGCTGCTAACAACCATCTGTAACTTCAGTCCTAGGAGATCCAACGCCCTCTTCTGGTCTCCTTGGACAGCACACACATGCACAGCCATGCATGGGGAGAACACACAGGACTCAAAGAGCTGTCATCACAGGCACTTCCGCATCTCCCCGGCTTCTCAGGGCCCTGCCCGCATTCCCTGGCCTGTTCTGCCCTTTGGCCTCCCCAGCTCTAGGCTGAGCTTTGCTGTACTTTTGCCAGGGTTTCTAGACCAGATTCTACCATTCTGGCTTGAAAAGCATGTTCTGTTGATTACTTTTAATTCCCTTCGTCTCTACAGATTTATGCTTTATCATTTTAGTGGTGCTGAGGGATGGCTCTGTAAGAACTCCGGACCTTCAGAAGAGCAATCGGGTGCTCTTACCCACTGAGCCATCTCACCAGCCCAGTTTTGTTTCTTTTTTTAAAAGATTTATTTAAGCCGGGTGTGGTGGCGCACGCCTTTAATCCCAGCACTCGGGAGGCAGAGGCAGGCGGATTTCTGAGTTCGAGGCCAGCCTGGTCTACAAAGTGAGTTCCAGGACAGCCAGAGCTACACAGAGAAACCCTGTCTCGAAAAACCAAAAAAAAAAAAAAAAAAAAAAAGAAGTAAAGGCAGGAGGATCAGAAAGTCTAAGTCATCTTCAGCTTTGTAGAGTGCGAAGCCAGCCATGCCTCACGGGAAGAAAAAAAAGCTCAACCCTGTGATGCTTTAAGGCTATAAAGTACCAAAAATGAAATGATGTAAAGGATGGAAATTTTGCTTATTTAAATCAGGGCCTCAGGTAGCTCTGACTGGCCCCAAAATTGTTTTTTGTTTTTTAGGGGTTTTTGGGTTTTGGTTTTTTTTGTTGTTTTTTGTTTTTGTTTTTTTGTTTTTCTAGTGGGATTTTGTTTTGTTTTGAGACAAAGTTTCTCTGTGTAACAGCCCTGGCTGTCCTGGAACTCACTTTGTAGACCAGGCTGGCTTCCAACTCACAGAGATCTACCTGCCTCTGCCTGCCCAATGCTGGGACTGAAAGTGTATGCCATCTCACCTGGCATCTTCCTGGAACTCCCTTTGTAGAGCAGGTTGGCCTAGAACTCACAGAGATCCTCCTCCTCCTGAGAGCTGGGTGTTGGGATTAAAAAGAAAGCATCCCACTGCGCGTGGCTTTGTTAAGGTTTCTTTGGGGGTTTTTTGTTTGTTTGTGGTTTTTTTTTTTTTTTCTTCGAGACAGGGCTTCTCTGTGTAGACTTGACTGTCCTGGAACTCACTTTGTAGACCAAGCAGGCCTCCAACTCAGAGATCTGCCTGCCTCTGCCTCCCAAGTGCTGAGATTAAAGGCTTGCGCCACCATTGCCTGGCTAGGCTGTTTTTTGTTTTTGACACAAAGTCTCATACAGCCCACGCTGGCCTCCCACTGGCTGTGTAGGTACCTTGTTGTCCAACTCATTCTCTTACCCCCACCCCCTAATGCTGGTCTGACAGGTGTGCAAAATGAACCTCAGGTGGGTTTTGTTTGTTTATTTTTGAGACTTTGTCTATGACAGGCCTGAAACTGACTATGTAGACCAGTTGGCCTCAAATTCAGAAATCTGACTGCTTTGGTCCCCCGAAGGGCTGGAATTAAATGTGTGTGCCATTATGCTGAGCTAAATTTATTCTTTTGAGATAAAGGGTACATAAGTATCCCAGGCTAGCTCAGAACCCTGAGTGTAATACAAGCAGGCCTGAAGCTGAGAGAAATCCTCCTGTCTTGGACTCCTGAATGCTGGGATTACAAGAAGGCACCTCTATGTTCAACTTGATCTAATCTTATTACTGGACCTGAAGTCTGTACCTGATCAAACTGAGAAATGCTTCCCAGGATTTGAATCCATATTTCATTAAAAGAAAAGCTCTCCTTTCCAAATAATTAATAAAAATACAATTAATAAAAATACAATGCCAACAACTATTTGTCTGTTTTTTAAAATGGGCCAAATTGTAGTCAATTCATAAGGCAAATAAATGTATGGGGGTCCTGGGATAGCCCAAGAGGTAGCAAACTGGTAGACAACAAAACTTCTACACACACACACACACACACACACACACACACACACACACGCACAACCTTAAACCCCTTACAGCCTAGCATTGCACTAAGGAGTTCTCAAGTTGCTCAAACCTGCTGAGTTAAATGTTAACCAGAAGGGGTTGGAGAGAGCTCAGAGCTCAAGCATGCTTGCTACTCTCCCACAGGACCTGTGTTCAGTTCCAGAAGCCACAGGGGAGGCTCACAACTGCCTGTAACTCCAAGATATCCCGGGAGACCTGATACCCTCCTCTGGTCTCCTCAGGCATATATTAACACAACACACACACACAAATAAAATTAAATCTTAAATTAAAAAATTATAACTGCACTGTAGCTGTCTTTAGACACACCAGAAGAGGGCATTGGATCCCATCACAGATGGTTGCTGGGAATTGAACTCAGGTCCTCTGGAAGAGAAGTCAAAGTGCTCTTAACCACTGAGCCATCTCTCCAGCAAGTGATTTTAATTGTATGGATTTTTTTTTTTTTTTTTTTTTTTTGGTTTTTTGAGACAGGGTTTCTCTGTATAGCCCTGGCTGTCCTGGAACTCACTCTGTAGACCAGGCTGGCCTCGAACTCAGAAATCCTCCTGCCTCTGCCTCCCAAGTGCTGGGATTAAAGACGTGCACCACCATGCCTGGCAGATTAAAAACAAAAAAACAAACAACAACAACAACAACAAACAGGAGCCCAGTGTAGCCTTGGCTGGCCTGGCACTCGTTTTGTATACCAGGCTAGCCTGGAATTCACAGCAACCCATCTGTCTTTGCTTCCTGAGTGTTGGATTATAGATGTAACCCGCTATGACCTGCCTTTATATTTATTTGAAAAATAAACCTTTAATTAAAAATCAAGAATGAAGCCAGGCGATGGTGGCACACACCTTTAATCCCAACACTTGGGAGGCAGAGGCAGGCGGATTTCTGAGTTTGAGGCCAGCCTGGTCTGCAGAGTGAGTTCCAGGACAGCCAGGGCTACACAGAAAAACCCTGTCTCAAAAAACAAAACAAAACAAAACAAACAAACAAACAAAATCAAGAATGAGGGATAGAGAGGTGGCTCAGTGGTTAAGAACACTGACTGCTCTTCCTAAGGTCCTGAGTTCAAATCCCAGCAACCACATGGTGGCTCACAACCATCTGTAATGAGATCTGATACGATTTTCTTGTGTGTCTGAAGACTGCTACAGTGTACTCATATAAATAAATAAATCTTTTTTAAAAAAATTAAGAATGAACCAGAAGAGCCAGACTTGGTGGCATAAACCTGTAATGCCAACATTTGTGGCAATATTGACCAGAGGATCAAGAGTTCAAAGTTATTCTCAACTACACAGGGAGTTTGGGGTCAAACAAAGCTATGCAAGATGGTTTCAAAATAAGCTGGTTGTAGTGGCCCATGCTTTTAATCTCAGTACTTGGCAGAGACAGGTAGATCTCTGGAGTTAGAGGCTAGCCTATATACAGCAAGTTCCTAAATGAGAAAGGAGAGCCCTAAATAGGCCACAAATGGATGAGAGTGAATATAATTAGCTATACTTGTGCCTTAAAGATAACAAAAGCTAAAAGGTAAACTTGTGGTAACAAATGTGGTTAACATAATGGTGGTAATTCTAGCACTCAAGAAGCTGAGGCAGGAGCATAAAGGTAACTTTAATTTTTTTCAGATCCTTTTTTTAAAGATTTATTTATTTATTTTGGTTTTTCAAGACAGGGTTTCTCTGTATAGCTGTCCTGGAACTCACTTTGTAGACCAGGCTGGCCTCGAACTCAGAAATCCTCCTGCCTCTGCCTCCCAAGTGCTGGGATCAAAGGCGTGCGTCATCATGCCCGGCATGGAGGCCATTTTCATTCAAATAAATTAATTTTTAAAAGATATATTCATTTTCCTTTTTTTGTTTTTGTTTTTTCGAGACAGGGTTTCTTTGTGTAGCCCTGGCTGTCCTGGAACTCACTCTGTAGACCAGGCTGGCCTCGAACTCAGAAATCCGCCTGCCTCTGCCTCCCAAGTGCTGGGATTAAAGGCATGCGCCACCACACTAGGCTTATTTATTTATTTTATGTGTATGAGTACACTGTAGCTGTCTTCAGACACACCAGAAGAGCACATCGGATCCCATTATATATGGTTGTGAGCCACCATGTGGTTGCTGGGAATTGAACTCAGGACCTCTGGTAGAGCAGTCAGTGCTCTTAACTTCTGAGCTATCTCTCCAGCACTCAGATCCTTCTTTTTTTTTTTTTATTCCTGAGACAGGGTTTCTCTGTGCAGTCCTGGCTGTCCTGGAACTCACTCTGTAGACTAGGTTGCTCTCAAACTCAGAAATCTTCCTGCCTCTGCCTCCCAAGTGCATGCGCCACCACTGCCCAGCCTCAGATTTTTTTTTTAAGATTTATTGATTTATTTATTTATTATATGTAAGTACACTGTAGCTGTCTTCAGATGCACCAGAGGGCATAAGATCTCATTATGTGTGGCTGTGAGCCACCATGTAGTTACTGGGATTTGAACTTCGGACCTTCGGAAGAGCAGTCTTACCCACTGAGCCATCTCACCAGCCCCAGCCTCAGATTTTTAATGATGATTGTTAAATGCTTTAACTTCCCTTTAGCCCATCACCCACCAGAAGTAATGGGAAAAGAAAGGATGAGGTGGAAGTGGACCTGTTTAGAAACGTTCTTTGGATCAATTCCCATCTGTGTTGTCTGGAAATCAAGCAGTTCAGTTCGCAGGTTAGCAGGCAGTGGTAGCCGATCCACTTCACAGATACACCAGCAGACCAGTTCGGTAGAATCGGGTTAGCAATAGTGGTGACTTGACCTAGCAGAGACAGCCAGGCCTCAGCCTCAGCTTGAGTCAGCATGAGGGACACGGAGGGACGATGCCAGGAGTTCTCAGCTGTGCCTCTCTCAGTGAAGTGAAAGATTAGAGAAGATGCAAGATTCACAAGCATCATCACTCAGCTAGTTCTATAAGCAAGTCACTGTTTGTTGGGTCCTATTTATATCCTCCAAACATCACATGTCCTCCATGGGTCTTTCCTCAAGCATACGTCTTGTCTCAGCACGCGTATCTGTCTCAGCTGACATCACTCTGCTAATTAGCCGCAGTCCTCAGAAACAGCAAGAAACTGCAGCACCGCACCAGAAGTTTTTTGATGCGTTTCTCTCTATGGAGTCACGACAAATGCAGCACAACTCTGCAGTGTAAGGTGGACCAATACCTGTGTGTTGTTAGCAGTCTTTCATCACGTATCCTTTCATGTACTTGCTTTAGCAGAACATCCTCTCTCCTGTGGTCTGCTTCAGCTAAAGGTTCCTTCACATGTTTGCCCCAGCAAAACACCATCCAAAGGACTTCCCAAAAAACCCTTAAGCTTCCCCTTTAGATAACTATGAATTCCTGGAACTCACTCTGTAGACCAGGCTGGCCTCTGACTCAGATCTGTTTGGCCCTGCTTCCTGAGTGCAGGGATGAAAGGCCTGCGCCACCTCAGCTCAGCTTTACACTTTAGTTTTTAAAGCTGCGCTTTCCACAGCCAGCTCCTCCCACTTTCTTGCCTTGAGCCTTCTGGTTAGTGCAGCCAAACATATTGTTTATGTAGAAGTCTGCTCAAAGTGTATTAAAGAATTAGAGGGCCCAGCCTCCTCTTGATTGACTCTGTTAGGTAGACAGGTAATTTGCAGGCTTGGTGGCCACCAACAATGGACTCTCTCTGGTAATTGCTGTCCTCTAACTAGATTTCTCCCCCCTCTCTGGGACCACTTTTTTCTTCCTAGTTTACCTCAGACACTAGGACTTAGAAACCCTGGGGGCTTAGTTTCTCTGTATCAAAGCCGCCTCCTCTCACAAACAGTGGTGATTACCTGCTGACAAGACCTCCCTCCCTCTCCAGCCCACCAACCCCAGCCCAGTACCAGCAGAAGCAGAGTTTGAAGAGGAAAGCCCCATCTCAGCTGGACAAAGACTACTGACCACCCAGCCTCTGCATCTAGAGACAAAAGTCTGCTTCAGGTGATACAAGAGAAAATGGGAGGGGTGTGTGTGCTATCTGGTGCTCCCCAAGTCACTCAGCAGCAGCCTGGCCGTATACACCCCAGTTCCCACTTCCCACTTCTCACTCTATCCCAGCGGTTCATCCTTGGCTATAATAGCAAATTCAAAACTAGTGTGGGCTATAGGAGACCCTGTCTAAAAACAAGGTGAAACAAAAATCATTTAAAAAAAAAAGAAGAAGTCTCAGCCAGTTCTACACAGAGAAACCTTGTCTTAAAAACAAACAAACAAACAAACAAAGTTTAAAAAGATAAAAATAAAAAATTTAATTAAAAAAAGAATAATAAAAGACTCTCCGCCGGGCGTGGTGGTGCATGCCTTTAATCCCAGCACTTGGGAGGCAGAGGCAGGCGGATTTCTGAGTTTGAGGCCAGCCTGGTCTGCAGAGTGAGTTCCAGGACAGCCAGGGCTACACAGAGAAACCCTGTCTCCTGTCTCGAAAAAAAACAAAAACAAAAACAAAAACAAAAACAAAAACAAAAAAAGACTCTCCTTTGTTACAGTATGAAGTTCATCGCTCCAGGGTCCTGGTGAATTAATAATGTTCCCTATTTTTTCTGGGGAAGTGGAAGCAGAGATGGTTGGGCTGAAACGGCTCAGAAAGCACAGGCATCTAGTTGCCCTTTGACCTCTACATCCACATATACCCTGGGGGCACACGGCCCTCCCCTCCCCTCCCCAGAGGTGGTGGTAGAACTTTCTTGGCAGGAAGTTTGTTTTTTGTTTTCTTTTTTAAGGGTTTTAAATGTCTGTGTATACAATTATACCTATCTATGGGAGTGTACACTCTCTTGTGAGTCCCCTTGGAGGCCAGGACGCTGATCACCCTTGCTGGAATTCTGATCTGTCCTAAGAGTTGGGAACTGAACTCCAGTCCTCTGAAAGGACAGCAAGTGCTCTTCCTCATGAGCCACCTCTCCAACCACACCCACCCAACCCCCACACCCATCCTGGGGGGGGGGGGAGGGGACAGAGAAAGACATTTTTTAAAAAAAAATTTATTATTATATATAAGTATACTGTAGCTAACTTCAGACACACCAGAAGAGGGTGTCAGATCTCATTATGGGTGGTTGGGAGCCACCATATGGTTGATGGGATTGGAACTCAGGACTTTTGGAAGAGCAGTCAGTGCTCTTACCCACTGAGCCATGTCTCCAGCCCGAGAAAGACATTTTAAAAAAATACTTTTGTTCCTTCTTATGGCTACCAGACAACTGAAACAATGGCTCTTAAGACACTGGAAATTCCCAGCAGTCCCTTGGTGGAGGAAACATCCGAAGCCTGGCCACAGCCAAAACCTGTCAAGCAGTGGGAAAGACCTAACTCTGCCATAGGACCTCCAAGGAGACACTGGAGCTGATGTAAGGTGGCTCAAACTCCTTAGATAGAATTCCTCTAGTCTCCTACTCAGATTTAAATCTCACTTTAAGACCCTGAAGACAAATGGGGGAGGGGGAGTGCTGGGATCTTTTTGTTCTTTTCCCAGTATTTGCTTTTCACAGTGACTTGTTAACTTAGTTAATGTCCAGCTCTGGCTCTGACCCTGACTCCAAGGGCAAAGTACACCCAGCTCCTGGACTATTGCTGAGCGACTTAACTCCACTCTCAAACTAGCTGAGAAGACAATCACTTTCCTCGGGCCCCAGCGCAGAGAGACTGTCAGCTTTGATTTGTTAAATAGGCACCTCAACCCTAGGTTAATGGAAGAGCCCTGAGGGAGTGCTTGCAGGCTTTGTCTAAACCCCAGCCTTTGGCAAAAGTTAGCTCCCTCTCTCCCGCTTCTTCCCAGCAACCTCCCAAGTTTGGAGGTTCGGAGACTAGGGAGGCTCCCAGCATCTTCTGGCCCATCTATGATCTGTGATAGATATTCTGAAGACCCCACCCTTTACCCATAGTTTGGGTTTTAAATATCTAAAGTTCTTAGGCCTCTGCAGGTCAAAGGTTGGGTGAAGAAATTCCCCTAAGGCCATAATAAAGCCAGCTCAAGAGACCAAAACACACTTTTGTAGGAAAAGAAGGCAAGAAAAGGAAAGACAAGGGCGGAAGCAAGCCTAAATGTTACCTGAGCCTGACACAGCCTGTGTTTAATACTAGCTGCTATGGAGACTGAGGCAGGCCTTAGTTAGATCCCAAGAAACTCCTTTTCCAAAGTCTGGTGTTTAGACAAAGCCAGCAAGCACTCCCTCTGGTACTTAAGATAGTCCCAACTTGCTAAAAAGAGTCTTTCTCCTTATCTCTCTCTGGCAAAGGAGACTGAGGGCTCTTCCATTAACCTAGGATTGAGGTGCCTATTTAACAAACCAGAGCTAAAGTTGGCAGCCTGTGTGTGTGTGTGTGTGTGTGTGTGTGTGTGTGTGTGTGTGTGTGTCTGTCTGTCTCTCTCTCTCAGCGTCTGATACCTGTTCCATGTCATCACTCCTGAGCACCTCTCACCTAGTCCCCTACTCACTGAGTCTTTCCAGCTCCTGAGCTTCACACACACACACACACACACACACACACACACACACCTCGCTTCTCTATATAACCTCAGTCATTTTGGCTACTTGGTTTCTTGGCCTCTTGCCCTCTTGGCTTCTAGCTGGTTCCGCTCCTGGATCTCTCTTGGTCCGAGGATTCTCCTTTGAACTCTGGTTCTCCTGGTGTTGCTCTCTTGGTTCGGGCTTCCTCCCTTTCACGCTCCCATCCCCCCTCCCACCAGCTGCCTCTGGCTGCTTTCTCATGTCTACAATAAACCTTCTCCTCCACCATATATAGGAGCCATTATGTCTTCACTTTAAAAAAAAAATTTCAAGGTGTGACTGGCAATTTAGTGAGGCCACCGAGAGAGAGAGGGAGAGAGAGAGAGAGAGAGAGAGAGAGAATAGAAAAAGAAAAGAAAGGAGTTGGAAATACAGTTAGCAGAAGGCCCCTTGGCTAGCAAGTACAAGGTCTTGGGTTCAGCCCTCACCCACACCAGAACAGCTAAGTGTCCTTTGGCCAGCAGTCAGATTTTAATGTAAAGTCAAAATACTAGCTAGGCAGTGGGGTGCACGCCTTTAATCCCAGCACTCAGGAGGCAGAGACAAGTGAATCTCTGAGTTTGAGGCCAGCCTGGTCTAAAGAGTGAGTTCCAGGATGGCCAGGGCTTCACAGAGAAACCCTGCCTCCAAAACCAAAGACCATTGGAATATACAATTTAAGATGAAGAAACGCCTATATACTTTTTTTTTTTTTTTTTTTTTTTTTTTTGGTTTTTCCAGACAGGGTTTCTCTGTATAGTTCTGGCAGTCCTGGAACTCACTCTGTAGACCAGGCTGGCCTCGCACTCAGAAATCCACCTGTCTCTGCCTCCCGAGTGCTGGGATTAAAGGTGTGCGCCACCACGCCCGGCGCCTATATGCTTTTATAGTAGCTACAGAATTAAAATAAGTTATAGCTGGGTGTGGTGGCACATGCCTTTAATCTTCGCTAGAAACAGGTGAATCTTTGTGAGTCCCAGGCCAGCCAGGGCTACAAAATGACCCAGTCTAAAATAAATAATAACCACAACAATAAAATAAACTAGCAAATGTTTCATCCCCAGGTTACATCAGTGCTATAATGTCAGATTTTGTGATAACTTTTTGTCAGTATCTATGAGGATCCAGTCTCAGGTTCAGCTGCCAAAAATTCCCTGGCCTCTTTGTTTAGGCTAAAGTGGAATTGTACAAACATTGCTTAAGTCGTGTATTCTAGAACATTCCTTGGTCTTATTCCTTGTAGTCACCTCACCTGGTCTTATTCCTCTTCCTTCTGCTGATGGCTTTGAGATTTCCTTTGGGATCGGGTAAACAATGGTTTACTCCCTCCTTGTAAGGTCCCAGTTGATTGGAACAGAGGGTAGAAAGGCTGCTTAGGGCAGAGACCCCAAAGGCAATGGTTCCAGAAACATCCTTGGTTCTCTGCACTGGAATACCTGGAGGGTTGGGGCTCACATTCCTTCTGTGAATGGCTTTGGAACTGGACCTCTTGATTTGCACTGGTGAAAATAGATTCTATCTTCTCAACTTCATCCTAAATGACTCCCACACAGGGGAATGAATGGAATCTACCTCTAGATGGAGACACACCTTAGAAGTTAGCAGAGCAGGGAGAGGCGGAGGGGCTCCCCCTACCTAGGACAGGGGCTCCCTGAAGCGATAGGCAGACTCTTTAATGAGATAACGCACGTTTCCTTCCCTGGAGTCCAGCTCTACTCAGTGTAGTCCTTAGCAGCCTCCACGAGAGACTGCAGCTCTTCAGCTTCGGAGTCCAGGCTCAGGACGCAGCTAAGTCTCTTTCTTCTTTCTGAGGCTGACTAGGTCCACACTCCCTCCCCTTCTTGTGCTTTGTCTGTTCTTCCGTGAAGGCTTGAGGCAAACAACATGGCTTCCCCCTTCTCTATTCACCTCCTCTGGGCAGCAGCTGAGATGCACAGATTGCCCACCTTGGGGAATTTTCTTTTACATTCTGCTAAAATTAGCCTCTACGAGTAAGCTTTGGCTTGGTTTGACTTTCAAACTTTTCAGCAGCAGCTAGTATGATTCTAACAACATTCAGCCTGGGGAACCTCATGCGTTTATTGGGCTTACACACAGAACCTGGGTGAGGAGCTGCTCACAGGAGTATGGGTGATGACAAAGAAAAAAGCCTTTGCCTCAAAGAATGAATGCCTTCCTCTTCCCTATAAGGAAGTCTCCTGTTAACCTTACTTGGCCTATATACACCACCTCCCCAGAGAGCCCCTCCCCCAGGCCCTGTGCAATTAGTGCAGGATTTCGATTGGTACAAACAGCTGGAGGGACAGCTGGGATCCCAGGTGAGCATCCGAAGCCCCTCCCCATCCCCTCTAGTTCCCAGGTCTCCTGCAAGTCTGATGATCTAATGGTGGTGGCTTTGCCTGGAGCACTGTGTTGGGAAACTCATTTGGTCCTCCCTCGGGTTTTCAGACTCTATTTGCGTGCAAGCTCTGAGTCCTCCTGCTTTTGTCACTTCCCAAGGTGGCTCTTGGCAGTACTGAAGCTGCATGTAAGAATTCCTCTCTCCTGAGACCAGTAGATAAAAATTTCTTCCAGTTGCCTACTGCCCAATGTGGTTTTTTTTTTTCTGTCAGGTGTTTCAGTGTAACCTGAAAGTTGTCTTAAATTCTTCATATCCCCCACAGTATTTGACTTTCTGCACCTGGCTCCACACATTCTTCTTGGACATTTACTTACTGGTTAGGTCAATAATGATCTCTTCAGTAATTTAATGCAAAAGCAGTATTTCACTGACCAGGTCTGATGGTCTCCATGAGGGAGGCTGAGTCAGTCAGATCCTAAATTCAAGGCCAGCCTGAGTAATTTAAATATGTAAAACACTCAAACAGGGGCTGGGGAGATGGCTCAGTGGTTAAGAGCACTGTCTGCTTTTCCAGAGGTCCTGCATTCAATTCCCAGCAACCACATGGTGGCTCACAACCATCTGTAATGGGATCTTATGCCCTCTTCTGAAGACAGCAACAGTGTACTCATATAAATAAAGTAAATAAATCTTAAAAAAAAAAAAAACAAACCCACACTCAAACAGGACTACAGATTAGCTCAGTGGAAGAGTACTCTCCCAGCACATGTAAGCAGCCCTGGGCTGAATCTCAGGTATCAAAAAAAGAAAAAAAGGAAGGAAGGAAGGAAAGAAGGAAGAAAGAAAGAAAGAAAGAAAGAAAGAAAGAAAGAAAGATAGATTATGTTAACCCAGTGTCTAGGAGTGGATATTAGAGCAGCTTATATTTCCAGTACTCTAGAGGCTAAGGTAGGCTCATCATAAGTCCCAGGACTGCCTAGGCAAATCCCTGCCTCAAAGAAACAAAAATGCAGAATAAATTACTGATTTTCAATGAGTGCTGCACAATTTTGGGTTCAAGGATACAAGCAGCATAAAAGATTAAAACTAGCCCGGTGTGGTGGCACACGCCTTTGATCCCAGCACTCGGGAGGCAGAGGCAGGCGAATTTCTGAGTTCGAGGCCAGCCTGGTCTACAAAGTGAGTTCCAGGACAGCCAGGGATATACAGAGAAACCTTGTCTCGAAAAAAAAAAAAAAAGATTAAAACTCCCTGTCCTGCCCCGCACATCACACATCTTTAATTCCAGTACTGGGGATGCCCCACAGGCAGATCTCTACGTATTGGAGAAGAAGCCAACTAGAGCTTTATAACAAATGTCTTGTCTCAAATAAGAAAATAAATAAACTGAGGGGTGGTGCCGCAGGCCTTTAATCCCAGCACTCTGAAGGCAGAGGCAGGCAGATCTGAGTTAGAGGCCAACCTTGTCTACAGAGCAAGTTCGAGGACAGTCGGGTCATAAAGAGAAACTCTGTCTCAAACAAACAAATGATAAATAAAATTTCTTGTCTCTATGAGGTTTTCTTCCTCAGTAGAAGAAGAAAGAATACACAGTGTTCTTTCTTTTTAGAGGGTGGGGAACAAAGGGTTAGGCATGGTCTCTTGAGTCTCAGGTTGGTCTTGAATTTACTCTGCAACAGAGGCTGGCCTTGGGCTCATGAACCTCCTGCATCTGCCTCCCCCTTGCTGGGATTGCAAGCGTGTAGTATGTGCCACCATTACAGTGCTAGGCATTGAACCCAGGGCTTTGAGCACACCACCAACTAAGCTATAGTTCCAGCCATTCTATTTCTTTGTTTCAGTGACAGCATGATCCCAGTCCCCAGGGGTAGAAATCTGCAAGACACTTTGTTCCTCTCAGTCCTTCATTCAGCCAGTTGGAAAGAACAAATACCTGTGGTCTCAAATTCCTCCCTAACCCACTCTGTTGCCCAGGCTGGTGATCCTCCTGCCTCAGCCTTCCCAAGAGCTGGGATTACAGGTGCACATAACCATATTCAGCCACAAAGGCTTGCTGGCCTTATGTTCTTAGCTACTGCTAAGAGAATTCCTAAAAGAGCCACAAGGGGGATAGAGTGCAGTGTGGCCAGATGAGAAGTGCCTGGCTATCATGTAAGGGGCCCTGGGTCTCAGCCCTGAGGAAAAATCAACACTGCCTAAAAGCTCATTTCCCCATCCTTTCTGGTTCACCAAGGCGACGTCTAGTGTGGTGGCACACACCTTTAATTCCAGCACTCAGGAGGCAGAGGCAGGCGGGTCTCTGTGAGTTGGGGCCAGCCTGATCTACAATTGGAGTCCAGGGCAGCCAGGGCTTGTTAAATATACAGAGAAACCCTGTGTCGAACCATCCCTGCCCCTCCCTCCAAAAATAAATAAATTGAAAAAAGGAAAGCTCTGATTTACCCTGCCTGTGTCTCACCTTATGGAATATTTTGTCAGTAGGCCAGCGCTCACTGCTTGCTTGCCACCGCTCCTGCTGGGAACATCTGGCTCTCTCCCAGGCCTAGGCTCTTAGGCAGGGCGTCAGGAGCTCCTTTCAAGCCCGGGCTGGCTTGTGTGTTTTTCAGTAGGTTCTGCATATATATCTCTCACAGCTTTTAAGCCACTGTACCCAAACTGGCTTTCTCATCATGTTCCCAGCCAACCTGCTCAGGACTTTGCCCTTCGCTCTGGTCCTGGGGAAGGATAAGGCTTTCTTTTTTTTTTTTTTTTTTTTTAAAGATTTATTTATTTATTATTATATGTAAGTACACTGTGGCTGTCTTCAGACACTCCAGAAGAGGGCGTCAAATCTCATCACGGGTGGTTGTGAGCCACCATGTGGTTGCTGGGAATTGAACTCAGGACCTTCGGAAGAGCAGTCAGTGCTCTTACCTGCTGAGCCACCTCTCCAGCCCCAGGATAAGGCTTTCTTAGTTGTAGCTGTGCCTCTTCCCTCGTCTCTCTTCCTGTGTATTGTTAGCCATCCCTCTGCCTCTGTCCTTGGCTCCTGAATGCTTATGACTCAGAATTTATATCTCAGCCTAGATCTCTTGGTTTATGAACATGTCTACCTGGATGTGCTACCTGAATATTTAAACCAGAAATCAGCAATTTTTCCTCCAATTTGTAGACCTGTCAAACTCCAGCACACACACACACACACACACACACACACACACACACACACACACACACATACACACATACACACATATACACATACACACACACACACACACACACACACACACACATACACACATACACACATACACAAAGCCCCATCACCAAAGAACAGTTTTTGTTGTTGATTTTCTTTTTAGATGTTGGCTTACAAACTTCCAGTTTTTTTTTTGTTGTTGTTGTTTGTTTGTCTATTTATTTATTTATTTATTTATTTATTATATGTAAGTACACTGTAGCTGTCTTCAGACACTCCAGAAGAGGGAGCCAGATCTCGTTACGGATGGTTGTGAGCCACCATGTGGTTGCTGGGATTTGAACTCCTGACCTTCGGAAGAGCAGTCGGGTGCTCTTACTCACTGAGCCATTTCACCAGCCCGTTTGTTTGTCTTTTTTGTTTTTCGAGACAGGGTTTCTCTGTATAACCCTGGCTGTCCTAGAACTCACTTTGTAGACCAGGCTGGCCTCGAACTCAGAAATCTGCCTAGCCTTTGCCTCCCGAGTGCTGGGATTAAAGGTGACTTACAAACTTCCAAGGACTGCCTTGTCCCTGCCTTACATCTCACTGTAGGACCACTCATTACAGATATATGCTACCATGCATCTTTACTTAGTTCCAGGCTTGTTTGGCCAGCACTTCCCCAATGAAACCTTTCCCCAACCCTAAAGATGTAAAGGGGAAAACGGGAAAATGTGGTTTTGTTTTAAGAAAGAGGAATATGTAACATAAACTGTAGATGATCTACAAACTCAAGATCTTATTTCCTGTCTGGCTTCCTAGAACAAGTCTTAAAGTTCCAAGATAGCCAGGTTTACAGGGACCTGTCTCAAACAGCAGCAGCAGCAGCTGCTGCAACAAGAGAGTCAGTTACTCTCTAAACAGCACGTGGGAATCAGAAATGGTACTTAAGAGCAGCAGAACCAGGAAGGCAGAAGCAGGAAGTTCCCAGGTCAAAGGTCACCCTCAGCTAGGAAGTGATTTCAAGGCCAGCCTGGGATACGCAAAACCCTGTTTAGTGGGGCCTGTGGCTCAGTGGCTCAGTGGGTAAAACCCAGAGAAGGTACTAGCACTGATTCCAGAACCCATGATGAAAGGAGAGAACTTCTAAAAGTTGTCCTCTGACCTCCACAGACACAATATTTTTTTCTATTTCACTTTTGTCTGAACATGGAACTGGGGCGGAACTGGATGTTTTTGTAGCCCTCACCAGAGAACTCCCACAGGCTGACATGGGGCCTCACCAGGGAAGACGCAGACAGAAAGCTGTCATCAGGACCTGAGGCCTTTTGATTGTTTTGCTTTTCCTGGCTCAAGCAGTGTGGTTTTCAAGTAAAGGCTGGTTACTGCATAGTCACAGGTTGGCAGCCACGGTGGCTACCTTGTTCTCACTAACATCTGAGAGCGAAAACCCTACCCCCACCCATCACACACACAGACTAGAAATTCCTGCCTTGTGTTACTAACTAATCAGGCCAGGTAGCACCGAGCATTTTCCTGCAGTTTTTTTTTTTTTTTTTTTCCTCTTAATTTAAATGGAAACAGTAACCAAGCATCAACATATGCCTCTTTCAGTCCGGCTGGAGAGACTGCCCTGAGTTTAAGCATTTGCTGCTGTCCCTGAGGACCAGGGTTTGGTTCCTCCCACCTGCCTTAGGCCACTCAGAATGTCCAGTAAATCAAGTTTTGAGGGAGCCAAGACCCTCTTCTGGTGTCTGCAGGCACTGCATACCTATGGTAAACAGACAAGCAAACTCACTCACAAGCATGTAAGAAGTCCTTAGCCAGGTGTGATGGCACACAGCTTGAATAACACCATGCTTTAGAGAGACTTTAACTATCTGGTATAGCCTTGACACAGGTCTGAAAGATGAGTGGGTTGGTCTTGAACTCAGATTTTCTAGTCTCAGATCCCCGTGTGCTGGGGTTAACACCATGCTGAGCAAATGATTCTAATTATATCTGAGACAGGATAAAAAAAATATGGGGGAATTATGGTAATATAGGAAGAAAGGGCTGGGAAAGGGTGGGGCTGAAAGCTGACTTGCCTTTACCAAGAAGAAAGGCTGGAGTCTTCAGACTCCAGGGAGAAGGACCCAAAGCCACAGAGACCATCTATGTCTCCCCAAAGGCGTGTCAAAGGCAATAAATACCTTGCTCTCACAAAGGGTCAGATGGTGCTGTTTCTAGAGACACCTCAATCAAGGACGTCAAAGATGATAATTAGGCTGCATTTACTTCGGGCTAAAATGATACATAACCTTCGGTTTCAAGCACTCTCCTCTCTTCCCTAACCCTAAATAGCACCCTTCATAAATCCTCTTTACAACCTGTTTACTGAGAAAATTTCCCTAGCTTTTAACTTTGTTATAAATTACATTCTTTAGACAATGCTAGAGAGAAGGGGGAACCCTTAGCAACTTTTAGAGGTATAATTCAGAAAGCCTCAAGAATACATATCCCCATTGTAAAGCCACTTACAGGCCTCCCTTAGAGAGGCTCACACTTGTCCTGTCCAGTCTCAGTCCTCTTCTTCCCCATAAATCCAATCTTACTTCATTTTTTGGCTTACCCTGAAATTAATCTCTTTATGGATGCCACAAATCCCAGGCAGGTTTGCTTGACTGGAGGCTTCTAAGAGTTCAGGCAGCTGTAGATGCCGTAAGGAGATGTGTCCCTGTCGCTAGTGACAGGTCTGACACACATACACACAAAGAAATATATATCACTTCAATTGCACCCCATCCCTCATGCTCTCTTTCTGGCCTTGTTTCCATTAGCTCCTCCCTTTCAGCCTTCAAGCATCCTCCTGAAATAGTTTGGCAGTAGAGAGTACTGCTCTTTTGTCAGAGGGCCTAGGTCTCCATTTCCACATGGTAGCGCATGACCATCTATAACTCTCATTCTAAACCAATTCCATGCCTTCTTCTGACCTCCACGGGTATCAGGCACACATACAGCTCACATTCACACAGGCAAGACACCCATCCGTACACATAAATGAAAATAAACACCCTCAGGCTTTTCTAACTAAAACTGCATCAGGGGAGAGATGGTTCCGGAGTTTAGAGCCCTTGCTGCTCTTCCGGAGGACCCAGGTCTGATTCTCAGCATCTGAGTGGCAGCTCAGGCTCACAAGTTTCTGCAACTCAAGTTCTAGTATTTGGTGCCATGCATCTCAGACTCTGTGACTCAGCTCCTCCGTGCCCTGCCCTACTGTGGTTGATGCATTCTATTCCATGCCCTGCCCCTCTGCTTGCCAGCCTCTGTATCTGGACCTGACTGGAAGCTTTCTGTTCCTAAAGCCTTCCTTTCCTACAGCTTTGCTCACAAACCTGACACCAACCCATCCACTCCCAGTGCTCTCCTGGAGCTTGACTGTCTCAGCCCACTTCTTGTCCTCTGGACACTGCTGCAGCCTGCTTGTCTTGTCTTCACACTGTATCCCAGACATATGTATGTATGTATATAGAAAGATATATTGACTGCATGCTACATGAAGTGCGATATGAAGAGTTAATATCAGTAGTTAAAATTGGAATAAAGAAGCCACGTGTGTAAACCTGTAAACCGGGCGTGGTGGCGCACACCTTTAATCCCAGCACTCGGGAGGCAGAGGCAGGCGGATTTTTTCTGTGTTTGAGGTCAACCTGGTCTATAAAGTGAGTTCCAGAACAGCCAGGGCTACACAGAGAAACCCTGTCTTGAAAAAAAAAAAAAATTGGAATAAAGAATTTGAATCTGCCTTTGGCCAGGCTACTCAGGGAGGCAGATTTTATGATGAGTTTCTGCCTTTGGATCCTTTAAACCTTGTCAATTTATAGTTATTCAATAACATTCTGACAGTGTGCCATGAACAGTGTGACATGTTCTTTGCCTGTGTTATATGGCACAGCTTGCACATGACCATTTGCTTTCTCAAGACTGGGGCTCATTCTGTAGCTCAGGCTGGCCTCAAATTTGTGGCGCTAACCCCACCTTCTCCTCCCGAGTGCCTGGGACTGATGATCACAGGCGTGAGCCACCACTCCTGGCTTTACACCAAAGAGTCTTTGAAGTCTTTGATCATATTTTTCCCTACAAGTTGAGACTTCTGTTTGTTCTTTTAGAATCAAGGTTGTCTTTACATTGTTTTTTTTTTTTAAAGATTTATTTTATTTTCATGTGTCTAAGTTTTTGTCTGCATGTATGTATGCCACATCCTGCTAGACTTTGGCCCTGGAACCCTGCTAAGGGAGGTGAGGGGCTGAAGAAAAGCCAGACCCAGGGAAGCTGGGCTCAGGTGGGGTTCTGTTACTGCTACAGCCTCAACAAGGAACCTCAGAGTGCTTATTAGGTACAGCATGGGGATTGGGGCTGTGTGGAGGATTAGCTAGTCTCAGTAGGAGGTCTCTGTGGGCAAGCAGTCAGGTTGTAAACAAACAAGAGGAGGAAGCTACAGATGCTAGTTTTTGCACACACCGGATCCATAAACACTCAAACTCCAACTCCAGAGAAAAGTTGGCCATTTCTCTGGAGCCTGGCCTATGTGGGTAATGGTTTTCCCGATTTCTCAGGGACCAGTTAGTCTGAGTCCTCTATTAGCCCAGACCATGTCAAAATACACATTTACTCAGGAGTTAATGAGTGTGTCCTCTGCTTCCTACACATACCCCACATGTGTGCCTCTTGGAACTGGAGTTACAGATAGTTGTGAGTTGGAGCTCTTAGCCACTGAGCAGCAGCCCAACAAGCAAGTTTCCTAGAACTAGGTGGAGTCCTTATCCTCCCTGCCCCATTTTCCATTCAGACTTAGTTTGCAAACCACACTCTTCTCCCCTTCCTTTCCACTCAAGGTTGTAGGATGACCTTGAACTTCTGATCGTTCTGCTTTTCACTCCAAGTGCTAGGAATCTGGGCTTGTGCCACCACACCTGGTTTTCTTTAGGTTTAAGAATGACCCCCAGGGCTCCGTCTGCGAGGCAAGCATTCGACCTACAGAGCAATGTCCCTTGACTTTTTCTCACTTTCGGGCAATATCTGACATCATCTGACACCCTACCTGGGTTCTTCTTTCCTGAGTTTTCCCAGGTTTTCAAGGGTAGTTTCCCAGGCATTCTTTGCCTCCTCACAAGTGTGTAGGATGGCCTGGAATACCTTCCCCTTCCCCGAATCACAGTACAGTATTTTAACAGCCTGAGCTGCACTAATCTCCGTGGTATCTACTGGAGAGTTCCACAGTGGGCATCCGGCCCAGAGAACTGTTTATCTTTTGGGCCCAACTGCAAGTCTCTAAAGCATCCCACCCTTAGAGCTTTCTTTCATTATCTGCAGAGTCTAGAGTGGTGAAGGGCACAGAGTCAACAAGTGATTCTGCCCCCAGTTCTAGAATAAATTAAGTCCACTGACCTGTCTGATGGCGCATAGCCATAAGTGGAAGAAATCAAATCAAAAAAGGTCAGAGACTTTTCCATTAGACTATAGTGCTCAAAATGACAGGAAGGTTTCTAAGTACTAGGCCTCATCAATGTGAGGACAGACATTATAGTTCGAATAATTTAACATTTTATTTATGTAGAAGATTGGTATTTTAAATGTATAGACAAACTTATGTTCATATATATTTAGAATTATTTAATATTAATGTATTTCTGCTTTGGGGAGCTTTGTTTTGTTTGTGTTTTTTTTTTTTTTTTTTTTTTGAGACAGGGTTTCTCTGTGTAGCTCTGGCTGTCCTGGAACTCATTTTGTAGATCAGGCTGGCCTTGAACTCAGAAATCTGCCTGCCTCTGCCTCCCAAGTGCTGGGATTAAAGGCGTGCGCCACCACGCCCGGCTTTGTTTGTGTTTTTGAGACAGATTTTCTCTTATAGTAACACAGGCTGGCTCCAAACTTTTTTTTTTCTTCCAAAGACAGGGTTTCTCTGTGTAGCCTTGGCTGTTGCAGAGAACCAGGCTAGCCTCAAACTCATGGTGGCTCTAAAGTCTTGATCTTCTTATCCCTGTCTTCTAAATTCCGGGTTACAGGCGTGTACCACCGTGCCTAGCTCCTGTTAATGATTAGTGTTCACACGTTCATTTGGACTGAGTGTGTAGTTCAATGATAGGGCAAGTGCCTAGCTAGCCTGTAGGAGGTCCTGGGTTCAATCTGTAGCCCTGGTGTGGAACAACTACTAAGTAAACATTTATGTTCACTATACACTCATTACCTTAAAATGAAAAAAGAATAAACAAAGAGTCTGAGCAATCTTAAGAGTAGAGAAAAGCCAGATGTGGTGACCCCGGCCTGGAGGGAAGCTGAAGCAGGAGGACTGAGTTCAAGAGAAGGAAGCTGAAGCAGGAGGACTGAGTTCAAGAGAAGGAAGCTGAAGCAGGAGGACTGAGTTCAAGAGAAGGAAGCTGAAGCAGGAGGACTGAGTTCAAGAGAAGGAAGCTGAAGCAGGAGGACTGAGTTCAAGAGAAGGGAGCTGAAGCAGGAGGACTGAGTTCAAGAGAAGGGAGCTGAAGCAGGAGGACTGAGTTCAAGAGAAGGGAGCTGAAGCAGGAGGACTGAGTTCAAGAGAAGGGAGCTGAAGCAGGAGGACTGAGTTCAAGAGAAGGGAGCTGAAGCAGGAGGACTGAGTTCAAGAGAAGGGAGCTGAAGCAGGAGGACTGAGTTCAAGAGAAGGGAGCTGAAGCAGGAGGACTGAGTTCAAGAGCTGCGGAAGTGAGTACTTGTCTTAAAAAGCAAATGAACGAGAGACATGGATGGCCCTGCCACAAAGCACTTTGTGTGTGTGAATGATTACGACTATTTTTAGTGACTGTAGTATTTTAATCATAGTAAAGACATTTAACGATCCAGCCCGTAACCCAGCCGCATCGCCTGCTTTCCAGCATGCTACATTAAAGGGCTAGAGCATTCTTGCCTGCTACTGTTTCTGGGTTTGGGAAATGCTAAGTGCAGTGCGGGAGGGTGCTAGGCAAACCAGTGTGACCAGAGTGAAGGGATTCTCACCGCGTGTGGCTTAAGTGGTAATGAAAGAGAAAGATTAGATGCCACAAAAGGGGTAAAATGCTCTAAACTGGGATTTTCATCAATCCCACAAGGCGTCTCTTTAATAAAAAAGTCGGGATCATTTATTATTATATTAAATTATTATTATTAAAGGGATTAAAGGTGGTCCAGGACAACCAGGGCTATATAGAGAAACCAACCTTGCCTTGAAAAATCCAAATAAAAACAAAAATATACACTCACCAAAAAAGGCTATGGTTGGGAGGGGTTGAGAGATGGTTTAGGGCTCAGAGTGCTTGCTGGGGCCCACTAAGATGGCTCATCAGGCCGGGCGTGGTGGCGCACGCCTTTAATCCCAGCACTCGGGAGGCAGAGGCAGGCGGATTTCTGAGTTCGAGGCCACGTTGGTCTCCAGAGTGAGTTCCAGGACAGCCAGGGCTACACAGAGAAACCCTGTCTCGAAAACCAAAAAAAAAAAAAAAAAAAAAAAAAAAGATGGCTCATCAGCTAAAGGTGTCTGCTACCAAGCTTCATGTTCAAAATTCGGTACTCAGGACCCATAAGGTAGGAATGAACTGACTCCCATAAATTCTTCTCTGACCTCTACACGCATGCTACGGCTCAATCCACCCTCCACATGGGCAAACAAATGAACAATATAATAAAATATATATTTTTCAAAACAGATATAAAAGTATGAAGACCAGAGGCTGGATCCTAGCATCCACATAACAGGCAAAATATGACCATTCATGCCTATACTCCAAGGGCTATAGGGTGAAGATTGGACATCCCTTGGGCTCCTTTTTATTCCATGGCCCAAACTTAGCTATGTGGCTACATGTAGCTACAGGGTGGTGGTGGTGCTGTGGCTTGCAAATGTTGCCTTTTCTTTTTCTTTCTGAAGTCTTTTTGTTCAGCTACAAATAAGGTAGCCTTTCATTACAAAAAAAGAAAAATGGTTACCGGGGAGAATTGATGATCTCTGCCTCAGGAAGAATGTACCAAATGTATCCAGTCACATTCCTGTGGACTTCTTACAGAAAGAAACCTTTATTTCCCAGCTTTTAACCAAGGCTGCTTTATCACACAGTTCCTGCTATGGATATATTTTATCATTTATTAGGAGGAATATTTAACTCTAACCCATCCTTAAACAACCCCTATAGGGTATGACATCAAGATCGATGCTGTAACTCCCCAGTCCAACAAGGACATCCAAATGGAGATACACAAATCTCCCTCTGTCTTGATTTTTGTTTTTTTGGGTTTTGGTTTTGGTTTTTCGAGACAGGGTTTCTCTGTGTAGCCCGGGCTGTCCTGGAACTCACTTTGTAGGCCAGGCCTTGAACTCAGAAATCCACCTGCCTCTGCCTCCCAAGTGCTGAGATTAAAGGCATGCGCCACCACTGCTCAGCCTGTCTTGATTCTTTTGTGCTGGCCTCACACATGCCAAACAAGCACTTTACTACTGAGCAACCTCCTGGTCCTGCCTTACTCTTTAGTGGGAGAGTTCTATCCTTTAGTGGCTTTCCGTGCTCTGGTAATGTCTGTCATCCAGGTCTTTCTCACTGCCAAGTCATCCTTTCTTGGTTGCTTTTTTTTCCTTTTTTAAAAACGATTTATTTATGTGCATTGGTGTTTGGCCTGTACGTATGTCTGTGTGAGGGTGCTGGATTCCCTGGAACTGGAGTTACAGATAGTTGTGAGCTGCCATATGCAAATACTGTGCATTTTTTTGTTGTTGTTGTTGTTGTTTTTGGTTTTTCGAGACAGGGTTTCTCTGTATAGCACTGGCTGTCCTGGAACTCCCTTGGTAGACCAGGCTGGCCTCGAACTCACAAATCCGCCTCCCTCTACCTCCCAAGTGTTGGGATTAAAGGCATGTGCCACCATGCCCAGCAGTGCTTTTTTGTTTGTTTGTGTTGTTTTGTTTTGTTTTTTTTTTTTTTGATACAGGGTTTCTCTGTATAGCCCTGGCTGTCCTGGAACTCACTCTGTAGACCAGGCTGGCCTTGAGCTCAGAAATCCGCCTGCCTGGCTCAGCCAGTGCTCTTAACTGCAGAACCACCTCTCTAGCCCCCATCCTTCCCCATTTTGGAGACATTTTCTCTACATATCCTTGGCTGTCCTGGAACTCACTCTGTAGACCAGGCTGTCCTTGAACTCAGAGAGACCCTTCTGCCTCTGCCTCCTGAGTGCTGGGGGCAAAGGAGTGTGTGATCTGCTGCCCTATTTAGATTTTAGTCTTACTCTCAGGAGTCCTTGTAAACCACCTAGCTGCTTAAGGTGTACCCCAGCCTGTGTAATCTACAGGCATTTTAGGTTCAACCCTAAAACACAGAATAAGCCTCTCCCTGCATTCCTTAGGTGGGTGGCACTGACTGGGTTATTCTACATGTTCTCACTCTCTGTCGTTCCATAATATCAAGTTCATGACCAAATTCTATCCATCTCACATCTTTCATGTTGCTTGCCATGCCTTTCATCTGGAAACTGACCCCTTAATGGTGCTGAGCCAGTTCATCCTAACACAGTAGCCCAAAGCCTCTTCCAGAGACGTGAATGAGATCTGGATTTGTTCCTCCCAAGGTCATCCATCACCCTGGGATGGTTGCAAGGCCCCATAGAGACCCCTGCTCACCTTTTCTCAGCCTCCCCTCATACCATTTCCTGCTCCTTCCCTGCATGCCCATCAGCTTCACCAGAAGGTACCACTCCTATTGCCACAATGCAGCAACAGCTGAAAGGGATCCCTGCTTCCTACTTTTTTCTCTGGAAAATATGGAGCAGCTCTACATGGAGTGACTCAGAGCCTACTGTTACATCCTGCATACAATACTGCTTTGTGTTGTTTCTTTAACAATGTTACAGCAGGACGGAGGAGATGGATAAGGAGGTACACGGTGCTTGCTGCCAAATCTCATGACCCAAGTTTGATTTCCAGGCCCTCATGGTGGAAGGAAAGAACAAATTCTTAAGAACTGGGGAGAGATTAGGGGGAGGGGAGGGAGGGAAAACTGAGGTCAGGATGTAATACATAGGAGAATTAAAAAAATTGTCTTCTGATCTCCATACATAACCCTCTCACATAGAATGAAGAGATAAATGTAATAAAAACGATACAGCAGGAGCTGGGGAAACAGCTCAGTGGCAGTGTGCTGAGGCTCTGGGCTCACTCCCAAGTCCTGGGGAAATAAGGTAGAGAGAAAAAGCAAAGCAAAACAGTACAAAAGAAAATTTTAACAAATAAGACATTTCTGTTGGGTGGCAGCGGCAGCACAGGCCTTTAGTCCCAGCACCTGGGAGGCAGAGGCAGAAGATCTCTAAGTCAGAGGCCAGCCTAGTCTATTGGGTGAATTCCAGGACAGCCAGGACTGCACAGAGAATCCTTCTTGGGGAAAAAAAAAAAACAAAACAAAAACCAAACCAAGCAAACAAACAGGATATTTATCAACTCAACAACTGTTCACCGACTTAGCACTATAATCAGCTCCATGCTACAAGCTCCCAGGTGACCAGGGGCCAGCTGACCATGAACCAGCACAGACTTACAGTTTTTATTCTATGCAGCTTTTTAAAAGACCAGTGCTCACCAATCATCTCATTTGCTAGGAAGAAAATCTGCCTGCATTTGACTCACTGATAATGCTGAGAAATGGATGCTGGCTGCCGCTGATCATGTCAAGATGTATTGTCTTCAGTGTCTTGTCATGTATCCAGTTGTCCATTTGCTTTGGCTTTCATGACCCCCACCCCCACCCCCTGTGTTGGCTGCCTTCATTCAGAGCCACTTAGTTGGTTGGGATGGAAATATTGGAGCTAATCCTTATTTCCTAAGTTTTCTCCTCACACTTTTCCCTGCAAAGGGCCATGTTAAGAGGCTCACTGGCAGAGAGGGGATAGATCTGAATCTGAGAACTGGATGGATAGCTAAGTAAAGATTAGGGAAAGGATGCTCTCAGAAGAAGAGTGGCCAAGTGAAGACAGAGCTTCTATCAATTCAAGAGACAACATTCACATTGGGAAAGAATCCAGTTAGTTTTTAATTATTATTTATTTGTGTGTGAGTGTATGTGCAGCTGTGTGTGCGGGTGCCCTTGTGCATGCACAGAAGTCAGAAGATCCCTGAGAGCTGGAATTTACGGTTAGTTGCAGGATGACAGGCTTGTTAAGTGGTCGGTGGGAAAAGAATACTGGTCCTCATAACTGACAGCAAGTGACTTTAACTGCTGAGTCATCTCTCCAACCCTTGAAAATGATTATTCGAAGACTGTAATATTTTTTTTATGTGTACACGTTCATCTGTGTATGCCACATGAGTATAGGTGCCCTTGGAGTATAGGTGGCCAGGGTATCTGGCCAGAGGAGTCAGATACCCTGGGCCTGGATTTAACAGGCAGCCTGTAAATCAGTGTGGGTGCCTTGAGCAGTCTCTAAAAGAATAGTATGGACTCTTAATCACTGAGGCACCAATGCAGCTCCAAAGATATTTAATAGAGAGTTTAAAAAAGGACAAGCACAGAGGCACTAAAAAAAAAAAAAAAAAAGTTGGTTAGGGGGCTGGAGATGCACCAGAAGAGGGTATGAGATCTCATTACAGGTGGTTGTGAGCCACCATATGGTTGCTGGCACTTGAACTCAGGACCTTTGGAAGAGCAGTAAGTGCTCTTAACCACTGAGCCATCTCTCCAGCCTTGGTACACATCTTTAATTTCAGCACTCTGGAGGCAGAGGCAGACAGATCTCTGTACAGAGAATCTAGGCCATGTAAGGCTACATAGAAAGATCAGTCCAAAATAAAATTTTTTAATTGAAAAAAATTATGTTTGTGTCTGTGTCTGTTTATCTACATGTGTCTGTTTATCTACATGTGACTGCTGGTACCAGAGGAGGCCAGAGGCTTCCATTACCCCTGGAGTTGGAGTTAAAAGCAGTTGTTAATCACTTAATATGGAGAGTAGGAACTGAACTCAGGTGCTCCACAAGAGCACCAGCTGCTCTTACCCCCTGAGCCATCTCTCCAGCCTAAAGAAGGAAAGACACACTCAACAACACAGGTGTACGTTTCTCTGAGAGTCATGAATTTTTACCTTGAAACAGGGCGTCAGTTATATCACCTAGGCTGGCCTGTAACTCTCTGTGTAGACCAGGATGGCCTTAAACTCGCAGAGATCTACTTTCCTCTGCCTCTTGAGTGCTGGGATTAAAGGTATGTGCTACCACAACTGTATTATAATAATAATTATTATTATTATTATATGGGTGTGTATGTGTACCTGAGTCCAGGTGTCTGTGGAGGCCAGAGTCACTGACATAAGTGGCTGGGAACTGAATTCAGGTCCTCTAGAAGAACAGTACAGGCTCTTGAATTCTCTCTTTGGTCTTCCTCCCCTTCTGATGTGTATGGATATTCTGCTTGCATTGCATATATGTCATATGTAGCATGTGCATGCCTGGTGTCTACTGAGGCCAAAGGAGGGCATTGAATCTTCTGGAACTGGCGTTATAGATGGCTGTGAGCTGCCATGTAGGTTCTGGGAATCAAACCCAGGTCCTCTGGAAGAGCAGCCAGTACTCTTAAAATCTGAGCCAACTTTCCAGCCTTGATGCTTGGCTTTAAAATGTTTTTCTCTTGAGGTAAGGTCTTAATCTGTCCTCAGACCTGTAATGCTCTTGGCTCAGCCTCCTGAATGCTACTAAGGCCTTTTGTTTATTTGTCAAACATTTTTCACATTAATAAATTAATTACTTAATTAGTGTTGTGTACACGTGATGTCCTGAAGATGTGGAGGTCAGAGGACAACTTATAGGAGCTGATTCTCTCCTCCCACCGTGTGGGTCCTGGGGAATCTAGCTCAGGTTGACAGGCACGGTGACAAGAGAGAACATTCACTGTGGGAAAGACCAGCATTAATTTTTTAATAATTTATTTGTGTGTGTGAGTGTGAGTGTGTTTGTGAGTGTATGTGTGTGTGAGTGAGTGTGTTTGTGAGTGTATGTGCAGGTGTCCTTGTGCATGCACTGAAGTCAAAGGATGTTGGGGCCTGGGAGCTGGAGTTCATAGTTGCTCTTTACTTGCTGAGCCATCTTGCTGGCCCAAGACCTAATTCCCTGACAATCCTCAAGGCATATGGGAAGACAGGCGTGTCCACCTGGATCCAGTATGTCCCAGGGCTTCACTTATCTGCCTCCACTTCCTTTCCCCACCCAGGGCTACGCTGCTATGTTTTGCTCCTGTGTTACTTTCTGTTCATCTTCCCATTCTCTATTTCTTTGTCCAAAACAGAAATGACCACATATTTGATCTGAGCCAAAAAAACAAAACAAAACAAAAAGTCATTTAGTCCCAGGAGAGTGATACTGAATATATGAGATACCGTAGGATAATCTGTTGGAAATTCAAACTCACTAAATTTTGAACAAAATCAGGAACAAGGTTTTACGTTACGGTTACAGTGCATTTGTGACACTACAAAAGCCTGTGTGTATTAATTTAGGGCCACTGGCCTAAAGAGACAAGCTCAATCCTGTTGGGTTTGGGAGAGCATTCTTGAAGGTTTTAATGTAAGAGAGCAGTGCTGTGGCTCGCCCCAGGCACTCCAGGACCCAGAGGTACAGCTGATAACATCTGAAAATCAGCCCTTCGAGTCCTGTCCTCTGTCACAGGCCTCTTTATCTCTGATTGCAGAAGCATCTTCCTTAAGCACTGGGGAGCCTAAAAGCCTTGGGGGTGTACCACAGTGAAACTGAGGGGCCTGGGAAAGTAGCAAAGTTCTGGCCTAGCAAGGGCGAGGGGTGGGGGATGGGGCATGGGGTTGAAGGTGGTGTTTAATCCTGTCACCATACACAAACAGCAACGGAGGTTGAAAGGTTGACTCTCTTGGTTCAGGCTGAACTAACAATGCAGTTTGTGTGAGGCCTTGGGTCACGTGCTTATTCTTTCCTAATGACTCTTTCCACTGTTATCCTAGTGGTGTGTAGGTAGACAGGAGCTGGAAAGGGCAGTAGTGAGTGGAATGAATTTTGGACAGGACAAGAAAATAAGGTTTGGTTGGAAACCTTTCAGTGCCGACTATTAGCCCAGTTCTCAGTGGGAGGTGGACCAGACGGGGCCAATGACCTCAGCAATAGAGCTGAGCGTGAGCTCCCCCTGAGAAGCATGTGCTTGGTCAGCATGATCTCATGGCTCGTGGCAAGTCACTCTCTACTAAGGGACTGCAGGTACCAAAGTAGCAAACTTCCAGCCCCTGTTGTAGGGAAGTGCAGACAAGGTTCCAATAAGCCTCTGGTCACAGTTTCATCTACCTACCAGCTTATTTTATGTCTGCTTCTATTTGGACACCACATAGAACAGATACTGTTGATTTTGGAGATTCTGGTGGCCCAGGGCAATCCCAGCACGTGGGAAGTGGCAATGGGAAAAGTTCTAGGCCAGCATGGAGCCACAGGAGAACTCTGCCTCACAAACAAACAAATCACTTCTAAACAGAAAAATTCAAACAAACAAAATCTAACTCCCAGCCAAGCAACTACAATTCACACTCTAAAGCTGCTCAAAGCGGCTTTTATGTAGCACGTTATGGTGCATCAGTCTCTCTCACTCATCCTGTAGCTAACTCATTCAGCCAGGCTGCCTAGCTATCAAACTGAAGATGGGTCTGTTCACCCTCATCCCAGTTCTGGGGCTAGAGATGTGTATCTCTGAGCCCCGATTTTAAGTGAGGATACAAACTCAGGCTCTCACTTGTACAGCAAGTCCTTTACCCATTAGCCATTGTCTTAGTTCCTGGTCTTTGTTTTGTTTTATCCAGATACAGTCTCTCTGTGCAGCCTTGGCTGTCCTGGGACTAGCTCTGTAGACCAGGCTACCCTTGAACTCTCAGAGATCCATTTGCCCCTGCCTTGCAAGTGCTGGCAGCGGTATGCAAGTATTTCAATGCAGAAGATAAATTTGGGAGCTATTTATGCAGATATTCCTTCTGCTTTCTTGCTTTTAGAATTCATTTCACTTCCATTCTCAAATACCGCTGGCTTTTAATCTGGAGAATCCTAGACACACAATCTCCAAAGCCCCGCGGGTGGGTGGGAGGTGGTGGAGGTGATTTCAGCTTTATCCCGCCCTGCACGCCTGTGCTGCTCTCAAGGATTATATGAATGGATCTTGGTGCTTCCTTTAGCAGCAGTACAGTATATGAAGGAACAAGTACAGGTAGGGCCACAGGTCTTGCAGTAAGGCATGAAATGTGTTAAGGTCCCTGAATACCTCTCTTTGAAAATGTGGTAGTTTGAATGAGAATGGACTCCGTAGGCTCCGAGGTATGAATACTTACTCTCCAGTTACTGGCACTGCTAAGACAGTTGCTTCAAACTGTGGATCTTGACCCCTGAGGGGGTTGTCAAATGACCCTTTTGAATATCAGATGTTTATATCATTCATAACAGTAGCAAAATTACAGTAATGAAGTAGCAATAAAGATAATTTCAGAAAGAACTGCTTTTTTTTTTTTGGTTTTGGTTTTTTTGAGACCGGGTTTCTCTGTATAGCCCTGGCTGTCCTGGAACTCACTCTGTAGACCAGACTGGCCTCGGACTCAGAAATTTGCCTGCCTCTGCCTCCCAAGTGCTTGGATTGAAGGCATCCGCCACCACTGCCCGGCAGAAAGAACTGTGTATTAAAGGGTATTAGCATTAGGAAGGTTGAGAGCCACTGTGCTAAGAAGAGATTAGACCATATGGCCTTATTGGCAGAGGTGAGTCACTGGGGGCGGGCTCTGAGACCAGAGCCATTTCTCCTAGCGCTTGCTCTCTGCCTCTTGCTTGCTCTCTCTGCCTACGTAGTTTGTGGTTCCCAAAGTGGACACAGCTGTTCCTGCCACCATGCTGTCAACCTTCTGGAACTGTAAGTCCAATGAACAGACTTCTTTTATAAGTTGCCTTAGTCATGGTTTATCGCAGCAACAGAAAAGTAACTTAAGTTTTTCAAGATTTTTTTTTTTTTTTTTGGTTTTTCGAGACAGGGTTTCTCTGTATAGCCCTGGCTGTCCTGGAACTCACTTTGTAGACCAGGCTGCCTCAACTCAGAAATCTGCCTGCCTCTGCCTCGCGAGTGCTGGGATTAAAGGCGTGTGCCACCAGGCCCGGCTTGTTTTTCAAGGCTTTTATTTGCTTCATTTTGAGGGAGTATGAATCTAATGGGTCTTGGGGCCACACCCACTGTGACTTACTGGACTTTTTCAACCTTGTCTTGCATGCCCTAATTTATAACCAAAAATGTTGAAATGTTCAAACATTTCCAGGCACCTATCTTTGGATTTAAAAAAAAAATCCAATTTAAATTCCATTACAAAAAATTTAAATCCAACTTTAAATTTTTAAATCAAATTTAGGAAAAAAAATATTAAAGTGTTTTTGAGTGTATATGTGCTCGTGGGCACGTGTGTGCCATATCCGGGTGTGTGGAGGTCTGAAGATATCTGGTTCTCACCTGTTTCTGTTTTGAGGCTTGATCTCTCTTTGATTGCAACCAATGTGAAGTTTGGAGTGATTCGCCTGCCTCTGCCTTCCACTTCCCTGTAGGAGGGCTTGGGTTACAGATGTGTGGCATTGTAACTGGTGTTTTACATGGCTTCCTCAGACTGTATTCAGTTTGGGTGGACTTTGCCCTGAGTTGACACAGGCACCCCCTTGTTTTGCTGATAAGTTGGCTTCCCCCTGGTTTTGCAAGGGATAGTTGGTTTGCTGCTCCAGCCATGGCTGATCAGATGAGGGTGGCCATTTTACTTTGTTCTCCTTGCCCCATCCCCCACTCCAAAGGTTTTCTTTGTGTAGTCCTGGAACTGGATCTGTAGGCCATGCTGATCTCTATCTGCCTGCCTCTCTACCTGCTGGGATGAAAGGCGTGACCCACCTTTCTTGATACCTTTTTGGTGTGGGCCGTGGCCTGGGATATAGTACAGTGCATTTGACTAACAAGTCTTAGGTCTGGGTTCATGCTGCAGGAGAAATCCCAGGAATCTCAGAAGTACATTTATCTGCAACACCAGTTCAAAAACTGCGGAGTCATCTGATCCAACTAGAATCTACTTCTACCTCTTGATTTCCCTGACACCTCCTGATCTGTTCCTTTGAGAGATCTGTTTGAGAGATCTGTTCCTGCCAGAGTAGCAAGGACCACTATAGTCAGGACCTCTGCCCTTCCTTCCATCTTTCAGCTTTAGTTTCTTCATCCAGGGTTCCATGGCACCTGGCTGTTTCTGTCTATCCATTGGACTGCAAGCTTCCTGGGGAAAGGAGCTTTGGACCCAGTGGCTAGACTTTGGATGTAGCAAGCATCGCAAGCAAGTTTTCTGTCTTGCCTCAAACTGGGAGTGTTTCCGTGTCTCTCTCTCGTTCTCTCTCTTTTTAAAATTTCTACCACTCCCCACCCCCCTTATTCAAGCCCATTTCCTTTCTTGTTGGTTTAGTTTTTGAGATAGGATCTCCTATATCTAGGTTGGTGATGAATTTGCTATTTAGTTGAAGATGACTTTGAAATTTGGATTCTCCTGTCTCTGCCTCCAGAGTGCTGGGATTAAGGCATGTGCCATAATGCCCACCTCCTTTTTTTCTTTTTTCCTTTTGTTTTTCGAGACAGGGTTTCTCTGTGTAGCCCAGACTGGCCTCGAACTAATAACATTATATACCTAGAAATGTCACAAAGGAAGGTTAGACACATATAATAAGAAAGTCCATTCACACACTCACTGCAATACCGGTGAAAACATCATGTGGTATTTTTGTAGAGACATAAGCTGATCTTGACAATAAAGGAGGAAAGGAAAGTCACTGACAGATGAGTGAGTCGTTCCTCCAGTTCCGTTCACGGAAAAGGTGATGGTGGCTCCTTTGGTATTTACTGCTCTGCAGTCCAAAGAGCATTTAGGAGTCTCTCCTCCTAAAGAGCCTGAGGGAAGGAGATTCCAGGGTCACATGACTACGGAAGAAAACATTTCAGTTTCAGTCTCCTCTTGGAAATTCATGACGCACAACAGGGTTTTGTTCTGTTTTATTAGCATGTATTCATTATGCAAAGCAACAGGTTTCCTTTATGACCGCCTCATACACACATGTAATAGCTTGCACCACAGTCCTCTCTTCTACATTAGCCTTTTTTTTTTTTTTTTTTTTTTGGTTTTTTGAGACAGGGTTTCTCTGTGTATCTCTGGCTGTCCTGGAACTCACTTTGTAGACCAGGCTGGCCTCGAACTCAGAAATCTGCCTGCCTCTGCCTCTCAAGTGCTGGGATTAAAGGCGTGCACTACCACGCCCGGTTTACATTAGCCTTTTTTATATGTCAAATCATTCCTTTGTCACAGGAGGATTTGAAAGTCCGAGAAATCCGAGAAAGAAGATGCATATAGAATTTTATTTCATGCAAGAGTTCCCAATTTTGACTACAAAAGATCCCTTAGAGAAATACTGACTGGCCCACTGTCTTTTCCATATTATTTGGTTCTTGTCCCCTAAGACAGCCAGGGCAGAATGCTCACCACACAGATGAAAAGGATGGAACATTAGGCAGGTGAAGGAGAACTTATAGCTGCCAATCACAGTCTCTGCCAATTCAATTATTCTAAGAAAAAAAGTCACTGCTTTCTCCAGGATTGAATGCCACCGACATAGGAAAGAATATTTTAGCTCTGCACTCAACCTTAGAGATCTTCTAAGTCTAGTGACCTTAGTATGCTGATGAAGCAACTGGGGCTCAGATAAATTAAGAGCCTGGCCCCAGGTCAAGAGCTTGCACGGTAGCAGGAGGGCTCAAAGGAGTTATGACTCAATGACTCCCAATTAAGTGTGTTCTACTGGCCCACATAATTACGCAGCCAATCTGTGGCAACGTGGGGTGAGACCTGATTGAGTAGGTGTTCACAGGTGCTTAGTGATGCTGCAGGAGATGCTGGGGAGGTCTGAGCAGGGGTTATGGAATTCTGAAGTGAGGATGGAGGAGCCTCTCTCTGTGACTGAGCTATTACATGGCAAAGCACTGAACACTTACTTTCGAGAGTTTAATCACTTTGGTTGGACCATGTCATCTTTCTCCTCAAAGTGCCTATGCCACTTAAAGGAATGTAAAATTTCTGATTAAAAGCCATTTCACAACTCTAATGAGGTACATCCTGGAGTGTCACAGGGTTGGGAACCATTTTTCTAAAGTGTGTCAGACATGAGGAACAGAAGAATAATGCAGTTTATTATTATAAACACCTGACCCAACCTGTGGGGTAGGAATGGGTGCGTTTATTGCAGCTGTTGGTGTCAGAAAAGCAGGTGAAGATGTGAAGGACTTCAGTAGGTAAAATTAACATGGACTCCATGAAGGATGGAGTAGCGCCAGGCTCACTGTTCTCAGTCATAGGGAAAAAGGGGAAAGGGCTAAGAGGGTCAGACAAAAAGCAGAGAGGAGGCTGGGCAAATTACAGGCAGCAAGGCAGAGGACAAGAGAGCACAGCTTGACTTTGTACAGTAGTTTGCAGGGGTGGAGGGAACACTGGGGCTGTGGCTGGTAAGACAGTGGGTAAAATGGCTATGATACTGGAGCTAGGGCATAAGCAGGCTTCCCATGGGGATATGGGAAAAAGGAGGCAGAAACAGCAGCTATGCTTCCTTGCTCTCTCCCACCTGTAGAGGTGGCTCCTGGAGACTGCGTGAGGGTGGGGGTCAGAACAGCAGGATTCTGATTCTTGAGATTCCTCGGTCCTCTCAGAAAAACACCAGATATTAAGTTGGTATCTGGCCTATCTACCTCCCCAAATATATAATCTACTGCTTATTTAATATGACTTCAATTTACCAAAGAAATCCCTTTATTTGGGGTCAAATTGAGCTAGTCAGTGAATTCCACCCCACCCCTGCTAGAGAAGCACACAGCTACTAAACCACACCCCAGCTCCTGCCTTATTTTCTACTTGTCTAACATTCAACAAAGCAGAAAGAACAACCTTTTAGTTTCTTTCTTTTTCTTTTAGGCCTGAGCATTAAAACAGTGTTTCACATAGCCTAGGCTGGCCTAAAACTGTGTTGCCAAGGCGGCCCTGAACTTTTGGATCCTCCACCTCTATCTCCTTTGGTGTGTTAGGCATCAAACCTAGGGCTTTATGCAAGCTAGGTAAGCATGCGATCAATTGAACTAAAATCCCTAGATCTTCAGGTTCTGTAGTCTGCAGTAGGATTTCAATAGATGAACAAGACTACATTCCTCCCGAGCCTTCCTTTTTTCATGTGTTGGAGTGACCACTACATATTGGTATTCCCGAGAGGATCACTTATATTATTAGTTTAGTCTGCCACCTCTCATTTACTTAGTACAAGGTTAGTGTTTCTAAAACTTTCCATTATTAAGCTAAGTCACT
Organism: Mus musculus; assembly: GCF_000001635.26. Taxonomy (NCBI): domain Eukaryota; kingdom Metazoa; phylum Chordata; class Mammalia; order Rodentia; family Muridae; genus Mus; species Mus musculus. The sequence goes on along the minus strand of NC_000067.6, from coordinate 84,845,430 downwards.
GGCTTTGGCCACCTTAAACAACACTTCCGTTTGAGAATAAAGATGCTCTGTAGACCAGGCTGCTTCTACCTCCTGAGTGCCATGGTTAAAGGTGTATGCCATCACCACCAGGCTTTTATGTTTTTTTTTTTTTTAAAATGGGCTCAGTGATTATAAGAATGCTTGTTGTTCTCTCTCTCTCTCTCTCTCTCTCACACACACACACACACAAAGCCAGGCATGGTGGTACATGCCTTTAATCCCAGCACTCGGGAGGCAGAGGCAGGCGGATTTCTGAGTTCGAGGCCAGCCTGGTCTACAGAGTGAGTTCCAGGATAGCCAAAAAAAAAAAAAAAAAAAAAAAAAAAAATGCCTGTTGCTCTTCTAGAAGACCCAAGTTTGGTTGTCAGGTGGCTCATAATCACCTGTAATTCCAGATACCATACCCCCTCATACAACTATACTTAATAATCAGCACGGAAGCAGAGGCAGATGGATCTCCATGAGTTCGAGGCTAGCCTGGTCTACATAGTGAGTTCCAGGACAGCCAGAGCTACATAATAGAGATCCTGCCTCACCCCTACCCACCCCTCACCCCCCTTTCTATTTATTTTATGTGTATGACTGTGTCCACATGTATATACGTGCATTGTGGGTGTGCCTATTGTTTGAGGAGTCACAAGAAGGCATCAGATCCCCTGAGATTGAAGTCACAGAAGGTTGTTAGCCAGGATGTGGGTGCAGAACAGAACCCTGGACCTCTGCAAGAGCAGGCCATTTTTCTAGTCCCTGGAGGTGCAGGTTTTAGAAAACAAATACAAAACAACAACAAAAACAGAATTTTTGTGCAATTTTGAGTGTTGGAGAGGATGAGCTACACCCACCTTCAGTTCCAGAAGACAAAATATTTTTAACAGCATTAACCTCAACCACACAATTTTCTAGGCCTTCTTTGGAGTCACAGATTTTTAAAGTATCTATACTGTTAACTGAATGAAGTATGCACTGGGCACTATACTAAGTGGGAAGAAGAGCTCATGCTTGTAACTTTCCCACTCAGGAGTCTGGAGCAGGAGGATCTTGAGTTCAAGGCCAGCCTGGGGTAAGTAGTGAGACTTAAAAAAAACTAAGTTTATAACACTAACTTTATTGTTCCTAATAGACTGGATGTTTCATGAAAGGAAGTGGTTGTCACTAATATTTCCCAGTTTCTGGAATAGTACCTGGCATATATAACATGTTGGATGAATGTGACTTTCTTTGGAAGCAGGAATCTTACATTTCTTTGTCCCTATAAGTAAGTGCTAAGTTGTTGATTAAGGAAAATCTTTGTATTCAGAAAAATAATTGAGATTTTCTTAGACGGCACATATAAAAATATCCCTGGCTTAAGTAATATTTAAGATGTGTTTCTAGCCAGATATATGGGCAGGCAAAAATACCAATGCACATAAAATAAAAATAAATCATTAAAAAAAATTCAATAAACACAATATTAAAACTGGAGTGAAGTTAAATAGATGAATCGTTGATTTAAAAAAAAAAAAAAAAACATTGGCTGCCCGTGGGCCTGGTAACCCTAGCACTCAGAGGTAGAGGGAGGTGGCTTTCTGTGAATTCAAGGCTTCATCTATTGTAGTCAGATCTAGACCTGCATGGGCTACACACAGAGACCCTGTCTACCTCCTTCCCCACCCCCCAAAAAAGATGTGTCCATTTTTCTAAGCTAAGATTTGTGAACATAACTACAATGGGTTGGGTTGGGAAAAGTTGTTTTCTCTTTTTTTTGTAAGTTTAAGTTTGCATTTATTTGTGCGTATATATGTGTGTGTACATAAGTATGGTATATATGTAAAAGTCAGAAGGTAGTAACTTCGGGGAGTTGGTTCTGTCCTTCAATCCTGTGGGTCCTGGGGGCTGAACTCAGGTCATTAGGTTTAGCAGCAAGCACATTTCACCACTGATCCATCTTGGCCAAGTGAGCCTCAAACTTGTTATGTAGCCCTCAAAAAGATCTTATACTTGGCATCCTCCCACCTCAGCATCCTGAGTGCTGGTATTATAGGGGTATGCTTTTTTTTTGGGGGGGGGGGTTGGTTTTTCAAGACAAGGTTTCTCTATGTAACCTTGACTGGTCTGGAACTCACTCTGTAGACCAGTCTCTGCTAGCCTCAGAGATCCACCTGCCTCTGCCTCCCAAGTCTTGGAATTAAAGTTGAGTGCCACCACAGCTGGTGTGCTTTATAGTATCAAGTTGTTTGTTGACAATGCCTCTGTAAAAATAAAAGTGTAAGCCAGGTATGGTTAGTGAATGCCTCCAGTTCCAGCATTAAGACACACAAGTTTGAAGCCAGCTTGGGTTTGAGAATTTTGAGGATAGTGCATGCTAGGTGTAGAGGTGGTGGCACAAGAGCTATTTGGAGTAGTGTGTGTGTGTCTGTGTGTCTGTGTTGGTTGGGAGCACACAGGCATGCATGTGAAGGTCAGATGACAGCTTATGGTAGTCCATTTTTTTACCATGTGGGTTTGGATCAAGCCAAGGTCTGGTGGCAAGTGCCCTTCCCTCCTGAGAATAATAATAGTAATAATAACATTTATTTATTTATTTATTTACTTATTTTTTAGAGACAGGTTCTCTCTACATTGCACTGTCTATCCTGGAACTTTATATGGTCTTGCTTCCTTCTGTCTACCATGTACTGGGCTTACACAATATGTGCCACTCACTACACCTGGAAGAACCCCCCACTGGGTTTCTCTGTAGACTAGGCTGGCCTCAAACTCACAGAGATTCATCTGCCTCTGCCTCCTGAGATTAAAGGCCTGCACCACCAAAAGGTTTTGATATGGGTTAAACTGGATATCAACACAGAAGAGAGACACATCAAGAGAAAGTACAGTCCATTCCATAGAGTGGGTCTGGCTTTTTCCAGAGTGGACTATAGAACACAGATTTTACTATTTTAAATACTTATGCCAGGTTATCTCTTACTAGGTATTCAGTTTCTTGTACTTAGAAAAACTGGGCTGGTGAGATGGCTCAGTGGATAAGAGCACCGGACTGCTCTTCTGAAGGTCCGAAGTTCAAATCCCAGCAACCACATGGTGGCTCACAACCAGCCGTAATGAGATCTCATGCCCTATTTTGGTAGCTGTCTGAAGACAGCTACAATGTACTTACATAAAATAAATAAATCTTACAAAAAAGTAAGAAAAAGAAAAAACTATCCTGTATATCTGTATAGTATATTACACATAGTATATTTCAAGACTAAAAAAAAATTTTTACAACAAATTTATTTTGAAAAGAGGTCAACGTATTCAGATTTGAGCGGAACTTTTATTTGCAGAGCTGTAGTGTACTTGATAAAGAAAATGGATTAGGGGCTCAGTGGTTAAGAGCACTGATTGTTCTTCTAAAGGTCCTGAGTTCAATTCCCAGTAACCACATGGTGGCTCATAGCCATCTGTAATGGGATCTGATGCCCTCTTCTGGTGTGTCTGAAGAGAGCAATGTATACATGAAATAAATAAAATAAATCTTTAAAAATAATTTAATTTTTGAGATAGGCCTCATTATGTATCTCTAGCTTATTATCTCAGAGCTTGGGAGGTAGAGGCAGGATGGTAAGGAGTTCAAGATGTCCCGGGCTACAGGGTGCCCTGTCTTTAAAAAAAAAAAAAAGAAAACAAAAGTTAAGAATTTGATGGAAGTTTTCATATAGCAAATTAGTTGGAGGGTGGTATGTAGACAGATACTGTCAATTTGTTTTGGTTTAAAACACCAGAGAGATGGGACGGGGAGGGAGAGAGAAGCCTCCTGTGATAAGACCTAGAAGGGAAAAACTTCAAAAGAGCAATTTTAAAGATACAGGAAAGACTGTAAAGTAAAAATCAACACCATCGGAACTTGCAATAGATGAACGTGGAAAAACAGAACCCAAAAGGTTACTACATCTTAGATCAGTCATATGAAGAGTGAAGAATTATCAGGATCACAGATCTTAAAGCTAATAGGTGTGTGTGTGTGTGTGTGTGTGTGTGTGTGTGTGTGTGGTCAGTGGTAAAATTGTCTACCAAGCTCTAGGTTCACCCCTCACAGAGCCGGAGAGAAAAGGAGAAATCAACTCAAGTCAACCCAAACAAAACAAAGGACTCAACAAAAGCCCCACCTCTCTAGCTGGGTGTAATGCCTAATTCTGGAGGCAGAGGCAGGTGGATTTCTCAAGCTTCGAGCCACAGTTTAGTCTACACCTTGGTTCTAGGTCACCACCCAGGGCTACATAGTAAGACTCTTATTTCAAAGCAAAGCAAAACAAAACAAAACAATCTGATCAAAAACAAAACAAAAACAAAGCCCACCTCACATACAAAACCAAACCGAACCTTCACAATCCTAATTGTCAAAAAAATTTCAAAGGAGTTTAAAAAAAAAAAAGGCCTAACTGACAGGGTGCTACATTTACAGTCTTTCTGGGTCTTCCATAAAGTGAATGCGCACATTATTACTGTTTTACAGGTAAAAGAAATTAGTTTGTTACTCTTTTGTTTAAGGGCTCCAGGAAAAAGATGGGATAATCAGTGCCTAGACTCAAATAAACACAAGGTTTTAAACTTACTTTTATAGGAATATGGCCTACTTAAAATATGGGGTGCATGAACAGCTAATGACCAGGATAAGCTTGGCCAGGAAGCTGCTACGTGTTCAGCGGACGCCCAGCTCCACCAGTGCATTTCACCGGCACAACACATTATCTGAAGCCCACCCCCTGACAACCAAAACACTTGGAAAAAAAAAAAAAAGCCCCCGGGGTTACTTTACTCCAGCGATAACATAATCCGGCTTCTTATTGTTGTGGAGCAGATGTCATGATGGGTGGGGCTGATGGGCTGAGCAGCTGAAACATTTTTTTTTTGTATCCCCTGCCCCCCCACACACTTTCAATGGGATAGAAGAGGCTCCAACAAGGTAAGGGGAAACCCTTCGGTCAGCCATTCCTTCTAAAAAGAGGAGTTTTGGTGCGGTAATTGTAAAGGCCGAAGCGAGAGGTTCTTGGGGATTAAGTCCTACTCTGGAAGAGACCGTCCCTTTCTCCCCCTGCCGGCTCCTCCTCGGGACACTTAGCTGAGTCTTTCTTTCCCTCCTTCCCACGCTGAGGTGAGCGGCACGCAAGCAGGGACGCCTGTTTGTCTTCGGCGCGCGGAGCGAACGCAGCGGGTAGGAGGCCGGGAGGCAGGAGGGGGAGCGGACGGCATTTGTGGGGAGACAAGGAAGGCTCGCCAGGGACGAGCCCGCCTTGGGGAGAGAACGGACTCTCGGGCCGCCGAGCAGAGGTGACGAGGGAAGATCTCTGGCTGGGAGCTGAGAGACGCGGCGCTTCCGGCAGGCCACGGTGGCTGTTTGCCTGGAGCGGCCCCCATCGGGTGGCCCTGCTGGGCGGGGAAGGGGTCAGGAGAGACAGGAAGCTATGGCTCTCACTTGCCTGAGTCCGGGTGATCAACAACTGGTAATAGTCTTTGCTCGGCGCTGGGCCTTGTCCTACAATTTCAAACAGAGTCTCCGGCAGCCACGACGCCATCTTGGGACGCCACCGCCGTCGCTAGGACAACCAGGAAGGGGCGGGGCTTGCCCGGGGTCAGGGGGCCGCAGCCTCACTTTAAAAACGAAGTCCGCTTTTGAGTTTTTTTTTTTTCTTTTTCCTTTTAACTTGGGGGTGATGGTTTCCTTTACCAGGGCTTACAAGGAACCCTGCTTTGTGAAATTTCTCCAGTCAGGTCCTGGGTGACCCGAAGTGGAATTTAGTTCCTGCTAGCGCGGAGGGGCGGGGGTGACCCCAGCGGAGGGATACCAAGTGGAGCGCTCTCAGTTCCCTTCCTGGTCCCTTGGAGGGATCGGAAGGAGACTGGAGGCTACTCGAAATCTCGAGTTGAACGTTGCGGAGGGAGGGGCGACAGGATGCGCTGTCAATAGGGAGCGGGGCTGGCCCAGCGGAGGAGCCCGCCGGCCGAACCCTCAGGACAAAGTAGTCCGCGGCTGGAGTGGAGCGGACGGGGAGGGAGGCGGCGCGGACGGAGGCGCACGGCGGCGCGGTGCTGCGGCTCAGCTGATAATTGAAGGGACGACAAGCCGCCGCCGTCGCCGCCGCTGGGGGGGGTGGGGGGAGCCAGTGGAAGTTGCCGTCGCGCCACGGAGTCCGGACCGGAGACTTTGGGGCCTAACTAGGTAATTGGGACGCCGTTCCGAGCGGCGGGGGGGTCGGGGCTTTGGGGGAGGGGGCTGACGGGGCCGGGGAAACCGGAGCCAAAAAGTCTCAGGCAGCGCGCCCGTGTCATCGTAGCGACTGAGCTCCGGGCTCGACTGGCTGGCTGGCTGGCTGGCTGGCGGCGGCGGCGGCGGGGCCGTGGAAGGAGCAGCCCGAGGCTGACGGGTGAGGCGCTCGAGCGGGCCCGCGGCCTGAGGAGCCAGGGCCGATCGGCTTGGTGGGGGGGAGGGGGCTCCGAGTCCCTGCTCCGGCCTCCGGCGATGAGCAAGGCCCTAGGCGGAACCTGGGTAGGGCGTGGGGGGTCTGGGGGAGCCCAGCGGGGGCCGGGAGGGGACCGGAAATGGTCTTTGGAGCCTGGAGGGCGTCTAGGAAGGGAGAAAGTGGGGGGCCGGAAGTGCAGGTGGGGGGCGTGAAGACGGCAAGGGTTCCCCGGAAATGGGACGGGGGGCCCGGAAACAGGGAAAGGGAGGCGCTGAGCTGTGGACGGCCCGGAAATGGAAACTAGGGAGCAGCTCGAGTGACAACTGTTGTGAGGCGAGGGTCTGAGGAGGGAGAGGCGGGAGTGACTTTGGGCCGCGGTAAGGGTCTTCCTGCTTGGGGCGGGGGGCGGTTGGGGGCGGGCGAGCCGGGCCGAGCCGGGCCGAACCGGCGCGGGGCGGCTTTTCCAGCCGGGGAAGTCGAGGCTGAGGGAGGACGAAGACGCGCCGAGCTTGCAGGGGCCGCGGTAGAGGCCGAGGAACTTGGCTGAGGGAAAGCAGGCTCCTCTAAGAGGACTAGCAGGGGAATAGGACGGAGAGGTGAACTGGGACTTGGGGGGAGGGAGGTGGGACAATTGTCACCCCAATCGTATTAACATTCAAAGCGACTCAGGCGATTTAATATGTGTGGATTACATAAAACCTATTACACTGTTTGGCCGTCAGTTCAACTCTTGGGCCTGTCGGGTGGGTTGCATGCAGAGAAGTTTTTACAGGGATGTTCAGAAAACGAAGGTTTTAAGACCCAGTCTTCTGTCTAGGACTTCCATGGAATAACAGCCTTCATTAGTTAGAATGCAGAGACATTACTAGAATTAAAAAAAAATGCAGGTGGTGGTGGTGGTTGCTAAATTACATCTTGTAACTATTTTAGGGGGACGTGAGGGAATTGATCCGCGGTGAGAGGAAAATGGGAAGGGGCGGCTTCCCACCCAGATTTGTTTCTGTTAACGCGTTTTAGCGTGTCTCGTCTCGGAGAGGTTTTAGTTTTAGCTTCTGGGCTGGGCTTTAGTTTGCTGGCTCCGTTAATTGGGGGCGGGGATGTTACTAGGTAAACGGGGAGTGGGGGTGGGGTGGGGGTTGGGGTGGGGGGCGGTTGATAGCGCAGTGACTCTGTTCTGAGTGGTCTAACCGCTCTCCTGTCTCCCTAGCCTGAGCTCGCGATCTGGCCTGGCTGCCAAATCACCAGATCTCCAGGCATTCTTCGGTTTGTAGGCCACAGTGGTGTCTAACTTTTTCTTGCTTTCGAATCTTATTTTTGGCATCTAATTTTTTTTTTTTAAAGACTCAGCAAGTTGAGGCTTAGAATCTCATCTCTGAAAACAAAACAAAAATACGAGGTAGAAAGTTGATTGAGTAGGGTAAAAATGATGCTGGGAACAAAGGTCTCAGTTGTGTTAGAAAAGAGGCAAGAGGCCTTGTATATGTGGCCTTGTGTGTGTTGCGTTTGAAGTTACAAGTTTATGGATAATAAATTGTGGAAGGCATTACTGGAGTCTTATTTTCTTAGGCTTATGCAGTTACTAAAGTATTACATTTTAAGACTATTTAACTTACTCCTAGTTCCACTTAATCGTAGTTCCATGTTTAGTTCCAGAACTGGTATGTTTTTAATACATTGTAGCTTTGTATATGACTGCTTTTCTACGAATGGACTAAGAATTGCAGAACTGTAAAGATTGTTTACATCTGCTCCACTGTTTCAGTGAGTAGTGTTTGAGTCGGCTCAGCTGACATTTAGTTTTTCTCTGGTGAGGCTATCTGAGAACTGTTTGCAATCGCAGAGAGTGCTATTGTAAAATTAGCAAATACTAAAAATGAATGGGAGTCTAATAGAGTAGACCAAGGTGCTTTAACTGAGAGAAGTAATTTTTTTTTAACTTAGTAAAAAATATTTCCAAGAAGATATTTAAACATATCCCGAAACAAATGAATTATTTTGGTATTGAATTCCTGAAATAAAGCCGAATTAAAATACGAAAACAAATGACTTCTATTGAGAGCTTAAATCAGTGCAGACATTCCTACCAAACTTCTGTCCAGTGCAGCACTTAACAGTTTTTAAGGGACTACTAGGCCAAGCCCTTTCTCTGCCCTTTTGCTTTGCTTCATTTTTCCTCAGTCCTTTCTGTCACCTTTGCCTTTAGTTTTTTTCTCTGTCTCTGGTCCATCCACTGGATACTGTCCCAACTTTTTTAGAAGAGTCCTTTTGTTTTTCTTAATCTCAGTCTCCATTTTCATGTCATCCTTTTCTTTGTCCACCAAGACTTTGTTTTCCCTGGCATTGTTTGGGTACCACCTGTTATCTCCTTAACATCTTTTCTTAAAGCATCACTGTCTTATTTTTGAGAATACTTTTAAACATGTTGTGTTCTTTTCAGGCATTCTTTTTTCTCTTCAGCATGAATCTCCTTTCTACTTCATAAGCTTTCCCTTCAAGCATAGCACATGTAGGGCCAACTGAAACCATTTATTTAATTTTTAAGACAGGGTTACCCCTGCTTAGCCCTGGCTGGCCTGGAACAAAGATCTACTTGCCTCTGGGATTAAAGGTGTGTACCCTGGCAAGGGGAGTTAATTTTGGAGTGATATTTACTTTTATTCCAATTGTATATATTAGCTGGTTAAGGTTTTATGGCTCTAATTTATTATTTTTGGAAAAATCTTAAGTGTATATTATTTTATGTGTATGGGTGTTTCGCCTTCATGTTATGTTGTGTGTGCTTGGTGTCCACTGAAGCCAGAACAGGGCATCAAATCCCTTGGAACTAGAGTTTATAGACAGTTGAGAGTCACTGTGTGTGTGCTGGGAACCCCTGTTCTCTGGGAGAGCAACCAGTACTCTGAATTGCTGAGCCATTTTTCCTAACCATTTAATTCTATTTTAAAGAGACATCTCTATGAAGAAGATACATCACTGATTTGAAAATTTATTTATATATATATATATATATATATATATATAAATTTTTTTTTTCCAGTTGGTGGTGGTCTACCTTGAACCAGTTCCTTAATCTATCTGGTCTCCATTTTATCCCTAATGTGAATAGGTGATGTTTTTTCACTGATGGTTTTGGAAACCCAGCAGATATAATGTTAGTGGGGGAAAAAAAAAATCTCCAGCCACTAAAGAATAGTTTGTGTTAGAAAATTATAATAGATGTTAGTGGTCCTTGTCTGTGAGAGTTGATATATTTATCTATTTTATGTATATGTGTATGTGGTCTCCAGACACACCAGAAGAGTGTATCAGATCCCATTACAGATAGTTGTGAGCCACCATGTGGTTGCTGGGAATTGAACTCAGTATCTTTGGAAGAGCAGTCAGTGCTCTTAACCACTGAGCCATCTCTCTAGCCCCAAAGAGGCTTTATAATTCTTTATAACTAGAAATTACTACTTAACTAGTCATAGAACTTGGACCCAAATGAAATTAAGTTTTACCTAGGTTTGCGTTAACATTCTAGTTACTACTAAAGTATCTTATTCTTTTTAGAGAAACTTCAGACTTTTTTTTTTAGATTTATTTTCAAATTTTGTGTGTAAATGTGTTGCTTGATGTGTACAACATACCATGGGTGCCTGGTGTCCACAGAGGTCAGAAAAGGGCTTTAGATCTCTTGGGACTGAAGTTAAACATGGTTGTGAGCTCCCATGTGAATGCTAGAATTTGAACCAGGGTCCTCTGCAAGAACAAGTGCTCTTAACCACTGAGCTTTCTCTACAGGGCATCCTGTGTTCACATTTTTATTACTGGCAGAATTTGTACCTATTCTGGTTTGTGGCTCCCATATAACATATATACTTTTGTTTGTTTCTTGTGGCTTTTTTTTTTTCTTTCTTTGAACTGCTAGGATCACCAGTTGACATTTCAGTGTCCAAATCTTGGTCTTTTGTAGAATCTAGGGACCTTCTTTTTCTAGTGGATGAGTAAGGCAGTGGTCATTTTATTTGTTCTTATTGTTCTTATTTATTATTTGCACAGGTAGTTAATTTTTGAAACAGGGTGTCATGTAACCAGGAAGACCCCTAACTCATGATCCTCCTACATCCACCTCCTAAAATCCTGGGATTATAGGCATTCTGTCACACTGGCCTTCCAGAGGTAATTTGATGACTCAAGTGTTGTAAATATCAACCTGACTTGCATTTTCCTCTCATTTAAACCAATAGTAGCCAGAGGATGGAATAAACTTAATTTCACCCCTTCAACTTACTTTTTAAACTACTCTCTCTGCTGGTTTTAGTTTTTGGTTATCTGTATATGGTTCACTTTGGGATTATAATGGATTACTTTTTTTTTGTTTTGTTTTTTGGTTTTTCGAGACAGGGTTTCTCTGTATAGCCCTGGCTGTCCTGGAACTCACTTTGTAGACCAGGCTGGCCTCAAACTCAGAAATCCACCTGCCTCTGCCTCCCGAGTGCTGGAATCAAAGGTGTGCGCCACCACGCCTGGCTAATGGATTACTTGTTGATATGTGTTGCTTTTGCCTCACTTTACACTGTGGCTTTCTTCAGACACACCAGAAGGAAGACATCGGATCCCATTACAGATGGTTGTGAGCTACCATATTGTTGCTGTGAAGTGAACTAAGAACCTCTGGAAGAGCAGTCAGTGCTCTTAACCACCACTGAGCCATCTCTCCAGCCTGTGTGTAGTTCTTAACAAGCAATGAAAGCTTTGTGAACTAGTAGTTCTTTACGTTATGTACCAGTGCTGTTCTAGGTGGAACTTTGTACATAGTGCATACTTGACTGTTATTTGGTGGTAAATAGATAAGTATATTTATGGTGGACCATTTTCTTTTTAAGTAAAGTTTAATTTGACTAGCATATTACAAAAGGTATAGTTCTTTAAATCTAATGACATTGATAGTTTCAGAATAGCTGAAAGGTGACTTCTTAGATTGACTTCTTAGTCTTTATTTTTCCCTGAGACCATTAGATTTTTATTTTCTTGGTGGTGCCCTTAGTTTCATTGAACTAAGAATAAAAAGATTTATGATTTAGGCTTATCTGCTTTGCTTTGAGGTCAGATTCTCCTACTTGTGCCTCTGTTGAGATTAAAGGTGTGTGCAGCACCACCACCACCACCACCACTACTACCACCACTTGGGGAATCTGTTGGTGATAGTTTTCTGGTTTTGCTTTAAGAGCATGTTCTAAAGTTGGGCATGGTAGTTTATGCCTTTAGTCTCAGGAAGAGGCAGGCAGATCCTTTGAGTTCCAACCTGGTTTGCATAGTGAGTTCCAGGACAGTAATGCTGCATAGTGAGGTCCCAGATTAAGGAAGTCAAGGTCACCCTGGGATCATACACTGCCTTAGAAAAATCATCCCAGTTGCCTGCTGCTGCTCTTAGTTTTCTGGACTGAATGAATGGCCATTCTGGCTTTTGGGGGGGGGGGGGCGGGGTTCTTTGAATAACCTTGCAATTCTTGGAACTCACCTGCCTCTGATTACAAGAGAAAAAGCTTGAGTTCTAGTCCTAATTTTTCTTTTTTGATACAGGGTTTCTTCTCTGTGCAGCCTTGATTGTCCTGGAACTAACTATGTGGATCACACTGGCTTCTGAGATCCTCCTGCTTCTGCCTCCTTTGAGATTAAAGGTGTGTACCCCCACCATTTGGCAGAAATAGATTTTTTTTTTATTAAATTAAAATTTATTATTTTTTGAGACAGGGTCTGTGTGTGCTGCCATATGGTTACTGAGAATTGGACTCAGGACCTCTGGAACAAGAGCCAGTGTTCTTACCTGCTGAGCCATCTCTGTAGCCCCAATAACATATATTTTAAAAAAAAATTTCTTGAAAATGTTTCTAGGCTTGATGTTTTCTAGCATTGAGGCGCCAGACCCTGAGTTCAAGGCCGTCTGGTAAGTTCCAAGGTCATGAGTTAGTTCCAGGTCATCAAAGGCCTTGTCTCAGAAAAGACAAACAAAAAAGTTTGTTGAAGGAAATAAACCTTGTAGATACTATAACTATGCATTATAACTATGCATGAAATGCTTTTATTTGGAGAGACAAGGTTTAATTTATATATATATATATATAGCTAAACCAATCTCAAATTGCCCAACTTCTTGCCTCTCAAAGTACCAGTGTGTTAACCTTGTAGCTTGACTGATTATTTGGGCACAGTATTTTGCTTTTTTTAAATTCTTGAAATTATGGTCTTAGTTAAGGTAATCTCATCCTCCTGTGTAGTACGTACTACAGTTGTAGTACCAGTAGAGCAGGCCTAATAATTGATCATTTAAAGCCAGAATGTTTTGGTATGATACAAAAACTTAGTTTCCCCCACCAGTTTATGTTAATAATTCTCATCATCTTAGTTTTTTGTTTCTTTTTAGAGGGGATGCATTTATTTCTGTAAATGTGGTGGTGTTGCCCTTACATTGATTTTTGAAAGATATTTATAAACTGAAGTATCTTTAAACGAACCTTCTAGACTTGAAGTTAGAGCATTGGAGTTATAGAATTTCAGTGTGTATTTGGTCACCTCTTTTGCTGTCATGACTAGTGAGTTCTGCCTTGACTTAAATTCTTGCCCATTGGGTTGTGGGTAATACTCTGAATAAATAGATGTACCTTGTACTGTCTTAAGATGAACTCAGTTTGAAAGGCTTTATGATGGTAAACATCTGATGGCCTAGAACTCCACGTGAGTTTTCATAGCCTATCTGTAATTTACTGTTGAGTTGTAACTTGAGCTGTTTTGTGTTCTTAAAGAGAAGGTTCAGGAAGATCATATGGAGTACTCCCCCCTTTAGTTTTTTCCTCCCAAAGTAAGTGCTTGTAGTTGTCTTGTAAACATATAGAAGTGCACAAGTATGCTAACTTCTTTTTTTTTTAAGATTTATTTATTTATTTATTATATGTAAGTACACTGTAGCTGTCTTCAGATACTCCAGAAGAGGGCATCAGATTTCATTACGGATGGTTGTGAGCCACCATGTGGTTGCTAGGATTTGAACTCGGAACCTTCAAAAGAACAGTCGGCGCTCTTAACCACTGAGCCATCTCGCCAGCCCCCGTATGCTAACTTCTGACTTGAGTCGTCAGTTGTTTTTTGTTTTATATTTTTTTAAATAACTTGTAAGTATCCTTGCTCTTGTTTTGTCCCCCATCATGTATCATTTTATTTAGATGTGTATGTACAGTTTCTTCTAATAGCTTCTGGAAGAAAGTCTTTGTTCTCCTATTGCTTTGCTGTAGTGTACATTCCATTTTATGTAATTTGTTCTTCTTAACGCCCCCCCCCTCCCCAGTGCTGGGGATAGAACCTAGGGTTTGCTTTTGCTAGGCAAGTGATTGCTCTGCTCTACCACTCAGTAAAATTTTGTGGTAGTTCTAACTTTTTTTTTTTGAGACATAACTTCTCTGTTTAGCTGTCCTGGAACTCTGTAGACCAGGTTGGCCCTGAACTCAGGGTTGCCTGCCTATTAACCCCCACTCCCCCAGCACTGGGATTAAAGGTGTGCACTAACACCACTCTTTAACTTCTAAACTAGGTCTTTGGTGCATTGGTACCAGTGCATGTAGATTTCTTCTTTCCTGGAATCTTCTTCCTCTTTACCTTACTATTGTGATTCCCCCCCCCCCCCCCCTTTTAATGACCCTGTCTTGTTATATAATGTAACTCAAGATTGCATACAAACTGATCCTCCTGCATTGTCTTCCTGAATATTTGGATTACAGAAATGTTCCAGCATTTACTACTAAATATATGACCTCTCCTGAATATAGGTACTAGGCTGACCTCAAACTCACTGCATACACTTCTGCCTCCCAGTGCTGGGGTTAAAGGTCTGTACCACCCTTCCTGGCTGTTTTAACTTTTTAAGGAGTTGTTGGCTAGTGTAGAGGATGTGAATTTTTCAGTTATGTTTATTTAAATCAGCTAGATTTCCTCCTCTTCTTTCTTTTTGATGGTGTTTTTCTGAAAAAAAAAAAGGGGGGGGGGCCTTATGCAGCTCAGGTTGGCTTGAAACTTCATTATGGAGCAAGGATGACTCTGAACTTCTGTCTCCAGGTCCTGGGGATTGGATTACAGGCATGTATGTGTGTGTGTGTATGTATGTATGTATGTATGTATTAAGATAGGGAAGACCTGATCCCTGCCTCTGATCTTCTTGCCTTTAACTTCCCTAGTGTTAGGATTATGGGAATGAATCACCATGTTTTGTTTTATGCTGAGGATTGAATTCTCAGGGCTTGGGCATGCTATACCAACTGAGTTACATCTGCAGCCCACTTGAAGGAATTATTAAGGCATAAGATAGCTTTGGTTAAATTGATTTAAATTTAGTGTTACAAGCTTATTATTTTCTTAACTAGATAACAGTTTATCAATACATATTTATCCATTGTTTTCTGTTTGTCAGCACTGCTGAGAGGAATATAAAAGGTACCTAAAACAGTGTGTTCTTAGAGTTTTGTTATTGATCATTTAGTTGACACAGTTACTTGGAGTTACTTGGTCATGTCTGGCAGAATTTGTATTTAGTACATGTGAAGGTCTAGGTTTAATTGCCAGAATCCCAAACTCTTTCCCAAATGGGAAAACAAAACAAAACAGAATTATATAGGAATACAGTATTTATCATAGAACATTATTCTATAGGTATCTTTTTTTTTTTCGAGACAGGGTTTCTCTGTGTAGCCCTGGCTGTCCTGGAACTCACTTTGTAGACCAGGCTTGGCCTCAAACTCAGAAATCCACCTGCCTCTGCCTCCCGAGTGCTGGGATTAAAGGAGGCGCCACCACCGCCCGGCTTGCAGAAGAATTGTTAAGTTCGGGGTCAGTCTGGGCTATATAATCAGTTTGAGGGCAGCTTGTGATACAGAGAAAGACCCTGTCTTTTAAAAATACTTAATATTTATAGGGATATGTCTGGTGTCCCTGAAACTGTATATAGCTAGTTGTAAGCTGCCACGAGACTGCTAAGGATCAAGCCTGGTACTCTGAAAAGGGAGCAGTGCTTTTAATCGCTGAACTATACCTAGTCCAAGACTCTGCCTTAAACAATCCAAAGTAAATAGGATAAAATCCTGTTGTAAATATATTCACTTGAATTAAGATGAAGAGATGGCCTGAAGAGACTGTCCAGCCGTTAAGAACACTGACTGAAAGGACCCAAGTTCAATTCTCAGCACCCACATTGCAGCTCACAACTTGTCTTAACTCCAGTTCCAGAGGGTTTGCACCCTCACACAGACATGTAGGAAGAACACCAATTCACATAAAAATAAATCTTAAAAAAAAAAAGATAAAGGGGAGGGCTAGAGGTGTCTAGCTTAGTAGGTCCTTGGTTCTATTTTTGTGCCCAGCCTGAAATAAAAAACTTTCTGAGTGTGGCTAGAGAGATGGTTAAGATTAAGAGCTCTTGTTCTTCTAGAGGACCTAATTTAGGTTCTAGCACCTAGATTAAGTGGCCATGATTATAACACCAGCTCTCAGGCTTTTCAAGGTCTTTTTGTCCTCCTCAAGGCAAGATTTCTCTGTGTAGTCCTCACTGGACTCTTTAGAACAGGCTGGCTGAGGCCATCTTAACAGCCTCTTTGGGTCATCTGCACTCAAGTGTACATGCCCAGACAGATACACATATGTCTATAATTAAAGCATAATAATTATTAAAATAAAAGACCTGCGGCATCAACTAGAATGCTAGGCAGATACTTTAAAACTTAAGTATTAAACTGGGTAGAATTAGCTGGTAAGGGGTGGCCCATGTTTTTAATCCCAGCACTTGGAAGGCAGCGGCAGGCGGATTTCTGAGTTCTAGGCCAGCCTCGTCTACAGAATGAGTTCCAGGACAGCCCAGGCTATACAGAGAAACCCTGTCTCAAGAAAAACAAAACAAAACAAACGTCCAAAAAACTGGGTAGAATTAATTTGTATTCTAAGGTAGCATTTTTTAAAGATTTATTTTATATGTATTGGGTATATCTGTGTGTCACATGTTTGTGGGTTACCATGGAGGCCAGAAGAGGGTATTGGATTCCCTAGAGCTGGAGATATAGTACAAGCAGGTGTGAGCCACCTAATACAGGTATAACTGAAAAGCAGTAAGTGCTCTTAACCACGGAAACAAGTCTAACTCCAGAAAGGTATACCTTTTTTTGAGAGAATGGAATCCAGAGCTTTGCACATGCCAGACATGTCTTATGTGATCTGCCTTCACTAGTCAGTCCCTTGAGTACTTTTTAAAAGTTCTTTCAGCCGGGTGTGGTGGCCCACGCCTTTAACCCCAGCACTTGGGAGGCAGAGGCAGGAGGATTTCTGAGTTCGAGGCTAGCCTGGTCTACAGAGTGAGTTCCAGTACAGCCAGGGCTACACAGAGAAACCCTGTCTCGAAAAACCAAAAGAAAAGTTCTTTCTATAGTACTTAAAAACTACTGAGTGAGCAACAAAAATCAAACATTAGGTCTTAAAGCAGTCCTCAGAACTAAAACAAAACAAAAAACTGAATAAATGGTAATTGAATGTGCTAAGAAAGCTTAGACTAAAAGGACATCTGTGGCTGAATAAAGGACTGATGGGAGTTAAATAGTTAACCATCTCTTTTTGGTTTTTGAGACAAGGTTTCTCTGTGTAGCCCTGGCGGTTCCTGGAACTCACTTTGTAGACCAGGCTGGCCTCGAACTCAGAAATCCACCTGCCTCTGCCTCCCGAGTGCTGGGATTGAAGGCGTGCACCACCTCGCCCGGCTCTTATTTTTTTATTTTTTTTACGATTTATTATTATTACATGTAAGTACACTGTAGTTGTCTTAGACACACCAGAAGAGGGTGTCAAATCTCATTATGAATGGTTGAACCACCATATTGTTGCTGGGATTTGAACTCAGGACCTCTGGAAGAGCAGTCAGTGCTCTTAACTGCTGAGCCATCTCACTAGCCCCTAACCATCTCTTTCTTATTTATGAAACATTTGAAGTTGGTACCCAGAAATGGAACAAGAAATGTTCAGTTTTCAGGTCTATTTTTCCTCCCCTTTGAGATGGCTCTTACTATGTTGCCCTGTCTGGTCCCATTTGTAATTTGAAAGAATCCTCCTACCTCAGGCTCCAGAATAGCTGGGGCTAAAGATAGGCACCACCTGTCCCAGATACACCTTCATTGTGTTTATATCTTTGATAAAATTTAGCCACAAAATTCAGTGTCTTTAAGTAAATGAAGCAGTTTCATAAAAATAATAGAATGGACTCCATAGGCTCCTATGTATGAATACTTACTCTCCAGTTACTGGCACTGCTAAGACAGTTGCTTCAAACTGTGGATCTTGACCCCTGAGGGGGTTGTCAAATGACCCTTTTGAATATCAGATGTTTATATCATTCATAACAGTAGTAAAGTTACAGTTATGAAGTGGCAATAAAGATAATTTCAGAAAGAACTGCAATTTTTTTTTTTTTTTTGAGACCGGGTTTCTCTGTATAGCCCTGGCTGTCCTGGAACTCACTCTGTAGACCAGGCTGGCCTTGAACTCAGAAATCTGCCTGCCTCTGCCTCCCAAGTGCTGGGTTTAAGGGTGTGTGCCACCACTGCCTGGCAATAATAAAAGTCTTAAGAGCAGTTTTATTTTCCTTTCCAGTTCATTTAAAATTCAATATATATTATTCAATTATATAATTTTCAATTATTGAATATATAAAATTGAATATATATATATATATATATGCATGCACGGGCATGTGCCTTATAAAGGCTAGAAGAGAGTGTAAGATCCTTTGGTTACAGGGAAATCTTAAGTAACTTCAACACAGGTCTGACTCTTATGTGGTTTCATACTATAATACTCTGCTCCATTTTCATAAGTTTGAACTCTACTAAATAAGGTACACTTATTTAAGAGTTCTGTGGCCTCAGGTATGGTGATAGGTAAGCATACTAACACTGTGCCACACCCCAAGCTTGCAGATGCACTAATTAGTTGCTCCTTTTATGTACAATAAAAGTGATCCTAGCAATTTTATTAAACACAGGCCCTAGTCTTTCTTGGCTATATTGTGTAGGCTGTCTTGGAACAGTGTAAAAATCCTACAACAGGATTCTAAAACTGAGAAATGGCTTAAATTGTGCCTAACAAATGGAAGCAAAAGCTTGTGGTCGTAACCAGTGAGTGTACTTTCAGCACTAGGGAAGCAGAGATTGAAGGATCACTCTGAATTTGAGGCTAGCTTCATCTGTATAAGAGTTGGTTCCAGGAGTACGTGTTTGTTTTGAGAGAAAACTTTCAAGTAGCTCAGACTTTGGCCCTCAAAAGTAGATCTTTCTGATCTTTTCTTAGCTTCCTGAGTTCTAGCATATTTTTGATTTTGATGACAAGGTTTTGAACATAGCTCATCTTGAACTCACCTCCCATATTTCTCTTAGAGTGCTATGATCATGTCTCATGGTCTCCACTGTATTCTTGTAGGCTCTGTTGATTGCAGGTTGGTTTTACTTGTACTTTGTTTTGTTTTTCCTGTTTTTTGTTTTTGTTTTTGTTTTTGTTTTCTCACTATATAGTTTCTGTTGGGCTGCAAGCTCACTCCAAAGTCCTAGAAATCTGTTTGCTTGTCTCTCCCTTCTGGGTTCAAGGTGTGGGTTAACACACTGGGCCTGATTTGGCTTGAAATAGCAAAGGTGCTATCAGTGTAATTTCATAATTCAACATCATACCTTTTGTTTGTTTTTTCCCCTGAGAAGGTTTCTCTGTGTATCTCTGGCTGTCTTGGAACTTGGAGATCTTCCTGTCTTAGTGTGATGGAATTAAAGGCTGCCTTTAGAGTGCTGGAATTAAAGTCATTGGCCATCACTGGCTGGCTTCAATATAACACCTTGATACTGTTTGTTTATTTTGTGATATCAAATGTGGTCATGCACATACAACTTTAATCTTTTCTTTTAAAGATATATATATATATATATATATATATATATATATATATATATATATATATATATATATATATATATATATATATATATATATACCTGAGTACACTGTAGCTGTCTTCAGACACGCTAGAAGAGGGTATCAAATCTCATCACAGATGGTTGTGAGCTACCATGTGGTTGCTGGGAATTGAACTCAGGACCTCAGGAAGAGCAGTCAGTGCTCCTAACTGCTGAGCCATCTCTCCAGCCCAACACTGTAGCTTTTTGTGGCATTATGAAGGCTGCATAGTCCAATCTTTATAGGTTGTGTGAACTTTGGAATAAAAATTTGTAATGTGCATACTTTACCAATAAGATTCAGGAGAGGCTATGTAAAATGAATATGCAGTTTTAGGCTTTTCCTTTGTGAAGTATTTATTTCCTTTTTTTTTTTTTTAACCTACAATGGGAAACACAGAATTTCTCTGATCCATCATCCTCTGTACCACATCCATATGCATTTGTGACTTTTCTTTAGTAGATGGCAACAATTCAGTCTGAATTTTGAGAAAAATTAAGTAGCTTTAACTTGGAACAGACCAGCTTGCTAATTGTCAATTGCTGTTGGTTTCAAAAATACTTTCTAGAAAATTATATTGTTATATATAGAGAATACAACTCTGCCTTTTTGCTGTTGCTGCCTTGCCTTTTTAATTCTGCCTTCCAGTTGCTGCTATGAGGTAAGGCTTGGGGAATTTCAGCTTTGGCCGTGCACTGTAAGATAATCTGCTCTTGCCTCTTCTAACAGCTAATATTACCCTTCAGCTGCCTGTATACTTCAGGTCGTGGTACTTCCTTCTTCATCCCTAAACATTTCACAGAAATTAGAAGTGAGAGGAGTTAATGCAAATAGCAAAGTTCACCAGTGGAGTGGTTTTTTTTTTTTTTTTTTGGTTTTTTGAGACAGGGTTTCTCTGTATAGCCCTGGCTGTCCTGGAACTCACTTTGTAGACCAGGCTGGCCTCAAACTCAGAAATCCATCTGCCTCTGCCTCAGGAGTGCTGGGATTAAAGGCGCTCAGTGGAGTATTTTGAATCATCTAAGAAATTGAAGTTTAGTTTTGCTTGCTTTTTTTTTTTTTTTTTTTCCAAATACTGGGAATCTCTTACACAGGGCCTTAAAAGGCTTTAAAAAACGATATTGTATATATATTTACAGTAAAACACATAGGAGAGGCTTTAAGTAATATCAACAACAGTACATTCTTTTCAGCCCGTCCCTTTGGTTTCTTGCTTTGAGCATGGTAGTGGATATGGACTGCAGTCTTAGGAAGCTAATGTGGTAATGTCCCAGTGATAAAGGAATTTAAGTAGAAGAGGAGCCAAGGTTGGTCAGCAGTTTAAATCCTGGCTTCTAAACTACTAGCCACATAACTTTTGGTGAATCACTTTTGACTTCAATTTTTCCTTTTTAAAATGGAAGAATAATACCTTAGAATAGCTGGGAGTGGTGGTGTGCTTTGTAACTCTGATGTGTTAGGGTGACTTGCTCTTTTGAATCAGAGCTAAAATCCTGGATATTCTTCCGCTGAGGTCGACTTACTTAAGGTGAGGGAGTCTAAATTTGCTCCATGGTCCCACCTTTAGGCTGAAGGAACAACACTTAGGACTGTTATGAGGATTAATCAGAGGTGTTACAGTAATGTCTGTAACAAGATAAGTGCTTGAGTAAGCTATTATTGCTAGCTAGTAATTGTTCTTACTGATAGGAAAGACTTCTTAACATCTGAAAATACAGTGTGAAAAAGTAGATTTCTACTCATTTAAGAGTTGAGTGTCTTAGGGTAGTAAGAATATATCATTGAAGAGTATTGATGAAATCCTTAGGAAGATGAATTTGGATAATAGTTTTCCAGTTGACCTTGTTCAATTTAACTTTACATGTATATTAAGAAAAATATAATTGTCAAAATTGTTGAGTTAATTTTTTTCTTTTGTGTGGTATGGTTTGTACATTTCAGAGGACAAATTGTGGGAGTTGAGTCCACTGTGGGTTTTGGGCTTCCAACTCAGGTCATCTGGCTTGACAGCAGGCATCTTTGTAACTGCTGAGCCATCTTGCCAGTCCCTTTTTGGGTTTTTGTTTTTGAGATAAACACTCACTATGTGGCCCTGGCTGGCCTGGAACTCAGAGATCTGCATGTTTCTGCTTTCTTAGTACTGGGATGAACAGTGTGTACCTTGGCTTCTGGACCATGACTAGTTTTAAAATTTTTTTCTTTTATTTTTAAGTGTTTGACTACATGCATGTGTATGTATGCTTACCACGTTCATGCCTGGTGTTTTTGGAGGTCAGAAGAAAATGTCAGATTCCTGGAACTGAAGTTACAGATTGTTGTAAGCCATCATATGAGTTCTGGGAACTGAGTCCTTGCCTTCTGCAAAAGCTTCAAGTGCCCTTAACTGTCGAGCTATCACCCTAGCCCCCATGGCTAGTGATTTCTAAAAAATTATTTCATTTTATCCACATTGTGTGACTATGCCACTCGTGTGGTTGCCCGAGGAAACAGGTGGAGTTTAGTTTTAACATAAAACAACATGCATAAATCTTGAAAAACCAAGTACATCAATGTATTAACATCTAGCTCTCAGACTTCTGCTTGTTTTACTGTAGTAATGCTTTTCCTAGCATTTTTAAAATAGCATAGTGTAGTACAGTAGTTTTTAACCTTTTTAATGCTGAGACCTTTTTAATACAGTTCATGTTGTGATGACCCTCACCAAAAAATTATTTGTCTTAAAGGTTTAATTCATATATATGAGTGTTCTCTTTTCAAGTACACCAGATTCAAATCCCATTATAGATAGCTGTAAGCCACCATGTGGTTGCTGGGAATTGAACTCAGGACCTCTGGAAGACCAGCTGGAGCTCTTAACCCCTGAGCCATCTCTTTAGTCCCTCCATAAAGTTATTTTTGTTACTACTACATAACTGTAATTTTGCTACTGTTATGGATTGTAATGTAAATATCTATTTTGATGGTCTTAGGTGACCCCTGTGAAAGTGTTGAGAGCCACTGACATAGCATCTGTTCAAAGCAATGAGTGTAGAATGACTTTGGGTTGTTTGTAGCAGTTGTGATATACTGATATCTATCTGATTCTCTTGGTGCAAGGTTGAAAGTATAGTCTAGAGCTTTCTGCACAGTAGGCAAGAATTTTTAATTGCTGAGGTGTACCCCCAGCTCTTGAAAACAAAAAGCTCTCTTCCTATTAAGTTATTCCTTCC
This sequence comes from Mus musculus, assembly GCF_000001635.26. NCBI lineage: Eukaryota > Metazoa > Chordata > Mammalia > Rodentia > Muridae > Mus > Mus musculus. The sequence goes on along the minus strand of NC_000067.6, from coordinate 84,822,779 downwards.
TTCCTTCCTTCCTTCCTTCCTTCCTTCCTTCCTTCCTTCCTTCCTTCCTTCCTTCCTTCCTAGTTTTATGCCAAAGCTTGCTGCTTTGGGCCTGAAACATTTGGCAGTAGCCCTTACCTCCTGCTATTCCAGGAATTAAAGGGTGGTGGAAGGGGGGGGGGGAGTTTTTTAGAAGTCATGTTCCCAGTAATTTTTTTTTTAAAAGCTAGGCTTCACTATCTATATGTGCAACCCCCACACCCCATGCCTTCCTACTTTGGCTCCATCAATGGAGTAGTCCTTGGAAGCTTCTGGATCTAAGTCCTTTCTCTAAAGTCGTTAAACTACCATCTCGATTCCTCAATATATGAGCCTGTGGGATAAAGTTAAGATCTCTCCTCTCAAGCAAACAAGCCCAATTGGTAAGAAGGCATAGGTAGGACAATTTTTATAAAAGTCATTGCTAGTTGTTGTGGTGGGACACACATTTAATAATTCCAGAGATTTGCCTGCTTATGTTCTTCAGTGCTGGGATTAATAGGTCATTTTTTTTTAAGTTTCCTTTTTGTTTTGAGATAGTGTCTGTTTCTGTAGTCACCTGACCTGATTCCTTCCTGGGATTAAAGACTTGTGTACCACCACCACCCAGCTAGTTTCTTACAGGTGATTATTTAACATGTTCATTGAAAAGCAAGATTAGATGGTAAATTGAGAGCCTGATACTTTGGGAGATGGAGGAAGAAAACAAATTGGGGCCAAACCTGGGCTAGTAAGACTCTGTCTCAAAGTCTGAGGCTGGTGGTACATAATTCTATGCTTCTGTACACATCTAGAGTTTCTGAGGTTCTTCTTTATTTAATACAATTTCTTCCTTAATTTGATTACTACTTACAAATACATGTCAGTTGGTTTATAGTACCTTTCGATACTCAAGAAAGGTTTGGCATTGATACTTGAGGAAAGGTTTGGCATATGATCTATTGACCCAATTTATTTAAAATAGATGTATCAGGTAAATAACGACAAAAAAACAGTGAAGATTTACTGCTGATGCAGTGTAATACTTTGGAACACAGAAGCAATTTCAGAGAGTAGAATACCACTTCTAAAAATTGGTTTATTTAGGCCGGGCGTGGTGGTGCACGCCTTTAATCCCAGCACTAGGGAGACAGAGGCAGGCGGATTTCTGAGTTCGAGGCCAGCCTGGTCTCTACAAAGTGAGCTCCAGGACAGCTAGGGCTATACAGAGAAACCCTGTCTCGAAAAAACCAACCCCCCCCCCCAAAAAATTGGTTTATTTTGTATTTGTGTGTGTGTTGAGGTAGGAGGGGGTCAGGCAAGGGTGGGTTCTCACCTCCATGTGATTCCTAGGCATTGAACTTAGATGGTCAGCCTTGGCAACAGTTGTTTTTTATTTTTTTATTTTCCTCCCACTGAACCATCTTTGCAGGGGCTCTAAAATACCATTTAAAAAACCTTAAGACTTCATTCATATGCCATATAGGTTATCCATTTAAGAGTAGTATTTTCTTATAATTTTAAATTGTATTACCATATCATCACTTTCTAGTTTTTAACGTTTTTTGGAGTGGGTGTCTCACTCTGTAGACCAGGCCTCAGGGATTTGCCTGCCCTGCTTCTTTAGTACTGAGATTAAAGGCCACTATCTAATTTAAAATGTTTTTTTACTTATTCAAACAAATCTGTACTTGCACTTAATTATAAAAATGACAGCTGTTGTGATAGTTCAGGATGCCTGAGTTTGGAGGTGGCCTGTACTGTTATGATAGATGGGGGTGGTGTGTGGGTGGGGCCTAGGGATGAAGCTCTGGTGGTTGAAGGTGTGGTTACTCACACATGTAATTCCTACATTGACTAGGCGGAAACAAGATAGCTAAAACTTCAGGGCTATCCTAGGCTACAATGTGAGATGGTGTCCTGGAGTAAAGAGATCAACCTTCCAGTCTTAAGTACAGATATTTAGAATGAGCTTTTTATCTATTATTTCATCTATATACTTAATCATCTGGGATTGTTAGGGAGAGTTAGATAATAAGTAAGAAGCATGTTATAACTTGTATACTATGGCTTTATCGATACAGTTTTATCAAGTCAAAGTATATAGGATATTATAGTCTTTGTTCTTGGAAGCAGTGCTGAGCTTAAGGGTGAGTAAGGTTTATGAGAGTATATCTGCATTGCTATGGAAGCACACAAAAAAAAAGGCTTAAAAATGGGGTGGGGGTGAGGGAAGGGATGCGTTTGCTAGAGTTATTTGCCAAGTGTGGTGGTATCTGTGTTTAGTGAAAATTGGAGCATGGCAATTAACTGAAACCAGTATTTCAGATACTCTTACCTATATCTTTTCTGTGTCTATTTCTTTTTTTTTTAAAGATTTATTTATTTATTTATTTATTTATTATATGTAAGTACACTGTAGCTGTCTTCAGACACACCAGAAGAGGGAGTCAGATCTTGTTACGGATGGTTGTAAGCCACCATGTGGTTGCTGGGATTTGAACTCAGGACCTTTGGAAGAGCAGTCGGGTGCTCTTACCTGCTGAGCCATCTCACCAGCCCCTGTGTCTATTTCTACTTTCCCTAAAGATACTTTTCTTTACGTGAATGTGCCATTGTAACATAAAGCTTGTTGCTTTATGGTTTAGAAATCCTTATAGCCTTGGGGAAAATCTTTGGTGAATCCATTGCACATCATTTGCTCGATTCTGAACCCCGATTTTTGAGTATTGTAAACATGAAGTATTGTCATATAGTATGTGAAAAATGTAAGGTTATTATTTATTTTTTTTGTAAATAAAACTTTGACCCTTTTGTTTGTGCTTGCTTTTCTTATTACTTGTAGGCAAGAGTGTTTTAAAACCTACTCTGGATTTCTTTTGTTCTCCCCCCCCCCCCCCCCCCCCCCAACAATAAGGTTTCTCTGTGGCCCTAGCTTTTCTAGAATTCTCTGTAGAGCAGACTGGCTTCCTAAGAGATCCTTCTGCTTCTGCTTCCTGAGTGCTTGGAATAAAGTGTGCTTTGCCACCCCCAGACCTCGTTATTTCTCAAAAGTTAGGATACTAGGAATCCACCTCGTTCTTTCTTGTACCTGCTGTAAGGTGCTCTTCCATTCTTGAGAGAGAGGGAGAAGGGGATGGGAGAGAAGGAGATTGGGGAGAGGGAGAGAGAGGGACAGACGCACACATGGAGGGGTCAGATTATGTTCATGTGTGTGCATAAGCATATGCATATGCATGTTTTGTCTTGGGTTGTGGTGCTTCTATGTTATCTCCCTTGACAGCCCAACACAAAGGTGTTAAAAATTAAGACTTAGGCTGGAGTGGTTAAGAGCCCCAACTGTTCTTCCAGAGGTCCTGAGTTCAATTCATAGCAACCACATGATGGCTCACAACCACCTGTAATGGGATCCAATGCCCTCTTCTGGTGTGTCTGAAGACAGCTACAGTGTACTCACATACATAAAATAAATCTTTAAAAAAAAATTTCAAAAAAAAAATTTTCAAAAAAGACTGGCTTTGACAGTTCAGGTAAGTCCTAACTTAAAGCTGGAGAATGAATGGATTTATTGGTAGAGTCCTTACTTGCACTTTCTTGTGACCCTGGCTTCAATACCTAGGATTTGAAACAAAATCTTTTATGGTTATGTATCTAAGTTATTAATAATCTTTTCTTTTTTGAGAAAGAGTTTTCACTGTGCAGTTCTATCTGTCCTGGAGCTCACTTTGTACTGGTCTAGAACGCAGAGATCCACTTTCCTCTACCTCCTGAATGCTGCTCCTTGCTTTGTTTATACATTTTTAAGTAATTTCTTTACTATTGTGAAAGCGTACTCAGATAGTTCCCACCCTTTGGGATAAGGCCTCACTTAGTACTCCAGGTTGGTATAAATGGCAGTTCTCCTGCCTCAGACTTACATGCAGGGGTTTCAGGTGTGTCCCTGGCAACTAATGCCTCATCTTATTACTATTACTATTTTTTAAACCTCTTAAAAAGAAATTAACACATTGCTTCTTGACAATTTTATATTCCTCATTCTAGCTTCAAACTTCAAGATTTTTAGGCATGTACTTTATGTTGTTAGTTTTTGTTTTGTGTTTTAAGACAGGGTTTCTCTTTTTTTTTTTTTTTTTTAAAAGATTTATTTATTATTATATGTAAGTACACTGTAGCTGTCTTCAGACATACCAGAAGAGGGAGTCAGATCTTGTTACGGATGGTTGTAAGCCACCATGTGGTTGCCGGGATTTGAACTCTGGACCTTCGGAAGAGCAGTCGGGTGCTCTTACCCACTGAGCCATCTCACCAGCCCGACAGGGTTTCTCTTGTGTAGCCTCAGCTGTCCTGGAACTTGCTCTGTAGACCAGGCTCACCTGGGACACAGAGATCCACCTGTGTCTGCTTTTCTGAGTGCTGAGATTAAAGATGTGTGCCACCACCCATCCCTTGGGACACTTACTGGATCTTGCAGAGAGGACCAGGGTTCGACTTTTAGAGCCCACATTGTGACTCCTAACTCCAGTTCCAGAACGGGGTGGTGGGAGTGGTGGAGGTTTCAGCATCCTTTTCTATAGTTTTACTGGGCATGAACATGGTGCATATACATACACACAGGCAAAACAATCATACATATAAAATTGTGAAATCTTAAATTTTAATTTTAGGAAATTTAGTTTATAGATTAAAGAAGTTTTCTAAGTAGTCTGTCCCTTATAGACATGCAGTCCTGTAAGCTACTCTGATTGATGTTAGTACATTATTTTCCAGAGTCAATTGTTTTCATTAGGAGTAGTTTTTATTTTGTAGTATTGGAATAATGTATAATGGTATGATCTGCTCTTATATCAACATATTGCACCTTTTACTGACTTTGGTATTTTAAAAAAAAAAGCTGTGAAGTATCATTTTTGAAAGTAATTTTGCCTTACTATCTAATATTTGCATATTTTCCATCTTCTGTCAGTATACTTGTTAGATTTGTCTCGGAACATTTAGAAAGCTTATCTCATATAACTAGACTTTTTTTTTTTTTAAAGCATGGTTTCTTTCTGGTTTATTGACTTTTTTTGGAATTTACTATTTTTAATAGAGACTAACCTAGTCTTTGTCTACTTGTATAAACTAAAATACCCAGAGTAAAAAGGTCTGTATGTTTCTATTTGTTTAGATCAGGGTTTTGCTGTGTAACCTAGGTGAACTTGAAACTTAGTAGATCTGACTGGCCTCAGACATCTGCTTCTGCTACCAGAGTATTGGGACTAGAGGCATGAGTTACTATTCTGGCCAGTGTGTACTTTTCGCTTTTTATAGAAAATTCAAAAAGTGAGTTACCAACTTTTAAAAAAACATTTTAATTTTATGTGTGTTTGCCTGCATATACATATGTCTATCATTTGTATTCCTAGTGCCTCAGGAAGCCAGAGGTTGACATTGGGAATTTTTTTTTTTAATGTTTTTATTTATGTATATGAGTACATCATTGCTGTCTTCAGACACACCAGAAGAGGGCATCAGATCTCCATTACAGATGGTTGTGAGCCACCATGTGGATGCTGGGAATTGAACTCAGGACCTCTTGAAGAGCAGCCATCACTCATAATCACTGAGCCCAGCCCCGAGAATCTTCATTTATGTGCCAGGGTCTTTCATTGAATCTGGAGTTCACCAATTCAGCTAGTCTGATTGGTCAACAAACACCAGGGGACTCCTGTGTCCATTTCTCCAGCTTATAGATTTTATATATCTATACCTCACCCAACTTTTTTTTAAAACCTTCTTACGCACAGCTACTCTGACTTGGCTTATGATTCTGTAGTTACAAAACTTTTTGTATTTTTTTATTTTATTTTTTGTAAGATTGACTTATTCTTCATGTGTATGGTTGTTTTACTTGAATGTATGTGAGTGCACTTCATACATGCCTAGTGCCAGTGGAAACCAGAAGAGGGTGCCACACCTTGTGGAATTGGAGTTATAGAAGGCTATAAGCAACCATGTGGGTGCTGGGAGCTGAACCTGGGTCAAATGCCCTTGCCAGTAGAAATATTTTACTATCCCTAATCTGTCATTTTAATGGAGAAATTCAGATGGAGGTTAGATACCTTGTTTTGGTGTTTGTACTGTTTGTTTATTGACTTGTAGAGTTTGAGTCCAGTAGGCTGATAAAATAGTAAGCTCGTTATTAATTAGTAAGGACTCCTTGGAATTTATTTCTTGGCACTTTTTAGTCTTACTTTGAGAGAATGCTTAAAAGTTATGTATATATTGGCCTTTTTTTTGTTTTTGTTTTTGTTTTTTTTTTTCTGTGTAGCTCTGGCTGTCCTGGAACCCCAGGCTGGCCTCGAACTCAGAAATTCTCCTGCCTCTGCCTCCCGAGTGCTGGGATTAAAGGTGTGCGCCACCACTGCCTGGCTATGTATTGGCTTTTTAAAGGCAGGCTTATTTCATTCTTTCTTAAGACGTATCACAAGGGAGGTGGCTTTTTATTTTATTTTGGAGCTGTTGCATTTGTACTGTCCTTTATGTGTTACCTTAGTTCTCTTTATAAGACTTCATTTTCTGTTTGATGTCTGTAGTGTGTCTCAAACAAACCAAAACCAAAATGGAGGTGAGGATATGGCTCAGTTGGTTAAGTTTGCTAACTATGCACAAAGGCCTTACTTCAACCCCTAGTACCACTTTAACTGTGCTTAGTAGTGTAATTCCAATACAAGACACATTAGTGTCTTCTAGCACTTAGAGGAAGGAGGGTGTGCTGCATGTAACAATGATTTGAATGAGACCCTGTCTCAAAAAGAAAAAAGAAAACAGAAGGGGAAGATGTGAGACAAAGAAGATACACATTAAATGTCAATTGAATAATGAAAACCTCCTGTAGACATAGTCTCTCCTGCCCCCCCCCTTCTTTTAATGTTTACTGTAAAAATAATTTAGCTCTCGGTTTTGAAAGCTGCCTCAAATATGTGGTAGTAGTTTCATGAATTAATGTAATTGAACTGGTGTTGGGGGCTGCTGAACACTGTTGGAATCACTGGACAGTTGTAAACTGACAGACACTTGCTGGGTGCTGAATTTAGGTCCATGGGAAGAGTAGTAAATGGTTTTAACCCCTAAACCATGCTTCCAGCCCAAATAGTGGCTTGTTTTGTAAAACATTTTCTGAGAATCGGCCTTTTTATAGTTTAGCCTCTGTATTCCATAATTACAAATTTGCAAACTTGATTTCATAGCATGAAGATCTGATACTACCCAAGGACATCTGGGACCATTACTTTTACTGTAATGAACTGCTTTTGTGTTGCTCTTAAGATACTGCCCTTTTAGTTTGTTACTGTTATAGCAGCATCATAAATTAGGTATGGCATGTTACTTTGAAAGTTCATCTATTATTTGTGTGTGCCCATGTTGCCCATATGAATGAAAGTCAGAGGGCAACTGACAAGTTCTCTTCTTCCATTATGGTGAGTTCCAGGGATCAGACTCAGACTTGGCAGCAAGTACCCTGGCCTGGTGAACCATTTTGCTGGCCCTGAAGGTTTTATTCATTATGTATGCTTGTACCTAAGAAGGCTAAAAGAGGGCATTGGATCTACTGAGCTGGAGTTACAGGTGATTGTGAGCTGCCTAATGTGGGTACCAGAAATAAAACTCAGGTCCTTTAGATGAACCACTAAGCCATTCCTCTAACCCCAAATTCTAACATCCACAGTCCAGTTACATAGTGTAATAAGGCAATACACCTTGCTACTCCATACTTGTTTTCAGTTTTAGCGTGTGTATCTAATTAGACTTTCTCTATCCTCTTTTCTTTCAGTGAATGGTAGTGTCTAGAAAGGGTATGTCCCTTCAAGAGAGAGGTGCCAATGTCCAACCGGCCTAATAACAATCCAGGGGGGTCACTGCGACGTTCACAGAGGAACACTGCCGGGGCCCAACCACAAGACGACTCAATAGGAGGAAGGTATGTATGTATGTATGTATGTATGTATGTATATATGTATTTCATGGTAATCTGAAAAGGAGTTGGGAATCAAAACAAGACAAAACAAACAAACCTCCTCATTATGAGGACCAAAACATGGTTACTTTCCTAATTTCTGAACAAAGTAGCTCAAAATTGGAATTTAAAGTGATTTTTAAATTTTTTTCTGAAATCGTAGACCCCACTAAAATTAGTTCCCAATCACTGACATGAAGCCCTAATTTAAGGTTGTTAGTATATATGTATATCATGTTTTGTTCTTTGTATTTGCTTAGTACATTTTGTAACATGTCTTTCAACCATTTGCGACCCTTTTTTGTTGTTGTTGTTGGTTTTTGGAGACAGGGTTTCTCTGTATAGCCCTGGCTCTCCTAGAACTCACTCTGTAGACCAGGCTGGCCTTGAACTCAGAAATCCGCCTGCCTCTGCCTCCTGAGTGCTGGGATTAAAGGCGTGCGCCACCACGCCCAGCGGCAATCCTTAAATGTGCCTCTACTTCGTGATTTTATTGAGAGACCATTTCATTTATTTTAAGCACTTAGGTTTTGACACTCAGTCTGGTGCTGGTGGTGTGAGGACTAGCTAGTTGTACCTATATCCATTATGAGGGTGTGAGATGCTTTTTAGCTCTCAGTTTTGGTCTGCTGTTGATCTTTTTAATTGGAATTGTTTTATATAAGACAGCATGAAGAGTAACACAGTCTTTTGAAAGTAAAATTATGGGTTTGAACTAGTGATGGACTGTCAGTGTCAGTGTTTATAAAGTACTCAGAACTAGTCAAGCATAGTTCTCTAATCTAGTGATACCAGTGATTAGCTTGAAGTGGGTCAATGAATTCTAGTTATTTTAGAGTGATTATCTAAATTAACATTTTAGGGCAGTCATATATATTGGTAAATTATTAAAAAGAAATTGGAAAGTTAAATGTAAATAATGAATAACTAGTTGTGTTCACTGTAACTACCCATGAGTTATGAGTAAGGTCTTTGAACCAGGATAACTGTGAGTTATGCCTCTGCCATAGAATTTGCAATCCTTTGGATTAAGGTTGCAGGGAGCATTAATTCCTTAGTCCTTAGGTGGGTCTGTTTGTTTCTTAGAGTTGCTTATAATCTTAAGTATTGTAATGTGCATACTTAGTAGAGTTCTTAATGTTTCTACATTCAGTTTATAAAAAGACATACTTACTTTTATGCTGATGGTTTAAAAATAGCACTAAATTAATTTGAATAACATTACTTTTTGAAAATTTAATCTTAGCTCTTATGTTGTGTCACTTCATTATTTCACTTGTGTGTGTGTTGGTGGTGTTTCGAGATAAGGTTTTTTTGTATGTAGCCCTGGCTATCTTGGAACTTACTTTGTAGACCAAGGTGGCTTTGAACTCTTGCCTTTGCCTCATGAGTGCTAGGATTAAAGGCATGGACCACTACTACCCAACTCATTTCATAGATTGTTAAAAATGGAAAATAGTTAAGTCTTCAGCATTCAACAACACTGAAATTTAGGTAGTAACAGAATATATAGGTCCCCATACCCAGTTTTGAGATATGGATAAGTATAATTATGATTAGAACAGGGAATACACAAAAGTAAAAGAAAAATATATTAACTCCACAATCTACTTAATATTTCTATTGACCTTGGCATATATTCAAGTCTTTAAATTTGTAAGTACAAGTGTTTATATGTTTATGCCAGTTAAATCTTTTGAACAAGTGTATGTACACTTTTAGGAGGTTAGGAGTAAGACAAGGTGTATCTACACAGCCCACATTTTTGGTACATGAACTGTCAACATTTTGAGCCATACAAGAGCATTGCTTCTAATATCCATAGCAATATTTTGTCCATGTATTTGATACATCAGTGTTCTATGAAATTTAAGCAGTTTCTTATAGTAACATATTTATAAATGAGTTGGTTTGGACATGGTCTCTTTCCTGTATTCTCAGTACTCTGTAGGGGAGGCAGGGAAAACCTTGAAATTTGATCCATTCCAGGTTTTCACAGCATTTAGGACTAGCCTGGTCTGTGTGGATAGACCTTGTCTCACTCATAATCTCCTAAAATTTAGAAACAAGCAGAAGTCATCAATTCTTGTCATTAGAGTTGTTGATTTAAGTAACTTTATGAAGATGTAATGGATTGTTGAATGGCAAATTTTAAATTTAAATATTAAGAAAATAGTTTATTGTTGTGTATGTGCATGGTCTATGTGTATGGGTGCAAATACTGTTTGCGTGTGCGTGTGTGTGCGTGTGTGTGCGTGTGTGCGCGTGTGTGTGCGTGTGTGTGTGTATGTGTGTGTGTGTGTGTGTGTGTGTGTAGATGAGAGGTCAGCTTTGTGAAATCACTTCTCTCCTTCCATCTTTATGTGTATTACAGAAAGCAAATTTGGATGGGCAGACTTGTATATATAAAGTACTTTTACCTAACAGGCAATCTTCCTTCCCCTCTATGTTTTTAAGCCAATCCTTTTATTTATTTTACTTAGTTAATTCTTACTCTGTTTAAATTCGGTGATTATGTATGTGTGTACCTAAGTTTATGTAGTTTATATTTATGTAGCTGCCCATGGAGTTTAGAAGGACGATGTTAGATTTATAGGTAGTTGTAAATCTTGTGACGTGCACAGTTGGAAATGGTTGATTGGTTGATCTTTGTTCTGGGGACCAGAATAAAAATTTTAAATGTTTGAAAATAATGTCAGGAAACGTTTAAAGAGTCTTGTAGCTTTGTCTTCAATTACCTTTCTTTTCTCAATATATTTTTTTCTTTTATTCTTTTTTCTTTTTAAATATTTTTAATTTATGTGCATTGCTGTTTTGCCTGCATGGAGTTATAGACAGTTGTGAGCTATGGATTCTGGGGATTGAACCCAGGTCCTCTGGAAGAACACTTAACTGCTGAGCCATTTGTTCAGTCCCCACAATTTTCTTTTAAAACTTAATTTTTAGTTTTAAAAGTTTTTTTCTATGTTTTTATGGATGTGTGGCTGTGCACCACATGTATGCTTGATGTCCATGGAGGCCTGAATAAGGTGTCAGGTACTCTGGAACTGATGGTTGTGAGCTACTATGTGGGTGCTGGGTGTCATGAAAAGTAAGTCTTCTGGAAGCACAGCTTTTTTTTTTTTTTTCCTCTCTTCTTCTTCCTCCTCCAAGCCATTTTTCCAGCTGGTTTACCACCTTTAGCATTTCTTTTTAAAAGTTTCTTGGGAAGTTTTGTTCCAGAACATACTCATAGTCTTGGGGTTGGATCCCAGTACTGTTTGAACTGGATAAGGTACACATCTTATAATCCTAGTATTTCAGGATCATCATCTTCTGTTGCATAACTAGTTCATGACATTCTACTCCCAAAGAAAAATTACTTCAGAGAAGTAATATACAAAAGAGGTCCTATTTATTTATCTAAGCTTAGCATCTTGTTATCATTTTCTTTCTTTTTTTCTTTTCTTTTCTTTTCTTTTTTTACAGTTTTTATTGGTTATTTTAGTTATTTACCATTCAAATGTTAATCCCCTGCCCCAATCCCCCCCTTTCTACGAGGGTGCTACCCCACCCACCCACTCATTCCCGCCTCACTGCCTTAGCATGCCCCTATGCTCTGTCATTGAGGCTCCACAGGACCAAGGGGCTCCCCCTCCCATTGTTGCCAGATAGGGCAATATTCTGCTACATATACAGCTGGAGCCATGGGTTACTCCATGTGTACTCTTTGGTTGATTTAGTCCCTGGGAACTCAGGGGAGTCTGGTTGGTTGATATTATTCTTCCTATGGGGTTGCAAACCCCCTTGGCTCCTTCATTCTTTCCCTTAACTACTCCTCCATTGGGGTCCATGTGCTCTTCATTGAAACATATCTGTGTTGAACTGTGCACTGTAATAATGACTTAGTAGTACTGAATATGATTTATTTTCTAGTTTTTAGTATATGTAAATACACAATCACACAGCTTTGTCAAAAGGAATTTATTTATTTAATAAAAATACAGCTTTGTTGTGGCCACCCTCCCTTATCCTGAATCTTTTGAGGACTGTAGAATCTCAGCTGGGAAGAAATTTGACTGTTCTCATCAAATCCCAGACTATGTTATTATAGCATAATTATCTATTCTTGAGAATATTTCTCCAGTGTTTTTTGTGAGGGGGAAGATTGAACTTAATTGGGACAGAATTACAGTTGTAGTTTGAAGATTATGTTTTTGCGTGTGTATGTGTACGAAGAGCTGAAGTGGGTTGGGTCACTGGCAGGTACAATTCTTATAGGTAGTTGTGAACTGATGAAAGTGGAACTCCATTTATGTCTTGTGATGTGCTCCTTTGCTTTTTGGGCTTTTTCTTTCTTTGTATTTTGTGTGTGTGTGTGTGTGTGTGTTATTTTATTTATTTATTTATTTATTTATTTAATTTTTATTTTTTGAGACAGAATTTCTTTGTGTAGCCATGGCTGTCCTGGAACTTGCTCTGTAGGATAGGCAAGAGATCTTTCAGCCTCTGCTTCCCAGTACTGGGATTGTGAAGTGCTAGGAACAGTGGCTATGTAAAAGTGTATTGTTAGAGATCTAATGAGTGAAATGATAATAAAGGAGTTGTTATAATACCACCATAGTGGTATGGTTTATACATTTTTTTTTCTCAGTTGAGACTTGTGGAAACTCTGGGCAGGTATGAAATCCTTGTGTAGTAAAAATATAAGGTAGGTCAATTTGATATAGCCACTTTCTGGTAGACTTGATTTTAGATTGCTTGATTTTTACAGTCAGTTGAATCATGTCAGCCTGTAGAGCCATCTTGATCTCAATGATGAAAGGAGGATATATTGAGTACTTAAAATCGAAGGATATTCTCATTCAGCTTAGCATTTAACTAGTAGGTTTTTCTCCTAGTTTTTTGTTTGTTTTTCTAAGACAGAGAAACACAGGTTTTTTTCTACAGTTTTTTTTTCCTCTGTGTAGTCTTGGCTTTTCTGGAACTCTCACCAGGCTGTCTTCGAACTCAAAGAGATCCATCTGTCTCTTGTCTCCCCAGTGCTTGGATTAAAGGTGCACCACCATTACATCCTACAGTGCACCGCTATTTACTAGAATTTTTATATTGTTTCAATTTGCTTTCTTTCATATAGGATTAAGCTGCCACTTGCTTTCCAGTTAACCTGTCCTCCTCCCAATCAAGAAATACCTCTCAATCTGGCTATTTCATTATTTGATTTCTCACTTTAACATGACTTCTCTGGTTTAGTTCAGACTGGGTCCATTTTGAATCCCCTTGTGTTAGTTTCCTGAATCTTGGGATTATAGGCTCTGGTTAGTAACTGAATTTAACCTTTTTATTTTTTTTAAGGTTCATTTTGTGTGTGTGTGTGTGTGTTTTGCTAGCATGTATGTATGCATGCTGTATATTTGCCTCTCAGAGGCCAGAAGAGGATGACAGGAACCCCTGGAAGTATAATTACAATTGGCTGTGGTCCTCCATGTAGGTGCTTAGGAAATGAATCCTGGATCCTTATTAAGAACTAGCAAATGCTCTTAACTGAGCCGTCACTTCAGACCCCAGACCCCCTTACCCTTTTGAAAGAATAATTCGCATTCATTCCTAAGAAAAGAAAATAGTGTCTTCTGTTTCCTTTTATTCTACATCTTTCATTGCTGTCTGTAATGAGCTAGACATCTTACTCCTATTATTTTTCTTTTCTCTTTCTTCTGAGTTTTTGGATGATAGCTGATCTGTTCCTCTCTTTTCTGTTCTCTTTTTCTTCCTTAGGAAAAAACTTCCTTCCACTGCTTCTCTGTTGGCTTGCTCTCAGGGATACTTCTAGCATTTTCCACTTCTAGCACAGGTATTTGTAGGCTATCCCTTCCCTCTTGGCCATGCAGTATCATTTAAATTGTACAGTGTGCTTTCACCTGTTTTCTCAGTGGGCAAATGGTGGTATTTAATGAACCTATAGCAACTTTGCTTAAGATTGTGTCAGTGTTCTATTGTTTATACTGTAAACATATGTATGGAGACTACAGAATGGGAGCTACAGGACATTAAGACCATTTTTGTTTCACCACTTCAATAATGATGGAATATAGTTCTGTCCCACATCTTTATTACTTTTTTTTTTTTTTTTGGTATGAGAATTTTCATCATAAAATAGCATACTAGGAGTAGAAGTAATAGACTATAGTGACCAATTACTCTCACTGGGTATATACTTTTCCAGAATTCTGTAATATTTTTTCCACATGGGGATTGAAATGCCCATGTGATTTTCTGAGATTTCAAATTTGCACAATTGGAGGAGATTATCCCACCTCCTGAAGGCTTGCTTGCTTGTTTATTTATTCATTTATTTATTTTTCTATAAAAGAATATGTGCCTATTACTGCATTTGAGTGAGGTTCTTTTTTTATTTCTGAAAATGAATTTATAAATGCTAAGATATGAATTTGTTGATGACTTTAACAACTTGTTAAAGTCCTCGATTTTTTTTTTTTAACAAAAAGAATGGTTTAGCTTACAATTGTATACTTATTAAAATGGTAATTAATAGAACATAATTTGAGACAGGGTTTCATGTATTTGAGATGTTCTTGGTATTTGATTATTCAGTGCTGAGGATTGAACCCTGGGCTTTGTGAATACTGGGAAAGCATTGTCAATTTAGCTAGAGCTTCATCCCAAGCAGTGCAGAAAAAGATGCTTGTTGGTAAAAGTTAAGTCTTTCTGATTGTTGTGAAGGAAAGTCTTGCTATATATCGACAAGACTTTTATAGAATTTCTTTTTAGATGATCTTTGTCTTAATTTCAAAGATGTTTGTTACATAATTGTAGCTCTTATGGAAGGTTATTAACTCACTGGCATTGACACTTTTTATTTTATTTTTGTTTTAATGTACAGAAATCTTCAAAATTAAGTCCATTCTGATTCTCTTAAAAGAACAATAGCTTTTCTTCTGAGTTCTTTTGTTTTTATAATTTTCATATTTGGCTAATATAATGTTTGAGTCTAATCTATCTTACTCTTATTCAGAAATTGGTCCTACAAAATTTTAATAATTACTTTATATTTGATATATTTATCCAGAACTGTAGGGTTTTTTTATTTTTGTTTGTTTTTTGTTTTTTTGTTTTTGTTTTTGTTTTTTTTTTTTTTGGTTTTTTGAGACAGAGTTTCTCTGTGTAGCCCTGGCTGTCCTGGAACTCACTTTGTAGACCAGGCTGGCCTCGAACTCAGAAATCCACCTGCCTTTGCCTCCCAAGTGCTGGGATTAAAGGCGTGCGCCACCACACCCAGCAGGGTTTTTGTTTTTTGTTTTTGTTTTTTAATTAACAATTTAAAGAGTTAAGGCTGACAGATTGACTCAACAAGAAGAGGTGCTTTCTGCTCCGTCTGATGAACATTTTCTATTAACAATTTCTCATGGTGGAAGAGAATGTTCTCTGATCTCCATGTTTGCATCATAGCATCCACATAACTGCATATATACTCATTTATAAATACATGTACAGGCTTGAAGCAAAGATTCTGAAAAATCACTGTAAATTATATGGAAAAAATAGGTTTAAATTTTATTTTGCATTTTGTCTTTTTTTTTTTTAATAGAATAGAGTTTATTTAGGGCATGGGAAGGGGAATTGAGAAGGGAGAAGAGACAGAGAAAGAAAAGAGGCTGGCTGGGAACACATTGGGGAGGGCGGGGGAAGAAAACGAGAGAAAGAGAAGGGTCAGAGAGCTTGATTTTTGTCTTTGAAATACAGTTTAGAATATAGCTGTTTATAACTGTGTATCCAGTATCCTGTACAGCTGTTTGTATCTTTTGTTAATTTAAATATTTCCCCTTTTTTATTGTTGATCACACACTGGACAGCATTTAACTTATTTCATGATTGGACAGATTATTGCAGTGGACAGAGATTTTATTTGTTTTGAAATATGTGTGTCTAAAACATTAGTACTTTATAGAATTGAAAAAATTTAAATTTAAAAATGTGTAGTATTTGAAATTGAACTTAGGGTATTGGTACAGTCTACTAGGTAAGCACTGTTCCACTGATTGACATTCCTGGTCCCAAAGGGATGAGGGTTAGTCAAGATTAGCAGGCAGAGAAAAATAAGAATGTGATTGTATTAAAATTTAAAATTTTGATGTTGCAACATGAAACAATTTACTGTTGTTAAGAAAAGTAACTTTGGCCCCCAATGGAGGAGCTAGAGAAAGTACCCAAGGAGCTAAAGGGATCTGCAACCCTATAGGTGGAACAACATTATGAATTAACCAGTACCCCGGAGCTCTTGACTCTAGCTGCATATGTATCAAAAGATGGCCTAGTCGGCCATCACTGGAAAGAGAGGCCCTTTGGACACGCAAACTTTATATGCCCCAGTACAGGGGAACACCAGGGCCAAAAAGGGGGAGTGGGTGGGTAGGGGAGTGGGGGGGGGTGGGTATGGGGGACTTTTGGTATAGCATTGGAAATGTAAATGAGCTAAATACCTAATAAAAAAGAAAGAAAAGAAAAGTAACTTTCATTGTCATGTACATGTTGTCTCAAAGTGATGCCAGTTTGCTAGATTAGAGTTATCTAGGAGATGTTGTGGCAAGGCACACTTTTCACTGAGGAACAATCTCCTGCAAACCGCAAAGCGGGTAGCACCATCTTGTATGCTGGGGACCTCAGACAATAAAGGTGAAGTGGGAGGAAGCTAGTCCAGTGCTGTCATTGTCTTTCTCTACTTTTTGTCTTGAGTATCACGATTCCTCTTCTGTGGTATATGCCTGCTCATGTCTAGTTGGCCAAGTGACTATGGACTAAATGCTCTGTAATACTAAGCCAGAATAAATTCTTCCTTGTTTATGGGTTTCTTTCAGTTACTTGATCACAAATATTCCATTTTTGCATATTTTGTTTTCTTGTATATCTTTAGACCAGTGAAATGGACTTTCAATTTGCTTACCTGGCTTTTAAAAATATATTACACAAAAAGTTACAGTCCTACTCCTTGGCTTGGAGAGGAATGAGGTAATCTTTCTCAAATACTTTGCAAGTTAGCATTTGCACAGTAGATAATTGAGATATACTCAGGAGGAAATCTAGGCTTGCACACCCTTAAGTCTCACACTTTATAAATACTAAGAAGAGTTTATAGATGGTATTGATCTAATTTTCATAAAATAAGCACATTAGCATAGCTTTGTATGTGGCTTCTTTTTTTAAAAAAGGATTTGGCACTATAGTATGTCTTGTTATTTTTTACTAGGTATATGAGAAGCATGAGCATGCTTTGCATATCTATATCTGCCAGTACAATTGCTTTCTTTAAATGTCACTATACTTTTCCATTATAATAAGAATCCCTTTAAAAAATATATCTATTTATCTGTGTGTCTTATATACATGCATGTTGGAGATAAATCGGAGGAAAACTTTCTGAAGTTGGTTCTCCTTTCCACTGTGTGAGTCCTGAATCTTAGAAATAGATTGTCATATTTGGTGGCAGGTGATTTTACTCATCAAGCCATCTTGCAGGCCCCAGATTTCCATTTTAATGTAGTCTATTCTCTCTGCCAATGTTAGCAATCCTGCAGAAATCTCAGAGCACATTGAATTTCTCCTAACACATTTATTACAATAACATTTTGGGATCCCCAGGATCTGCAGGCAAACTCATTAATCTATCGGCCTTTTTTGCTTGTTCATTTGTCATTATGTTCCTTATACTCTCAACCATGTTGTCCTAAGCCAGTAACTCACTGTTATGATAGCATTCACTTTTTTCCCTGTATCCTTTTGTAGGCTTAACATTATTTTCAAGTAGACCAGATCCTCTTTGCTTTAGAGTTTTTAAAAGCATTATACCACTAGACTTGGTATCATATGCTTGTAATTCATATACTTCAGAAAGAGACGACAAGGAGGATTATGGGTTACAGGCATGCCTGGGCTTTGTAGGAGGCTACTTGAAAAACTAGCTGGGTGAGGGTGGTGGAAGTCTTTATCCCAGTAGGTGGGTTTTCTGTGAGTGCCAGGCCAACCTGGACTTTGGAGTTTTGAAAGAGAAAAGAATTACACCCTCTTTACAGAAGATAAATGGAATAACTATGGTGGTTTTATCAAACATCTCCTAGTTACAGCAGCCCTTCTGTTCAATGTTTCCCATTCATCTTGAATGGTTGTTACTTCTGTTAACTAGATTCCTTCTATCCATTGCCTAGCCTTTAAGAGAAAGCACAAGACTTTTGTTGGCATTCCTGCTCAGATGGGAAGGTGTCCTGGGGACTCGGATTCCCAGGAACCACACAACTCTGGGGGAAAAAGGTATTGGGTGTTCTGAAACACAGGAGCTCAGGAACCACTCAGGTCTTAGAGGAAGTCTCTGCTGAGATGAAGCCTCTTCAGGTGTTGCAGCTCCTCAGCTAAGCAGAGGAATTTAGGAGCCTTAGCCCCACTCTACTTTTGCTATTTCTGATGAGAGAATCATACCAGGCAGCAAATCTCATGAAAGAGATTTATTGGAGGGTCCATGGAAAGGATGGACAAGCCGTAGGGAATTGGACAAAGGGCAGGGTTATATAGGGTTTCTTGATATGGCAGAGCTTTCTAGTGCAGAGATTTCCAGGATGAGGATTGGTGACTTTTCAAGTTCTGAGCTTTGGGGTTTTCATGTTCAGGAATTGGTGGCTTTTGTTCAGACTTTCCACCTAAATTTAGCATAATCTGGAGAGGATCTTATAAGAGGCTAGAGATTACCTTTGTTACCTTTACAGAGGCTGGACATATAATAGGGAGGTCTAGGGGAGGGACCTGGCCTTTGGAGCTTGTGGGGCAGAGAGGGTTGGCCAGTTTAAGGCTTTGAGTGTTTATAAAGTTTACAAAGGGAGTTCACTTCCACGTGAGTGAATAGCCCATAACTTTATGTTCACATGGGCAGGCACATGAACTAAATTGTCAAAAACTTTTTTGTTGTTGTTTTGGTGGCAAAAGTATTAATAGGGTGAAAAGTTATTGTAAAGTTAACCATTTGTCATATTGACAGCTTCATGCATGAAAATGGGCAGACAGAAAATCAGAGTTTAGACCATATGGATCTTCTCAAGTTCCATTTCTGCAGGGCTCTTGAGCAATAGTGACTTTTTGCTTTCCTTCATTCTCTCTTTCTCTTCTGTATGTGAAATATAACCTACCAGTATAGTATGGTCTCTTGAGTCTCCTTAGCAGTGCCTTCTAAACCCCCCCATTCCGCCCCGCCCCCCCCCCCCCCCGTGTGTGTGTGTGTGTGTGTGTCTGTCTGTCTGTCTGTCTGTCTGTCTGTCTCTGAGGGTAGCCATTGAGGGCAGAAGAGGGTATCAGATCTTGGAAATACCTGTGGTTGAGATGGGTGGAAGTTGGGAAGGAAGGAACCTTTGGATCACTGAGAGAGAGAGAGAGAGAGAGAGAGAGAGAGAGAGAGAGAGAGAGAGAGAGAGAGAGAGAGTGTCTGACTGTCTCTGTCTATTTCTCTCTCTGTTTGATTTTTTTTCTGTTACATTGAAGCTAGAACTTCATTTTGTTTGAGAGGAGGGAAATTTTATGAGATTTCTGAGCTTTCTTTTGAATCAGGGTTTTTATTGTAGCCTATATGGATCTAAAGTTGCTGTGTGCTGAAGATGACCATGAATACTTCTGCTCTACTTGTTCCTTCCTTGAGCAACTTATTTGAAAAGTTCTAAATTTTATTACTGGACAAACACCCCAATTTAGACACAAGCAAGTCTCCGGTTAAAAATACTGAAATTCATCTGGTAGGATTAATCGATGACCACAACTCTATAAATGCTTAGTCTTGCCATTGTGTGAATCCTTACAGACCAGCTTCATTCTCCAGTGTCTTCTCTTAGAGTCATACCTGATTTTGTTACCAGTTTTCATTCAAATCCACTGAGGAATAGGACAATTTTTTTTTTCTTGGCCCATATAGCTTGACTCAAAGTCCTGAGAGAAGGAAGATATGGCAGGAGGCTGAATCAGGCGTAGTGTGCACGGTGGTTGTGGAAAGGAGAAGAGCATGAGCAATTATTCAGCATTGGCCGAATAAGTTGTGGTTAGTAGATTTAGTCAGTAGTAGAAAATATTACTGTTAAAATTAGTTAACTTAGCAAAATTAGTCAATTTAGCCTGGAGTTTTATATGAGTTTCCACTTTCAACACTGAATTGATCGTAGTGAGAAGACGAATCTATTTTGTCTTGGGGCTAAGAAACAAGATTTACAATGGTTGCCCTGATTACTGCCGGAAAGAGGCCACAGTTCTTCTGTAGTTGGAAATTGCAAATATTTAACTCTGTAGACCAGGCACTCAGAGAATGGGGAGACAACCAGGATACATTTCTTGTTTTTCTTTTTTCTTTTTTTTCCTACCCATTTTTCAAGACAAGTTTTCTTTCTGTGACAGTCCTCATTGTCTTGGAACTCTGCACACCAAGATGGCTTTGAATTTATAGAGAGATCTCTTGTCTCTGACTCTCAAGTGCTGGGATTAAAGGTGTGTGCCATCATACCCAGCCATTTCTCATCCTTTTTATTTTTTTCTTGTTCTTTTTTTTTAAATAGGTATTTTTTCCTCATTCTTTTATAATGTATTTTTATTTTATGTACATTGGTGTTTGAGGTTGTCAGATTCTCTGAACTGGAATTGCAGACAGTTGTGAGCTGCCGTGTGGTTTCTGGGAATTGAATCCAGGATCTCTCTCTTAATTACCCTGCCATCTCTCCAGCACCCCACTTACCCCCCATTTTTAACAATGGTCCATATTCAGAATCCCTTCCTAGGGAAGGTTCAGTGTGACCAGATTGGTGTTTCTTCTATTTTTCTTATATATCATTTCCTTTTTAATGTGCAGTTAGGGATCAAATGCTAGAATAACCATTTAATATTAATTTAATATTTACAGATCAGTGTGTTCTTTTGAAAAATTGGAAGTTGAATAATTGAGCGCAGTCTCAATTTTCTTACTTGGAGGGCTGTGTATGATAAGCTTCCCTTTAGAAAATGGGAACATGGCCTCCTTGGTATCTTTTGACGATTAAGTTAGATAATGTCATTGTAATAAGATATTTACCAAAGCTTTGTAACAGTCATTGTAATTCATAATGTTCTGAGATCACTACAGCACTAAATAAAAGTAGTCATCTTTTCATTGTTTCGGTGTTTCTCTTTTACCTTGGTATTGTGTAAAATATTTGAGTGAAACAAAGGTGAGCTATAAGGTTCCAGATTCTCTTCCTGTTATTTGCTGGGCAGCATCTGAAGTTCTGTAATTTTTTTCCTTCACTTTTGTCCGGTGACAGAATTGGTCTTTTAATTGCTCTTTAAAGGGAGGCTTGAAGCTGGATGTTCTAAAAAGTAAATTTTCTCTTGGTAGAGATAACTTGTGTGGTTGGGGTGGATTTCAGTAGAACATCTAGTAGATGGAATGCTTTGTTTTATGAGTGACCTCTTTGAGAGAACAAAGACCAGACTGATATTTATCTTCTCGTAATATTTGTTGAAATAGGTTAGTGTAGTAATTCTTAATTCTACCAGATACAGGTTTTCCTATCGTCAGTCATTATGCTTTATGCTTTAGTTCCTCCTCACACTCCCACCCCCATCGGCTCTCACTGAGTAGCCCTAGCTGGTTTCTAAACCTTATCTGCTTCTGAGTGCTGGGATTAAAGGCATGTGCCAGAATACCTGGTTCCTTTAAAATGTTAAAATGAATTATTTATGTAAAATATTTGCTTACACACTGCTTAAAAACACAATCATGTATTAGTATTTTGCAGAAATAAAACCACTGCCAAGTAACAATTAAGTAGATAAATGTTTGGTTATCGATGTTATGTTTGTTTACTCATGTGTTGGCATCTGTGAGGAGTTTGTGGCAGTACAAAAGTAGATTTCAGTGCCTTAAATAGGGTTGTAGTCAACAAATAAGATCTGTCACTTCATTTGCTTGTTTGAAAATTTGTAGCATATAAAGCTGTAAAACAAATATAGACTTAGAAAATAAATATATTTTTCAGGTATCTCACTGGTACATTTACAGGGTGCTTTTTTTCTTCATTTATTTGCACTATATACTGATCAGTGGGTGGTTTTTTGTTTCTTTTCTTTTTTTCCCTCCCTCCCCTCCTCTCTCTGTCTCCTTCCTTCCTTCCTTCCTTCCTTCCTTCCTTCCTTCCTTCCTTCCTTTCTTTCTTTCTTTCTTTCTTTCTTTCTTTCTTTCTTTCTTTCTTTCTTTCTTTCTTTCTTTCTTTCTTTTGCAATGCTGTGGATTGGAATCATAGCTTTCATATGCTTGGCAAGCACTCTGTTGCTTACCACACTCAACCCCATCAATGTGATTTCTGTATTGTGTGCTGACTCCTGGCTTACACATGTAACCATGTAACATGACAATAACAACACAGGCAGCATCACTGCTATCTAGAAAAAATTTTTCTCGTCTGCTTTGGTTTGTTTATTGTGCATGATGTGTACACGTGTGCCTGTGTGTTGTATGCTTTTCTGTTTGTCCCTGTTTATGTGGGGGAGAAAGAAAGGGGGCAGGGGAGTAGAGAAGAAAGGGGGTGTTTTTTCTGTCCAGCACAGAATAGCCTCAAATTATGACTCAAGTGCTGGGGTTACAGTTATGTGTCACGTCTGCATGAACCAAACATTTAAAAATCTATAACATAAGGAACTATATAATTTTTTTTCCTTTTCTTTTTTTTTCTTTTTTCCTTTTTTGGGTTTTTTTTGAGACAGGGTTTCTCTGTATAGCCTGGAACTATATACGTTTTAACTAGTCATTTACTTCTTTGGGATATGAATTGGTATGTATGCATGTGTTGGGAGTTCTGATTGGTGCTGGGGATTGAACCCAGGGCCTCATGCATACTAAACTATATGCTTTACCACTGATTAAAGTCTCATCATGTAGACCAGGCTTCCTCTGTGTTTCTCTGCCTTGAGCATTAGGCATGCACCACCATGCTAGGCCTTTCTTCTCTTCCCTAGACATAGGTTTAATATTGGTGTCAATACAATGGGGAAATTGTTTTTTGGTTTTTTGAGACAGGGTTTCTCTGTACAGCCCTGGCTGTCCTGGAACTCACTTTGTAGACCAGGCTGGCCTCGAACTCAGAAATCTGCCTGCCTCTGTCTCCCAAGTGCTGGGATTAAAGGCGTGCACCACCACACCTGGCTATGGAAATTAATAGACAGTTTTTCTCAGATGTTTTGATTAAAGAGAAAAAAGAATTGGTAATATGCAAAAAACTAAAAAAAAAATTAATTACAGGACCATTGGAGTTTTACATTGACAGAAGCATACACTTCTGTTTTTATAAAGAGATCATAAAGGAGGACCCTACCTGATTTGAAGATTATAATCATTTCCTCTTTTTTTGTTGTTGTTGTGGTGCAAGGGATCAAACAAACCCACAGCCTGAAGCATGTAGTTATTTGACCACTAAGCTATGTCTCAAGTCCTACAAAGCTGACAATATGGACTGTCCTTTACATAAGTATCACCTTCTTCCTAAAACAAGTGCAATTGTACAATGACTTAAAACAATTTTCTTTAGTGTGTGGATGTGCCACAGTGCATGTGTTCATGTTTGAGGGCAACTTCACATAGTTTTCCTTCCCCATTGTGGGTCCTAGGGATATAGAGCTCAGGTTGTCATACTTAGTTGTCCTTAGTCATAAGTGCTAGCACCTACTGAGCCATTTTGCTATCCTTGTACAGCAGTTTTTAAAAATAGGTGTCATTTCTCAGTGAGATTAGCACTAGCTAAATAAATAATAGTAGGAAGGATCATTGCATTGCTGGTTTAAGCCAGTTTTGTGAATTTTGGCTTTTTAATCTGATGGTACAGAATTTACTTTTGTTATCTGATACTGAGAATTTATCTGCTGGTTTTTGGCTCATTGAAGGTGTTAGTAAGGTCATGATGAATGCATTCTAATTTTTGCATTACAAAAATTTTTAGTGAGCTTTAGTAAAAAACAATTTTGTTAGAGTATGAAAATAAAAAACAACAGAACAGATCAAAGCAAGCTCTTTATTTGAATCAGGCAGCAAAAATTGTCCGGTCAGGGTCAATAGCACAGACTCAGGAGCTGACTGGGTCCATCTTACCTAAGTATTTAAGCAGATGACAAAAAAATTATTGCATTTAGATCTTAGGGGCATAGAACAGATTCGGGAACTGCAACTTCAGGACAGAATGTCAAAGTTTTTAAGCCCAAATTCCACAAACATCTGAGCCAAGTTACAGTTAATTTTCCCACCAGTTAAGATTTAGAGATAGGGGATTTCCTTAGGCACATGTCTTAATTTCATGCTTATCCTGGTCCCATTGGTTGGGTTACTGAAATGTGTGGCTGGGGGACTTGCTGAGCATTGATTGCTGTTTCAAGCTGCCAACCAGGATGTCAGTTAAGGGGTGGGATGTGTGTGGAGGTGTCTTGGGAACTTAAAAACTTTATATGACCCCTATTCAATATGGATTCAGTTTGGTTCCTTATTTCAATTTTGCTTTGAAAGAAAAAATTAACATTTTTATACTTTTCGTGATTTATTGGAGATATGTAACAATTTATTTATATTTAATGTATTTAATTGTGTAGAGTGTTAGTATATGTATATTGGAGCTAATACATGAACTTGTGGAGGCCAGAGGTTGATGTTTTTTCTTCTTTTTTCTTTTCTTTCTCTTTCTTTTTTTGTGTGTGTGGGGGGTTTCGAGACAAGGTTTCTCTGTATAGCCCTGGCTGTCCTGGAACTCATTTTGTAGATCAGGCTGACCTCGAACTCAGAAATCTGTCTGCCTCTGCCTCCCGAGTGCTGGGATTTAAGGCGTTCACCACCCTGCCAGGCTTGAAGTTTTTCCAAGACAGGTCTGGAACTAGCTCTCTAAAGAAGGCTGGCCTTGAATCAGAGATACACCTGTGGTCACTTTCCAGGTGTTAAGACCATTGCTTGGATCACTCTGTACATACTACCTTACTAGTTTAGTTGTTTGCTTGCTTGTTTTTAAGTCTGGGTCTCATTTTCCATCTGGCTGGGCAGGAACTATGTAAACAAGCTGAATTCAGAGATCCATCTATTTAGACCTGGGATTAAAGGTGTATACCACCACACCTGTTGGAAATTTTCTTTATAAAGCATTTAAAGAACAGCTGTCTTATTTTTTGAGACATGGTCTTACTGAACCTGGAGCTCAGGATTGGCTAGAGTCTGGATTTTTCCAGTCTCTGCTTCCCAGCACTGGCTTACAGGCCCATTCCACATTACTGTTTGTTAGGAATCTGATTCTTGTGCTTGTGTAGCAAGCACTTCACCAGCTGAACTATCTCTTCAGTCTGCTTCATAGCATTTCCAATGATTTTCAAGTCTTTGAATATTTGTTTCAACTACACCCCCCCCCCCCCCCCCCCACACACACACACACCTACCCATTTTTATTTTTCAAGACAGTTTCCTTTGGCTGTTCTGGGATTTGCTTTGTACACTAGGCTGGCCTTTATGGCAGGGAGAGATCCACCTGCTTCTGCATATGGAGTGCGGGGATTAAAGGCATGTGCTATCGCACCTAGCTTAATTTTAAAAGATGTTTTTTTGTTGTTTTGTTTTGTTTTTCGAGACAGGGTTTCTGATTATGTTCCTGGCTGTCCTGGAACTCACTCTGTAGATTTCACTCAGAAATCCGCCTGCCTCTGCCTCCCAAGTGCTGGGATTAAAGGTCTGTACCACCACTGCCAGGCTACTATCAAGTTTTTTGATAGATAATTTATGCCTTTTTATTGAATAAAATAAAACCAGGACTAAAGTTACACAAAAGATTTAACAGTTAACATAATGTCTTCAAACTTGCTTTTTTTGCGAATAATGCTGCCATTGATAATTAAAATTTGTTGTAAGTAAACAAAATGTAGGCACTGGAGTTTTTTGAACATGCACTAATGTTCTGTGGTAATTGTTAGGTATCTACCGGGTGATGTACTTTCTGTTGATTAATTCTATCTTGATTTCATGTTTTATTTGCCATTTGATGACTACATTGATTTTTCTCTGCAATACCAGGTTGAAAATGGGTTCATCAAGTTCTGTAGTTTTGTCCTTACCTGACTTTTAATGTACAAATTGGAAATCATCATTACTTCGTGAATCACAGTTGCTTTTTTTCTACAAAGTTTCTCTTTTGTTTTACAGGTTCTTCTCCCCCTGCCCCCCAAACTCCCCCTCTGTGTTGGAGATTGAAACCAAGATCTTGTTCATGATAGCTAGGCATACACACTGGTCTGCAAAGTTAAAGCATAAAACAAAAAAACAGGTTCTCCCCTCTGTGCTGGAGATTGAAATCAAGATCTTGTACATGATATCTAGGCACACACTTTCTTACTCACTGGTCTGCATACCCAGTTATAATAAATGTTTAAAAACTATAGTCATATTGCCTTTTATTTTAATGTAAAAAACCCATACATTTATGGGTTAATAGTAAAAGTATTTTGATACCTGTATATATTATGTAATAATGTTAAACTTTTATCAAGTTAAATATACCTATGTTATTTGTCATTTTTTTCTCCAAAACATTCAAAGTTCTCAGTTTTTGGAATATATATTACATTGTCATTTAGTCAACCTATGCCATGTTATTAAAAGAAGTGTGTGTGTGGTATGGTGAGAAAATACTAGAATTTCTGTAATGAAATCTGAAAAATATTACTTAATAAGCACAATGTACATTTTGGTAACTGATATTTAGGAATCTTATCCTTTGGGTATAGAGGTGGTTGATTCTAAGACAAAATTACTTTTCTCAGATTATCTGATAGGATCACAATTTAATTAATACTTGGAAGACTTGTAGGTCAACTGATTTGGGAGGCTTTTTAATGTAAAAATATTTCACTTTCGATACTGCATTTGCATCTCAGTGTCCTGATAGATTTCTGTTTTGATTTTCTGCTGACAGGTCACACTTAGGGCAGGCAAAACGTAAGGGATATATCCCTCCTGAGAGTAGAAAATCTAATTTTAAGGCACCCAAAGTGCAATCTAATACTACTTCTGAACTGTCAAGGGGACACCTTTCTAAAAGGTAAATTTTCATATTGCTTATACAGTTTCAAGGAAGAATTAGGATTTGAATTATTTCATAATATTAAAGCTTATGAGGTTATCTCAAATGTTAGTACAGTTTTTTCTCTGTATTTTATTCACTTCAGTGGTCTTGCTGATAACTACCGTAGGCGATGAAGTTTTTTCCTTGTTTAGGAGTGATGAGGTTCCTCATTTGCTTAACAAAACCATGGTAGGAATTTAAAAAACAGAGAGGGGGGAGAGAGAGCGAGAGTGAGAGTGAGAGAGAGAGAGAGTGAGTGTGTGTGTGTGTGTGTGTGTGTGTGTGTGTGTGTATGTATGTGTACGTGGACGTGTACGTGTACACATGAACGCCACTGCCCACGGAGGCCAGAAGAGAGGGCATTGGATTCCCTGAAGCTGAAGTTAGAGGTAGTTGTAAGCTACCTAGTATAGGTTTTGGGAACTGAACTCAAGTTCTATGGAAGAGCAACAACTGCTCTTACTTAAATGCTTTCCCCCAGTTGTCAGCATTTCAAGGTGTTATTTAACATTTTCTTTAATGCTGATTGCCAGTATTATTGTTGTTAGTCCATGTCAGTATTCTTTTAATACATACATATACATGCGCATATGTTTACATATGTGTGGGTGCTAGAGACGATCAGAAGAGGGCTTTGGGTCCCCTAGAGCTGGCATTACTGGTGGTTGTGGGTGCTGAGAATTGAACCCTGGTCCTCAGCCAAAGCATCAAGTACTCTGAGCCACTGAACCATCTCTCCAGATCTGATTGGTAGGGGGTGTTACTATAAAAGATTCTTTGTTTTATAAGATGATGTCTAACCTTTCAGAAAATGCTTATTTCTTCTGTATATTGAGAAAACATTTTTTCTTTAGAATAGAGCTTCAGAATTCAAACTCAGTAATTCTGAACCACTAAGCGTTTGTTTTACTTAAAACAATAACATCTTTTGATTTGAAGAGTGTTCGTGTCAGTGATGTTTGGATCAAAGCGTATTCTCACTTTGATCTGGGCATGGAGGCAGAAGCCTAAAATCCCAGTACATGGGAAGTGGAGGCAGGAGGACCAGTGTTCAAAGAGTGTCTTAGCTGAAAACCTTTTTATAGACCATTTTGGGTTAAGAGAGATAACACTTACCTCCCCACTCCCATAAGTCTAAAGTACATTTAAAAATCATAGTACTTTCCTTCCATTTCCAACTATGAAAACGTTTATAGTAGTAGACTTCCGAGGCTTTGTCTCCCACCACCTTTTTCCCCTAAAGGTCCAGAGATATAAGGGAGTTGGGAACCTAATTGTTAGAAGACAGGTTTACTCATGACAGGCTACGGCTAACACTTCTCTTATCTAACTTCTTAGAAGCTGCAGTTCATCATCTGCTGTCATAGTTCCACAACCAGAGGATCCAGACAGAGCCAATACTTCAGAAAGGCAGAAAACGGGGCAGGTGCCTAAAAAAGACAATTCTCGAGGAGTGAAACGCAGTGCTAGTCCAGACTACAACAGGACCAATTCTCCTAGCTCTGCGAAAAAGCCCAGAGCATTTCAGCATATTGAGTCTTTCTCAGAAACCAATAAGCCACATAGTAAGTCAAAGAAGAGACATTTAGACCAGGAGCAACAACTGAAATCTGCACAATTGCCGTCAACAAGCAAGGCTCACACCAGAAAGAGTGTGGCTGCTGGTAGTTCACGGAATCAGAAAAGAAAGAGGACAGAGAGTTCTTGTGTTAAAAGTGGTTCTGGGTCCGAATCAACTGGTGCCGAAGAGAGATCTGCAAAACCCATCAAGCTGGCTTCAAAATCAGCCACCTCAGCCAAAGCTGGGTGTAGCACCATCACCGATTCTTCTTCTGCTGCCTCTACTTCCTCATCATCTTCAGCTATAGCCTCGGCCTCTTCTACTGTACCAGCAGGTGCCAGGGTGAAACAAGGAAAAGACCAGAACAAGGCCAGGCGTTCCCGTTCAGCATCCAGCCCTAGTCCCAGAAGAAGTAGCAGGGAAAAGGAACAGAGTAAAACTGGTGGCTCTTCAAAATTTGATTGGGCTGCTCGCTTCAGCCCCAAAGTTAGCCTACCTAAAACAAAACTGTCTCTTCCAGGGTCTTCTAAGTCAGAGACATCAAAACCTGGACCTTCTGGATTACAGGCCAAATTAGCAAGTAAGTTTATGGGAAGATCTTTGTTTACTCAAAGAACATGTCTTGGTTGGTCAGGAGTGATTTTGTTTTCAAATCAGTTTCATTTTATCTCCATATAACAATGCATGTTAGTTAAAATTCAAGTTAAATTTGTAGAGACAGTTAAGGAATGTCTTTATTACTGCTGAGTAATTACATTTGTGTCTGTTTGTCTTTTTAGAATCTGCTATTCAATGATTTTCTAGTGTCAACACCAGCAGAGTTATTTATTCTGTACTAGATTTAAAAAATTATTTTTTTCCTGTATTAGATTTTAAAAGCAATATTTTATGACTTAAGAGTGCTTCATAAGATGGCTGCTTCATATATTCCACATATTTAATTTATTGAAAATTGTAGGAGAGTAGAAATAATACATCTAAGCAAAGTAACAGGTGGAATAATCATAGCGCTGTATGTTTTCCTTTTCAAAATAGCCTTGGAGATGGAGATTTACACACACACACACACACACCTGCTTCACCTTCTCTACCTTCCCTTCTCTTCTTCAGGAGACTTTCTTTTTAAAACTGTTGGGAACAGCTGATGCTGACCTTCTAACTGTTATGTATGGTTGAAGCTGTCCCTCCCAGTTCTGTTGTAAGAATATAGAAAGGATAAAGAGACTGAGAGAACAGTGAGCCACATCCTTTTCACATTTTCTTTTTTCTTTTGGTTGGTGGAGGTTGTTTTGAAATAAGGTTTCTCTGTGTATCCTTGGCTATCCTAAAACTCTGTGTAGCCCAGGCTGGCCTCAAATTCTCGGAGATTGCCTGCCTCTGCCTCATGAGTGCTGAGATTATGAGTGCATGCACCACTGCTACCTGGCCCTTTTTTTTCCATAGTTAATAACAAGTCTAAAGTTTTTATTTTGTGTTTTTAAATTCTTGACCCAGAGTCTAAGCATGTTGCTCATAGTTCATATTCTCTCTCTATATATATAAAGAAAAAGATTTATTTCATGTGTGTGAGTACACTGTAGCTGTCTTGAGACACACCAGAAGAAGGGAATTGGATCCCCATTACGGATGGTTTTGAGCCACCATGTGGTTGCTGGGAATTGAACTCTGGACCACTGGAGGAGCAGTCAGTGCTTTAAACCATTGAGCTATCTTTCCAGTCCTCAAAGTACTTTCAAGTACTGTGATCTTCATATTTTCACCAGGGATTACAAGTATATAGCAGTACCTTGGAGTTCAGAGTGTGGCTTGATAGACCTATGGTATTTCTTGGTTATTGAAAGTCTTTGAGTGATTGCTACTAGCATTTTTTAAAAAAAATTACATTTGTTTGTCTTTGTTGTATAAAAATGGATGTCTTGTGGGTATATATGCCATGGTACATGTGTGGAGGTCTGAAGACATTGCTTCTGTACTTACACCTTATGGGTCCTGGAGATGGAATTCAGGTCATCAAACCCAGTGGCAAGTGCCTTTACTGGCTGAGCCTTATGACCAGCCCTTTGACTAACATTCTTGTTTAACAGCTTTACTAATGTTGAATTAGCCTAACTTAAAATAGAGTCAACTAAGTTGTTAATGCTTTTTAGCACTAAATCTGTAGCTATGTATATACACATAGCTGGGCATGTGCTATGGTGCTTGTGGAGGACAACTTGTTTTCTCCTACTTTGGGTTATGGTGCCTTTATATTTGCCATTGAGTAAGCTCCTTATCTGCTTAACATTTTCTTGTTTACATATATTATATGGTTGTTGCAAAGGTGCCATCATTTAAAGTGGTACAGGTAATGGATTGAGATTTGCAAGTTTAGTAGTTTGCAGTCAGAAGGAAATGAAAGACCTGATCAAAGCTTGACCTCTCCATGCCCGGGTTTTCATGACAGTTGGAAATACTGATGTCAACTCCTATCCCTTCTTCTCACTTGAAGTGAAGTAAGAGCATATGGCTTTTTTTGTGGTATCTCTGTTACACAGCTTGTGGTTTTATAGCCAGTAAATTGGATTGGAGTTACATTATTACATTGCAGATGATTCATATTCTTCCTTCTCAATACTTCACTCAAGTTCTTTATCTCATTCTGTTATTTTTTAATGTAGTTCCTTTCCAAGTGATGATATATCGTAAATAATACAGGGCCATGTCTTTACTTTCTTCTCATGGGTTGGTTTTCTTTTTTCATTTCTTATGAGACAGGATCTCTATGAAAGTAAGGTATATCTCAGGCTTGAACTTTTAATAATTTATTCTTTTTTATGTGCATTTGCGTTTTGCCTGCATGTTTGTCTGTGTGAGGGTGTCAGATCTTGGAGTTACAGTCAGTTATGAGCTTCCATTTGGGTAGAATTGAACCAGGATCTTCTGGAAGAGCAGTTAGTGGTCTTAACTGCTGAACAATCTCTCCAGCCCCCCAGGCTTGAACTGTTGATCTTCTTGCTTGAGCCTCTAAAATTAAGAAATTATAGGCATGCAACAATATGTCTGCTGAGCTTTCTTTTCTTTTTTCTTATTTTGTTTTTTTTTTCCAGACAGGGCTTCTCTGTGTAGCCCCGGCTGTCCTGGAACTCACTCTGTAGACCAGGCTGGCTTGGAACTCAGAAATCTGCCTGCCTCTGCCTCCCAAGTGCTGGGATCAAAGGCGTGCACCACCACTGCCCGGCTGAGCTTTACATACAACACTTAAAAAAACTTAATGTATATGTGTGTTTTGCCTGCATTTGTGTCTTTTTACCATGCACGCCCAGTTCCCTTGTAGATAGAGAGTTTCGGATTTCCTGGAACCAGGGATGGTATGAAAGAGCAACCAATAACTACTCCCCCCGACAGGGTTTCTCTTTATAGCTCTGGCTGTCCTGGAGCTCACTTTGTAGACCAGGCTGGCCTCAAACTCAGAAATCCGCCTGCCTCTGCCTCCATATATTTGCTGTTTTGGTTTTTTAAAACAGGGTCTCTACACAGCTTTAAGTGTCCTGGAACTCACTATTGGCTGCCCTCAGACTCAAAGATCTGATTGCTTCTGCCTTTTAAGTGCCAGGATTAAAGGTGTATGGCACAATGCCCTGCTGGTTTTTGTTTGAAAAATAAAAACAAAAAACTAGCCAGTATTTACTGTGCTAGTCATGGATCATCTCATTTGCCCATTAGATTTCTATGCAAGTAGAATTCTGAGATTATAGGTATTCATGGAATGAATTGCTCGTCTAGTTTGTCCAAGGTCATAAAGCAAAGAAGTCATAGTGCTGAGATTCAAACTCAGGCCATTTTGAAATTGGTCTTAAAGTGAAAATGTATAGCAATGAAGAGATTAAGAGAAAGGGATGTGTTACTGGTTTTGAAATATTAGTGTTTTGTGGGAGAAGGTCCAAAGTACAGGTCAACAGTCTTGGATTTAAATCCCACTTGTGTCATTTTAGCAGGTGATGATTGCTGGAAAGTTTATAAAATTTATTGTGGAATGGGCATAATACTTATTTAAAAAGTAAGTCTATATCTGCAGAGACTTATTTACATGATCCCTGGTATGTGGCTATCACAGAAGCATAACTGAAAGTAAGTACCTTCAGCAAACAGAGCAGTGCTTTTGGCCATTGTGCAAATTTGTTTCTGCACTGTGAACACTCAGATGTTAGTTTTAGTTACTCCTGCCAGTTTTATGAATAACTGAGTGTTCAATTATAGATAGTATCTTAGTTAGGGCTTTATTGCTGTGAAGAGATACCATGACTACGGCCGGTCTTATAAAGGAAAAAATTTAATTGAAGTTAGCTTAACAGTTTCAGCGATTTGGTTCATTATTATGCTGGGTAGCCTGGCTGCACCCAGGCAGTAGGCCACCCCCATCCCCCCAAGATTTATTTATTTAATTCATGAGCGCTCTCTGGCTGTCTTCAGACACCAGAATTGTGTCCCATTATAGATGATTGAAAGCCAACACTCCCTGTGGGCCTACAAGGGCCATTTTCTCTCAAACCACTAACATGTACTTAGGGCCAAACTTTCCTTTAATCTTATTTTGGAACTAATATTTATTCTTACAAGACAGGATTAAAAAAATAATATGGTAGGTCATATATTCAGGATTTTAATGGGTGTGTGTGTGTGTGTGTGTGTGTGTGTGTGTGTGTGTGTATGTGGTGTTGCTTAGGATTGAACTCAGAACATTATACATGCCGGGTAAGTGTTTTGCTAATATCCTAAGTCTCTAGCTCTCTGACTAGCCTTTTTCCTTTTAATTTTTCTTGAGTGTTATTGTCTTGTCTTACCTTGTCTGTCTGCCTGCCTGCTTGTCTTTCTGTCTGTCTGTCTAGGCATGTAAGTGTGAAGGCCAGAGGACAACTTTATAGATCCATTTCTCTTCAGGCTTGTACAGAATTATCATTATCCACTGAGCCATGTCTTTCTTTTTGTAATGAGTATACTGTAATTGTCTTCAGATACACACCAGAAGAGGACATCTGATCCTATTAAAGATGGTTGTGAGCCACCATGTAACTGGGAATTGAACTCAGGACCTCTGGAAGAGTAGTCAGTGCTTTTAACCACTCTCCAGCCCCAGATGATCTTTTTTTTCTCTTTGTTTTTTTCTTCTTTATTTTTGATTTTTTTTTAATGCTATCTTAGTGGCATTTTGTGAAGGGGGAGAAATTGGTGCATGTTTTTAGTTTTTATTCAGAAGGCAAGAGTTTGTCTATGCACATGTATAGACTATGCACATGTAAATGACAGTAGGCGTTTCTTTGCATCCTGTTTATGTTACTAACACCACATTCTTAAAGGTTTTTTGCTTGTTTTGGTTTTTGCTTTTTGAGACAGGGTTTCTCTATGTAGTCGTGACTGTTCTGCAACTCAGTCTGCAGACTAGGATGGCCTCAACTCAAGAGTTCTGCCTATCTGCCTCTGCCTCCTGAATGCTATATTGGAGGCTTGTGCCACTCCTTTAGGCTCTTAACAGATTTTCAAGTGATATAAATAAAGGTTGCGTTGCTATTTTAATGTATATTCTGTATATTTATACACACACACATACACACGCCGCTTTTGAGTGTTTTTGATTTCTTTTTTTTCCCCCCCAGACAGGGTTTCTCTCTGTACCCCTGGCTGTCTTGGAACTCACTTTGTAGACCAGGCTGGCCTCGAACCAAGAAATCTGCCTGCCTCTGCCTCCCGAGTGCTGGGATTAAAGGCGTGCGCCACCACGCCGGGCTTGATTTCTTGAGATATGGTCTCTTGTAAGTCAGGTGCATTTGAAATAGCTGTGTAGCAGAGGTAACCTTGAATAAAATTTCTCTCTCATTGACAGCCCAGGCTCTTTTGAACATAATACTTCGCATTTCTATCCCCCCAAAACAAGGTTTATAGCATGTTCCACAAGTGGCTGGATTATTTTTTTTTTAATGTTAAAAAATAATAGATACCCCACTTGTTGTTGTCAGCTCTATTGCTGTCTCTGTTACCAATGATAAAGTCTAAGAAGAGAAAGCCTAGGTGTGTGACTACATCAAGAAATTGCGATTAAAATAAATGGAAGAGCAGGGCGGTGTTGCATACACTTAACCCCCAGCATTTGGGAGGCAGAGGCAGATAGAGGATAGCCAAGGCTATATAGTGGAACCCTGTCTTGAAAAAAACAACCAAAAAAGAAATTCAAGAATTCTTAAGCCAGACTTTATGACTCATTTACATTATAATGTTCTGATCCTTTTGTATTCATTTTACATCATTCCATAGTTAAGCCTAGTTATTCCATAGTGCATTTATTGAGATATAAGTTATTTAGAAATAAAAATTTCCCAAAAGTTTTGTTAATATTATTAAATGTCACTTTTGTCATTATAGTGTCTGAGTTTTGACTCATTCTTCAACTTTCCCGACAATAATGATGATTTCTACTTGAATAAGCTGCAATTTTCACTTAGGAATAAAAAATGGAGATATTTAAAATTTTATATATATAGTTTGTGTGTAGTGTGTGTGTGTAATGCAGCACAAGGAGTGGGTGAGCATGAGCTTGGGGAGGTTAGAAGGTTTCCGTGGAACTGGAGGGGGAGGGTACAGGTGGTTGTGGTTGTGATCTGTCATTGGGTGTTGGGAACTGAATCTGGATTTCGGGCAAGGACAGTAAAACTTCTTAATGCTGAGTCATCTCTCCAGTCCCCTTGATATCTAGAATTATTTTTAGCTCTTTCTTTCTCAGGCTCTTTATTGGTGATTTTAAGAACTCAAGAGTACTTTCAGGAAAAGAAAAAAAAAAAAGAACTCAAGAGTAAGCTGGGCGTGGTGGCGCACGCCTTTAATCCCAGCACTTGGGAGGCAGAGGCAGGCGGATCTCTGAGTTAGAGGCCAGCCTGGTCTACAGAGTGAGTTCCAGGAAAGCCAGGACTACACAGAGAAACTGTCTTGGGGGGAAAAAAAACCTCAAGAGTAGCCAAGACTTGGTAGTGGTAGTGCGCTCTTTTAATCTCAGCACTTGAGAGACAAGGCAAATATCAGAATATCTGAGGCTACATTGAGAGGTCCTGTCTTTGTGGCCCTTCCACCTCCCACCCAGTAGAGAATTTGCACTTTAAACAAATTGGCATATTTAAAACTAAAAATAAATGGAAGAGCCTGGAGTTTAGTCCCTAGCATTTGGCAGGCAGAGGCAGATCTCTGAGTTGGAAAAGAGATAGGTAATCAAGACCAAGTACATAATTAATTGTTCCCCTGAAAAGCTTGCATTTAACTAACATACCTGGTCAGTGAGGTAGTATTCACAGAACTATCAATACTGACTTTGGAGTCTTTTCATTATTGAAGTTCATTGGTTAAATAGAGCCTATTACCCGGTATACTATCAAATATTGTACTATTGAAAAGGAGAGGGTTTGATAGATGCTTTCATGGCCTTTTTTTTTTTAAAAAAAAAAAAGTTCTTGGTTATTTGAACTTTAGTAGCAGCTATCACTATAAAGGCATTAGGTAGCTTTTAGAGTAAATTTAAAGTACACTGGGTTGATTCTTAATTATGATCTAAAAATTGTACATTCCACTCATCTTTACATGGAATGGCATAAATGTTTTGTTCTCTCTCTGTTGTTTTTTGATTTGGTTTCATGTAAGTAAAGTAGCCAAAAATGGATGAAGGGGTAGTGTAAAGTTAACGTGATTAAATTCTTGAAGTTCAGAATATATACCAGGAAAAGCTCAGAAGCTGGAGAGAAAGGCTGGACTGCTACTGTAAGGAAAGGTTTGGGCTGAGTGATTGTTCAGATCCTTAAGAATTGAAGAAAGAACTGGCAGGCTTTTAAAAAGCAAAGGTTCCTGTAGCTTTAATTCACAATAACTTTCACCTTTTCTATTTCCCATTTATAGGTTTAAGAAAGTCCACCAAGAAACGCAGTGAGTCCCCACCTGCTGAGCTCCCCAGTTTGAGGAGGAGCACACGCCAAAAGACCACGGGCTCCTGTGCTAGTACCAGGTAATTCATTTATTTTTGAGCCTATAGTTTTTATTTCAGCTTTGATCAAAATCTTCCTATACTTAACATTACTGAAATTTTCCCTCCCTCTACACCATCCTCTTTCCCTTTTTTTTTTTTTTTGGTATAATTTCTCTTTACCTTTGTTTCCTCCTCTCCTTCCCTCCCATTGTTTATGACAGGATCCTGGTTTGTGTCCTATGTAGCCTGCTACTTTTTTTTTTAATGTATATATTTTATGTATATGAGCAGACTGTGGCTGTACAGATGGTTGCTTGTCTCAGTCTCTCAAGTGTTGAGATTACAGGGGAATGCTCCACACCCAGCCCAGTTAATATATAGCAATGTAATTTACATATTAAATAAAACTAATGAAATTACCTGACATAACTATGCTCAATTTTCTTTTAAAAATAACCCTCCCCCTCCCCCTCTAGAGTTTTTGTTTTGTTTTGTTTTGTTTTGTTTTGTTTTTTGGTGTAGTCTTGGCTGTCGTGAAAATTACTGTAGGGCAGGCTGGTCTTGAACTCACAGAGACCCACCTGCCTCTGGAGTGCTGGGATTACAGGCTCACATTACCATTTCTGGCCCAAAAAACCAAACCAAACCAAACAAACCCCAAAACCATCACTTTTTATGTTGGTCAGTGCAACAAATATATTCCATGACTCTAGTTATGTATAGTTCCTTTTGTACTAATTATCAGTGGAATTAAAGAGTACACTCAGGCAGGTGTGGCTGGGTTGAGTAATCCTAAAACTTGGAGGAAGAGGCAGGCTACATCTTGGTGTACATTGCGAGTTTCTGACAGAAAAACTACGTAGACTTTAAGCAAGGCAAATTAAAAACATCAAAATGAAATCCCTACTTTTAAATCAAAGCCTCAGGCATAACATAAATCATGTTACTTTTTGATATGTTTAAGCTTTTTTCTTCGTTTGCTAAGATGAGACATTTTACAGTTAATTACTAGTATCTAGACATTAGGTTTGACTGGACCTAGTGATATGCTTCTTGGCACTGTGGTGGCAGATTTCTATTATAGTTACAATTTTGAACAGTTGCTAGGTGTGGTGATGCACACCTTTAATCCCAGCAGATATATCTCTATGAGTTTGAGGCCAGCCTGTTCTACAAAGGGAATTCTAAAATATCCCAGATATCCTAGAAGCCTTGTCCTGCCCCCACCCCCACCTCCCACCCCCATGCCCTGGTTCCCACACACATACTTTCTTCATATTGCTTTTAAAATATCTAGAATTAGTGTAACTGAGTGTATTTGAAGTTTCTTAGGAATACCTTCCTGAGAAATAATTCTGAGTTCTACAGAGCTTTTGGGCTAGGTTTTTAATTGAAAACAAAAACAAAAAAACCAAAAAACCATTTCTAAAATTGTGTGTTCGATTATTGACATATGGAGGTGGCTGTAGGGACTGAAACTGACTGATTCACCCCACCCCAGTAGACAATTGTGAGCTTCCCCACAGATTCTGGGAGCTCGTAATTGATCTTTGATATCTAAAAGTACTCTTCTTAACTGTGTCACCAACTCTCCTGTCCCCTTTCAGTTTTACTGAGTG
Organism: Mus musculus; assembly: GCF_000001635.26. NCBI lineage: Eukaryota > Metazoa > Chordata > Mammalia > Rodentia > Muridae > Mus > Mus musculus. Next base: position 84,784,510 of record NC_000067.6, on the reverse strand, counting down.
AGTATAGTCTGAATTTGCTGTGTGTGAAGACAGATATTTTAGTGTCATTCTCTTTTTCATTGCTTGCTTTGGGTAAACATGTCCACTTGATCAGTGCATATAAAATTACTTTTTTGTTGTTGTTGTTGTTTTGTTTTGTTTCGTTTTGTTTTGTGTTTTTGAGATAGGGTTTCTCTGTGTAGCCCTGGATGCCCGAACTCACTCTGTAGACCAAGCTAGCCTTGAACTCAGAAGTCTGCCTGCCTCTGCCTTTCAAGTGCTGGAAATAAAGGTGTGTGCCACCACTGCCTGACCATAAAATTACTTTTTATGTAGAATTTTTTTTTTTTTTTTTTTTTCTGAGACAGGGTTTCTCTGTATAGCCCTGGCTGTCCTGGAACTCACTCTGTAGACCAGGATGGCCTAGAACTCAGAAATCCGCTTGCCTCTGCCTCCCAGGTGCTGGGATTAAAAGGGTGCGCCACCACCACCTGACTAGAATTTTTATATATACTTTGTATATAGAAATACTTTTTATATAGATGGTCATGTTCTGTATAGGCTATCTAGCAGTCTTGGTTCACAACCTTTCCTGAATTTTTAGGGCTTTCTTGTTGTGATCTAATGAGCTTCTGTGCTTATTTCAGAGTAACAATCTTTGAGGGTAGCAACTTGTAAATACAGAATGTTTAGCCTAGATTACTGTAAAAATTAAATGTTGGATGAATTTTGAATAGGTTTGAACGAACTATTTACTTATGAAGGAAACATTAGTTAATCTTTACCACTCCTGTTTAGCTTTCACTAATAAAGAAACTCCTCAAGTCCTCAGGTAATTTTCATGCTCACTGAGTGCTCAGTACCTGATTTCACTGGTGGTCTAAGACTTTTACCCTGAGGAGTTATCATATCCTCAGTTAATCAGGAAACTGTGTCTTAAGTATTTGTAATGTTGATCATCTATTTTTCAATTTACCCGATCATTATCAATAAACTGTTAATGTACTTGATGATAAGGTGTGATTACTTTATTTCCTATAGTGTATTCTGTATCTCTGTACTTCCCAGAGTCAGATCTTCCCAATTCATCGGTTGTTTATTAAGCCCTTAACTGTTTTTATAGTGTTAGGCTATTTGAATTTAGATGATTTAGGTAGTTTGCCATAAAGTATGGGCATGATATCCCTGTTCTTTTGATCCTCCTATTGTTGATGTACTCTGTAAGCCTTTGTCTATTGTCTATGTTTGTAAATAAGGCTGTATTTTAAATGTGTAGTTTTTTTTTCTCTCTCCAGAAGGATCTGCTTTTTCATTTAGCTGAAAGTGTTTAAAAATCATGTCTGTCTGTAAAGATGACAACAGCTCCCAGTAACACAGAAGCCTGTATTGTGTGAGCTATAACTTGGAAGAATTTCAGATATACAATGTCGTAGTGATTTTCTATAACAATTTTTTATTTAAAAGGGAGAAGAAACTGGCTTTGTACTCTGTGAATTTCAGCTTTGTGTTGTCTATACATTGCTCCTAGTGCCTTGGTAATGCTGACTATGATGACATTTTTGTTACAGTCGGCGAGGCTCTGGCCTGGGCAAGAGAGGAGCAGCTGAGGCCCGGCGGCAAGAGAAAATGGCAGACCCTGAAAGCAACCAGGAGACAGTAAATTCCTCAGCTGCCCGGACAGATGAAGCTCCCCAAGGAGCTGCAGGTATACTGACTGGCACTTAAAACACACATATATTTTTGTTCGTTTCACAAATTTATCTTTGGATGAATTTTCTTGTTCTACATCCTAAGTAGGATGAAAGGAGGGGAGAGAATTAAGAGGTTACCATGAAACACTTTTATTTTAGGTCATAGATTGGGTGCTCTTGATTTGTGGGCTCATTTGTTGTTAAGACTTAAACTCTCAAGCAGTCCATACATGTACTACTTTCAGAGGGATTTATAGTAAGGTATAAATTTTCCATTTAAGGTTTTTATATATTGCTTAGAGTTGACTAATGATTGTTTCATTGAATTTAAATTCATAATAAAAAAGTAAAGATGTATTTGAATTGCTTTCTAAGCATGTAGATCTTAGCATTTTATACGCCCTAAAAATTTGTTTTGTTCTGAAGCTACTTTAGTAATATTTAGATTTTTATGGGCTTATTTGATATCTTGGATTGCCGAAAAAAAAAAAGCATGTATTTTTCTTCTTTTTGCTTTAAGTATCTGTTCTCATTACCAAAACTGTGGCAAGTGAATTTTAAAATCTAATGTGAAATTGCTCTTTCTAAGCAGAAAAAAATACTGTAGTTTATCATTGTGAATGTGTATTTCTACAATCACGCCACATCAAGTTTAGTTGCAAAGCATAATGAACAAAGCACTTTCATGTAGTGTGATTTAATATTAGGATATACAGTACTTTTCTCTCATACCTATGGCTGGTCATAAATCATAGTTTGCTGGAAAGGTCTGGTTACTTACAGTTACTGTACTCTGCTTAGCTTAGTTTAATTTTGAAGTAATTTCTATGTCTTAATTTTTGAAAAAAAATTAGTGGATTTGTAGCATCTCCTCTATTGGAAATGAAATTTTAAAAATCTTTTTCTTAATAGTTAATTGGTAAATATTTGGAAGAATACAAACTACTCATTTGCAGGCTCATTAAGGCTGTTGAAAATACACAACTTCTCCTTTCCAGTACTTTCTACCCTTTCATTATTTATTTCAAGTTGGAATATGGAAGTGTGAGGCCAATTCTCAAATTGAGTGACAGGAATGGAATTTCTGAATATATTGTTAAAGTTGATAGTTACAGTAATTACAGCAACACCTGTTCACTCTGCAGATGTGGCTTTAAACATTTCCCACATATTCCTATTGGATATTGAAAACAACCTGCTGAGGTGTGAGTTCTGTTACTGCCATTTTATAACTGAGGGAAAACTGAGGCACATATTGGTTAAGCTTTCCCAGAATTCCAAGCTAAAATGCATGACCTTTCAATACAGGTCTTAGAAACCAAGTACATGGGTACACCATTGTCTTCTCCCTAAGTATTAAAAGAATTTAATTTGTATGGATAACATTCCAAGGTTTAAAAGGAGAATAGGGAAGGGGAATTTGATCTTCAATATATTATTGAGTATAAATGCATCAAGGGAATATAGTGCGCTTTATTGTCATTCACATTTAAAATCAGTAAATAGATACTTGTGGGATGTTGACTGTTGCAGAAGATACACATGGTGTTAACTGTTATTAGAGGAGCATTTGGGTTTAATATGCTTTGTGGGTGGGGTCCTTTATGGATAGTACAAATTCCTCTGGCTGTAAAATACTTCAGGGAAAATGTGCTGGGAAAATTTCTGGGAAAAAAATTTCTCTACCTGTAAAATACGGACCTAAATTTGCATAGAGGACTGATAGAGGACTTATTTGTCGTCATTTCAACTACTTTTTGAAGTCAGTCTCCAAGTGATGTCTCTAGTTGGTTAGAAGACTTTTTTCAGAACAGTGAAATGACAAGGAAAAATAGGCATGTTTTGGCATTCACATTTTATATTAAGAATTCCTAACTTCCAGAAATGATCAGGGTCCTATCCTAGAAAGCAGCTAGTTTTGTTTTTAACATGGCTGTACCTGGCTGTTTGCTGCTGTCCGGTGGTTGTTTTCTTCTACTCTGTTGATGTCTTAAAGCAGGAAAACCCCACCATCACCACAAAGTGGGTTTGGGCGTTGTTTATTGCCGTGTTTTTGGTTTTACTTTGTTTTGAAGTTAAAAGTGTACAAAATAAAGAGGATATAGTTTTATAGAGAATGAAAGATAGGTTCTCACTGTGTATTGCTGGCTAGCTGGTAGTTCTTATGTAGACCACTCTGGCTTCTGACTCTCAGAGCTTACCCTTTCTCCTGTCCTAAGTGTTGGAACTAAAGGTGGAAGCTACAATACCAGTACCCAGTTTTCCTTTTCTAATTTTTCAAGACAGGGTTTCTCTTTGCTGTCTGTCCTGTAATTTGGTCTATAAACGAGGCTAGCCTTAAACTCACAGAGATCTACCTGCCTCTCTGCCTCCTGGAGTGCTGGGATTAAAGGCATGTGCTACCACCATCTGGAATGTACCCAGTTTTTAATGCTTTTCTTTTTCTGATTACATTTTTTTAATACTACAAATTATGTTATGGCTGTATTACCAGATGATGGAATGCACAGTAAAAAACAACTGTGCCCTTTTTGTCTTAGTACAAAATTTTATGACATAGATTTTCCTATTGCCCCTTTACCTACACATATGCTAATGCTACTTAGCAATTTCTGGCAAGTGAAAATCATTCTATAAGCCTTATAATGTTTTATCTTTCCATTGTAAAAGGTTAAAGTGTTTCTAAACTTGGCATTCTAAAATAGAATTCCTTTTTGAAAATGTTTTATATTTCTAATATAAAATCTGGGTTTTGACTGTCTCTGTTGATAGTCATATATTATATTTGACTATAGAGTACAGAAAAGGTGTGTACCATGAATAAAGTTTTTGAGTTGACAGCTGTTGGTTAATTACATTTCACAAAACAACTGTCTCTCCAACTTGATTAATAGTTAGCTTAAAGCCTAGACTGATCTGAATACCTAATTTTGTAAAACAGTATGTAAATGTAACTTCATTGGACAACTGTGTCAGACTTTGAAAGAGTTGCCAAGGGCTGGGGAGGGACTCACTGCATAAGAGCTCTAGCTAGTGGAGATCCCCAGTACCTCTATCAAAAGCTGGGCTTCACCTTTTCTGTTTATAGAGCTGTGACCCCAGTAGTGGCCTAAGGCAACATACTGTGAGAGACACTGTACATTTTGGGAGTAAGCCAGGTACCAGTAGATGGAGAAACCTGATGTCCCCCATTGGTCCCCACTCATTTCTTTATTTTATTTATGTATTTGTGTGTTTATGTATGTATATATGTATATATTTATTTTGTTTTTTTTTTTTTGTTTGTTTGTTTTTTTTGAGACAGGGTTTCTCTGTATAGCCCTGGCTGTCTTGAAACTCAGGTGTAGGCCAGGCTGGCCTCGAACTCAGAAATCCACCTGCCTCTGCCTTCCGAGTGCTGGAATTAAAGGTGTGCCCACCACGCCCAACTGGCCCCCACTCATAAAAGGGCTGCCAAAAAGTTCACTTTGTCTTGAGTGGTAGCAAATTTTTTTTTGACAATTGGCAACTTACCCTTTTGCAAAAGCAGAGTACCTATCCCTTTTTATAGAGTGGTTTTGGGGGTGGGGGTGTCAGTGGTGCTCTCATTTAGAAGTCTATAATAGAATTGTAACATCCTTTTGGTCTGTTTTGTATGTCCATGAGGATTTTACTAAGGCCTGCCTCATTATCTGGGAGTCCTCTATCACTGAACAGGCCTCTTAATTATGTTTCACAAATTGTATCTCTTGATTAAAATCTTTGTGGAAATGTAATTGGTGTTTATTTTGAAATTTATCAGAAATATAGATATCCTTTAATCATTATAGATTCTTGGGTAATTTATGTTTAACTTTGTGTTTGCTTTCTCCATACTGTTAAAGCCACTTTAACAGGTCTTAATTAGTACTTAAAATACTATTACTTGTTTATAGGACATTGGTATAATGACTATAACTGAATTTAAAATTCCAACTGAGGGGTGTGTTTACTTCAGAGAATAGGAGTGAAACCTTGCTATCTGGGTTCTAACCTGATTCCTAGCTGGCATGAACACTTAAGTGATGAAGGCTTAATTTTTTTTCCTGTGCATGAAGGATCTCTGTAAACAAACATGTTGACAATTCAGCATATAAGCACCTTAATGCTGCCTCATAAGTAGCTTTTGTATAGTGCAGTTTGTTTAGTCTTTTTTATCATTCTTTTTTTTTTAAATCTCAAAGGCTTTATCCTTTACACTATACACAACAAGAAAGTATACATAAATAAATGTATACAACATTTCTAAAATGTAGAATTGGTGGCTGGCTCATTGGCATCTTTTGCTTTTATGATTTATATATTTTTATGTGTATGAGTACACTGTCACTGACTTTAGACACACCAGAAGAGGACATTGGATTCCATTAATGACAGTTAGGAGCCACCAGGTGGTTGTTGGGAATTGAACTTGGGACAGTTTTGGAAGGGCAGTCAGTGCATTTTACCTGAGCTATCTCTCTAGTGTCTGTCTCTGTCTCTGTTTCTCTCTCTCTCTCTCGCTCACTCTGTGTGTGTGTGTGTCTGCCTGACTGTCTTTCCTATGGTGATGATGAGTTTGCCATCATCACCTAGCCTAGCTCAGAAGAGCTCTCAAAATTTATGTCTGTTAAAGACCTCTGTCTTTTGCCTTCCATTCTGTCATTATCTAGTAAGTAGGCTGTGTATTGCTAATGATGTGATTATATGTAGAACAACCTATGTGTGAAGCTGTATAGGTCTAAGCATATACTTAGCGATTTACCATACTACTAGTTTCTTCTCCTTTGCTTAGATTTATAATATCTGATGCTGTTAAACTGGTTTTGTTTCTATTTTGGCTCATCTATGTTTTGTGTAGTGGAATCCTTCTGCTTCTTCATTCTACTTTAACTTTTGGCATCTTAGCTTCTCTTTTTCATACTTGACGGCAGTTCTTTGCACTTGTGTGTTAGTTGTAATGTGTGTCTTCAGTATTTCATTTCAAAAGGAAGATTGTATATGATCTTTTCACACTCTTGCAGGTAGAGAAAATAGATAAATGATTATTTACATTTCTTAAATAAAAGCCTGACTTGATTGACTAATGGCAGAGGAGGAATCCAGGAGAAAGCTATTTCAAGGGCATGTAGGTTGCAAATTTATGTTTATATAACTGTGCTCAGCTCTTCCTTTGCTCCTGAATTTTATATGGCAGGGAGTTGTAGAATGGTTGAGTGTGTAGGAAGAGAGATTTAACGTGTTATAGTCTATAAAGCTTTGGTTTTTCTTTAAGGTAAGCCAGACATAAAAGATTAAATGCTCCTCCTAATCCTTACCTTCCCCCTCTCCCCAAGCCTCTAGTTCTGTTGCAGGGGCTGTTGGCATGACCACCTCTGGGGAGAGTGAATCGGATGATTCTGAGATGGGACGATTACAAGGTAAAGACAGCCATTGAGTTTGCAAGAAATGATTACTACAGGCTGCAGATAGTCCTATTCTTGACTTGAACTCAGTTCATTTATATTCTCTGAATATTGTCTAGGAATTCTAGGTATACCCGCACCTTCTGGGAAAAAAATTTTTTTTAAATTTCTTAACTTGACGCTTTGGGTTCAGAGATGACCTGTCTGTGTCTTCATTTTTACTGTTTAACCAAGCAAAGCCTCATAGTTTTTCAAAAATCTTCGTATGATTACATGTATAATTGGCTTTAGTAATAAATTACGAAGCACCTCAATATGTTGTTGTTCTCTAGTATCTAAAAACATAAATCTAACAGGGTGGGTTTTCCCTACACCCCATGTTCTTTTGTAAACTCTAGTTGGTTTTTTCTTTTTTAATGTTGTCAATCTTTTATTGCATATACTCCATGTATGAATTAGGTGGGTTTGTACTTATATCTCAGATGATAGATTTTAATACACTCCCAATGTAAGGGGTTGCAAGAGACATTATGTGAAAGTTTCACATTACTTGAAAGTTTCTGAGATAAATAGCAATTATTTATAAAAGCTTCCCCATGATACCACTTATGAACATAGCTTTTCTTTACAACTGGTAAAAGTGGTTTATGATTTTCATGCTTCTGGACAGGGTGACCAAAATCTTTCTGGGAAGTAATGTTAATAGGAAAATGAGGCAAGGCTTCTTAGTCCATGACTTACCTAAAATACTTTGATTTTCTTCAATAGTTGTAATCTGTATACGTTTTAACTTCTCTCCAAAACTTCATTTTTAGAAATGGCATGGAGGTGTTTTAACGTATAATAACTAATTAAATTTGTGTATGTATAATGTTTTAGAAATCTAATGTAATTTCTCGTAAAATTCATAGTGCAAAGTAACGTTGTGCTAATTGTGTGAGATGAATCAGTTCCTTGACATTTTTTAGGAGAAGATCAATTACTTTAAATCAACTCAATTATTGCCCTTTTTTTTTTTTCCTTTAGCTCTGTTAGAGGCCAGGGGTCTTCCTCCTCACCTATTTGGTCCTCTCGGGCCTCGGATGTCACAACTTTTCCATAGAACAATTGGAAGCGGAGCTAGTAAGTGAATATTTTACAATTTTTATTTCTCTTAGTAATTAGTTATGTGTTATTCTTATTGGTTATTTGTTGGCATATAATTTAGTATCTTTTAGGTTTCCTTCTATACTTTTATTTTTGACTACCCAACTGAAATTATAAAAATCCATATTAAATATTTTAAAAGTTACTTAGAATTTAGATTTATAGTTAGATCATCTGACTGTACCTTTTTTTGTTCAAAGCTTTTTATGGTGTCACAAATTTCATCCCATAAGATAGTGTTAACATAAACCTGATAGGAAGATTTCTCAGCAGCATTACTTCTCACCAGACTATCAGATTAATTATAACCCAGAGCCATTCATGGTTGACCTAACACTGACTAATACATATAGTCTTGATTTATAACTGAAATATTGTCCTATAAGTCCAGTTAATGTTTTCCTTGGCTTGCATTTAGTAATTTTTCTATAACTTTGGTCAGCTTGGTAGCTGACTGATGCATCTCATCAAGCATTGATGGTATTTGTGTGTGTGTGTGTGTGTGTGTGTGTGTGTGTGTGTGTGTGTGTGTGTGTACGTACGTACATGCTAGGACAAGTATGTGGAGGTCAGAGGGCTACTTTATAATTAGTCCTCGCTAACTTTATATGGTTATCACACTTCTATAGCAAGCATCTCTATTTGCTAAGCCATCTTCCTTGCTCCTATTTTATTTTGTAGTTAAAACATTGCATTATATATAAGCCAGGTGTGATGATTTATATCTTTAATCCAGACTTGGGAATCAGAGACAGTCTACAAATTGAGTTCCAGGACAGCCAAAACTAATTATATAGAGAAACCATCTCTGTGTCTCTCTCCTTCTCCCCCTCTCCCCCACAATCCAACATTACATTTTATATTTCTATATCTGAAGCTTCCCTCTGGTGTGCTTTCCCCACCCCCAAGCAAATACAACAACCCATTTCTAGCTTAATAGCAAGAAAACTTAAAAAACAGTTGTTTTTGTTTTTCTTTTTTTGGTTTTTTGAGACAGGGTTTCTCTGTATAACCCTGGCTGTCCTGGAACTCACTTTGTAGACCAGGCTGGCCTCGAACTCAGAAATCTGCCTGCCTCTGCCTCCCGAGTGCTGGGATTAAAGGCATGAGCCACCATGCCTGGCTCGTGTTTTTGTTTTTCTACGTCTCAGCGTAACACACCCTGTCAGTTTTTCCTTTTTGATAGTTCTGTGAGCATCCAAACTTCATTACAATTCTGGGTCCTCGGGCCTCCCACTTACTGGATTCATAGGTGGACACTACAATACCTGCATTTCTAAGAACTCTTTTATTTATTTGCTACCATTTACTAGATGCTGATATTATACTAATAATATAATTAAGCAGAGTTGTTTTCTACATGGAGCTACTTTGGACACAGGTAATACAATATTTTAAAAATGAAGAGAAGGAAAATATTAAGAATGTAGGCCAGTTGGGAAAGAGTTCTGTTTAGAGAAACTACAGAGACATGGAGATTTCATAGTACATAGTACATAGAGCCAAAGGAAAGAATGTATACTACATCGGATGGGGGCTGAGTTTGCATGTTTAGAAAGTAGAGTATCCACAGGGCAAGTGTGGATGTGATAGATTTTAAAACCCAAAAAGTGTGCACATCTACCAAGCCATGGAGTGCCCTGGTAGGCTAGCTACAAGGTTGAATGATGAGAAAAAATTTTATAGTTTGGAGGTGGGGAATGGCATAATGAAGATAAAAATTAAATATAGCCCCAGACCATATTTGAGAGCTTAACAGTCCTCAGCAGGTACTGCTTCATTTATATCCTTAGTCTTTTCCTTCACACTGAAAGCTAATGGGCATTTGCATATATTTTAACTTATATCTAAAACTAAGCAAGGTCATTTAAAAAGCTGAAGATAATAGTGTGATTATGTTTATCAAATTTACTATCCTAAAAGCATTTTAAATTTTATTTAAACATGGATTCATATATTGCTGTCAGTTAATATGCTTCTTGTTTTTGTTTTTGTTCTTTAAATAAACAAACTTTATTTTGCCATTTCATTAAGTTGAAGATTGGGACGAAAAGTTGTGTCAGGGCTTTGTAAGTTTGTTGACATTGAAATCCCATATTTAGCTGGTGTAATGCTTGCATGCCTTACTAATTTTTATTATTTCTGAGTGCTTTGCTTGCATGTATGTCTGTGTACCCTTTGTATATCTGGTGCCTACTGAGGCCAGAAGAGGACATCAGATCTTCTGGAACTGAAGTTACAGAAGGTTTTGGGCCACGATGAGGGTGTTAGGAATTGAACCTGGCTCATCTGGAATACAAGTCAGTGCTGTTAAACATGGAGCTGTATCTAGCCCCATATCCTGCTCCATATTCCCTGTATAGTATTTGTGGTATGTTGCCTGTCCTTGTGCATGTGTATGCATATGTGTTTATGTGATGGGGTGGGACTCAGAAGCCAGCAAAGGGAGATGGATCCCATAGAGCTGGTGTTACAAGTAATTGTGCTGCCTGGTGTGGATGTTAAATAGTGAACTTGGGTCCTTTGAATGATCAGTGATAGCTTTTAACTGCTGATCCATATCTCTAGTCCTTAGTCTTATGCTTAATCATATTATTCCTTGTGGTAGTTTGAACTGAATTACTAACATTAAAAAATTAAGACTCTTAATATAAGTAATTTGTTAATATAAATACACGATTAGGTTATTGACCATGTTTATTAATAATATCTAGCATCAAATTTCTCTTAAGATATTCTGTACAATATTCAGCTACTTTTAGTGGCTGCTTCACATTTGAATTTGTTTTAAAATTTATTTTGACTATATGAGTGTTTTGCCTGCCTGCACGTATGTGTATATATATACATATATATATGTACCATGTGCATGCAGTGCCTTCAGAAGGCTCAAGAGAGTGTCATATAACCAGTGGAGTTGTAGTTAGTCTCCATTTGATTGTTGGGAATTCTGGGAATCAAATCTGATCTTAAAGAGCAAGTGTTCTTAAGTTCACACCTCTATACCTGGATTTGATATCCCCCACCCCCACCCCAATGAGAAATAATCACTCAAAATGCTAGCATTTTTTTTTTTATTGTAATGATTGTAGTACTGGTGACATGTCCAGAAGCAGCTCATGATCCATGAGTTTGATGCTTGGAACCTACATAGTGGAAGGAGAGAACTGATTTCTGTAAGTTGTCTTCTGACTTCCATATGCATGCCGTGGCATGCCTGCACAGGCATACTCTGTTGCATTCATGAATAGAAACTTAGAAATAAAACACACATACAAAGAATTGTATAATTTCTGGTTATCTCCTGACAAACTGTAAAACCTCAAATGTCAAGGTAATAACAATTACAAGGTGGTAGCATTTTATATCAAACTATTAATTTAGTGAAAATACATAAAAGAGATGACTTTCACTTTTGTTTGATTATGTAGGATAGTTGAGATTATTTGCCTAATTTAAAAGATTTTGCATCCTCTTAATTTATAAGGGTTTTTTTCAGGAGATGTGGTTGTGGCTGGGGATACATTTCATTGTAAACAGTGCACTCGCACTTGTTCCAGTTATTAAACAATAGTTTTAGTGGTTTTCATTGACGTTTACATTGTCCCATTTGATTATGGGATCTTTTTGAGGTTACTTTGTAATCTTTTTTTTTTAAATATAGGGTCTCTGAGGTGCAGTGATTAAAGACGGGGCATAGCCATAACCTTGACTACATTCAAATCTTTAATTAAGATAAATATTTTTAAATCAGCCTCCACTGCCTGGCTTAGGCTAATTTATACCTTATGTTATAGTGCAGATTGCCCTTGAATCTGGCATTCTGAGCCTTTTTGATACTTGCTTTTATAGTATGAGAAAATGAGCCAAATTCAGCCAATTTGTATTCCCTCTTGTCTTAAATTGGGCATATTGACAGGTATTCCTGCTTTCCTATGAAAACAGGGTTCAGTCAAATGATAGATGTGTACAAAGTTCTGTTAGCTACTGTAAATCCCCACTGCCTTGTATTCACGCTTATGTGCAACACTAGGATAGTGTGTCACATTTTGGGGCTTTTACAAAACTTAAGGTGAGAATTATTGACTTACAATTTGATATTAATCTTGTATTTTAATTTTTTCTCTGCTAGTGTGTGTTTTAATGGTTACTCTAGAAATTATTACACATAGCTTTTGTTTATTATTGCTTGCTTTGTTTTAATATTTTGTCATATTCCAAACAGTTGCAAGAATTGCAGTACTTTAGTTCCTGGCCTCCTCTGTATTACTGTTTTATCAGACATTTGTTAGAGTTTTGATAACACAACAATTGTTTTAGAAGTAACGTAAAAATGTTTATTTTTCTATTGTGCTTAATTTCTGCTTACATGATTTATTTCCAGCTGAAGGGCCATACTTGATGGGAGTTAAGAGTGACCAGTAATCATTTCTGGTTTTGTTTGAGAAATCCGTGTGTCTTGAAATTTTCTTAGACATAATATTCTCAATCAGCACTCTGTTTCTTTCTGATTATTATAGTTTTATCTTCACTAAGCTTTTCATTTGACTTTTGTATCCTTTTTGTTTTAGGATATTCTTCTGTTTGTTTGTGGGGGTGGAGATGGGGTGGGGATTGTGATCGTGAGGTGGAGGGAGAGTGTATATGTTTAGGTTGTTTTCTGTGTAGCCCAGGCTGACCTTGAACTTAGTGTCACTGTGCCTAACATCAGTTTTATTTTTCTAAAAGTTGTTTGCTGCAATCTTTTGTTACCCACTTGCTCTGTAGTGAGTTGATTTGCAATACTGTGTTTTTCAGTTATAGGCAATTCATTGATTATTTCGGGTTTCTATGTTGAAATTCTACTCCCCCAACCGCCTTTGTTGGTCATGTTGAGGCAATGGAGCTTGTGTTTTGATGAGCCATCTTCCCAGGCTATTGCTTGAATTTAGATTGTCACATTAATATTCTAGAAGTGTTGTTTTTTCCTAGTTCTTAATTCTGTATTTCCAATTTTTTATCAGTTAAGTCTATTAATTGTTTTATTATATATTTCTAACATTTTGTATAAAAGAGCTAAAGAGGCCTGACCAGATAACTTTTGGTAGTTATTTTCTCTCTTTCTCTTCCCAAAACATAAAATGTTAAGAGTTCCACAAACTATTTCCCAGGACCATACCTAGTTTTTATTTTGTTTTCTTTTTAATGTTTGCATGGGAGTTTATGTGGATGTGAGAGGACCTCTGTCAAGAGTTCCTTTTCTCACTTTACAGATTGAGCTTAATTTGTAGGTTGTGAGGCTTGGACTGTGCCATCTCACTGGCATGCTCATTTTTATGCAGCCTGAGAACTAAGAATGTTTGAAAATGTACTAGAAAAAAAACCTGAAGCATCATATTTTTAGTTTCAAATTAAGTGAATTTCAATGTTCTAATGGACCAGGGCCATGTTTATTAGTTTTGTTCTTTCTACTTTGGAACTATAGTTCCAGAGTCAGAGTTGGATAACTGCAGTGGAGATCATATGGCCTGCAAAGCCTAAAATTATTACTGTTTGGGTCTGAATCAAAAATCATTCTCCAGTGTTGGTCTGTAGCTATGCAGAATGTTTTTGAAATCCTCACAATGATAAGGGTGAGACTAGTTATTGCAGTACTCCAGTTTCCCCTTTCCATCTCAGTTGCTGTCTGAGCTGATAGTACAAACTGTTGGTAGCTTAACAAGAACCAAAATAGGACCCTCCCGTTTTCCTCAGTTAATCCATTACATTGCCAGTGCCAGCCTGAGTACTTTTACTTAGTGCTGCTGAATTCATTAATTCCTATTTTTCTTTATGTTGACTTTGAAACAGCAATCATTAACAGGATTGGTTCTCTACTCCTAAATTAATATTTTTAATCTTCGTGACAAAATGTGGCACAGTTCTTCCATATACTTGATTTAAGCATAGGAGTAATGTCTCCTGTTGTTACTAACAGGACGTTGAAATGACTTGCTAGATACAAAGTAATACAGCTTCTGTTTTTTGTTTTGAGAAAAGGGTATTTTTAATATTATGTATATCATAACACATAATACTTTAGTTTCTAGACATTAAAAAGTTTTAATTTGTACCACATTTTGAAAATAACTACACTTAACTTTGAGAAACAGTGCTGTGGGTGGTGATTGCTGCTTTTATTCTATTTGCTTTCTGGCTTTTCAGTGTGAGAGGTTGGCCTAATCCATACTGGTCACATGGTGCCTACCATTGAGCCCCCTATTTTAATTGTTTAAGAGTATAAAATGATCTATATTCCAAATCTACTGATGTAGTACTTGGATAATGACTTAGGTACTTAGGATATTGCTATTGTCTTACTGAAGTTCAGACTTCTTATATATATCTTATTATCTTTAGATCATTTCAGAATCAGTGGTTCCTTGGGATTGTCAGCCTCAATGTTTATGAAACCCTCATTGCATGGCCTATTTGCCAGCATTTCTCTCCTTAGGTGATTGTGTTGCCAAGATTTTCAGATAGCTCTGATTCCAGTTTTATATATTTCAAAACTTAATAATAATAAATGAGTTTAAAAGTCTTGAATATGAAAGCATCCATGAAGTGATAGAACACATTTGTAGATTTTACTTATTTGTTTACTATGCTGGAGATTGAACCCCAAGCCTCAAATACTAGGCAAACACTATGCCTTCAGCATTAACTTTAGTTTTGAGCACTTTCTTCACTCATTATTTGCATAATGGAATTGAAGGTAGCCAGCATCTGCTAATATAATTAGAGCTACAAAGGTTGGCTGTTTTTACACAGAGTATCTCATGTCTTAGGCATTATTCTGTTTTAATTTTGCTTTCCCCTTCTCACTTTTTGTTTTCGACTTAATCCACGTGTGCATATTTAAATAAATGTAATACTCCTTTGACACTTGGACACCATAGCAAGAAATTTTATTGAACAACTTTGTACTCACTGCCTTCATTTCTTTGAAAGTGTACTCATGGCAAAGCTACCAGTTGTTAGTTTATGGTTAGTTTTGCTACTAAAATTTAAGTCAGTTTGTTTCAGTTGAAGGCAGACAGACACCAAGTAACTTCAGTCATGTTAAGGATGAGCAGATGCAGCTAATTCTCCCTTGAGTGTTAGTGTCACAGGCCTATCTTTGCTAGAGACACATTCTTGCTTTCCTTTGTTCCCTCTTTGCTTTGTTACCAAGTAGGTATTTATTTAAAGTTTTCTGTCCTATGTCTTTCTACATTATTTGATAAAAATTTGTTTTGAAATATCTCAGAATTCTACTAGCTCATCAGTGTTTATTTTAACATTTATGTTTAGATTAGCATTTTTCCCATGTATTTGTGAGTATTTTTCCATATGTCTGTCTGTGCACACATATGAACACCTGAGGAGTACAGAAAAGCTGTTAGATTCCCTGGAGTTGCATTCATATCCATGGTTGTACGCTGCCTGGCATGGCTGCCAGAAACAGAATTGAAGTCCTCTGGAAGAATAATATTATTAAGTGCTAAGCCATTTATTTCTTCTGCTTTCAGTGTTAAAAATAATGTCTTCTTTTCTCTTGAAGGTTCTAAGGCCCAGCAGCTTCTTCAAGGACTACAAGCCAGTGATGAAAGTCAACAGCTTCAGGCCGTCATTGAAATGTGTCAGTTATTGGTCATGGGGAATGAGGAGACACTAGGAGGGTTTCCTGTGAAGAGTGTTGTTCCAGCTTTGGTAAGCATGCCGTTCTTCTGTTGGCTTACTTTGCCTATATGCATGCTGGACAAAAATATACTTTCTCAATGAGCTACACACCCAGCTTGAGTTGGTAAATAATTTTTGTGCTAATTTTTTGATGAAGTCACTTACTTGCTATTAATTACTTAAATGGTTTTAAAGTTATTCAGCCCATTAGTGATGCTTTGATACTTCACTGTTTAAAACATGTTAGGCCTTTTATTCAATTCCCAATCTTTGGGGCAATAATAAACTAGCTTACTTTGGTTTATCTTCTGGTTGAGAAAGATTATTTGTTTGCTACGTAGGCTGGGCAGTACACCATTATGTTTATATAAATATTAGATTTATAGCATAGTTTATTTCTGAAAAATAAATACTATGCCTTCTTAGATATCAAGGAGCTATAAATGAAGTTAAGGAAGTACATGAGATGGCCTCATATGGTCACAGTCATACAGTATGGAAACTGATATTTCATTTTTGGAGTTCTGAGTTAAGTCTTTTTTTTGGGTTTTTTTTTTTTTTTCTTTTTTTTTTTCTTTTTTTTTTTTTTTTTCGAGACAGGGTTTCTCTGTGTAGCCCTGGCTGTCCTGGAACTCAGAAATCCTCCTGCCTCTGCCTCCTGAGTGCTGGGATCAAAGGCGTGTGCCACTATGCCCGGCTTCTGAGTTAAGTCTTATCAAACACAAAGGGTCTTAAACACAGCCATCACTTAGCATTTTCTATTTTTTTTTTTTTAATGGTTTGGTTTTGGCAACTATTTAGTGATAAAGCACGTGTTTTTTTGCCTTTTTACTAGCAGAACATTTGAGAAGAGAGCCTTAAGGAGGGATCTTTGACCACCTTGGCCTGGGGACATGTCTGGGGTTGTTTTGGTTTAACTTATTTGGTAAGACCAAGGGCTCCATCCACTATCTCCTAGACTGTAAATACAGAGATGGTACCAAACAGAAGCAAATATTATATAAACACAATAATTTCTTTCTGCTTTCATTGTTGATTTGTTTAGCTGCTTCAAGTCCCTGCTTTGACTTTCTGGAAATGATGGTTTTATCCTGTACTCATTACCTAAAATGTACCCTTTCTCTACATTGCTTTTTTGGGGGGGTATTGTGTCATAGCAACAGAAATGAAATTTAAGAATTGACATTTGTATTTATCGTCATACATATTCCCTTTGGTATAAGGGAATGTGTTAACACCTGATTCATTTCATCTTTTTGATTTGTTTCCTATAAAGGGTCTTTCTTTATAGCCCTTGTTAGCCTGGAACTTACTTTGTAGTCCAGGCTGACTTCACATTCACAGAGATCTGCCTGCCTCTGCCTCTCAAGTGCTAGGATTAAAGGTTTGTGCCACTACTGCCCAGTAATCCATCTTTCAGTTAGGAAACTTAGTGCTTTTTCTGTTAGCATGAAAGCCCTGTATTTTCTAAGTGGATTTAGATGGTAAATGTATATAAATATTCAATCAAGGCTTGTATTATACATATTTGTTTACCTGGAGTAATTTAGAGCTGAGAACAAACACATTAATTTGGCATTACATTAGAATATATGCTGTTTTGTTATTAACAACAATTAATTGAAGGGTATTTACTTGAAATACAGAACATTTAAAAGTTTCCTGTTTTGCATTTCTTCCTTGACCACAAAAGCTGCAATCTGAGTCTCCTACAAACAATAAAATACTTTAAATTCAGACTTAAATAAATTTGCCATTTATTAGCTATAGTCTTTAATGTGATCAATCCTATTTTTAAATTGCATTTTTTAACATGTATTTATTATTATATGTAAGTACACTGTAGCTGTCTTCAGACACACCAGAAAAAGGTGTCAGATCTCATTACAGATGGTTGTGATCCACCATGTGGTTGCTGGGATTTGAACTCAGAACCTCCAGAAGAGCAGTCAGTGCTCTTAACCACTGAGCCATCTATCCAGCCCCTTTAAATTGCATTTTATTTATTTATGATTATTGAGCAGCTACAATGGTACTTATTTCTTGCGGGCATGCACGTGATTTATGTGGTCTTCAGTCTGTGTTAATGTTAATTCAAGAAATGGCGGTCATTTCTTGTTCCAATGATGTGTCAATTGGTCAGTCCTCAGTTATGTTTTCTGAAAGATTTTAGAAACTATGAAAATGGTTGGCTGTAAGCAGCAGAAATAATTGGGTCATGTTATGAAATTGTAGTGCCTTATAGCAACATTATCAACCTTTGTTTTAGCATGTAATGAATGACAGAAGTATAATGGTTTCTGGTGTATGTCTTGCTGTTAATTTTCTGTGGTGTAATAAACAAGTCTTTCCATTTCAGTGAAGTGCAAGAAGGAATATTTCAGGAATTTTCCTAATACTTTGTTATGTTTTTAACAGATAACATTACTGCAGATGGAACATAATTTTGACATTGTAAGTATGTCATGTATTTTTTAAAGGGGTGTCTAAATTTTATTTTGAGTATTTATTGAATACAAACTCATCTTGTTTTCTAGATGAATCATGCTTGCCGAGCCTTAACATATATGATGGAAGCTCTCCCCCGGTCATCTGCTGTTGTAGTGGATGCTATCCCTGTTTTCTTAGAAAAGGTAGTTATGCTTTTGCCCAACCTTGTCATAAGTATACATGAGGAGTCAAGTTTTGAATTTTTGAGTTTGAATCTGTGATGTAATTGAAGTTTGTGTTTTTAACCAGTATTCCAAAAATAAACTAAAAGGAAAACTGTTTTATAAATAAAATTATATTTTACACATATATACATACACATGTATAAAGTTTAAAAGGTTTAAAGTTAAAACTAATAAATCATAAAATAAGCCCAATTTTATGATTTTTTTTAAAAAAAAATGATAGCATTTAGGACTAACACCAGAGAACAACAGTAACTATTTCTCTAAAAATATTACATTGGGGGCTGGTGAGCTCTAATGAGTAATAATAGTGCTTGCAGGGTAAGCCTTATGTCCCCATTTTTTTTTAATCTCGTGAATCTACATAAAAGGGACAGGTGTAGTGCCAGGTATTGGTAGTCTCAACACCTATAAGAGGGAAAGGAAAGATAAGAAATGAGACATTTGAGACCTGCTTGAACAGAGTTGAAGGTGAAAACTTACTCTTTAATGTTGTCAACTTACTTACATGTGTGCTACTACGTGTGTTTTCAAGAGCATAAACACACAACTTTGATCAGTACCAACGGTGAAAGTTAAAAGAACTGCAACAAGATAGTAGAATTACTAGCTCTTTATATTGATAGCTGAGAAGTTTGAGAAAAAGGGTTTTGCTTTTTGCTCCACAGAGTTGACCAGTGTAGAAAGGAAAATTTTCATACGATCAGTGGCTAGTAGTTTGTACAATTTTTTTTTAAAGATTTATTTATTTATTATATGTAAGTACACTGTAGCTGTCTTCAGACGCACCAGAAGAGGGCATCAGATCTCATTATGGGTGGTTGTGAGCCACCATGTGGTTGCTGGGATTTGAACTCCGGACCTTTGGAAGAGCAGTCGGGTGCTCTTACCCACTGAGCCATCTCACCAGCCCTGTACAATTTTTTTAATGCACAATAAAACTTAGTTCATATGATTAAATATAATTATTCTCATGAAATATACCTTACAATTTAAAAACTGGTTAAAAATTATTACATATTAAGGAAAAGTCGTGATTGCTTCCTGTTATTTTTGTTGCTAGAGTTGGAATTCTGTTCATGTGGCTGTCTTCTTTAGGTTTGTTGAAAGATTACGTTCTTGCTTTTTCTCGAGCTTAGTTTCCCTTTTTGTATTGAAGTTTTCCCTTTATTATCATTTGAAGGGCTGGATTTGTGGAAAGATACTGTGTAAATTTGTTTTTGTCATGGAATATCTTGGTTTCTCCGTCCATGGTAATTGAGAGTTTTGCTGGGTATAGTAGCCTGGGCTGGCATTTGTGTTCTCTTAGGGTGTGTATGACATCTGCCTAGGATCTTCTGACCTTCGTAGTTTCTGGGGGAGAAGTCTGGTGTAATTCTAATAGGTCTGCCTTTATATGTTACTTAACCTTTTTCCCTTACTGCTTTTAATATTCTTTCCTTGTTTTGTGCATTTGGTGTCCTATGCCCCAGTATAGGGAAATGCCAGAACTGGGAATGGGACTGGGTGGGTTGGGGAGTGGAGGTGGGGAGGGGATAGTGGATTTTTAGGAAACATTTGAAATGCAAATAAAGACAATATCGCCGGGTGTGGTGGCGCACACCTTTAATCCCAGCACTTGGAGGCAGAGGCAGGCGGATTTCTTGAGTTCGAGGCCAGCCTGGTCTACGGAGGGAGTTCCAGGACAGCCAGGGTTATATACAGAGAAACCCTGTCTCGAAAAACCAAAAAAAATTTAAAAAAAAAAAAAAAAGAAAGAAAATATCTAATAAAAATTATTACATAAATCCTCTATGGGAATATAATTTTCAGATCCTGGTACTGAGTAAGCTGTTAGGAGGAAACTGTCAGCTATGCTTTATAGTGTCATTCAAGGGTGGCTGTTTTCTAGTTTGGTTGGTTGCATGTTGGCGTCATGTAAATGACTACAAGTAGAGGAAGTACAGTGTTCATACAAATAAGGTATTGTAAATAATAACCTTTGATACCCACTTTAATGTTTCCAGTTGCAAGTTATTCAGTGTATTGATGTGGCAGAGCAGGCCTTGACTGCCTTGGAGATGTTGTCACGGCGACACAGTAAAGCCATTTTACAAGCGGTAAGTGTTATCGATAAAGTGTGGGGTTGTTTTTGTTTTTTTTTTGTTTGTTTTTTTGTTTTCTCTGTAGCCCTGGCTGTCTTGGAACTCACTCTCTATAGACCAGGCTGTCCTCAAACTCAGTGATCCGCCTGCTTCTGCCTCTCAAATTCTGGGATTAAAGGTGTGCGCCATCACTGCCTGGCTTAAGGTGTGTTTTCTTTATTGTTGAACTACATTGTGCTAATTCCTTGACTGTAGCTCTGTAAGATGCACATGCTGCTCTGAAGTACTGTGCTAGACATTTTAGTAGTTGCTTTTTATAAAGGATATTATTTTCTCCACTTTAAAACAGTTTTCTATATTTCAGGGTGGTTTGGCAGATTGCTTGTTGTATCTAGAATTCTTCAGCATCAATGCCCAAAGAAATGCACTAGCAATTGCAGCCAATTGCTGCCAGAGTATCACACCAGATGAGTTTCATTTTGTGGCAGATTCCCTACCATTGCTTACCCAAAGGCTAACTCATCAGGTAAAATACGAATGTTTCCTGTGACATGAAAATTTCAAATTTTGAGTTCTTCTAATTGGATATGTTTAACACAAAGCAATCTGACTTATGTTTCTATTGAAATGTGTTGTCCAGTCATATAATTGTCATTTTTATAAGGTTTTGGCATATTAACCTAAATGGTTTATAATTTATATATTTAATAACTTAATTGATATTAACTAATGACTTTATTATTGCACTAATTAAGATGTTACTTTGTGAGATCAGTATTTACTTTTAGAAATATTCCTCTAAAAGGCATTTGGAACAAAGGGCTTAGGTAATGACTAAAAGGGAGAGATTGTCCAGAAATAGAAATGAAAAGTATAGATTTCACCTGTACTGGGGCTGGAGGAGAGCCAGTAGACATGTAAAGGATAAAACATCAGTGATACTGTTTGAATAGCAGAATTCATATCAGATTTGAATAGAGGAGAGTGAGTGCTATGTCTGGAGGCCAGAGAGAAGCAGGTTTTTGTTTTTTGTTTTTGTTTTTTTTATTCTTAGACTTTACAAGTGCTGTATGAGTAGAAGCACCTTTTAAGGAATCTCCTTTAAAATTGCTTTTTGTATTTGTTTGTTTGTTTGTTTTTCGAGACAGGGTTTCTATGTGTAGCCCTGGCTGTCCTGGAACTCACTTTGTAGACGAGGCTGGCCTTGAACTCAGAAATCCTCCTGCCTCTGCCTCCCAAGTGCTGGGATTAAAGGCGTGTGCCACCGCCGCCCGGCTTAAAATTGCTTTTATATAGTATTTTAAACCCAGTGAAAATTAGATGTACAGAATATTTGAAGTGATTTTTACAAGGTGATGGGCTCACATTTGTCCCTTACACTTTTGTAGTGATAATGATAGAGGTACTAGTTTGTTTCTTTCCTTTTTAAGCTAACCTAGGGTAGCTTTCAACTTAAATACAAGCGTGCATCATTTATGCCTGGATAGACGTTTGCATGTACTTATTCTTTAATATTACCAACTGCACTTTTCCTGGGTTTCCTTTTTTGAAAGCTCACATCTACTAATGACTTTACGGAAATTTAGTGTCAAAGTAAGAGTTAAGTGACCGAAGTTGCTAACATTTTAAATTAATGAACTTTTTTATTTTTCTTTGTGAAAATTAGGACAAAAAGTCAGTAGAAAGTACTTGCCTTTGTTTTGCACGTTTAGTGGACAACTTTCAACATGAGGAGGTGAGTCTGTTATCTTTGATAATACATTTTTCATATTGTTGAATTGGTAAACCACAGCATAATAATTTGTCTTCTTTGTATTCATGAAGAACTTACTGCAACAGGTTGCTTCCAAAGATCTACTTACAAATGTTCAACAATTGTTGGTAGTGACTCCACCGATTTTAAGTTCTGGGATGTTTATTATGGTGGTTCGCATGTTTTCTCTGATGTGTTCCAACTGTCCAACATTAGCTGTTCAACTTATGAAACAAAGTAAGTACTATTTTTTTTCTATAAATGCAAACTTTATTATTTATGTACCTTTTATAGACATAAAACCCAACAGTGCCCTACTCCTACAAGGAAGTTGAAAAAACATTAACAAAAAGCCTATGATAGGGCGTCAGAAATCCTGTGACATGCCATCTCTGCTTTGGTACCCAGCAGAGAATGTGAGACTCTTCAAGGCTTCCAAAGCTTCAGGGAGTCCAGGGTCATTTTGAGAGGACTTCTTCCTGGGTCTTCTGCCTGGTGGTTCTTCTTGATGTACAGTAGCAACAGCATCTTCTGGAAATGGAAAGTTAATAGGGAGAATGTTTTGTTAGCCTGTAAGGATGGCATAACACAGGAAATGAGCTTGGGGTGTTTACCTTATAGTAATACCATGAGATTTCAGTGTATTTAAATGAAAGTAGTTAAGGATATGAGTATATTTGAATGGCTTCTGTTGGTACAGAGATTCAAATCAACTTAGTACTCCTCAAAGTAACTAAAGATTCTGAATATGGGTAAGCTAGAGGATGTTTATTCAGCATGGAAGTCCATAGAGATAATGGTTAAAGTTTACACAAATTTCTTCCTTTTTACATGTACAATTGTATTTTTAATTTTCATATTTTGTTCTATGTGTAAGGTTATTTTTGCCCTACTCTGGTGAATGATTGCCTTGTAAATAATTGACTACACTTAGTTTAATAGGCTTATGTTTTGCTGATGTTGGCTTTACAGACATTGCAGAAACACTTCACTTCCTGCTATGTGGTGCCTCCAATGGAAGTTGTCAAGAGCAGATTGACCTTGTTCCACGAAGTCCTCAAGAGCTGTATGAGCTGACATCTTTGATTTGGTAAAAATGGGTTGATTGTCCTTGAAAATTTTAATTGACAGTTACAGATGGTGCAGAAAGTTACTAAAATAATTGCACGTTTTACTTTCAGTGAACTTATGCCATGTTTACCAAAAGAAGGCATCTTCGCAGTTGATACCATGTTGAAAAAGGGAAATGCACAGAACACAGATGGTGCAATATGGCAGTGGCGGGATGACCGAGGCCTCTGGCATCCCTATAACAGGATTGACAGCCGGATCATTGAGGTAGTAGTTTCATTGTACCGTTTAAATATGTCTTATTTTTGTGGAGAGTGGGTGTAGGGATGGCAAATGGGGAGGTGGTTGTGTGTGTTTAAGTGTGCTCAGTTTTGAATTAACTCAAGATTCTCTCATTTTGTCTCCTGAGAAAGAAGGTCCTCATTCTGTTGAGGTCAGAAAACATGATGTTCTAGTCCTGCTTCTGCTGCTAACTACCTGCTTGGCTTGGAGCAAGTAATCTCAGTTCTTTGTCCCATAGTTTTGTTTCCAAAAGGAAACATTGGAGGGTTAGACTGTGTTTCAAAGCAGGTCTACTATTTCAACCCAGAAGAAATTTCCCAGTGTATGCTTTTTTATACCTAATCAGGAAAAAAGTGAAAACAAACTAAGTTTCTGTCTTAGGGTGACTGTGAAAATTGTGATAGATTAATATATATAATTCTGTAGTAGTGCAATAGATTTTAATAGCATAAGTGGAAGCAATGCTTAAAATGGTGGAATTTTTGATAACTTGGTATAAGAGAAAAGAATGAATATACCAAAATGTTAATGACGGTTTATTTTGATTTATGATTTTTTTATTCATGGGAATAATATTAAAGTTTCTCTGAGTGTTAAAGTACTTGAGAGGCCATTCATTTTCTGCTAGAAATGTCAGTACATTAACAGAATTCTTCTAAATTTAATAAACCTTTTAAATTGCAACTATATTTATTCCTTGTAGAGTAGTATTTTAAATATGTGTTCTAGTTTCTAAAAGTTTTTGCTGGAGGGAGAGTTAATTGTCGACTGGTTGGTGTGCCACAACTGCTAGTGTTCTTAGTTTCTAACCTTAAGTGTTTTCTTTTTAGCATTCTCCTGCTAATAATTCCATCTTTACAATGAGTTCACTCTATTTCCAGATAGATATTCCATTCTGTCAGGAGACTCAGCTTAGGTTGGACTTTGTATAAAGAGTGTTTGATTGTTTGTTTTTAAAGGGATAAGTTATTGCTGTATAGCTTAAGCTGTCTTTAAACCTGGAAAACTTCTGCCTTAACTTTTGCCTGAGTGCTGGGATTTTTCATATGTGCAATCAGCATATGTAGCAATTTTTAACTTCTCTAGGATGGATGCCTGAAGTTAAATAATAGTCTTTTCTGTGTAATACTTGAATCTTGATTATTAATTTTAGATCGTAGTTTTAGTTCTGTCTTACAGGCTTAGAACAACTTGTAAATGTGAGGTTGTCTTTGTTTACCTAAGGACAATTTCTACAAGGTGTTTGGCTTAAGTTTAGTAGGTTACTAGAAGTTTATTCAGGTAAAAAGTGTTTTATTACAATTGGAGTTCTAAGTACGTATATAAAATTTTCTTTTACATTTTTTTAAAATGCAAATGATATCTTCATGACAGTTATAGTATATTTTATATTTACCTGGACATTTGTATCACTAGTATCTTATAGAGCCCATGGTTTGGTTTAATTTAAAATAATTTGTTAAACTACTGAGTTTTGTCACCAACCTTACTAAAATTTCTACGTTCTGTCAGTTTACCAGCCTCATAAAATACATTTACAAAGTAGCATCTGTCTCTGATGTACTTAGGTAATGGATTTCTACATGTTTATATTCAAGACTTCTCTCTCTTTGCTCTCAGGCAGCCCATCAGGTCGGTGAGGATGAGATAAGCTTGTCCACTCTGGGACGAGTTTATACTATTGATTTTAATTCTATGCAGCAAATCAATGAAGACACGGGAACAGCACGTGCCATTCAGAGAAAACCTAATCCCTTAGCCAATTCTAACACTAGTAAGTATCCCTTGACTTAAATAGAGCTGTACTGTTGTGATTTATTTATTTTACATACATTTTGAGTATGAGTGTATGGGCTCACATGATCCACAACATGCACAGAGGGTAACTTGAAGAGCTATTTCTCTTGCACTACCATGTACCTTCTTGCTGGATCTGTAATGTTTTTTGTTTACATAGTAACAGTTGCGTATCATTAATTAAGGAGGGACAAGTTAGTTGAATAATGTGATATATTTCACTAGAACCTATGTCTTAGTTAATATGAATAAGCTACTTATTACTATTCTTTAAATGATGTCTTGTAATGCCTGTTAGAACTAATGCAGGTGTTCATTGCACCTTACCAGAAAAGAACTAGATAGGAAATGTTGGAGGCTTCTTAAGAAGGTCATGCAGTCTGTATACTATGTAACACTTGTACACTCAAAGCTTTCATGCTATGCAGTGTAAACAAATGGACCTTACAAAACAAAGGGACGGGGCTGGAGAGATGGCTCAGCGGTTAAGAGCACCAACTGCTCTTCCAAAGGTCGTGAGTTCAAATCCCAGCAACCACATGATGGCTCACAACCATCTGTAATAAATAAATGTTTATATCTGTTATAAATAAATCTTTAAAAAAAAAACAAAGCAAAGGGACATTCAAGATATGGAAACATAGTTGGCCACTCCCTTTTTCATAATTTTCATTACATTCTCATTACATATATTCTTTGTGAACAAAATACATTCTTTTGCACGCTGTTCATTTTTCTTACCTGTATTTTAGTGGGTTAGTATTTCTTAGACTGTTGTATGACAAGGAAGTACTATATAGTTAGTACAGTGGTGCTTTCATCTGGTAAGAATGATCAGTAATCTCTTAATGCTAACTTTGTCTGCTCTGGTCGATTGTTTGTTATATAATGACAAAAATTGCATAGCATTTTAAATAGTTGCTTGGCCGAATACTTTGTTTTATTTTCTGTGCTTCATAGTACTGGTCACTTCAGGACTGTACATTTTTTAAAATAACAGGTGGATATTCAGAGTTAAAGAAGGATGATGCTCGAGCACAGCTAATGAAAGAAGATCCGGAACTGGCTAAGTCTTTCATTAAGACCTTGTTTGGTGTTCTCTATGAAGTGTACAGCTCCTCAGCAGGCCCTGCGGTCAGACACAAGTGCCTTAGAGCAATTCTTAGGATAATTTATTTTGCTGATGCTGAACTTCTGAAGGATGTTCTGAAAAATCATGCTGTTTCAAGGTGTGTTCATGGAAATGGTAAAAATGTTTTAGTAATTTAAAAACACAATTTTAATTAAAAATAAAACTGAATTTAATAAAAATTTTATTTGGTAAGTTGGAGTTGAATTTTGTTCCTGAATTTTAAGGAGTATTACCAAAAACAATCACCAACTTTAGGTTATTCACAAATGCTTTTCTTTTTTAGTCACATTGCTTCAATGCTATCCAGCCAAGACCTGAAGATAGTAGTTGGAGCTCTTCAGATGGCAGAAATCCTAATGCAAAAGTTACCTGATATTTTTAGTGTTTACTTCAGGAGAGAAGGTAATGCCATTTTTAACAATAAGTTAATGATGAATAGGTTAGTTTAGATAGAATTTCATGTGACACATTCAGTGTCTATAAGGAAAGCATTATCTGTGCACATGAGATGTTTTAAGAGTATGTGTATTTTGTGCAAGTACAGGATTATTGCGATTTGCTGTGACTGATGCCTGTAATTCATTTTCAGTGTCTCCCCTGCCCCCATATACACTCAAGTTTGTAGTGCATCATGGCAGTAGATCAGAACAATTCTAATGTTTAAGGATATATCTTTGGATTGAGAATGTATGTGACTGGTACAGTAAGAGAGCATTAGATCCTTTAGTATTGGATTAACTGATAGTTGTAAGGTTTCATGTGAATGCAACTGAGCATAGGAGCTCTTGACGAGCAACAAGTACTCTTTCTTAACCAATGAGCCATTTCTCCAGCCCTTGATTATTCTTTTTTCCTTTTATCGAGGAAATAGGGTTTTTTCCTCTTACATAATATATCCTGATTATGGTTTCCCCTTCCAGTTCATTCCCTATTCCCCTTTCATTGGAATCCATTTTCTATTTCTCATAGAAAATAAATAGGCTTCTAAGGCATAATAATCAAATAAATTATAATAAGATAAAACTAACACATCAGAAGAAGACAAAACAAACAGAAGGAATAGGCATAAGAAACAAAAGGCATAAGAAACATGCAGAGACTCATTCATACACTTAGGAATCCCATAAAAACACTAAAGCGGTGGCCATAATATTTCTGCAAAGGACCTGTAGGAAAAAAGAGAAAAAAATGATACAAATAAAACAGTAATCAGAATTTAGGAAGGGAAAATGGAGGAACCCTGACATGACATCGAAACAAAGAACCTTGAAAAATGTTGTGTTCACTTTCTGTTGACCCTTTACTGCTGGGATTCAGCCTACCCTTAGGAGTGGTTTGTTGGGGATGGGGGGGTGCATGTCTCGTTTTTTTCAGCTGTAGGACTCCCATCTGATACAGACCTATGCTGGCCTGTATCTGCTGCTGCAGTCTTTGAGTTATATGTGTGCTGATCTTACTGATTTAGAGGACATTGATTGCTTGGTATCCTCTATCCTTTCTGGCTCTTAAATTATTTCCACCTCTTAACAACTCATTTCCCTGAGCCCTGAAGTGGAGAGATTTGATGGAACACTCCATTGCGGCTGAGTGTTCCAAGGTCTTTCAGTCCTGCTATAATAATGTCTGGCAGTGGGTTTCTCTATTTGTCGCCTCTGCTACAGGAGGAAGCCTTTTGTTTTTGTTTTTGTTATTGAGACAGATTTCTTGGGTATATCCTTAGCTGTCCTTGAAATCAGAAATCTGTCTGCCTCTGGCCTCCAATGCCACCACAACTGGCTAAGAGGAAGAAGCAGCGGTAACTGAACAAGGCATGATCTGCTAGAGTCAGCCCCTTTTTCATATATTGGGTTTTTTATCTTATTTATTCATTTTGAAACTATGATAGATAGGCCAATACAATGAAAACAGAAGCAGAAGTTTTTTCTTTAAGTACTTAAAATTATCTTTGGACACAATGGTACCCTTCAATCAAAAAGGAACACTGATCTCTTGACTTCTTAGTGAGCTACTTAGTGAGACAGTATCTCTAAGAAACTAAATAAAATTATCTTTGTTCAAATAATTAAAGAACATACAGCAATATTTTTGCATGGCCCAGAGGTGACTGTTACAAGTCAGGTACATGTGCAGGCGCACATACATTTCTTTCTAGATGCATAAAATATTTAGTCACATATTTTTGTCTTCACTCTCAGATTCTCTTTTGTCTTATTTGTGTTTTTAGATTTATCCACTTTTTGTTTTTGCTTTTGTTTCTTCTTATTTTTCTTGGTTACAAGTAAATGAGATCCACTTGTTCTCTTACATCTCCATCCCATGCCAAAGTGATTTTTGTTAAACTTAGAAAATCTGTATATCTGTAGCATATACATAATGGACTTTGGCTTCTCACAGCTAGGTCATGCTCCTCATAAAAAGACTAAAGTTTTATGCTAACTTCATTCTTTGAACGTCTTGTTTTCCTTCCATTTTGAGCTTGTTTTTCCTGTAGTGTGCTCTGGTTTCCTGTATTTCTGTTTTGTGAGCTTATTACTTACTGGAATCCTCATTTGAGTCATTTAGTCTGCCTGTTAATATGTCCTCAGTACCTAGCATAGCTTTTGCATAAAATGTAGTTTTGAACCAAGTTGAAATCCGTTTCTGCCCCACAACCCCCCAAGAGAATCTAATAGGTATGGTAGTCCATGCCTTTAATCCCAGCATTTGGGAAATAGAAGTAGCCAAATCTCTGAGTTTGAGGCCAGCCTGATCTACATGGAAAATTCTAGGAAGTTGGAGCTGCATAGACCCTTCACAACAAACAAAAGAAAACACCACCTACAAAAAAACTAATGAAAGATTGGGACTTTACTCCCAAAAAATGCTTCTACATTCATACACAAATTTCACCCACAGATTTTTCATGTATTTAACACAAACTTTCTTGGTTATCTGAAAGAAAGACAGACAGAGAGACTGTCCATCGCTTTCCCTTCTCGCAAATTCATCCTTATTCTGATGATGGATGATCACCACTTGTCCATAGCCCTGTCTGGATAGTAGTCTTCCTTTTGAAGCTGATTGACTTTTCTACTTTGAGTAGCCGTTTTATAGGAGTTTGGTTGGAAGATTAGAAGACATTCAATAAAAATATCTTTTAATTTTATTTTTCCTGATCTGAATCAAGATGAAACTTGGGCCTTTTCTCTGCCTTGTACTTCTCTCCCCAGCTTCCTCCCTCCTGGCTTTATTTCTAGTTTACCATTTACATTCTAGTTTACCATTCAGGAATTTTGTAGTGGTGGGTGTTGTTCTTGTCTCCTGATTAAAGTGACTTCTTTTTGTCCCTGTTGCCATGAAGGTGTGATGCATCAAGTCAAACATTTAGCAGAATCAGAGTCTTTGTTGACAAGTCCCCCCAAGGCATGTACAAATGGGTCAGGATCCCTGGGATCTACAACACCAGCCAGCAGTGGGACTGCAACGGCAGCAACCAACGCCTCTGCTGATCTGGGGTCACCTAGCTTGCAGCATAGCAGAGATGATTCTTTGGATCTGAGCCCTCAAGGGTGAGTTTTGTTATGATTCTTAATGTATTTTGCCTGTATGTATGTTGATATCCACGACTCTGTGAATAGAAGATGTGCGAGTGGATTTTTCTTTTTTCTTTCTTGGTGGTGGTGACTGAATCTACAGTATCATAAAATACTGACTACCTCTACCACTGAAGTATTTATGTGACCCTTCTGTTCTTTAGAATAGAAAGAAAATAACCTCTTTGTAGGTACATAAAATGCATACATATCGTTTACCCCAGGGAAATGAAGTTCAAACACATTAGGTTTGTTTACACACATCACAGATACAGTATTTTAGCCTGTTTCATAGTTTTGCATTTACTTTGTACTGTTGTATATATGCTTTTGTGATATCAAGATATTGATGTGGTGGGAAATAAAAAATGAGAAATTACAGGCAATACCTTCCTCAAGCATATGGCTGTTTCCTATAGGTAAGGTAAAAAGCCATCTGTGCCTGCTCTGCTATTGTTGTATTTACTGTGTTGGAAACCCTTAATTTTCTTTTCATTGTCACTTCATTAGATGGTCACACTAGTGCTTTTATTATATGTTTTTTATGTTTAGAAACTAGAGCATTGCCATCTGACTTGTATGTGATAATCCACATTCATTTACTCAGGGTAATAGTTCATGGTTTTCTTTTGCTGCAAAATATATCATAAAGTTTTTTGTAACTTATATTTATTATATAAATATGGGTGGTTTTGCCTCATGTTCATGCAGACCAAAAGAGGCTTGGCTCCTGGGACTGGAGTTATATAAGGTGGTTGTGAGCTACCATATAGGTATCAGGAATTGAACTCAAGTGGCTGCTAGGAGCCAAAGCTAATGTTCTTAACTGCTGAGTTCACTTTTCTAGCTCCAGTAAAATATATCTTGGTAAAACATTATTATTGGGATCCTAAAATTAAAACAGTAAAACCTCAAAGAACTATTGTCTGTAAAGCTGGATAGATTGCTGGAGTTGGGTATTTGAGGGAAGAGTCGAGTTTGCTGTCACTTTGTGGCAACTATGTACTTCAGTTTAATCAAAAGACTACCCAGGGCTGGGTAATGGTCACTTAGAACGTTAATCCCAGCACTTGGGAGGCAGAGGCAGGTGGAGCTCTGAGTTATATTAACCCAGCCTGTTTCTACAGATCCAGGACCGCCAAGAGTATACGAACAAAACCCTATCTTGAAAAAAGTCTAGTTTTGGCTGGTTGCTAATTCAGTTCTTCTGGCCACTCCTCTCCCCCAAGTGTTGGGATTACCAAGTGAAACATTCTTCTTATCTCAAAGATTGTTTTGTTATGTGTGTGTGCCTTATATGTATGTCCACTGTAAATGTGCAGGTGTCTTCAAAGGTTAGAAGAAAGCATGAGATGTCCTAGAATTAAGATTGTGAGCCTCCATGTGGGTGCTTGGAATAAAGCCCAATTCCTGGAAGAGAAACAAATTCCTTTAACTGTTAAAATGATCTCTTTGAAGCCTTCCATGTGAAACAGTTTTCATTTATAGTAGTGCATTTCTTTCCTGAAAGTCTTTTTTTTTGTATCTTTGTTAATAAATGATTTCAGAAATATTTCTAATGTTGTTAAGAGCAGCAGCTTGCAAAGTGTGATATAGTACATTGTAGTATTGTTTAGAATAAGGCCTATAGACAGATGAATTAAAGCCCACCTTCCACTCAGAACCAAGGAGAGTCAGAGATTGGAGGTCCAGCCTGAGGTAATTTGGAGACTCTGTCTCAACAGTTAAATGAAACATGAAGAAAAAGAGATGTGCAGATAATTCAATGAACATGCAGTTCTCCATCCAAATAGATCATCAATTAACAGACTAGTATATGTGAAAAAAAGTTAATGGGAGTTGTTATGAATGTATTTATCACTGTTCTTGCTTCATGCTTTTGTCCATGATACTGTAAGTAATCAGAATATTTTTATAGTATGAACATTAAGTACCATGTATATTTTGTTGCCAGTTATATTAGGGGATAAATAAGATACTCATGTTTCTTTTTTTTTTTTTTTAAACAGGTTGGTCTTCGTAGTTTTGTTTAATGCATTATATTTTATAAAATTGGATATGAAGAAAACTAGGCCTTTAGTTTTTTACTTAGCAGTTAGTAATTCATTTTCTGTCTCTATTCCCTAAGGAATATGACTGTCCACGAGAGTCCATATTAAGTCAGAGAAAATTGTTGGGACATTTTAAAATCTAAGTTAAATGTCCAGTTATAGCTGGGTCCTTGTGTGGTAATTACTAACTTCATCATTGTTTTTCCATGCAACAGTCGATTAAGTGATGTTCTCAAGAGAAAACGACTGCCAAAACGAGGGCCAAGAAGGCCAAAATATTCCCCTCCAAGAGATGATGACAAAGTAGACAATCAAGGTGAGACCTCTGGTGAGATGATTGGAAGATGGGGGAGGAGGTGATGAGTAAGGTTCCTTATGACTCGCTGTTCTTAATTCAGTTTCTATATTAAGATTGAAGTTTATTTTTTTTTTTTTTTCAATTTTGGTGAAATGATTTGAATTTAATTCTTTTCTCTTTATAGCTAAAAGCCCCACCACTACTCAGTCACCTAAATCTTCCTTCCTGGCAAGCTTGAATCCAAAAACATGGGGAAGGTTAAGCGCACAGTCCAACAGCAACAATATCGAACCAGCACGAACTGCAGGAGTTAGTGGTCTTGCCAGGGCAGCCTCAAAAGACACCATATCCAATAATAGGTAAAGTGTGGCTGGGGTTCGGGATGAAAGGTCTCAACATGATTGTATTGAGCATGTTCATCCCACACTAGGGATACTTGGACTTGGTTCATTCCACTCTCAACCCAAAAGATAAGTTACATTCTTATGAGGATTTGCCTGTGTGTTCAACCCTATAAAAACCAAAGCATAGCAATAATACAGCCAGTTGACTGGTTAGTTTTGTTTTATATGGAACATTTTCCTGAATTGTATGTGCTTGCCTTTTCTGTTTATACTTCTTAATTTGAAGATTTGTAACTGAGGGTAGCTACTTTTTAAAAAAGTTCTTGGATCCCTGTCAGATACTAATTTCTTACAGTGGGTTATATGGAAATGCTTTTCAGTGGGTCATAGGAAATAAACTGGATACAGAGTACCTGTGAAAACCGATTCCTCTATAAATAAAACATTTTTCCAGTGGCATTTTATTTTAAAGATAACTTTACATTTGATTGAGTTGGCTGCTGAGTCTCTGAATTAAGGAGAATAATTAAGCAAATGTGTTTTTAAAGTTTATAAATAGCCAGGTCACATGCTTGTGTATACCTCATTTTTACCTCATTTCTTTAGGGAACAGTGATGGACAGTATTAGATATATTTGTCCTTTATCCAGTTATTATGCAAATCTGTGTTTGGGTATGAACAGGAAGTTAGAACACTTGTTACTCTTCACCTGATGACAAAATACATTCCAAGTACCTAAGCAATTCTTTAGCTACATCTTAGTCCATTTTGAGAGTGAAGCTGAATTTGCTTTTTTTGAGTCATAATAATGATAGTAGGCCAGTAAGAGTTTTAAGTGTAGCTGTTTTATTTCTCTCATATATGTATATGTATTAAGTACTTGTAGAGGTCACAAAACAACTTGCAGAAGTTGGTTCTCCCAGGCATTGAACTCAGCACCGTAACCTTCTGAAATATCTTACATTTCTAATCTGACTTTGGTGTAGGGTGTTTTTTTTTTTTTTTTTTTTTTCCCACCTATCCAGAGACATATCTCCTTTTTCCTTCTTGTAGAGAAAAAATTAAAGGCTGGATTAAGGAGCAGGCACATAAATTTGTTGAGCGTTATTTTAGTTCTGAGAATATGGATGGAAGCAACCCTGCCTTGAATGTCCTTCAGAGACTTTGTGCTGCAACTGAACAACTCAACCTCCAGGTACTGTCTGTGTCCAGTGCATTGCTGGGACATCAGTTGGGTGGTGTTTGCAGAAACTTTGCTTTCTACAATTTCTTCCGACCCTTGTCCATTGCCATGATTTATCATCTACAGTACATACTGGAAACCTTGCCATTTCTTTTTGTTCTTTGAGTTGCCTATTTCTTGACAAAAGACAAAATTTCAGAAATGTCCCCTTTTCTAAATACTTATAACCACCTCTATCTGCAGACTCGTTGTATTTACTTGACTGAAAGATTGAAAGGCTTGAGGCTTTATTGTGCAACCCCCCCACCCCCCGTTTTTCCCCCACTTAATTTTTTGTTCTTGTTTTCTAAGTTATTTCATAGACATTTTATGCTTATTAACTTAAAGCCACATCACAATTTATCATTTTTAATGTGGCTTTCTAAAAAAACCTTATTCTAATTTTAAAAAGTTATTAAAGTATCAGGTGTACAAAGTCATGGCCTAATATGTTCATACATGTATATTTTGTGCATTGATTCTATTCTAATTTTCTACCCATTGCCCCCTCTTGTTCCCCTCTCTCCTGGTTCTCAAGTAGTAGCTGTTCTACTTCTGTGTTTCTGTTTTTAAATGTGTTATATACATACTAGAGGTAGCATGCCCTAATTTGCTTAACATAGTGACCCTTCCAGATAATGACACAATTATGGAGGAGATATTTTGACACCATTTAACAAAATAGTAGTAGGTTCCTTCTTAGGACCTTTGACCTCCATTGCCTTTTAACCAGGTTTACACTATCAGGAATAAATTTCCTCTTGTGGAGTGGGCTTCAGATCTAAGCCCAGTAGTGCTCTAGCCACTGTTGTACCAGTGGGCACAACTTGCCTGGCAGGTTGGTATTGTAGCTCATAGGGTTCATAGCTGGCTAGTGGTTTTTGTTTGTTTTGATTTTAAGGTATTGAGAAAAATTTCTTTTTGGGAAATGTGAATTGTAGTGTTTAAATCATTACAGACTCTTCTTCTCCACTCTTTTAGGTGGATGGTGGAGCTGAGTGCCTTGTAGAAATCCGTAGCATAGTCTCAGAGTCAGATGTTTCTTCATTTGAAATCCAACATAGTGGGTTTGTGAAACAACTGTTGCTGTATTTGACATCTAAGAATGAAAAGGATGCTGTCGGCAGAGAGATCCGGTTAAAACGTTTCCTTCATGTATTTTTTTCTTCTCCAGTAAGTTGATAGTGCTCATGGGTACTAAGAGTCAGAGCTAGCAAGTGGATGTATTTGTGTCCCAATAGAAGTATACTTTGTGTTGCTTATTCAGTTAGATTCCTTTGACAGTTATTGACAAAGTCTTACTATGTAGATGAGGCTGGGTTGCAATTCATTCACAGAGATGTGCTTGCCTCTGAGTCTCAGGTGCTGGGGTTAAAGATAGGAATCTGCTGTATCTGGCTCTTCCAAAAATTTTTTTGTGTCATAAAATAAGTAGTAAAATGAAGCTAGACACGAAGCCCATGATTAGATCTCAGCACTTGGAGGGCAAGGTAAGATGATCAGATACACAGAGAGTTTTAGACCCTTTCTTAAATACAAAATAGAAATCCCCTCCTCCCCACTTCTAGAAACCTAAAGGTGTTACCTATTTTTCTTACTTTGCAAGATAAGCATTAATATTAGTCTCATTTATCAATATTTGTTGGCCGTTTGATAGGCAGTTAAAGTATTACTGCTTAACATAATCTATAATGTAGATTACAGGGCAGGTCTACAGTTAGCTCCTCTTTTCCTTTTGGTGCCTGGTGTGTTAGAACAAGAGATAAACCTCTCTTGGGCACTGCATATTAGATCTCCTGCTGCAACTGTGTTAGAGAAGGCTTAAGTCAGGAAGTTGTTTTCTGCATTGCTGCTGTAATGTGCTTAATGATTTCTGCTTATTAGCAAACTGCTTAACCATGCTGTCCTTTTTAAGTGTTCATAGACATTTTTGAACACTGTTTATATTTGTTTAAGTTGTTTGGCTACCTAAAGACAGAAATGATATTTATTGGAGTCAAGGTAGGTTATTATTGGGTTTTTGGTTTTGGTTGCTGTTTTTAAATCTTTATTTTCATAAGCACGTGGGTGTATGTGTGGAATATACCTTACTTAAGATTGTATATGTTCATAATCTATTATCTGATATTTAAGATTTTGTCTGCAATCTGTTACCTGATACTTTTCCAGCTAATAAGGCTTAATTTTTGTATGCTTCAGTCAGGTGGCAGTTCAGTACTCTTTGTCATAAGCAAAGAATTTAGTAATAAAACATTAATATTGTTAGTAAAAGAAGAGGGGGAAGAGCATAAATAATCTCATACCTGTATGGATTGGATTTCACCCACTTGTAACTACTGTTCCTCTGAGTCATTTGGTTTCATGAATTTTGAAGAATTGTGGGATGTATAAAAAAGTATTGTGCTTGAAATAACTTTTTTTTGTGGTAGGGGCTGGGAAGATAGATTAGTGGTTAAAAGCATTAGCTCCTCTTTCAGAGGATGTAGGATCACTTCTCAGCACCCACATGGTAGCTTACAAGAGGTTATAGCTCCAGTTCTAGAGGATCCAGCACCCTCACACAGACATACATGTAGATGAAACACCAGTCAGTGCACATAAATAAAATAGAAAAAGAAGAAGAAAATGAACAAGGGACTTGGAATCGCTGTCATAATGAAGTCTGTCATAAGAGAAAAGAAAGTTGGGCTGGAGAGATGGCTCAGTGGTTAAGAACACTGACGTTTTTCCAGAGGTCCTGAGTTCAATTCCCAGCAACCACATGGTGGCCCACAACCATCTGAGATGGAATCTGATGTACTCTTCTGGTGTGTCTGAATCTAAAGATAGCTACAGTATACTCATAAACATAAAATAAATCTTTTTTAAAAAAGAGAGAGATAAGAAAGTTAATTGATAAATCTCCACTTGTGAAACTGCTTATTAAAATGTTTTGTTGTGGAGTGTTGACTTCAGACGGCTGTGTTTAATGGTTTTTGTTTTGTTAAATACATAACTCTAGCTTCCTGGAGAAGAGCCTGTTGGAAGAGTAGAACCAGTGGGCCATGCACCTTTGCTGGCATTGGTTCACAAGATGAACAACTGTCTCAGCCAAATGGAGCAATTTCCAGTCAAAGTACATGATTTCCCTAGTGGGAACGGAGCTGGAGGAAGGTAAGGACCATTACCTGGGTATGTCCACTTGCCACCAGAATTGTGAAGGAAAACGTGGTGAGAGGTCTGGTAAGGTGTTGGTCTTTTTTAGGAACAGTGTTCTGTAATGACTTAAGTAATTTGTGTCAATTAATTAAATGCATTTTTTTATTTAAGATCATGCACTGTATTTGATCTATTTATTTATTTATTTATTTATTTATTTATTTATTTATTTATTTATTTATTTATTTATTTATTGTGTGTGTGTGTGTGTGTGTGTGTGTGTGTGAGACAAGGTTTCTTTGTGTACCTCTGGCTGTCCTGGAACTCAGATCAGCCTGCATCTGCCTCCCAAGTGCTAGGTGTGACACCATGCTCAGCCTATACCATGTATTTTAACAACTGATTTTTTGTTTGTTAATTTTGTTTTTGTTTTGTTAATATTTTGTCCTTGGCTGTTCTAGAAGGCTGTTCTATAGAAGCTTTCTCTATAGCTCAGGCTGTCTTTAAACTTACAGAGATCAACCTGCCTCTGCCTCCCAAGTGCTGGGATTAAAGACATGTACCACAACTGCCTGGCTTACAACTATTATTTTTTAAAATCAGTAAATCAGTGACTGGAAAGACAAACATTCAAAATTTCTGGTTTTTGTTTTTCGAGACAGGATTTCTCTTTATAGCCCTGGCTGTCCTGGAACTCACTTTTTAGACCAGGCTGGCCTCGAACTTAGAAATCCACCTGCCTCTGCCTCCGGAGTGCTGGGATTAAAGGTGTGCATCACCATGCCCAACACATTAAAAATTTCTAAGTAGATATGTTTTAATATGTAATGATTCTCTTAATTTTGCTTTTGTATATTGGCAATAAAATATTCTGACTCTTTTGATCAGTT
Source organism: Mus musculus (assembly GCF_000001635.26). Taxonomy (NCBI): domain Eukaryota; kingdom Metazoa; phylum Chordata; class Mammalia; order Rodentia; family Muridae; genus Mus; species Mus musculus. Next base: position 84,746,302 of record NC_000067.6, on the reverse strand, counting down.
CTATTTTGATGGGTATGTAAGTATCCATTTTCAAGATTGATTTCCAATAAAAATTTGTTATTCTTACTGGTTTTAAGGACTTGTAAGATACTAGAGACAGGTAAAATTAATTTGTTAGGGAATTCTGTAAGCTTTCTGGAGTATTTTTATTGAAAATATAATGTAAATTAGTCCACATTCTCACTTTTACAATTTTGAATAAAAACAGTATCTATATTCCTTCACAGTATGACTGAAGTTGTTTTCTACTATCTTAGAATAGTTTTATGAAACAAAGGGACATCACAAAATATGGTGGAATACCTGTAATCCAAGGAAGTTCCCAAGGAGGGGGGAATATTGTTTTTTTGTTTTGTTTTGTTTTTTTACTTTAGATTTTACTTACAAATAAAAACATAATACAAAATAAAAACTAACCTTCAGTTTACTTTGCTCCATCCCTTTAAATTAATAGCTATAAGGAGGGGGAAATGGATTTTGGAATTCAAAGCTAGACTGGGCTATTTAAACTAAAAAACATAAACCAAACCCAAAAAAGCCTGAGGCTTTCCATTTTGTCTAAGTTCATATGAATTATGCTTGCTTAATATTTACATGCTCCTTGGAGTTGTCTAAAATAACTACATGTTAAGTTTGACAGTATCTGACTTGTTAGAACCTTTTACCAGGAAGAAATATTTAAAAGTATGACATTTGTTCAAAAGTATGTAGCAAAGTAAATTTGAATAATTACTTTTTATATTACTAAATTATGTTTTTATTTTTATAAGCCAAAAAATAGAGGATTCTTCCCCCCATTGGTCTTTGAATAGAATTTAGTAGGGAAGGATAAAATACTGCAGAGGTGAGTGTGCCCAGATAGTTGAAGAGTTCTTATTTCCAGAGGAATAATCCAGTAGGTACAGCATTTCATTGAGGTCAGTTTTTATAACACCCTTGATAACATGAATTCACAGTGGCTAGAGATCATGTTCATTTCATGCTTTTCATATGCAGAAAAACCGACTCATTTAGTTATTTGTAATAACTTGTATTGAGTAATTTGAGTTGTTGATGAATCTTAAATAAGTTGACTTTGAAAATAATAGAATAACCTTTTTTCGTAAATTATCTTGAGCTTTTCTCTCAACAGAGGATCACAAGCTTTAAAATTTTTCAACACACATCAGTTAAAATGTCAGTTACAAAGACACCCAGACTGTGCAAATGTGAAGCAGTGGAAAGGCGGGCCTGTCAAGATTGATCCCCTGGCTCTGGTGCAAGCTATTGAGAGATACCTTGTGGTTAGAGGTATTTTCCGTATGTGTACTTTACTTCTATGTTTATGAAAGTAGCCTTAAAGGTTATTTCCCTATTAATTGCTGTTCTTCATAAACTTTAGGTTGTAGGAACCTCTGGTCCTATTAGAAATAGGCATATGTTGAACTTGCTTAATAGGCAGAATGTTTTATGTATCAGAATGTTTCTTTTTTATAGATCAGAATGTAACATTAACTACTGCTTCTGACACCTAAAATTCCTAGATAACAATTTTTTTTTTGGGTTATTCAGGATATGGAAGAGTAAGAGAAGATGATGAAGATAGTGATGATGATGGGTCAGATGAAGAAATAGATGAGTCTTTGGTAAGGTCCTTTTCACATGTGTTGTATTGTACACTTACCATGCTGTATCTGATTTAGTTTTCTATGATTCAAATGGCCCCTTATCAATCATTACTGGAAAAAAATCACAGAAATTACTTAATCTATTCTAATAATCACTGAATTTAGTATGGTTCTACAATTTTATTAGCTATTTCTAATTTCATCTGCTTATAAATTAAAGATTTTTAGAGTTGTGTATGTAAAGGAAAAAAATAGACTAGTATATGTTGAGTATCCCTAAAGTCAATATCCAGAATATGAAATCGCCTGTAAGAAGCTACAGAGAGAAAATTTACATTTTTCTGTATATGGTAGGTTGTATAAACAGTGGAAGTTAAACTAACCATACCAATATTCAATTATCTGCACAGCTTTTGTGCAAAATATGAATAGTCTATACTTGGGTCCCATCTTCGTATGGATGCTAGTATCTCTATATATCACATAGAAAAGCTTGAATTTCTGAGCACTCTGTCTTGAAGCATTACAGATAAATAATGCTCAGGATATATAGAGTTAAGAGTTATTTGTAGTTTGAAACATTCACCACCGATCTTGACTTGTTGCCCTAAGCAGATAAATCTCAGCTATTGCGCACGTGTCAGTACTTTGGCTTACTTTTCTTTGTTTTATTCAGGCTGCTCAATTCTTAAATTCGGGAAATGTAAGGCACAGGCTACAGTTTTATATTGGAGAACATTTACTACCATATAACATGACCGTGTATCAGGCAGTGCGGCAATTCAGTGTACAGGCTGAAGATGAAAGAGAATCTACTGATGATGAGAGCAATCCTCTGGGAAGAGCTGGAATTTGGACAAAGACTCATACAATATGGCAAGTCTGAACTAGGTTTTTTGTTGTTGTACTTTGTTTTGTTCTGTTCTGTTTGGTAGCATGTGATCTTTGTTTTAGAATTCTCATTAAATTCATGGCCCAATTCTGTGAGGAGAGGAAGAACCTAAATCCCACATTTGAACTATGAAAGTCTTTCAAATATTCAATGATCTGCAATGTGTATATGAATATTGCTTCCTCATTCTGTCTAGTAGAAAGCATGTTTAAAGGCAGTAGTATACCGTTTTTTATTTCAAATCTTTTGATGAGTCAAAATGGTATCTGATTAGATTATATAGGTTTGGTAGCTCTGAGTCCTGTGACATTTGGGTACAGCCTCCTAGGCTGCCTTTAGTGTCTTACACTTTATAGAAAGAAAGAACCATTTCCCAAAGTATAGTCTTCCTGAGAAGACTTAATTGCTTACATACAATGCTTTCTTTTAGGAAGATAAACTCTTCGTAATAGGGAGAAAAAAAGCTATAATTCAGAAGACTCTTAGGATTCTTTCTGTATCTTTTCTGTGATTTAGACATTATTAGGTTTGTTAAAATAATTTGCACACTTAAAGTCTGCATTTGATTTTCATACTGCTCAGGTACAAACCTGTGAGGGAGGATGAAGAAAGTACTAAAGATTGTGTTGGTGGCAAAAGGGGGAGAGCCCAAACAGCTCCAACAAAAACTTCCCCCAGAAATGCAAAGAAGCATGATGAGTTATGGCATGGTAAGGTGATACATTGAGGGAAGCTGACTGTCATCAGGCACTGTCTTCTCTGTATTCCTGCCCCTTAACTGACTTAGAGCTCTAAAAATTTTGGGTACAATTAAGAAATATATTACTGTAGAATGATTATTTTTAGTTAAATGTTTGATTTTAATGTCTAGAAAATAAGGATTGCATATCTATAAAATTAAAAATGAAAACAAGCTAAGCAAGTCTTTTTCTTTTTTTAAGATTTATTTTATGTATGTGAGTACATGGTCATTGTCTTCAGACACAGCAGAAGAGGGTGTCAGATCCCATTATAGATGTTTGTGAGTCACCATGTGGTTGCTGGCAATTAAACTCAGGACCATCTCTCTAGCCCTGGAAATTCTCATTTTTACTTCTTGAAGAATTCATGGCTTCGTTAGGGGTTAAATGTATTCACTAAAAAAGAAACTGCTGGAAGCTGTATCTGATGAACAACGGATTGTCTCTTAACTTCACAGGACAGCTTGCAGGAATGTTTAGGACTTAGTTATTTTTCTCCTGTTTGTTTGGCTGTCTGCGTTCATGGGAATTTGATTGTTTAATATACCTGTGTTGATGTGCATAAGGTCAAAAGGGAGGAAATGTCTATGTTTAATACCATTGAGATACTAAGAAGTTAAACACAGCAGCTTCACATGGTGAATTCTCTGAGTCTGTATGCTATTGTTACTTTGATCTACTGAAACTTTGATCAAATTGAAACTGAAACTTTCTTTATCCTCTAGATGGAGTGTGCCCGTCAGTAGCAAATCCTTTAGAAGTTTACCTCATTCCCACACCACCTGAAAATATCACCTTTGAAGACCCATCCTTAGATGTAATACTTCTTTTAAGAGTTTTACATGCCATCAGTCGATATTGGTATTACTTGTATGATGTGAGTAATGTCTCCTTATGAAATCCTGTGCTCTCGTACAGTTTTCTGTTTAGTAAATGAATTTTCTGTTAAACTAGAAATAGATACATACAGTGATTCATATTTACAATGAACTCATCTACAAAACTTTATTTTTCGGTTAAGTTGTTTTTTTTTTTTTTTTTTTTTTAAATAACATTTTGTTCTAATTAGGGTTTCTGTTGCAATGATTAAATGCAATACTATAAACAAAAGCAAGTTGCAGAGAAAAAAATTTATTTGGCTTACACTTTTCACATCACCCTTTATCATTTATTGTCCAGGCAAGGTAGGAACCTGGAGGAAGCAGCAGCTGATGCAGAGGCCATGGAGGGGGATGCTGCTTACTGGGTCACTCCCTATGGCCTGCTTGTTTCTTAACAGAATCCATGCCAAACTCATGATGGACTGAGACATCACATACCCCCACCCCTACCCCCATCCTCCATATCTCTCACTAATTGAGAAATGTCCTACAGGCTTGCCTGCAGCCGAATTTTCTTTTTTAAATCATGTCTTTAAATTATGTGAGACCATTGTTGCTGTTTTCAGACACACCAGAAGAGGGCATCAGATAGTTGTGAGCCACTGTGTGGTTGCTGGGAATTGAACTCAGGACCTCAGGAAGTGCAATCAGCGCTCTTAACCACTGAGCTATGTCTCCAACTCATATTTCATTTTTTCATTGTTTTTATTTTTTTGAAACAGGGTCTTTCATTACGGCCTGGCTACCCTGGAATTGACTATGTAGACCAGGCTGGCCTGGAACTCAGAAATCTTCGTATCTCTACTTCTGAGTGGTAGGAGTAAAGGTGTATGCCACCAAGCTTGTCCTCCTACAGCCCAGTCTTATGAAGGCATTTTCTTAATTGAGGCTCACTCCTCTCTGATGAGGATAGCTTATGTCAAGTTGGCATAAAACTAGACACAAAGGCATATCACTATTAAAGCACACCATTTTTTATTCTTATTCACCCCAAAGATTGCATGTTAACATCACAGTATAAAACAAGTAACTTTTAAAGTTCCATAGCCTTTACAAATTCCAATACATTAAATGTTCAGTCTTTTAAAAATGCTGGGTGGAAGTTGTGCATGCCTTTAATCCTAGCACTTAGGAGTCAGACACAGAGGATCTCTTGAGTTTAAGGTCTAAGGGGCATGTTCTAGAATAGCCAGGGCTACACATAGAAACACACACAGACACACACACACACACACACACACACACACACACACACACACACACACGACAGAAAAAGAAAAAAAATCCAGTCTTGTCACCTCCTGTTGAAATCAAAATTATTTTAAATACTTTTCTCTCTTCAAGAGGACATAGCCACAGTCTGAACAAAGCAAAATCAAACTCTTAACTATAAACAACTCAGTTTCCAAAATCTGGGATTCATTCAGTTTTTTGGAGTTCCTTCAAGGGAGTCATATTTCTGGTTTCCTCTGCAGGAAACACTGCATGTCTTCTAAGCTCCACTTCCCTGCTGCTGCTGTTCTTATGCCATGGTATTGGCACCTTCAAAATGTTAGGGAGTTCTGCAACTGTGATATACTTTCACTATCTCTTCAGCAATTTGAGTCCTGCCACATAGTGCCAGACCTCAGCTGCTCTTCATGACCCCTTCTTGCTTTCAAAACCAGTACCACATGGGTGACTCTTAAACTACCAAGTTCAGCTGCCAGCTCAAGGTATAACCCTGGTCACCTCTGGAACACAGCTGTTGTGTGCTCACTCCAAGGAAACACTTCCTCAGAGGATTTCATCTCAGTGATGTTAGTTTTTTCATCACCATTAATTTTACAGCTCCACCTAGCCACCATCTGTTGTCCCAGTAGCAAAGGTTTCACTTCAGTGGTACTGGTATCTTGTTAATCACAGCTGAGTCTTAGCCCTAGCTGATAAGAGCCACAGGTTCTTAATTCAAATTATGCAATGGACCTGATAAAGTCTGTAATCTTCTCTCAAAACTTTCCTCTGGAATTTCACAAGCGAGGCCTAACTACATTCTCTGTATTTCTCAACATTTTTATCTTCAACTTCCACAGTACAGATCACCAGGGTTTGAATGCTCAATGGCTTTTTCAACCCAAAGTTTAAAAGGTCGTTCCACAGTCCCCTTAAAGAGAACAAGGTCAGGGTCTAGCATAGAAATACCTCAAAATCCTAGTACCAATTTCTTAAGTTTCTGTCGCTGTGGTGAAACACCATGACCAAAACCAAGTTGAGGTTCTCTCAGATGTCTTGTGTCAAGTTGACATAAATCAAGTCAGCACACGTTTTCTTCATGTAAAGAGTTGAACACCTCATTTCTTAAATACATAGTGTGGGAATAGTGAAGGGGAATAGCTTTATGAGGTTTTGATGTAGGAATTTTCAGAAATCAGAAACACCATTGAGGAACCGGGTATTGTATGTTTTTGTTTTTAAAAACAGATGAAAGCTATGGACCAACCCATTTATGGATATAGAAAGAGATTTTGAATTTATTTTATTTTACAGAATGCGATGTGCAAGGAGATTATTCCAACTAGTGAATTTATTAACAGTAAATTAACAGCAAAAGCAAATAGGCAGCTTCAAGACCCTCTAGTAATCATGACAGGAAACATCCCAACATGGCTCACTGAGCTAGGAAAAACCTGGTAAGACAGTCCTTTGATAAACTTATAAATATTAACATGATAGTCTTTTATCATGACTTGTGGTAGAAAAGATGTAATTGATTTGTTCAGCTCTTTACCAGTATTATAATACTTGTTGACAACAATACTTGTTGAACCCATTGAAGGATATTTGACCGCAGTAAAGTCCTTTGCCTTTGTAAAAATGGAACTGCAGATACATGATTGCTTTTTGTTGTTGTTTGTTTTTTAGCCTTGTTTGAACTAGATACTATAGACCAATTATGGTAAAATCAAGTTAGAAATAGTTTTTATGTGGATTCACCATATCTACATGGTGTGACATTGTACCAAACACATTTAAATTAGCATTTCAGGAGCTTTTTACAAAAAGAAAAAAATGGATCAACCCTTCAAAGTCACTGTTGGAATGCTGGGAGATTAGTTCTTGACAATGACTTTCCAGTGCTAAGCCTGTGGTGAAGATCATGAAATACTAAAGCCATTACCTTTTGTATGTGGGATTTCAGGAAGAAACATTTGTGATATTGCAGTGGTGCGCCACCATGGGCCTGTCCACATGAGAGATTTAAGAGGACTATTCTTGCTAGGAGTTTATATTAGATGTTGTGTCCAATATAGATTAAAAATGTCTTCTGATTCTCACCTAGATGGTAAATTTGTATTTTATCTTTTATAGCCCATTTTTCTTTCCTTTTGATACCCGACAAATGCTTTTTTATGTAACTGCATTTGATCGGGACCGGGCAATGCAAAGATTACTTGATACCAACCCAGAAATCAACCAGTCTGATTCTCAAGACAGCAGAGTTGCGCCTAGATTGGATAGAAAAAAAGTAAGTATTTCCCAAGAGTATTTATGTTGATCTTTCCAAAGTAAAGGCAGGACCTATTTTGCCTGTGGAGTCACAGCCTTCACTTGATCCTAATGTCTGTATGCCTGAGTGTTCATGTATGTGCCTAGAAGAAAAGGTATTAGGTCTACTTCAGGTGGAGGTTGTGAGCTACCTGGCGTGGGGGCTGGGAACCAAGTAGCAAGAACTCTTAATTGCTAATTCAGTCATTCTCTTTAAAAATCACTCATATGTTAAAAGTGTTACCTTCTTAAAACTCTAGCCTTTTTTTTTTCCTTTTTTCTTTTTTTCTTCTTTTTGGAACATTCTTTCTTTAGTTACCATGTTTATTAAGACTTTAATGTCTTCTTTCCCATATTTGAAACTTGTCAAATTGCTTCTCTTTTAAAATTAACTCTGATTATTTGGTACATTTTAATAGCATGTCAGCCCATTTGAAAGAGAATTGATAATATATTTTGAGTCTGTCCCAGTCAGCTCCAATGTTGCTGATTTCATCTCCCGTGCTTATAATCTTAGCTTGCAGTTGTACCTGAACCATTTCCTCGTGAGACCAATCCTAGTCTTTTGACTTCCACTTTGTGTGTGTGTGTGTGTGGCGGGGGGGGGGGGGGTGTTGATAATTTTTCAAGACAGGGTTTCTTTTGTGTAGCCCTGGCTGTCCTAGAACTAATTCTCTGTAGACCAGGATGGTCTTGAACTCAAGAGCTCCACTTGTCTCTGAATGCTGGGATAAAAGTGTACCATGACTATCTGACTGACCTGCACTGTTTGTATTTGTTTTGCCGTGGTCTATTCCAAGTTTTTACCTCTTGAGGATTCCATCAACAGCAGTGTTGTCATATTTGGACATGTCAAGACCTCTATCATCCTCAGGCTCACTAGGCGTCTTGTAGCAAGGGCAGTTCAGTGTCTCCCCTGTCATCTTCATACCTGCTTCTCTGTCATCAAAGTGTAAATGTGCCCAAGAAAATGTCATGTTGCTGGATCCATGAATTACACTGGTGTTTGGCAAAGTAACCAAGATCTTTTCTTCAACTTTAATTTTCTAAACTTAATGTAGATAAAACATATATCTTTCTCTCATATATGGAGAATATGTGTTGTGTGACAAAATTTCTTGGGGAGATTTTAGTGAGTCCACAACAGAATAAAGTACAGATACCACCCTAAGTTTTACAGCTGCATCACCAAAACTCACCTTAGCATGGAGCATACTGGCAGCCTGTAGGCAGCTCTACAGGTTTCAGAGGTCCATTCCAGGTACTTCAGTTGGTTCAGCTAGTTTCTGCTGCTTTCATGCAGCTGTTCTAGTCTCAAGAGTCCTCTCTACAACCTTTTTCCTTGAGAGTCGTCTTCTGTGCAACTCAGCTTTACTTACCCTGAGAGGAAATTCTCAGCTTTTATTGTTTACTCAGGCATGGAGGGGCTTGGTGAGTCTGGTCAGTTTCAGGGACTTGTTACTTTTTTCCTTTCTAAGGATGTACTTAAAGGAGTAACAGCCAAATGGATTGTTTTGCACTTGTGCTAAGTGTTGATTTAATGGAGCATTATTTTTCACATCTATTTCCTTTGTTAGCGTACTGTGAACAGAGAGGAGCTACTGAAACAAGCTGAGTCTGTGATGCAGGACCTTGGCAGCTCTCGGGCCATGTTAGAAATCCAATATGAAAATGAGGTAAGTTTTGAACTCCTTAATGGTATTTGAACTTAAATGCTTTTGATAAAATGTCATTTGTATGTGTTATACTACAAAATTCTGAAAGGCATTGGGAAATGTAGCTTAAAACAGATTGATTTATCCTCTCTTTAATAAATGTTTTTAAGTTCTTCATTTTTTTCAGAGGTTTATGTGCAAAATAAGTGGGATTTTCCTGGCATAATTATGTATATCTTTATATAATGTTCATGAAGTGAAAGGATATTCTAAGAATCAGTAATTCAGAAACACTTGGACTGCTTTTTGAGTTTATTGATAGAGTATGTGGTGTATACCATAAAAACTTTTTTTCTAAGAGTTGATATATGTGGAGCCTGGAGCTACTCCACCATAGCAAGTGAAGACCATCTCTCTCTGTAAAGACTGCCCTGGCAGCCACTGGTCTAGCTTCCTGTGTTGTTGTTTTGCTACTTAAGGTCATAAATAAGTACATTCATGCAGTAATGTGACTTTTGTATCGCTCTTTCATTTATTGCCATGCATGTGAGCCTCATTCATGTAGTGCATACCAATTTGCTTTTTTTTTTTTAAAACTAGGAAAATTTTTGTGTGTGTATCTCATAGATGGTTTAATATGTGTCAGTCACTAGTTTGGGGAACATTTGCATTCTTTTTCTGTTTTATGACTTGGTGACATTGTTATAACATCCATTCCCAAGTCTTTCTATAATTTGTGGTTTTCTTGAATAAATATCTAAATACTGAACGAAGTCATTTGGTAAGATGCTTTAATTTTATTAAGATATACTTTATACTAGTGGTGGCTTCAATTTTTTTTTTCATTTTTCCCAATATTTATGTCATAGTCTAGTGTTTTATGCTCTTACTCTGTCCTTGGTGTTACTGATTTTTCAGTTAAATTGTTGTATTGCATTTACACTCTTAGACTCTTAGTATGTTTAATAAATTAGCATTTTACTTGAATTGAGAAAGTGGACTGTTTTTGGATTGCTTGTTGATCACTATCCATTTTGGAGAAGATTCTGACACTGTTCCCTACTTTTCAGTTTGGTTTCATTTTGCCACTGAATTAGACTGAATTAGAAGTTCTGGATTTGTAATTTTTATGTCTTGCCATTTCCTTCCAGTTTATCATTTATCTACTCTGTAATTTTTATGTGTTTACATTGTAAGATTTTTCCATGAATGATTTTTAGATTTAAATATGTATATTAGCTCATTTATTGACCATTTCACTTTTTTTTTTTTTTTTTTTGTCTTTTTGGTTTTTCGAGACAGGGTTTCTCTGTATAGCTCTGGCTGTCCTGGAACTCACTTTGTAGACCAGGCTGGCCTTGAACTCAGAAATCAGCCTGCCTCTGCCTCCCGAGTTAACATTAATTTTTATATATAGGATTCAAGAAAGTTTTTCCCATTTTATCTTTTGTTTTTGAGATTAGGGATTACCATGGATTCAGAGCAGCCTTGAACCTAATATTTTCCTGCCTCAGCCTCCTAAGCTTAGGTATTACAGGTTGCTGCCACCTACATCTTACTGTTTACTTTTCATTCCTGTTGTATATGAGTGTGGACATGCATGTGGGCATTTATGAGTACATAGTTGTGTGTGTGTAGGCACCATATACCCTGGTGCATATGTGAGGGTCAGAGGGCATCCTTGTGGAATCAGTCTTCCTCTTCTGTCACGTAGAATTTGGAGATTGAGTTTAGGGAATCGGGCACAGCAGCGGCAGGTTCCCTTTACATGTGAGTCATCTCACTGGCTTACAGATGTCTAGCAGATTGGGACTAAACTAAGGGATTGGGGCTTGGTGGTAAGTGACAAAAGCCAGTGCTGTTCTGAAAGTTTTGGAGACAGGAGATGGGAAAACCAGGAGGATTGCAATGAGTTTAGAAGTCCTTTTAGTACTGGTTTGAATTCATTTATTTATTATTATTTTAAATCTCCCCTATTCATAGTTTTTGCTTAGAGGGTGTATAGTACTCAGTGTTTTTTTGTTTTTTGTTTTTTTGAGACAGGGTTTCTCTGTGTAGCCCTGGCTGTCCTGGAATTCACTCTGTAGACCAAGCTAGCCTCGAACACAGAAATCCGCCTGCCTCTGCCTCCCAAATCCCTGGATTTAAAGGCGTGCGCCACCACTACCTGGCAGTACTCAGATTTCTTATTTGCAAACAGGGTTTATTTGTAAACAGGGTTGATAAGACAGCTCAGTGGGTAAAGGTACTTGCCACCAAGTCTGATAACCCGAGTTTGATCCTTAGAGCTCATATGATGAAAAGAGAAATGTTTAACACAAATTGTCCCTTGAAACCTAAACTCACACATGATAGGCATTAATTAGTAGACAATTCTAATTAAATGAAACCTCTATGAGTTCAGAACAATTTTTCACGGTCTCTTCTTAGAGTTAGGGTTTGAAATCAATAATTTATCATGTTCAATAGGTTCTTCCCTATTAACTCTGAAAAGGGTTCTAAGATCCAACTTCATTGGGAAAATGTGTCCACCAAATCATGTTGCTAGAATAACTAGCAAACTAAAATATGTAAAACACTTAGAACATTGCCTGGCATAGATAAACCAAGTTTTTTTGTTTGTTTGTTTTTGTTATTGCTCTTGTTTTAGTTGCTATATTTGCTTATTTGAGGCAGTCTCCTATCCTTTATTTTTTTCTAGAATATCATATTTTTGTCTCTTTAAAAATGGAAATGAAATCAGATCATCTAGGTAGCTGTACATTTAGTAGTAGATATATTTAGGACACTCCTGACCAATCTCAGAAGGGAGTTATGTTGGCTTTGGTGGGTATGGCATAGGTTTTCAGTAATATCTGAGGAATTTAATTCTTTAAGTTAAATCCACTTTACTTTTAGAAACAACTATTTAAGAGAAAGTAATAGACTACTATGATTTGTCCTTAACTTGGGATAATTTTGTGAAAGAGAAATGGCTCTGGATCACCACCTTGTGGACAACATCTGTAACTGCGTGTCTAATCTTTTTTCTCTCCCTTTACTCTAGTGACTGGAAATGAGTGGAGAGCAAAATAACAAGGTCTCTACCTACCATTATGGAGGTTTTCTTTATTTTTAGAAGGTTGACATATTTGCTAACACACACACACGTTAAACTGGTCAGTCGTAAAAGTTTCAAGAAGATGGAACATGTTGGATAAGGTGGTAATGTGGTTCTAAGGTGGCATTTGAGTTGGAAGTGAGTCACTGATATCAGGGAGAATGGATAGAGGAACAGACATCTCCCAACTATCATGGGATCAAGGTGACTAGAGCTATTAGTTAGGATAGAATAGTAGGAGTCAAGGTCAGCGATGCTGGAAATAGGGATCATATGTCAGGCCATGATAAAAGCATGTATGTGCTGTGCTTTGGGTGAACAAGAAGTTTTTTTCTTAGAAAATGTCACTGTTAATATGTAGGGTGTGAGGAACAGTCGTGTAAGTAGTTGCTCAGAAATCTCAAGCAGAGAAAAGAGAAGGTGGTAGAGAATTACTAGTTTAGGCAGAGTTTATAGTATGTAGTGACTGGGTTAGATTGTGAGGAGTAAGAAAAGCTGAAGGTGGACTGCAAGATTTCCGTCAGAGCAGTTATTGTGATTCAATAGTAAACACCCACTTACTCATGTGGACTTGTGTAGAAGGGGTGGGAGCTAATCAGAAAGGGCTTTCCAGGTTCAAACAGTCACTGCTTTGAAAGTCAGAATTAAATATTTGGTAGACTATATCAACTTTTAAAGTAGTATAGGCTATTTAAGAAGTGAGTACAGTAATAATTCCTAAGCAAGTGGTCACTTGAACAGATAATCACCAGGTTATAATCTTGAGGTATAGTATAAGTTTACTGTCCTTATGGGCTGGGTGGTGGGATCTTGCTAGAACATGGAGGAATGCTGGGTCTGTGAACAGTGCTCTGAGCATATTGATAACGTTTTGGTCATGTAGCATCTTTATAAGCTGCACAGTCACCTTTGAATTTTTAAGTTGCATAGCCTAATCTCTAAACTAGACTTAAGAAATCAGAGGACTGTGTGTGTCACACTGTTAAATATCTTGTGGTGGGGGCTGGAGAGATGGCTCAGTGGTTAAGAGCACTGACTGCTCTTCCAGAGTTCCTGAGTTCAATTCCCAGCAACCACATGGTGGCTCACAACCATCTGTAATGGGATCAGATGCCCTCTTCTGGTGTGTCTGAAGACAGCGACAGTGTATTCGCATGCATTAAATAAATAAATAAATAAATATTAAAAAAAATCTTGTGGTTCTAGTATATCTTTGGATTTAAGGAACCTCTGATTTATCCCTGGTTGCTGAAAATGAATTCAGACTTGGAATTTTATCACTTAAGATTTTTATTAAATGTATGTTAGACTCTAGGACAGTCAAAATAATTCTACATCTAAAACCTACAAGTATGCAGCGGAATAGTGTTAAAGCCCTAAAATGTCATAGGAAAAAGTCTAACTCTGGAGGAGGTTGCGGAGCTTCTCCTGAGTTGGTTCGGGGGTGATAGTTTCCTAAAGAAGAAATGAACACGTCGTACAGATAGTACTGTGTTTTTATCTCTAAAGGAAAGATACATAACCACAGCAGGAATTTTGAGCCATGCCATTATTATGTTGTGGCTAGAGGGAATGATAAAGGGTTTCTAGTGCCCAGTGTTCAGGACATTTTGGAAAAACCATTTCTTGAGCTTTGCGGCAAACACGAGCTTTTAGCATCCATGTCACCAAGAGATTGCCTTGCAAAAAAGGCACCAGAATTTCTAAAATTCGAAGTGATTCTCTTATTTATTTATTTATTTATTTATTTATTTATTTATTTATTTATTTTCTAGGTTGGTACAGGTCTGGGGCCAACACTGGAGTTTTATGCACTTGTTTCTCAGGAACTACAGAGAGCTGACTTGTGTCTCTGGAGGGGTGAAGAAGTAACTCTTAGCAATCCAAAAGGTAAGGTTCTGCTGTGAATGAGTCCGTCTGTATTATTCAGATGAGGTCTCTGCAGGGATCTGTTCTTTGCCTTTCATTTCATCCCACCCTTTTTTCTCATTTATCCAGTGGGAGGGTCTTCTAGCTCTGGAGGCCATTGGTTCAGTTTTCTGAATACTGAATGTCTTACTTTTACCAGGTTTTGTTTTGTTTTTGAAAAACCTCATCTGAAGTGTGCTACTTGTTCATTTTACAGGAAGCCAAGAAGGGACCAAGTATATTCAAAACCTCCAGGGCCTGTTTGCGCTTCCCTTTGGTAGGACAGCTAAGCCAGCTCACATCGCAAAGGTTAAGATGAAGTTTCGCTTCTTAGGAAAATTAATGGCTAAGGCTATCATGGATTTCAGATTGGTAAGTTTAGAATTGTTTGCTTATCTGTAGTTGTACAATGTTCTATGAAAGTATTTCCGTCTCATGCACTCAATGCTGTGTTTTTGAGCTGCTGCTCTGTGTTGAATGTGTGCATGAACTTCTTGAACATTTTGTTTAAAATGCCAGTTCTGCTTCTGCAGCACTCTAGTCCATGTGGAACTCCTTAGTAGCCAGGGCCAGAGTCAGGCAACATAAGGATAACATTAATTTTATTTTTGCTATGATTCAGTTTCATTCCATAGGAAAACCATGAGCATGTAGGTAAACTCATTGAATATCTATTAGAATACTCTTGTGAAAATAGTTAATATTTATGGAGGTTTGAATATTTCTGGACTTTTATTTCCTCTTCTCACATTTTCTGAGATACTTTATTAATATGGGAAAGACATTATCAGCTGGTAAAACCACAACTGTACATTTTCTTTAAAGAGGTACCTACAGTTCATTAGTTATTTTAGAAGCTTCATTCATTTTAATTTTTTGTTGTAAGTACTTCATTTTCCTTTCTTTGATTTCAGAATATTAAATATGTAAGTAGAATTATATTGAGTTTAGTTGGTTCAAAATTCCACGGAGGAACATTTTAGTGTTTCAGAGGCTCTCATGTAAAATACTTTATAGATATTGTATTTTCATTGATGGTGGGGTGTGTGTGTGTGTGTGTGTGTGTGTGTGTGTGTGTGTGTGTGTGTGTGTGTTAGGGCTTTAAAAAGGTTCTTTGCATTCCAAAATCTTGGCAGAAATTTGAGTCCCAGTTTGTGGTTCTTAATTTCATTTAAAGAGAGAAACAGTTCCTAAGTTACTTTTTCTCTCGGAGGGATTATTTTGCCTTTCTAAATGACCTTTTTATAAAGTACCTGTTAAAGCTTGCTGTGGAAAGTATGTTGGATGTTCCCTTTCAGGTGGACCTTCCTCTTGGCCTGCCCTTTTATAAGTGGATGCTGCGGCAGGAAACTTCATTGACATCTCATGATTTATTTGACATTGATCCTGTTGTAGCCAGATCAGTATATCACCTAGAAGACATTGTCAGACAGAAGAAAAGACTGGAGCAGGATAAATCCCAGGTAGGTCTGGAGAGATGTCCAGGGGATTAGATAAGTTCTCTGTTCTAGAATTATCAGGCTTATTAAGTGGTTTGTATTTGATTGGGTTAATCTTATAGTAATATTTTTTTTTTTATAATTAAAAAGAGATTTGTTTATCTTGATGAGTGTTGTGCCTGCATGTGTGTCTGTATACAATGTGCATCACTTGGAAGCCAGAAGATGACATCAGATTCTCTGGACTTTATATTCTAGGCAATTGCTGGCCTGCCTCATGGTGCTAGGAAATGAACCCAGGTCCTCTGCAAGAGGAACAAGTACTCTTTAGGCACAGAGCCATCTCTTTATCTCAGCAATATTTCATTTTAATAGAGAGATGCTTTCTGTTAAAATGTGCTAATGTGTGCTAATAGAAATACAATTTCACAGTATACCCTCCGTGATAGTTAATAATAGCAAATAGATGTCATGTTTCCAAGTAAATTATACTTCTAGTGGAAATTATAAGACCACTTGTCTTGAATTTTAGATAGGCATAAGCGGATACCTTCTCATTGAATTCTTCAGAAAGGTGCTTCTCTGTTTCTCTTTCTCCCCTCCTCTCCATCAGATTATGTGCTTGCATTGCAAGGTTATATCACTACACCCAGCTTGGAAATTGGTTTTTAATGATTATCGATAGGCTGGGGCTATACAGCTCAAGTGTAAAGCACTTAACCTAGTATGTATAAAGTACTGGACTCAGTTCTCCCTCCCTCCTTCTCTCTCTTTCTCCCTCCCTTCTTCCTTTCCTAGACAAGGTTTTTAGGCATTCCATAAATTTGCTATCTAGCCAAGGATTATCTTAAATCACAAAATGCTAGAATGAAAGGTGTACAACTAGCTGAGCTATATCCTTTGCCCAGTGTCTCTTTTTTTTTTTTTTATAAAACATTACAAATTGGGCACATTTTCCTGGCTCAGATTTGACCTGTTTATATGCTAGGGACCACATCTGCCTCTGCTTGTCGGCTAGGCAAGCACAGAGGTAGATACTCCTAGGCCCTTGAGCTGGTAGACTAAATTCTTCCAAGATGAATGGTAATGTATCTAGTAGAGTGATCTAGTATAAAAGCCAGAGAAACTAACAGTGCATTGTTCTTTAAACATGTTCTGGATGTTACTGCATGTTACAGATGGCTGTGTGATCAGGGGGAAGAGAGTTTGAAACTACTTTAATCTGTGACTGGTTGTTTATAGACGGGTTTGTTTTCTTTTAAAAAAAAAAGTTTGTACAAAATCATAGGTTTCTTTTGGATGTTTTTATATGCATCGTTGGAGTTTATGCATTTTTTCCCTCTTCCTTCCCCCTCTCCACTATTAATTTTCTTTCCCCCAAGGTAGTACCCTTTTTGCTTTCCTGTTGTGTGTAAATATATGGGCAGGTGTGTAAATGTATTAGATATAACTCTCTAGATTATTCATGAAAGCAGACCTTAGGTATGTCCAGTGTTCCCCTTCCTTGACTTTGCTCCTATAACCTCGTTTGCCCATCCATAGTCATGAAGGACAGTTTGAGAGCTTCCTAGTGGAGCAACATTCAATTTCAATAGTACTTACATTTTTGTGTTTGCCATTGATCCTTGCTGCTTTAAAAAAAAAACAAAAAAATAAAAACAAACATTTTGTGTAGACCTTTCAAGTTGTAGGCCGATTAAAAATACCCCGTGTTTGATGTGATTTGTTTTGGCTTTTTTGAAGCAGCCACCTTTCTCCCCCTCGCCTGCACTCGCACCCACACACACAACACACACAGGAGACTGAAAAGTTAACACCTCTAGTGTGTGCTTTCTATTTGAGCCTTGTAGGGGACGGGGAAAAGTTTATTACCATTACTAGGTAGTACATTATCTGTATTGTTGTCTACATATTTTACTCTTGAGTATATACTTAGTTTATATTGGCCTAGAATTTAGAAAAAAAATTTTTATTTTGCTAAAGTTTAACAAAGACATTTAAGGACTTTATTATGTGATTTGAGTATGCTTACAGGGAGCAATAACTACTCCATATGGAAATCTTGTTTCCCTTCACAAATGTAATTGGATCCTGAGGTTAAGATTATTTCCTTTGTGATTCCAGTGACTTACGTTGAATGTGACCAAAATTTGTAACTAGGCACTAAAGGAACCATCAATTGTTAAAGGATTATGTTTTATAAATACAGTATAATTTTGCATGTATTTTTGTGCTTCCCTCCCCATTGTTATCCCCCCCATTAAAGACCAAAGAGAGTCTACAATATGCATTGGAAACTCTTACGATGAATGGCTGTTCAGTGGAAGATCTGGGATTGGATTTTACGCTGCCTGGGTTTCCCAACATTGAATTGAAGAAAGGAGGGAAGGATATTCCAGTTACTATCCACAATTTGGAAGAGTACCTGAGAGTACGTATTGTCCCGTGGGCACACCTGCCCTCCCCCCCCCCCCCCCATTTTGATCTCAGCTGTGAAGGAGTTTTTATGTTGTGCTCTTTGCATGCCATTGGGACCACTCTTGGGAGGTCCTTTTAGCCTTTGTAAGCTTCTGTGTGCTTTGTTGAGAACACACAGATATTTTATACTAAAGCAACAGAACACCCTAAGAAGTTACTGCTCTCCGCACTTTGTCTTCCTTCCAGATGAGAAGAGCTCTATCAAACATGTTTGTGTAAAGAGCTTACCAGTTATTTCTCCATATGAATATGATCTTATATTGACCCATTTTTAAACTTTATTGAGTACAGTGCTTTATACCACAATTTTCTCCTCTAAGAAGAAATACCAGCAGAAAGGAGTCATCACTTGTTTGAAGGCAGCTAACTGGCAGATTGCTTTTAAAAACACCAGTATATGTACTCACCCTAAAGTGTATTCACAACTCTAGACCTACACTTGTTAAATATAGGTGAAACTATTTCCTGTTGTACACCAAAAAATAAACTTACAGGCTATGTCTATTTTCCAGTGCTTAAAAGTTTGCTTGGATTTATTTTTCACATGAACATTGGATTCAAGCTAGAAGACTCTTTTAGAATCCTTGATTTTACTAAGTTTTGTGGAACTTTAGAGCTCTAAAACCTTCAGCTCTAGTCTCTTTATCTTCCTTAAAGAAAAGATAATATCCAAATCCCTTGCCTTCCCAGCAGTTCTGTGTGTCATAAGTGCTTCCTTCCTTCCTTCCTTCCTTCCTTCCTTCCTTCCTTCCTTCCTTCCTTCCTTCCGGGGAGGCTGATTTTTTTTTTCGAGACAGGGTTTCTCACTTTGGAACTCACTTTGTAGACCAGGCTGGCCTCGAACTCAGAAATCCGCCTGCCTCTGCCTCCTGAGTGCTGGGATTAAAGGCGTGCGCCACCATGCCCTGCTCTGCTTTAAATAACTCAGCAGGTTATCTTCCCATATTACCTGTTCCTTGTACTGCTTTTCCATGTTTCCAACAAATTATGTTGTTCACATTCTTGCTTATCTAAAAATACTTAATTGTTAGTTTTGAAACTAACACTTTCTTTCATCTATCTGAATATTCTCTGTACTAACAAATTAACCCAGGCTATTGGCGGCTGAGTAAATTTAGAGCTACTTTTTCTTATCAAATTTTCTCCCACATGTTCAAGATGTATCTATCTGTTTTCTAAGATTAGGCACACTGCAGAGGATGGTTCTCAGACCTTGACAGGATTTAGAAATCAACACTTCACATTAAAAATGCTCATTAAGATCTTGAAGTGTTATTTAACTTTAGTAACATTTTAATCTCTTAGGATATTGCCTTTGGCTTCTAGTAGAACAATGTGATTCTCTTTTGGAGGAAAGATTTTCTATGAATGAAGTTTTAAAACAATGTAAAAATGCATGTGGAAGTTTTGACGTCTTACTTGGCCAATCCCCAAATTAGAAGTTCACCTGACTGGCTTTTTACTGATATAGCTTGGGGATTTAATAGGTTTTTTTTCTTTCCTTTTGATGTATTTTGCTTTGAGACAAGGTTTTTCTGTATCCTGGCTGTCCTAAAACTTACTGTGTAGACCAGGCTGGCCTCAAACTCAAATGAGATTTGTCTGCCTCCCAAGTGCTATGAGTAAAGGTGTGCAATACCACCACCTTTTAATTTTATCGTCAGAGTGATTCTAGAAAGTCAATTACTATAATTTGTCACATATTAAGTAGTCAATAGATTTGGGATCTTGTTGAAGTTTTTAAATGACTTCTTTTTGCAGTTGGTGATATTCTGGGCACTAAATGAAGGTGTTTGTCGACAGTTTGACTCATTCAGAGATGGATTTGAATCGGTCTTCCCGCTCTGCCATCTTCAGTACTTCTACCCAGAAGAGGTGAGCAGCACATCTAAAAAACACAGGGGCCATTGTTGTCTGTGTGGTCACCACAGCAGAATAGTTACCCTGTTGCTTAAAAAACCACCAGTCTATAGGACTTTGGAGTAAGGGCTTGGAGTTTTGGAAAAGCTAGGGAAATAGGAAAGTTAGTTAAATGAGGGAGCAGTTCTATAGAGGGGAGGTAGGTAGTCTTGTGTGAAGTAAAGTACAGAGCAGCATTCTAGCCCAAACTGTAGGCCATGCTGTTCAGTGTGAAGGGTCTTGGTAGCGTTGCACACTGGAAGCCATGTTCTTAGAGAGACAGCTACTGTCACCCAAGCATGGAGACTTATTTCTGTACTAATTCTTTACCCTTATTTCATCTCATAGCTGGACCAGCTCCTGTGTGGCAGTAAAGCAGACACTTGGGATGCAAAGACATTGATGGAATGCTGCAGGCCTGATCATGGCTATACTCATGACAGGTAAGTATAGACTGCTAGTTCTTCAGTTAATAGCTAGGAATTTTGTGGGAATTCTAAAATTGTGTATTATTGAAGTTGTTCCCTTTAGATTTCAGCTATTACAAAAAGTGTGTTGTAATGAGAGTTCATATGTAATGATACCTGAAAATGGATGTCATCATGATTATAAGTGAGGTTTGGTATATTTACAGTTCCATCTTAACGCAAAGTAATTTTGTTCTACTTTTTTGTTTTAGTCGGGCTGTGAAGTTCTTGTTTGAGATTCTCAGTAGTTTTGATAATGAGCAGCAGAGGTTGTTTCTCCAGTTTGTGACTGGTAGCCCACGATTGCCAGTTGGAGGTGGGTAGTGTCTGCTTGGCCTTTACTCTGTCTCTGGAGGCGGTCTATTACTTGGTGCACACTGTCTGTTATCCCATCACCATTGTGTCTGAGCTGCCAGTCTATCTGCATAGGAATATGTAAAGAAATAATATTGACACGGAAAATCAGACTGCCTTAATAACTGTCAATAAACACTTGCTAATGGTCAGGAATGTTGGTTGCTTAGATAAAATTCTAGAGTCTTTGCATGTTTTAAAATCATGGTTAAATTACAGTAGCTAAAAATAAGTTGAATTAGTCTTCTTTGGGTGTTTTTTAAATTTGTATTTTGTGTATGAGTGCTTAGCTTGCCATGCATGTCTGAGGCCAGAAGAAGGTGTTGAATCCTTCTTTGGACTAGAGTTATAGATAGCTGTCAGCTGTCACATGGGTGATGGGAATTGAGCCTGGGTCCTCTGGAAGAATAGCAATGATCTTAACCAATGGGCCATCATTAGGCAGAAGAGAGGAATACTTGGGCAATTTTTAACAAGTGCTATATCTTGTGATAATGGCATCTAAAAAAACCTTAATTTTCTGGAACTTTTTCTCTTAATTAGGATTTCGGAGTTTAAATCCACCTCTGACAATTGTGCGGAAGACATTTGAATCAACAGAAAACCCAGATGACTTCTTACCATCAGTAATGACTTGTGTGAACTATCTTAAATTGCCGGACTACTCGAGCATTGACATAATGCGGGACAAACTCTTGATAGCAGCAAGAGAAGGCCAACAGTCGTTCCATCTTTCCTGATCACAACAAGAAATCAGTGTCTGCCTGTTACAGCAAAAGAAAAAAATCATGATTTCTTTTCTGTGTCACCTGAGTCAAGGAAACATGTTCCTCCCTCTTGTTGTAGGAAAACGGCTTGCAGATTATAATTCGTAATGGCCCTGTGGACTTAAGTGATCAGGCCCTAAAGCATTGTTGTGATGAGGTTTCTTTAGCAAGTTCTTGTTTAAATTATCATTTATTTGATGAGTGAAGTTTTTAACTTGCTTTGCTGTGTGAAATTTCAAAGGGATGTTTTTTCAGGCTGGAACAATAAATGTCGCTGTGCAGTTTAATTCTGGGCTGTGTGTATCCATCTAGCTAAGTCTGCAGTTTGTTTCTTCCAAAGACAACTCTTGTACATAAGTACAGACATTAAATTCATGTGTATTTGACAACTCTAGTATAGTAAATGGGTTCTGCGTGCCTTCCACCTAATTTTCTTTTCCGAGTTCATTGCTGCCTCTGCAGTTCATACAGGTTTGGTGTTTGGTTTTTGTTTGTTTGTTTTACTTTTTAAATACAACACGTACAGTTTCATTAGCCCCAGGCCTTGTCATCCTGTGTTCATTCAAATTGAGATACAATCTAAAATTCATTGAATTGAAATATACTCTCAATATAATACAGCCTTTGTATCTAGGCAGGTAGGCTTTACTTATAGTTTAGTTTAAAATAGTTACAGAGCACGCTTGGCTTCTTGCCAGGTGATACACTAGGTCTGTTTACATGGTATTTCCCTTGTCCTCTGGAAAGGAGGAAGGAAAGCTCACTCATTTTTCTGTATAGGTTAAAAGGTCCACAGTGTGGGCTGCCCAGTATTTATTCTATGGCCAAACCATTTTGAATTGGTGTAAAGTTTTAAATGAATTAGGTCCGCCCCCCCACCCCCTTATTGGAGTTACAAAAGATATTTCCCCCACTCCTTTGTTCCTGTTTGTTTCTGTTCTCAGTCTTTATTTCATTCTCGTCTTCTCCCAGCGTGAATTGCAGACAAGCTGTTCAGCCCTTGTCTACACATAGATCAAAGCACCTGTAAGCAATGCTGTCCATTTGTTTGTGTGCTCATTTCTCAGATCTGCAATAATCCATCAGGTTAATGTTTTTACCTAAAAATAAAACAGATTTGCTTCACCATTTTTGTTTATAGTTCTGTGCTGTCACACACACACACACACACACCTGTCTTAATCACTTACAGTACAAGTAAGTCGTCCTGTGGTCAGAAGTCAAGCAAGGTCTTGCTGCTGTTTACAGCTTCTTGAAGAACATTAAATGTGGAAAGGAAGTGGAAGCAGAGCTTTCTTCCTGAGGCTCAAATGAAGACTAATAAATTTGAACTCTGACTTCATCTCCTTCAATATGAGATGCATTATTTAAAAACAAACAAACAAACAAACCTGAACTTTGAAGAAACTAATTGTACTGACATAGAGCTGCCTTCTTTATTCCATCACCCAAAAGGAAGGTAGTGGGTTAGTTTACTCCTGTAACTGTCATTCTACACTGACCTTGCCTTATGTGGAAACATCCCTTGCTGACAGAAATCTCTTGACAGTTTGCCCAGTCAGTGGGGAGGAGTTGGGGCCAGGAAGTCTCTGCTCACAGAGGCTTGCAAATGAGCAGTGTTATCTGGAGGGAGTTGGGTTCTGCAGCTTCACCTTGATGGCTATGGGATCTGGGCCCCTTTGTCTCCTGTTCTCCTGTTTTACAAACTGAGCACAAAGATTTTTGTGTGAAAATAGCATTGTTTCACCTCACTTTTTAAAGATCTGTTAAAATGTAGACATCTGTATAAAACAAAGTGATGTTTCATATTAAAATAATATGTATTTGCATTTTACACCTGTGGTGCTGACAGATTTGACTTCATTGATTCCTTGTATCCAATGGTTGTTATGGTTCTGACTGGAATATTTCAGAGTCCACGGTCATCAGCTTTTGATCATCAACTAAGTTTGCTCAATACCTGGGACCTGTGGTTAATTCGGGGTCAGGAAGAGCACACTTTAAGCACTCTCTGAGCAGAGGCCTTATTGCACACTAGGGGTGTGTACACTTGGTTTGCTGTGTTCCAGTGGTTTGATTCAGGGACCTACCAACAGGCATGGTTGGTATGCTTTCAACACTCAGTTACTCCAGTTGTCAGGATGTTAACAGAACCTCTTCCTGGTCCCAGAAGAGTAAGTTACATTCTAGGTCTAGGTGGCTGTGGATGTCTCGGCTCAGTTCAGCAAAAGCATTTTTCATATAGCCACCAACAATAGGAAAGCAGTAAGGAGTTTTGTGTCTGGTTGTGAAACTGAGCACACCTCTTGAGTCATGTAGCCAACGGGTGCCTTCTGCTTCTAGAGTGACTTCCTTGGGCATCTTATGTATGAAGGGCAAGGACCGAGCACCAGCTTCTGCATCTCACAGACAGATTGTCTCCATCCCTTCCCCTGCCTAGCAGGGGCCCTCCATGCCTTTATCCTCCCCCTCCTGCCCCGACACTGTGCAGCCACACCTATATTTGTGTGTGTGGGGGGGGTGGTTGTTTGTTTTTTGTTTTTTCAAATGTGGCTGGTGATGACCCAATATGTCCTCATGCTTGTGGCTCAAGCATCAACCCCACTAAGCCATCTTCCCAGCCATCACTTGGGCAGATTTGAGTTTGTGGTGTTTTCTCAAGTTTATTGTGTCTTGAGATTCCTTTTTCATTTCTTATCAATTAGTACAAGGTTAGGAAATAGGAAGGTTGGCATTCTTCCAAAAACGATTGCCAAGAACAATTTGTTGGAAGGAAATACATCAAAGTGCATTGATATGCCTACCCTTTCCTTTGCATTCTGGGTGTTCTACTAATAGAAATGCCTTCCATTTCTTGTATGCTTTGGTTTTCTGACCAATTTTGTTTTCTCCATTGTAATGAGAATATTGTCTGATCTGTTTTGCTTTGTTTGATTCTTTTGAAAGGTGTTACATAGGGGTTAGGTTTGATGCTGCAGTAGATCCACAATAAAGAGTGACCTAGTAACAGGCCACTGGAAAGTCGCGGTTACCCAGACAAGTAGTAGCTCTGGCACAACTCAGCTTTCACTGGGTCAAAAAGCTGGCATATGCTAAGAAGTTCAAATGAACAGTTATTAATGCAAAGAAGACATTTCTTAATGCTTACAGACTTGTTCTGTATCAAGGAGACATTCTTCAGTAATGGAAGAGGGAGTTTTATTTTTTAATACAAGTGGACTCATGACCAAACTGATAAGCAGCTGGTCTCTATAAAATGTTTTCTTTCTCTTTTGATCTGAAACATTTATATAAACTGCTGGAATAATGGAACTTCAGACTACCAAGTGTGTATGTAAAATTGCATCGATGCCCTGACTTCCTGACTATATTTTTAATAAACAGCATTATCCTTCGTGGTTAGTTTTGTTACTTTATGTACAACCAGAGGGTGTTTCCTGAAGTGTGTGGATGGTATTTTGAGAAGCTACTTCTAAGGAGCAGGGATGATGTTAACAATATTGGGGGCAGGTTTTCTCGAACACAGAGCACTTAATCTCTGGAGCAAGGTGTTCACCATTAAGAGCTCTTGTGCATTGGTGAAGCCTTCGTGTCTTTGGAGTTGTTGAAAGACATGAATGTACAGAGACAATAGATGGGGAATTCTTTGAGATCACTGTCCTTGCCTGTCATGGCTGATTGTTCTACCCACAACAATGGGTCTTATTTCTGAAACAGTAATCTGGATGTGTGGGGGAGGGGTAGGCTGACATCACATTAGAGAGGTGCTGCTAAATAAAAGTTTAGCAGTGAAAACTGTGAAACTCTGTTTCTGGCTCTGTTGGGGACTGGGAAGCAGCACCTTGGGGTTGAAGTAGTTCTTGGAATTGGTATTGGCATGTTAATGGACTTTTCAGGTGTTTTAGTTTTAATTTTTCATTATGTGTGTGGGTTTGTATCCACAGAGGCCAGCGATGTCAGATTTCCCTGGAGTTAATAGGTGGTTGTGAGATGCATGATGTGAATGCTAGGAGCCAAACTAAGTAGCAGGGGATGATCTTAACAATATTGGGGACATTTCCTAGAACACAAGGAGAGCACTTAACTCTGCAAGAGGAATTTGTGCTCCTTAATCTCTCCTTTAAAATCTTAATGGCAGTTGTTGGGCAATATTCAATAGAGAGCACACTATCCCTTTTGAAGCCAATGTACTTGTGTGCCAGGTCCAGGGTGTGGTGTGAGCAGCCATGCAGGTCTTATGCCCCTCTTTACTCATGCTGTTCTCCCCCCCCCCCCCCACTGGATGGTTTTAGCTCCCTTGTCAAAGATCAAGTGACCATAGGTGTGTGGATTCACTTCTGGGTCTTCAATTCTATTCCATTGATCTACCTGTCTGTCATTGTACCAGTACCATGCAGTTTTTATCACAATTGCTCTGTAGTACAGCTTAATGTCAGGCATGGAAAAAAGATAGCATTTTCAACAAATGGTGCTGGCACAACTGGCGGTTATCATGTAGAAGAATGTGAATTGATCCATTCTTAACCTCCTTGTACAAAGCTCAAGTCTAAGTGGATCAAAGACCTCCACATAAAACCAGAGACACTGAAATTAATAGAGGAGAAAGTGGGGAAAAGCCTCGAAGATATGGGCACAGGGGAAAAATTCCTAAACAGAACAGCAATGGCTTGTGCTGTAAGATCAAGAATTGACAAATGGGACCTCATAAAATTGCAAAGCTTCTGTAAGGCAAAAGACACTGTCAATAAGACAAAAAGACCACCAACAGATTGGGAAAGGATCTTTACCTATCCTAAATCAGATAGGGGACTAATATCTAATATATATAAAGAACGCAATAAGGTGGACTCCAGAAAATCTAATAACCCCATTAAAAATGGGGTACAGAGCTAAACAAAGAATTCTCAACTGAGGAATATCGAATGGCTGAGAAGCACCTGAAAAAATGTTCAACATCCTTAATCATCAGGGAAGTGCAAATCAGAATTTTCACCCATGCTGTTCCTTGCACTAGTCTAAGCCAGGTATATGACCTTGAGGTGATCCAGTTCCCTGTGTTATTTCTTCCAGTTTATGTAAGAAAGACTGGGAGGTCAGTGCTGACCGATACTTACCGTCCCATGTGGGAACCTGCCACTTATTCCTCAAAAGTTTGCCGTGGGACTGAAGGTAACCTTGATAGATGAGGCCAAATTAAAGGGGTTAATTCACTCTGAAGGCTCTAGCAGGGAATCCATTGCATTTTCTAGATAGTCTTTGCTGGGATGTTATCCCTGTGGTTTTCTTGGCTGTAGGGCCATTCCCTCCAGTATTTAGTTATCTCATTGTTTTGACAAAATGCCTGACCAAAGCAATTTAGGAAGGAAGGATTTATTTCGGTTCATGAAGGTCTTCAAGAAGAGCTATAGCCCACCATGGTGGGCAGCGT